>NC_139432.1:2824911-3482411 GCF_905368555.1 Meleagris gallopavo | reverse complement strand
TCCCCTTCCCCATCCGCATTTTCCACCTCGGATTCGGGGCCGGAACTGAGGACAGGCGCTGGGGGGGAGGACGGGGGGACAAGAATCCCCCAGTCTCGTCCAGTTTCCCACTGTGTGTGTGTGTGGGGGGGGGTCAAGCAGTCCTGACCGGGCTGGGGAGGGGGGTGGGTGGGTTGGGGGTCTGGTTATCGCCCGCTCCACATCGGTGAAAGAGCCCAGCTGTGGGGGAAAGGATGGGAAAAAGGAAGATGTCACTAAAAGGATTAACTCTTAACGTGCCATAGAGGAGAGCATCCATTTCCAAACCTATAAACCGACCTGGTTTCTTTTGAAGTTGCTTTCAGATACAATGAACATCACGGTCAGATTTATTTTTTATTTATTATTTTATTGGATTATATGCTTATTTCTGGGGAACATCCGAGTGACTGCTTCCTCTTGGGCAAAGCTGCCTCTGCTTTATGGCCTCTGCAGGCACGGAGATGAGGGCTGGAGGACTCAATAGTTAACACAGGGATAAAGGATTTGGAGAGAAATTGAGAGATTTGGAGATTCTCATTCCCTAGCACGTTCAGGAAAGCAGCAAAACGTTTCCAGGCATTTTCCTGCACAGAAGGGATGGAGCTGTAAGGCAGATATGGGAAGCTTTGAGCCACCCCTCCAGCCAGAAACCGTAAAACACGAGCAAGCAAGCAAACAAACAAAATGGTTCAGTATAAGGAGTAATTCATAGCAGGATCCAGATGGGGAAAAGCAAAGTTTAACGGATCCTTGCAGCTGTCAGAAGGCGGAGGAGCATTTCTGCCCTTCCACCGCCCATATGGAATCACTCGTGTTGGAAAAGTCCCTCATATTGCCTATTTTCCTCCTTTTATATCAGTTTGTTTTGATTTCCCGCAGCCCCGACGTCCTCCCAAAGGGATTCACTGAGCTCTTCCAGCTTTATTGCGTCATCGCTCGCAAAGCTCAGCACGAAGCCATTGGCTCTCCCCTCTCGTGACGTCATGGTGGAGTGACGTCACGCCAAAGCTCGGAAATACGTGCGGGAAAACGAGCAGAAAAATGAGGGCAGCCCATGCCTGTAATACTTAGAAAAATGACTGAAAAAAAAAAAAAAAAGGGAGCAAAATCGCTGCTTGAAAGGATCACGAGTTGGGGCACGCTGCCGTTCAATGCATTGCATTTACAAAAGAAAAGACAGAAAGAAAAAGCGAATCAACGCGGGTGGTGGCCGTGGTAGCGGTCCTGGAGTTTATTCGCCCTTCCGAGGCTGTTTGGGGTTTACAGGAGCTTTAAACCTGGCGCTGCTGCCCCTAAACAGCACGCAGCGAATGTGGGCTCATGCACCGAAGCCTTCCCTTCCACCATAAAATACACCTAAAGGAGAAGAGGAGAGCGGGTTCCAGTACTTACACCCTATTTATTCTGATGTAAAGGATCACAGCGTTTCTTAATATTCACCAGTATCATTTTGTATGACGCGGGGTTTATCTCAGCACATGCTATGAAACATATCACTATAAATCAGCGTTATTAGGAGGAGGTGGGTACAATATTAGTACAAACGAAATCGTGTATGGAATGATACAAATTGCATTTACTCGTATCAAAAGATAACCACGAACATACATGTACTGTATGTATGCATACAAACACGTGCATATATATTTAGATCCACACAGCCGGTACCATACTGCATGTGTACATGCATACGAATACACATCTGGGTATATATATCGACACACAAACACAAAGATCGTAGGTGAGGAAAGGGAAAATAAGGCGCAATCCTAACCGTGTGCGTTCGCACACCTATGTGCATCTCTGATACATAACAGCAACGCGGTGGGTGCCTGCAGCAATGGCTGTGAATACGGATCCACACAAGCAAGAAACGTGCATGCGTTTCCATAGAGCACATCTGAACTGTACGGATTTCCCCCTTCGAAGAGCATTTGGATGCTCCTGCCTGGATTCTAGGTTCTAAGCTCGGGTTTTTGGCTTGCAGAACAAATCCGTGCGCAGTTCACCCCCCCCTCCCACTCCCCGGCCCGCCGTACGCAGACGAGACAGGAGTTACGTTCGGGGTTAATTAATGCAATTAGGCTTTTTTTTTTTTTTTTTTTTTTTTTTTTAAAGAAAGCGCTCTGCTGATGCAGTTCGAACCAAAGCGATGGAGGGAGACGAAGCGAACACGACGTGGTAAAGGCAGAAAGAGCGAACTGTACACAGTCCTGGATGGGAACGTTGCCCTTTCCGACGTGCGGTGCCCACATCTGCCGATGGGTTTTGCCTCTCGGGAACAGAAAACCCTTCATTGCCCCATGGGGACGATGCTTCATCCCCCTCCCGGTGTCGCTCAACGTGCCGGAGCCCCGGGGACCTTTTGGGACTGCGGTTTGGGATGGCTGTGGTTCTCACTGAGCACCGCTGCTGCTTTTGATTTTGGCGACGACTTTTTTCTCTTTCACCCTCCTGTTCTGGAACCAGATGGTGATCTGTCTTTCCGTAAGGTTGGTGGCTGCTGAGATCTTCCTCCTTTTGTCTCGGGTGATGAATTTGCTGCTGGCGTACTCCTTCTCCAGCTCCTTCAGCTGTCCCTTGCTGTACGGGACTCTCTTCTTGCGGCCCCGGCGAAAGGTGCAGCCGTCGGGGGGCAACGGAGCGGCGGCGTCTGGGAGAGATGGGGCTGAACGGAACCGGGCTGGGGGGGCACAACGCACCCGGGACCCCCAAATCCGGCAGCAGCGCCTTCCCCTCTACCGCCCCGCTCCTTCCCTCCAGTCTCCCTATCTACTTACAGTGTATTCCCTAACGAAATGTGAAAGTTGTTTTTCCTATTTGCATTTATTCATATACGGTTTTCCTCTTTACATACATTCAAATCTTGTTTCTCTCCTCTGCATTTATTTAAATCTTATTTTTTCTTCTCTGCATTTATTCATATAGTCTTTCTCCTCTAAACTTATTTATACATTGTCCTTCTCCTCTAAACTTATTTATACATTGTCCTTCTCCTCTAAACTTATTTATACATTGTCCTTAATTTTGGTCTCTAAACATATTTATATATTGTTTTTTCGTCTCTGAACATATTTATGTATTATTTTTCGTCTCTAAACTTATCTTTTTTTTTTTTTTTTTTTTTTTTTTTTTGAGGGGTCCAGGAAACGACCACCAACCTAGCAATAACACATTCTCTTTCCCCATTCCCACTGCTGCCTCCCGGGTTATGTCACCAATCGCCTCACTGCCCGAGCTGCAAAGGGCATCGTTCATCTTAGTTCTTATTTTTGCAGCCTGGCCTTCCTCTCACTCACAGTGAAGAGCTCCTGGTCGACAGCACCATTTTTTTCCAGTAGGTTATTATAAGCTTTATTTAAACAAACTACGTTAAGCCTTGCTCCCAACCACCCCTCTCACAGCCCCTCCGCATCTCCAGCCCACGGACTTTACCTGCAAAAGCGGATTTCAGGAGGTAGCCGGCCTGGCCTTGCTCCTTGGGGCAGCACATCTGACCGCTCCAGCTGCCTCCCAGAGCCCAGGGCTGATGGTAACCATCCACGGGCAGCAAAGCTTCGTGCCTCGGCTCTCCTGGACCGCCCAGCCCCGGCACCACCGACACGTCCAGGTATCCGGCCACAGGCTGATAAGGTGCACCGTAACCGGGGTAGAAAGCCAATTCTGCGGGACGGCTCTGGAAGTCCTCGCTGCCCGCGGGGGGGTCCAGGTACTTCTCAGGGGGAAACGGCCCCTGAGTCGGGCCGGCTTTGAGGGCGCTGCGGGCGACTCGGCACGAATAATAACCCCCACCCAGGTACCCGTAGGGCAACGGAGCGGAGGCGGTGGGACCAGGCGGGGCGGCGGGGCCGGGGGGGGCCGTAAGGCACGGCTTGGCCGCTTCTTCAGTCGGATAACCGGGGTTCATCCCGGGAGGAGGCGAAGGGCAACCGAGGGCCGGTGGGGGCGGCAGGATCCTGCCTTGACCGCCTGCGAAGCCGCCGGCAGCCAGGAGCCCCTCGAGGCCAGGGGGCTGCATGCGGGGCGGCGCGGGGGCCGGGGCATGGAGAGAAGCTGCTCGACTTCACCCTGGTACTGCCCGAGGGGGGGGTCCCCGGATCTTTTTAAAAGGCTGAGAGCTGCCGAGAGCTGCCTTGCCCCGCCGGGCTGCCCTGACGCAACGGGTAGAGCCGGCCTCATTGGTTAATGCGTGGGGGAAAAAGGACGGAGAAGGAGGGGGAAAAAAAAAAAAAAAATAACACCGCACACACAAACCCACAGAAAGAAAAAAAAAAAATCTCCAGCCCAGCCCTAATAAACCGTGGCTGCAGAAATTGCGAAAATACTTTTATTGCAGTCGGAGGAGGAGGGAGGAAACCTCCCCAGCACGTGACAGGCGGGTACAAGCCTGTGCATTATACAAAAAAATAAGAGGGGGGGAGAAGGGATAGAGGGAGGGATGGGGGATGAGGGAGGGAGAAGGGGAGGGAGGATGGAGAGCAGCACGGAGGAATAATTCCTGGTGGAAAAACACAGGCTCAGCTTCAAACCATCCCATAGCGATGTGTCCACATCTTCCTTAGAGGTCTGAGGGCAGAAAAACTCCAGTGGGGACACCTGGGGAGCCCCTCAGGCTCTCAGCCTGGCCTTGCTCATAGGTTGTGTCCCATGCACGTTCCTGCAGCCACCCACCACAGTGTAAACCAAAAAGACAAAACCTATATCCTATGTAACCTCTACCTGACCTCTGTATTAGGTACAGCTGTGTACCTAAACCTATATATAACCTATAGCCAGGGTGCAGGGAAGGCCAAGGAATGGACAAGCAAGGAGTGAAAAGAGAAAAAAAAATAACTGCAAAAGGTGGGGAGAAAAGGGTCTCTTTGCGTTCAGCTTTGCCTTCTGACACAGTGCTGATGGGGATTTGAGATGGGGGTCCAAGTCAGCAGCTCAAAGGGGAAAGTTTGGAAATGGAGGGGGATCATAGAGAGAGCCTTTGGGTGCAGGAGGAGTGGGCATACAGAAGGGTATGGACAGGCAGGTGTGGAAATGGAGGGTTGCTTCAGTGTGGAGAAGTTTGGAGTTAATACACCGAGGCCCACATTGTGTGTAAATGTTCAGAAATGATCGGGCTATGCATATTTTTAATTGCCTGTACCCGTGGTGCAAACACAGAGCTGCCTTTCTCCCTCCTGTTCCTCTCCATTTTCCCCTAAAAGTCTTTGTCTGGGGGAAACCTTCAGCACTGTCACCCAAAGGCAGAGCAGCTCACGCACTGCCTCTGCGCTGTTTCCTTCTTGCAAAGAGATCAGCTCCAGAAATCCACAAGAAATCGAGAATTCCTCTTTTCTCGTTACCGAATATCAGCACCGCTGTTCCTTCTGCCGTGTCTTCGGCCACCAAAGAAAGCTTTGAGACCCCCAACCCCAAACTGAAATGGGTGGGGGGAGGCAATGACCACGTCGGGAAAGCAGCGGCTCCGCAAAGTGACCCGGCGGGGGGGGGTGAGGGGGGGCGGATTGAAGCTTCATCCCCACCTGTGGATGCGACTGTGGCTGGGTGGGCTGCGGGCAGGGTGGGGAGAGGGACAGAGCTGGGTCAGCAACGGCAAATCGTGAGGAAAAGCCCTTGGAGGTCTTTCCCCCCTCACTCGCCCCCCCACCCCCCCCCGCAGACACCGCTCCTTTCAGCTCAGGAGATCCGTGGGGTCTCTATGGGATTTTGCCCCGCTGCGTCCTACAGAAAAAGGGTAAAAATCAGCGCGAAGCTGCGGGTTCGGTCTTGGCTTTTGTCGTTCTCTGCTGCTGAAAATCTTGGAGTCTTTGTGGACGCAGTGGGTTTTGTTTTATTTTATTATTGGTTTTTTTTTTTCGGAAGAAAAGTGAGAGAAAAAGGGGGAAAAAAGAGGAAGAAGAAAGAAAAAGGAAAAATGAAAAAGGAAATGATAAAAAGGAAATAAGAAAAAAAAAAGAAATGAGAAATAAATAAGAACGAAAAGAGAAAAAGTGAAAGAAAGGAGAAGAAAAAAAGAGAAAGGAGAAAGACAGGAAATGGAGAAAAAAAGGAAAAAAATGGAAAAGAGAAAAAAGAAAAAGGAAGAAAAAGAAATGAAATAAAAGTAAAAGAAAGAAAAAGACAAAATAAAGAAAAGGGAAAAGATAAAGAAAAGAAGGGACAAAAGAAATAGAGAAAAGGGAAAAAGGGAAAAAAGGAAAGAATAAAGAAAAGAGGAAAAAGAAAAGAGAGAAAGGAAAAAAGAGAAAGGAAAAGAGAAAATAGAAAAAGAGGAAAAAGAAAAGAGAAAAAAGAGAAAAAAAGAAGAGAAAAAAACAAAGAGAAACTAAAGAAGAAAGAAAAGGGAGATTTAAAAAATCGGGGGGAAAAAAAAAAGATAAAAAGGAAGAAAATTAAAAAATAAAACCCATATCTTTTTAACCTCCACCTTTCCTCTTTCAGAGCCCCCTTTTTTTTTTCCGTCCCACATTTTAACGACCGCTCTCCTTTGATGCCCTTCGTGTCCATTCCCTCCCTCCCCCCCCCATCCAGCTCCCATTTGCTCCGCTCCCTGCTTTGCTCTCGGCTCCGCGTTTGCCGCAGCTCCGGGCCGGGCTCCGTCTTGGGGTCAAGGCCAAGTTGAACGCCGAGAGCGGCAATGCGGGGCCGCCGTCGGGTCCAGAAGATGCGGGAGGGGTCGAAACGGGGCAGCTCGGAATGAGAAAAACCCGAAGGGATCCGGGCTGGAGAGGAGCTGCGGACGCAGAGGAGCGATTGGCCTGGTGCTTTGTGCCTTTTTTTGTTTTGATTTTTTTGCCTTTTTCTTTATATCTCATTCGAGGAAGATCCAACAGCACAGCGCCCAAGGAAGGACGAAGCGCCGCTGGATGGAAATGGGATTTTATCCTTTTTTCAAGGAATCCTCGGTCAGACACAGCCCTGCTGCCAGCTCCAGGAGCAGCGCCGGCTGAGGTTCTGCTTTCTGCCTCTTTTCACCCTAAATTTCCCACTCGGGTTCGCTTATTTAGAGGTCGGAGGGGACTTTTTCACCTGGTTTCTCCATACATTTGCACGTGGGCTGATTTATTGGAGGCATTACCGATCTTTTGAGGTCTCGTTTCCCTTCGGTTTATCTTTACGACACGGTCGGAACATTTCGAGCACAATTTGCAGTGGAAACGACTGCAACTGTGGCTTTCAAAGTGATATTAAGATTTCTATTCTTTGACAATTTCATGCATAAAATTCGGTGTGATATTTTATATCACAATAAAGCCAGAGGAACGGTGTCATTTTAAAAGAAAAGATCGATTTATTTTCCAGCTCCTCTCTGCTCTCAATGATTGTGTTTGAAATTATTAAATACACTTTGCAGCTATACTGATATTATATTCTTGATGAGATCAATTTAATATTTATGCCATCTGGAATCCAAAAATGTTTTGGAATAGATCTTAACTGTCTGTGATTTTTTTTTTTTTTAAGCAATTGAAATTGAGGTCATCCTCACAAAATAGAGGGGGGAAAAAAAAGCAACCTCAAAACCAACACAAACCCCAAAGCAGTTTGAAGGGGAAAAAATTGGAACTACTTAAAGACGTAACATTTGGAAATAATCAATTGTTGAAAAATTGAGTTCTGGCTCTGGAAGGGAGCCCAGCCCTTTGGTGTCTGATTTTGGCAATATTTCTGGGAGGAAAAAACCAAATAAAGGCAAATATTTTGACCTTTTCTTTCTTTCTCCCTTCATTGATGGATGCTCCTTTCCCACCCCACAGGCAGCCCCAGAAGCTCAGGGGGACATAGGAGAGAATATTTCTCTCCCTGGTGCTTGGAGGGCCATAATCTGTACTTCATAGCACGTTGCTCTTGAATCCTTTGAACAAATCAGCCTGGCATGGGAACAGAGAGCACGGCCTGGCTCCTCTTCACTCCTTTTATCCTTGCCTATTGCTCCTGGCCGAGCCCCTGTGCTGCAATCACTGCAGCACATTTCTGACCCTCTTCAGGGTGCAATGTGAAGCGACCTCAAACTCGAAACATTTTGCTGGACCCAGTTCTCTTTATCAATGCATTTCAGGTCTCCCCTCCCTGAGTTTGTTTGGCCAGAGGCTTCTTTCCTACCTTTCAGTTTCCCTTCCAGGAACCTGGAAGGCTGAGCACCCTGGACAGCCAAACCTGAAACCTCTGCTTTGGGGTTCTCCTTCCCTTTCTCCAAAATATGGTGTTGAAACTCCAGGAGGTTCCCCAAAGGCTGCAGCACCTTTGGAATATTGGCTCCTCTTTAAGCCTTCCCCTCTGCCCATCTCCTGCTTATTGGGCAGGGGAGGACTGAGACTCCAAAAGGGGTCCATTCTGCCCTCACTGCTGCCTCCAGGAAAGGAAGAGGTGTGGTGGGAATCTGTATGGCTTTGCCTGCAGAGCAGAAGCCCGAGGAAATTGAAGGCAATGTGGCCTGGGTGCAGCTTATGAAGCAAATTCTCTTGCCCTGGAGCAGAGAGAGAAAACATAAACGCTCATCTGCTACTGCAAATAGAGACATTTGCACATCTTCAACCTGGAAACAGCTCTATAAATACTGCTGGGTATCCATGTCTGTGTTGTCTCTGTGTACAGCCTTGCTTAAATATGCAAGTGATCCTGCTTAGATATGGCAAAATGTTCCTCTCTTCACATCCCCCTCTGCATACCCCCATATGTGTGTATGAGTGGCCGTGCATCCATCCTGCCCTGAGTCCCACCCCACTGCAGCAGCACTTTTGCCTGAGCACATTTCTCTTTTTTAGCACCCATCACTGCACACCCCAGGGATTAATTCGGTGTTCCCCAGGTTCCTGCTCAGCTAAAGCAAATCATTTCAGCTGCTGTGGGATAAAAGGGGAATTGCTCTGTGTGCAGCTTGCTATACTTCTGATGTTCCATCCATTGAGAGCTGTTCCATTCCTCTGAACTTTCCCACTTGGACCTGGCTGTGGGTCCTGCAGGCAGCCTGCAAAAAGCATGGTCACGTGGGTGGTGGGGATAAACCAGATTTTAGGTGGAATCAGGAATATTTTAGGGCTATTCTCACAAATGTGCCTGGGACTGGGATCCCCCTGAGGGAAGTGAATCCAGGTAGGAACTCAGCAGGACCAGGAGCAGCTCTCCCACACCATGCTGCTGCCAGGGCACTTGGGCAGAGGGCAGCCTGCAGGTGGGAACCTCACACCAGAAACCTATAGATGAGACTGTTCAGGTGCTGAGGATCTCTGTGAGGCAGCAGTAGGGTTCTGGCTACAGTAGTAGGGCTCATTGCAGCTGATGAACTCCTTCCTGCCTCTTCTCCACAGCACAAAATAAGTGATCATCTATTCCAGCCTCTCTGGTAATTCAGAAATTTTTCCAGACAGAGGACCTTTAGCTTTTGGACAATGCCATCGATATGACAATCTCTGCTGTGCTGGATGTGATTCATGCCCTGCATTCAGAAAAGTTTCCCTGTGCTCAATAGGATGGAGCATAAATCCCAGCGAAATGAATGGTGGCACCTCCAGGACCAAGCTGGGCACAGAGCTGTGCAGAGCAGCAGGATGAGGCCCTCAGCCCCTGCAGTGCCCATTGCAATGGGAATTATATTTCCTGATATTCGTGGCAAAACGTTTGGATTCAAGTCTTCAGAGCAGAAAAAACATCGGGGATCTGAGCAGAGCACATCCACAGGGCAGCCCCGCTGTGGAAATGTCACTCGGCTCACAGTCAGTGGGAATTTGGGACAGTGCTTTTTGGTATGATTTGTATTAGTTTATTTATTTATTTATTTATTTAATTTATTGTTCTCGTCTGATTTGTGCACAACCAAAAAGCGACTGGACGGCTCACACGGGCTCCTTCTGCCTTCCTGAGCACGGTGACGGATCGTCCAAAGGGAGCCACCCCCCCTGCACAGGGCTGGATGGGCTCCGTGTCCCCTGGATGGAGCAGAGACCACAGCAAACCTGGGAAACACTCGCGTCCTCCCCCCTTTTTCAACTTTTGAGTCCAATGGGAGCTCTCAGCACGAGCTGGGAACAGCAATAGGGAAGAACGGGGATCTCGGTGCTCCGGGGGGGCTTCAAAGGTCAGCGTTCCTCATTCCCGACCCCCGCCTTTGGGCGGAGAGGTGGCTGAGGGTGGGGACACGAACTCCGCCTCGCCGAGGGTTTCTGGGGATCCGAGCAGCTTTAGGAGCCCAAACTCACATCCAGGTAGCATCCAGCCCTTCTAGCGACCAAATTCACGGCTTCACACGGGTTGATTTAAACACTGCTGGGACTGGCCAGCTGAGATCGAGTTCATTTGGGCTGGGAAATGAATGCGAGGCTGTGAATCAATTAAACACCCGAACAGCATTTGCTAGAATGGGGGAAGATAAAAAGCCGACTATCAGCCGATGGGTCGGGGAATTGTTTGCTTACAGGAAGTGCCAGACTACATTAAATTCCGTGCATGAATACAATGGAGGGATTGTCGGTTTACGAGCTGCACACGGTCGGATGCTGATGTTCTGCATTGCAGAATCCTAACTCCAGAAACAGCATTACTCGAATCCTTCATTCAAAATCGCTTTTCTTCACCTCGTTTCTATCTCAGTGGAAAAGACCGGGGCTCCCCTCCCAAATCTCCCCCCGCTTCTTCCCTTTTCCCTTTTGGAGGATCCCAATTCAGAGCCCCGCAGGTGTCAGCACACGAGGGGGAAAGCCGGGTCCGGGCGGCAGAAATATTTCCCATCAATAAGGAAATAATTGCTTTGGGATTGGAGACATCGCAGCTGGAAAGGATCCCTGCAGTAACAGTTAAAACAAAAGTTAATTGCTTCTTTCTCCACGTCTTCGCTAAACATATCACTGAATTGGAGTCGGTACCGGCACAGGAGCGCATTTCTCCGTTAATTTTGATATTCACTGCTCTTCACGCCCTCGCCATACACACGAGAGGCGGTAGAACAGCGCAGAACGGACCCAGCTCCCATCTGTAACACGAACAAATCTCCCCAGTCTTCCCCCTTCGTTTTTCCCCCAACAAGTGAAGAAATCCCTCACATTTCCCCTCGGCCGTTTCAATGCATAAATCACACCCACGGCAAAAGGTTCTGCCGGAAAATAAGAATTCCAAGGATCACCACGATCAACTTGCCATCGGATTTCACTTTTTCGGCGCTGCAGAACGATGGGTCGCCGACCCGGAGAGCCGTGAGCCCATTCCCACCCGGATTTCGCCCTCTCCCAGCTCGCTGCCTTTGCCGACATAGCCAAGAAAGCAAATTACCCAACCCACAAGAATGTATTTTTTCTCTCTGTTAACGCAGCGGATAGGAAAGGTTTCTTTTTTCCCTCCTTTAGTCAAATAGTACAGAAAACAAACAAACAAACGACACAAAAACGAAACAAACCATGAGAAAAACTGACAACGCAATTGCGAGATAACACTGCAAAGCGGAGAAATAATTCCAGCATTGACTAATAATTTTTTTTTTTTAATTAATCATTTCTAATCTTCCTCCCCCCCCCCCCCCCTCCCCCTTTGCTCCCTTTGCCGATTCCCTCGAATGGAAGGGAAGCTTTCCTCTACCCTCCTTCTCTGTAACCTTTCAACGTTACCTGTTTTCAAGTTGTCCGAGGAAAAACGGATCGTTTTTCTTCCCTCTTTGTGGCACCTCCGGCTCTGGGGATCCCCTGAGCTCCTGGAAGCCCCTCAGTTCCGTCCGACCCCCCCTTTGCTCCGGGAGGTGCCATCGCCCCGCTGCTATTACAGCTATTACAGCTCCTCCTCTCCCGAGGGCTGATCAGGGAACGGATTTCTCCTTCGCAAAGGCAGCAGCTTCGGTTTACCTCCGTCATCGGGATTATGAAAAGCGAGCCCAAAGCGAGGACCCCACTTTACGGTGAGGAGGGGTCCCGCTGCAGTGCGACATCACCTATTTTGCTATCGCTGCTCAAGGAGATCCTGTAAACAGATTTACCGCCAGCACTCAATAACCTCTTCTTCCCCCAACCCCAGAAATCGCGGCTTTCCTCTCGGATTGCTGACGGAACAGGAGCTGAGAAGGATTTCCGTGTCTGCAGGGTGGATTTGGAACCCGGACCTCACCAGAAGGAGCAGAAGAGGTAAAGCTGCCCCTCATCTCCAGGCACCTCTGGCGCTCGGGGGTTCCCACAAAGTGCCATTACTTCAAGGAGAGCTTTGGTTGCAAACGACTCAGGGGAGAGCACTTCAGTGTCTCACCTGTGCCTTATTTTGCTTTCATTTCCTCCCCCATACCCGGTAATGTTATCCTGGAGAAACCTATGGGAGGGGTTAAATCCTTGAGATCCTGGAGGTGAAGGGAGGGGAGAAACCTGATGGGAGAAACCCCAAACTTTCCCCCATAGAATCGTTCACAACCTCAAGAAACCTTACAAGAAATGAAATAATGCATTTCCCAGCAACATTTCCCGATCTGATGTAAATCCTTTCACCTCTTAATTTCGAGGCAATCTCTCCATCTTCTCATCCTCTAGCAAAAAGAATCCATTTTCATTCCCTAATTATCAAGCAATCAGGATGTAAAAAGAAAAAAAAAAAAAAGCAGATTACAGCATAATAATAATTAAAAAAAAAAAAAAAAAGACAACAGCTGCATGATTAAAATTGAAATGATCTTTCCTTGCTCCCAAAGTCCAGCTCACTCAGAAGCATTTCTCAGTGCCTCTTTGCTTGGTGTCAGTGCAGTGTTTGGAGCTGTCTATTCACCACCATTCCCACTCAAAAATTCCTCATTTCCCCAACTCTGATTATTTTTGGTATTCTTAAAAGCCTGGACATTGAAACACTCACACCCCAAATCCCCCAAGGAGCTGCAGTTTTGCTCTGCTGGGCTCCCAGCACAGAGCTGTACCCACCTCACCCTCCACCTCCTCCATTTCCACCTCACCTCTCCCTGGCCAACCTCTCCTGGGGCATTTTGGTGCTCTCTAGCTGTGCTCTTCCTTCTTGTTTTAGTTAAACCCCATCAGTTTTCGTTGATGCTCAGCAGTGCAGCCAGGGGTACTTTGATTTCTGAAGCAAAGCACAGGAAAATCAGAGTCACAAATCCAGAGTTATTCACAGCTACAGAGGAAAGTTCTTCAAAAAACATTTTCATTCATTCCCTTCAACAAATTTCCTCCCAACACTGCCCAGACCCATTTCTATACAGCAAAAGAGGCAGAGAACGTGCACTTGCACTTACCACCAGGGACTTGACTTAGCCACTCATTTTCTTCCCATTTCCAGGATATCACGGATTTTCCAATACCTGTGCCCAAATCATTTTGTGTTCACCATCTGGACAGGCAGATCTGGCTTCTCCCTCCTTGTGTAGTGGGTACACTACATCAGGCAGAGCACTGGTCTGGCAGATGGCTGCCAATTAATTGTGCTTTCCCACCATCATGATGTACAACTTCTGCTGCTGACAAGTCACGTACGGCGAGGCACCAGGCAGTGCAGGCTCACTGCATGGATGCCAGAGCCAATAAATGCTTCTTGGTCCTCAATGGTTGTCAGCAATGTCACCACCCGTGTGACTTAACATAATAACATATTGCTGCATCCAGGTCCCAGCAATTACTGTGCCAGCGGTGGCTTCATAGTTTCCATTCATTATTAGATGTGTCAGAAGCGCCACTGATTGTTGCTTAAGAAATTAAGAAGCAAACACTGCATCCTCCTGACTGTAATAATCTCATCTTCTTTTGTTTTGCTGTTTGTTGGTGACACCTTTTCCTTCTAATTTGGTATCCAGATAGAGGATTTTTATCCTGAACTGGGTCTCCATGTCCCCTATTCTTCTTGGGTGTGATATCCTGGGGATTTTGGACTATAGAATGATAGAATGGCCTGGGTTGCAAAGGACCACAATGCTCATCTGGTTCCAACCCCCTGCTGTGTGCAGGTCACCAACCAGCAGCCCAGGCTGCCCAGAGCCACATCCAGCCTGGCCTTGAATGCCTGCAGGGATGGGGCATCCACAGCCTCCTTGGGCAACCTGTTCCAGTGCCTCACCACCCTCTGGGGGAAAAACTTCCTCCTCCCATCCAACCTAAACCTCCCCTGTCTCAGTTTAAAACCATTCCCTCTTGTCCTATCACCATCCACTCTCTTAAACTGACCAAGGCTGCTGCAGTGCCTCTCCGGGCTGTGCTGTGGGGAAGGAAGTCCAGAACAGCACCAGCAGAAAGGAGTCAGAACCCTCCATGGGCCAACATCCCTCCCTGTCTCTGCTAGGACATAAATCTTCAGTTATGTGCCGTAATGAAAGAATCCGTGCCATATGCACTGGAACTAATTAAATCTGAATCTCGTTCCCAAAGCAGGGGATGTGCCCTGGGAGAAGTGCAGCTCCTCCACACACACAGGAGGAGTTTTTCTCCAGGCTGCCAGCTGGACTGACATAGCCCTGAAAAACGCTGAGCAAATGTTTTGGCTCCTGGGCTGGGTTCAGCCTCAAATTCTGCTTTTGTTCCCGCTGCTGTTTGTTTAAGGAGATCTTCAAACTAAATGTGAAAGAGCCCAAATGTCCTCAACATACCACTGCCTTCAGGAAAGCAGGAGAAATGGATGTTGGGGCTTATTATGCAGATAGCTCCTGAATCAAGGCTACCAGAGGACAAATATTATCTGAAAAGCAATATGTGTGGAAACTGATGCAATTTTCACATGCCGATAATCACTTCAATCTCATTTGGTGTGATTATATTATTGCAAAGGGATTATGTGCTATTGAAACTCAAGATATCCTCCAGCCTAGATAATTTCTCAGAGCCTTCAGCTGACAGTATTGCTGTCCATAATAATTATAGCTCATGATCGTTTTGCTTTGCCCAGCTGTTATTGATATAACTCATCAGCTAGATGACGTTCTAAGATCACACTGATAAACTGAAAGCTGCGTGCATACAAAATATGATGGAGTGAAAAATAATAAACCTGCTACACTGAATGATCATAACAAAGCAATAGTCCATGCTGTGAGACATGAAAGTCTTCAAGGAAGGGAAATTTATTAGAATTGTTTCCAAAATACACAGTTCAAAGTGAGCAGAACAACAGAAGCTGGGATTGTCTCAGCAAGGAGCCAATAAAGAAGGGAGAAATGGAGGAGATGCTATTTGAGGTTCTTACACCATGGCATCCTGACCATATTAACCATTCACATCTCAGCTCCTGAAGACCAAAGAGGCACCAAAGAGGGGTGAGAATCCCTCTGTGCTTTATAGCTAATGGATGGAGCAGTGTGCTCATGGAAGGACCTCCCTGCAAGAAAAACCCCTTTTCCTAGCTTTTCCCTAGCTCCCACTTCTCAGGAATTAGATTACAAAATGGCACTCGCTTCCTTCCTCTGCCCATTTGACTTCCAAGTGGGAAGCACTCCCAAGACAGCCCCATCCTCCCCCCTTCAAACAGCACTGGGGGAGCAGCTCGTGTATCAGCGCAGGGGCTGCAAAGCACTTCACAGGCAGATGCGGTGAAGGCAGCTGAACCTGTGCTTGCCCTTAGCTGAAGGGCAGTGTCGAAACTTCATTTTCTTTTTGATTAACCCTCGGATTAAGTAATTTAAAAGGAAGGAAAGCGGTTCTGCTGAGTGACACTAATTTCAGTCTGATTCATTTTACAATGTTGTAAAAACAATTATGTGCCTGGCACCCTCCAGAACATTGAGCACTGCTCAGTAACCATCAGATCTACTGAGATGAAACTGATGCAGCTTGTTAGAGCAGAAACTTATTGAAAATGTGCTTTGCAGCCAGAGCAAGTGGACAGTGGCTTGTTTTTTGTAGTACGACCTCGGCTGGTTTTCCTTCTCTTAAATAAAGACGTGCAGTTCTCAGATCTCAAGGATCTGCTGTCCTGGTCAAACTCATAGGTCAGCACCCTGATGGACCCTCGAAATTCCAGTTCTGCTGGAAGGAATTGCTTTGATTTGCTGTTTCCTGACTATGATTAATTTGTCCTGACTACTGGCCATTTTAATCCCTACACCAATACTCTGATTGATCAGAACAAGGCTGTAGAGATCTGTAGAGATGAATGTTACCGGATTTCTCACTGCTTAAGAGTCAGTAAGAGCTGACACTACTGAGGGGTATCTTTGCTGTCTGATCCAGCCCTGTGCCACTGATTGCTGCAGCAGGAACAAAGACCAGGTTGAAGCTATCAAAACTGTCTACATCACAGTGGAGAGAACAAAAAAAATTGGTTCTGTTCCTCGCTCTGTGGGTCACAGAGGAAGTTAGTGAGAAGTCCAGTCACAGAGGTGGTCTTCTGCCAACTAACACCACGTTCTGTGCCTCAGTTTCCCTACCCACCGTACTGACAAAACAATATTTTCCCAATCCATTAGAGGTGCTTTGTACATATGGTGTTTCTAACATGCTTTGCTTTAGTTCTGACTGGACATTCAGTTCCAGAACTTAAGAACAAAAGGAAAAGATACTAATTACCTTGATAACTTCCCCTCAACCTTGCTTTCCATGGCTGTCACTCAGCATGCATTTAGTTATTATGCTGAACTGATCCTTCTCCATTTTCCTTTACACTCAAACGTTCTTCCAGTCTTTTGTACTGTATTTCTATATAGGAAACAGAACACCATGGATGTGAGTAGCCTCATTTGTAACCAAGCTTCTATTAAAATATATTAAAAGATTAATATTTTATGGATACCTTGCATTGGAATGGACTTCCTCGAAACACAGACTCATCTGTCTCCCAAGGCGAAACAGCTCGTATCACTGGCTGCTTCAAAATGGGATTGATGGTAGAGACTAAATTCATTCTTGATGAAATGGAGATCATCCACTCAGTCTATGTGACAGAGTTAACCAGTGTTAAAAATTAAGAAAGTGAGGATGAAGTACTGATTATTGCTTCATGTTACTGTTCTGCAGAGCTAATACAATGCAATAAGCTCTGGACAATGGATGAAGATCAAGCTGAATGGGACAGTGAGTGAGATGCTGAATGAGGTTGTATTTGTTCATTTGCTGATGGAAGAAACTCAGAGCCATAGCCTTAAACCCATCTTTTTATGATGGCAGGTGTTGTAAGTTCTTTGGACAAGGACAGTGCCACGTTATCTGTCTGCAAAGCATGCAAACATAAAATTATTAATGAGTAAAACAGATTTCCTTGTTCTTGACAGGTGACAAACATTGAAAACATTTTCAATGACAAATCTAAGCATAACTCCAACAGACCCATGTGTTCTCTGGCAAGTATTTCTTACATCTCTTACCTTTGAACCCTGCTCCATCATTCACCCACTCACCTTATGGCAGTTTTCAGGATAACCAGAGGAGCCGTAGTGAGTATTAATAAGAATAATCAACATTTTTGTTAATACACAGCAAATGAATATCAGTGCACTGAAACCGCTCTACAAGAAGAAATCACCCTATGAAATGAAGCAATTTGTCAGACACAAGAGGTCTTTTTGCCTCTAATCAGATGAAAACTAGGCCAAGGAAGGGCATGTGTGAGGAGCTGAGCGCTCTCTTAACAGAGTTAAGTGCAAAATGAACGACTCTCCATGGAGCGATATAAACAACGAGCCTTGCCAAACCCCCAGACTTCCAGGATCACAGTTGAGATTCCTCATTTTGGCCTCTTCCATCATTTCATCTCTGTGAGCCTGAAAAGTGAAACCCTGGTATATTGCATTAATCTATTTGTGTTCATGTCAATCTCAGTATCAGTGAAGACTAATAGATGTGGTGCTGGAGATGTCTGACTATGGCAGTCCAACAGCTTAGCAGGGTTGGCTCAACATCCACTGGGAAGGAAATACTACGATCAACAATTTAATAGAGTGCCTACACTGCAGAACAAAGCTTTAAACAACCCAGCTCCTATTCTAGAAGAAGTACAGCCATGACCATGCATGTGCACCCTCAGTTCTCAGTGAAATAAAGTCAAGATAGCTCAGCTATCACTACACAAGGGTGTTACTGAATTAAATTGCTGCTCCATGCTATAAAGCTGCATGGAGAGTGTGCACCATTGCTCATAAAGGCGTCACAGTTTGAGAATGACTACTCCATTTTACAACTGTAGGACTGCAGAACTGCGTGGACTGAAAGCATTTGAGGAAAGGCAGCAAATCCATCCCTTCAGGCTCACCACGCTTCTCCCACAGATTCCATTCCACCTGCTCTTAGAGCTACTGAACAACCTGTCTATCAACACAATCCATCCTGATTTCAATTTACTGCTATAGTCAAGGTTGGATATTCCACAGTTTTGCTGCTGGTTTCGCCAAGGATTGCTTAAAAGCCACTTCAGTTGAAAAAGACACCTTCTTATCCTATCTTATCCTTATCCTATCCTCATCCAGTGCATCCTTGCTGTTTGTCAAACCAACAACAGCAACAAAAAGCAGTGACACCAGCTGTTTTTTTTTTTTTTTTTTTCAATTTGGCAAAGAGAAAACGAATCATTGACACGCTCAGTTTGAAATTACGACCTGAGATCGAATGTAGAGTCGATGCCAATCCAGCATCCACTAGGAGTAGAAGAGGAGGAACTGCCATTAACTCGCTGTCCTCTGAGAGCCACAGGCTACACTCTCCATTACCAAGTACATTCCACAGAGGGTAATAGCTAAGTCTGAAATAATTCCGCATGCAAAGAACTTGAAAGAAGTTGTCCACAAAGGTGGGGACTCCTGCAGGCAGGAGATGCTCCATGCAAGCTCCCAGAGCTATTTTTTTCCCACCCATTCAGTGTATTCTATCCCCCTCTGCCGGCCACCCATGAGCCACCCATTATGTGGGAGCTGCAGGAAATCTGAAGCCACACCAATTAGAAATGGGTGTTAAAAAAGAGACGGGTGGCAGCAAGCAACAGGCTGAAGAAGAGAAATAAGTGAATACAGAGTCAAGGATCAAGTAGACATCTTCATATGGCAGAAGAGGTAAATACAACCCTCTCTGAGAGTAGCTCTGAAATGTTGACTTCTTTTTGCTTTTTACTACCAGTGGCTTCTTCTCTGCAGAATTAACACTGTTCTGGTTAATGGAACAATTTGTCAGATGCATGCATACATTATCTGTAAATGAATGAACAAGATGCAGGGTTAGAAAGGTATTAGCCTCCTCTCTTCTTCTCTACATGATCCTGGTCACACTGCACAATGTACAGAGCATCTTAATTAAGCACAGAAGATTTAATGGCACTGAATATGATCAGCTCTATACTGATCCCATTACTCTAAAGAAGCCAATAAATGAGGCTCAACAGCTTCAATTTCACTTCACTGCAATCTCATCAGCATTCCAATTCCATCACTTCTGAGAAATCAGCAGTTTCAATTGAATATAGCCCTCTTTCTCAGTCAGGTCCCATTCTACAACTACTTATTAGCAGAGCTAATTCCATGTTAGAATGATCCAGAACTACACAGCAGAACCTTTTCCAGCCATCAGCTAAGCCAGGACTTCTTTTCATAAAGAAGCAGGAAAAAAAAAATCTTAGCAAGGAGGCAAAAATTTCTTTTTCTTGTAACTACCTTAAATAGTACCAAAATTATGCTGAAAGTCGATTAGATACGTATTTGTGGCAATATTATCACATCTAAAACTTGTTTTCAGCTTAGATACCAAAAATATAACTACCTACTAGAAAAAGAGCTAAAATATTTTATATGTGCTTTTTTTTTCATGGAACTGAGGTCCTGCACATAGAGATCATTAACATTTATGGAGTTCTTAGAGATTTCCAGATAAAGAAACTTTGGACAATCAAACAACAGTGTTTTCTCTGTCCAGTTGCCATGTACTGGATTGTCATTAATATCTGCTAATAGAGTTGTTTACTTATGAAGCTATTATGCAAAGGGTCAGAGTGTGCTGAACTAGCAAAATGTGTAAGGTCCTCATTACAGACAAATATCCTCAGAGGATCACAAGATGTCACCAGCACATAAATTTGCAGATCAAACTTGTGTCTATCAATTATAAAAGTCTGGGATGGGGAATGTGAAGCCAATTTGCTTCTAAACTTGCTTGAAACACATGAATCACTCAAGTAACTCATTAACCTATAGAGCAAAGGTTATAAGCCCAGTTAATGTCTCTACTGAACCCTTTCCTGCAGTAGATATTTTTCCAGAATAGTCTAGCCTAGCTAACACAGAGCTAGGAAAGATGCAATAAATGTCTATTGCTGGGGTGTATGACCCAAAGACTGATTATACACAGCCCACAGCATGGGAGGTGGAATAAGATGATCTTTAAGGTCCCTTCCGACCTATGTCATTCTCCTATCCTTTGATTCTATGACTGCCTACTTTCTTTTTCAACAAGCCAGAGTCTGCATGTGCCCTCCCCTCCATCTCTCACTGCTTTGACTTTCATTCTTTCCTGGGAATGATCCCTAAGAAATAACAACGAGGTGAA
This sequence comes from Meleagris gallopavo, assembly GCF_905368555.1. Taxonomy (NCBI): domain Eukaryota; kingdom Metazoa; phylum Chordata; class Aves; order Galliformes; family Phasianidae; genus Meleagris; species Meleagris gallopavo. The sequence continues at coordinate 3,461,985 of NC_139432.1, read as the reverse complement.
TGCAAAGTCAAATTTATCTCCCAAAATAAAGCGTATCCAAAGGTCAGCAACAAACCAGAGTAAATTTAGGTTCTGTTTCCAAGATTATCAGAAATCCACAAAACTAGACGTTTACTGGGGTTTGTACATTAGACTTCATCAGGAACATGACTCCAAATGTCAAGCAAAAACGCTTTGATGAGAGACTTGTAAGGAGCAGGACGGCAGGGCTTAACTGGACTCGTGAAAAATGAGTATTGTTTAAGGGCTCATTCACTCATGAGGGAAAAAGTTTTCCTTGTCCAATGAGTCCGAATGGCCTGAATTCTTGTCAAGGTGATTCCATCCCAGAATATCAGAGGCTATTTCTGAATGAGCGTTTACGCGGCAACATGTAAAGTAGATATTTTTCCTTTTGACAGCGATGAATTCTTTTGATAGTGATGAATCTGAAGAAAATGACCAGTGAATGCTATTTATGGCTGACTGACCACATCAAAGCAAGGCTAAACTGGATATTAAAACAGTAGCTCAGTGACAGAACAGCAATCTTGAAACATGGAATGGAGGGCTTACCCTTGAGATGCATTGCTGGCAGATCCTCCCCTGTCCAGGTTTTATGTCCTCAGATTTGGCGATGAAGATGCCTCTTCCCTGACAGTCACAACCCACTTTACAAATATAAGTCCTGTGTTTCCTTGATATGCTATCAGGCTGCAAATCATCACCACTATAGGAAGGGAAACAATAGAGGGACTCTTCAGAAGTTATCAAACGCTTGCACTAAAGCTGCTTTCTAAGGTAGACTTTCTAGATGTAATTTTTCAATCTTTTGAAATAATTCTGAAAAAAAAGAAAACAACTAACTGTAATAAGTAAATGCAACATCTGGCTAATTTTCTGGGTAACTAAGTCAGAAAAAAAAGGTGCTATTTTGATTTTCATCTCTTTAATTGCAAAAAATAATGAAGAGACCATCACATGTCATGCCATGTTTGGACCCGATGATCTTTAAGGTCTTTTCCAACCCGAGTGATGCTATGATTCTGTGATTCTATTCTATATGCATACAGGCTAAGCAGCTCATGCTTCTAAGGGCTTGATCATCACTTCTGTTCACCAATCTGTTGAGGCAGTACAACCTGTCCAGTATGCTGTCCTCTCCTCATCATCTCTCACTGTCCATAGGTTTCAGGAGAACGAAGAGTTGTAATTTCAAACTTTGCCCTCTGAGCAAGATGCAGCATCTCCTTTCAGTCAGACCTCAGCAATAAAGCAAGGTGGATTGCTTCTGCTTGCTGCAGATGCATTATTTACAAACTGCCCATTTTAGATGGCAATTGGTCATAAAGGAACCACCAAACAGGCCAACAATTTCTTGCTGCTTCAGAAGCCACCAACAACTGCCCAAACAAACAGTCCCATTGATATTTCTGATGAGTGGTGAAAAACAGATTCCTGGAACACAAGCCTGAATAATGCTTTGTTTAAATTGGGAACAGAGCCATTTGTAGTGCTTCTTCGTGTTCTGCACCCCAGGCACGAATCCAGAAAAGTACTGGCAAGAGCTCACTGACATATTAAGTTTTGACTTCTTGCCTAACTTCAGTCATTAAGAGAGAAATATGTATCATGATCACAAGCAAGCCCTTCACAGAGATTAAACATTAGGGATAGTGGAGGCTTGCAAAGAGCAAATGTTAGAACAACAGGGGACACTCCGGGGCAATAAACCAATACTTTGCCTAATGACTGGTAGCATATGTCTGAACAAACTGCATCAATGGGGAATTCCAGGACAGCCTGCCAAGCTCTGCACAACCAGCCACAACTTTCAAATGATATTTGGAAATCATGTCATGACCCTCATGCAAATAGCAATCGACTCAGCCTTCGGGGATGGACTACACCGCAATTATTTTGGCTCCTCCGAGCCCAAAGGCTGTGTGAATGTTCTCCCAGTGCCCCATCCATGCTGGTGCCAACTGGAGACCCATTCACAAGGAGCTCTTTTTTTGCAAGACCGCTGTACTGGTGGCAAGGTTGAGGTAACACCTGCAAGGGACGGAGCGCTGGGAGCTGCTTTCAAAGGCGACGGCTCACCAGAAGGCATGGAGGAACTGCTGAACGAGGGGAGTTCGAACCCCATGGGACACCAGGAGCCTCGAACCGGCGACCCTAAACCTCAGCGCGGCCCGCAGCAGCGCCACCTCCCGCCCAGGTGAATGCCCTTAGCGTTGAGCCCCCACCCTCGCGCCTTCTGATTGGACAAAACGACAAGCACCACCCCCTTCTTTCCCCGCCCCCTTATTAACATATTGCCGCTCCATTGGGCCGAGCGGCTTGTGACTGGATACAAACAGCAAGGGGGCGGGGCAAGGAGCTGCCGGGGGGTGACGTCACTTCCGTGCGCCACGAGTGCGCAGGCGCGTTTTAAAGCCCTCCCCTTTCCCGCCCACTGACGGCTGCTGACGGCCCCGCTTCGTTCTAACGGTCGCAGCCAATCGCAGCTGTGAGGCGATGTGAATATTCATGAGGGCTGAGGAGGAGCGTCTGGGCGTTGGAGGCTGGGGTGACTCCTGAGGGCTCTGCTGCTCGGGGGGGAACGAAAGTGCTTCGCTTGGGGCCTTCGTACAGCAGTTTGGGGGAGGTCAGAGGGGAATGAACGGCTGTGAGACCCAGAGGAGCGCGTCTGCCTGGATGGGATTTCAGGGCTCTGTTTTAAACAGCCTCAAGTTCGAAGTTGGATCTCCACAGCTCTGCCAGGGCTGCCCCAGCTCTGGGTAATGGCAGTGCACGGGCCTGAGAGCGGCTGCGTCTCAGATATTAACATTAAAAAAAAGCACCCAAATCATCTTCGCAAAGTAATGATAACAAAAGCAAATTAGCAGCCTTGGGGAAATGAAATTAGGTGCTGAGGTCTGCTGGTGCTGCTGACACAATGGGCAGCACCATTTACATCCAGAATTCGCAGTTGGTGTATTAATTCAGCTCCTGCTGCCATGGAAACAGATGGAGCTGGCAGAAAACAGAGCAGGTTGTGCTGAGCTAATTGACACACGCACACAGAAAACTGGATTCCCTCTTCTTTTTTGTGATAACATATCCTTTAAAGTAACCCTATTCCATTTCCATAGCAGCCCACAGAGGATTCACCAGAATTCATTTGAAATTTTACAATCCTGATACAATCCTCATAAGCCTAAGAGTTTTCCAATACTTAAAGATCTAGTGAGCATCTCAGATTTATTTGAGCAATCTGTGGTGCACTCAATAAGGTGCACCCAAATGATACATAGGTAGATTGCTTCTCCATTAAAACAGTGTGTTTTTCTCTTTTGTTGCTTGTAAACACAGATGTTGGAGCCTGAGACCAGAGAAAATTTCACTCAGGATCTCATGGTGATAAAGCGGGTCTGTATGCTGTCTCTTATTGGAATTATTTGGGATAAAAGGCAAGAATCTCATGTTTGGGGGTTGTCTTAGGAAAGTTCCCTGAAAAATAGGGTACAGCTTTCAAAGTTAATCTTTTTTTTTTTTTCCCAAAAAATATATATTAGCGTTATAACTATGAGTATTTTTATAAGAATTATTGTTTTAAGAACAGAGATGTTCTCTTGTAGGTAGCTAGCAGGAAAGCTTGAATGTCCCCATTTTAATTGGTTCACTGAGAAAAGCAAAACAGGTCATTAAAGTTATAATAACAGAGAAGGCACTTCTTGAAGGTGTGAAAAACACTGCACTGCCTAAAAGATACTGATGTTGTGACAATCTTTGGGTCATCTAATAAAGAATCCTTCCTTTCCAACATTCTGGATCAGCTCTATCCTAGCCTCTTTAAGGAAGAACTGTCAAGTTCAGCGACTCTGCTAAGACAAGTGTGGGTTCATAAACTGCTACCATCAGGTAATAACTCCTAGAGATTAAAATTCCATATGGCTCTCTCAGCTGCACTACATAACATGCAGTATCTGCTCTCAACAATATAACTGCTAATAAAAAGGAATTAACCACACTGTGTGGCTGGCAAAACTGCAACTTACTATTAAACACAAAGAAGTATTAAAAAATATTCGGAATCTTTAGATTTCCCATCTTTTTGTCTTTTTTGTTGTCATTATTTATTTCTGGTTGCATTTAGATGCTATAATCATGACCAAGGCCCCATGGGAATACACATTATGAAAGCACATGCAATATTCTAGTCTCATCCTGTTACTGGGGAAGGGAGGCAGGCAGCGTATGAGACATACAGATGTAAGTGCCTCAGGGCTTGAGTTATCAACTCACTCTCGAAGCAGCTGCTCCCAATGGCAAATCTCTTATGGATCAGCAGAGGAGCAGTACAGGCTGATGAACCCCACCAGGTTTTTCAGGCTGGCAAAACCATTGGGAAGGGTTAAAAACTCCCTGGAGTCTGAAGGACATCAATCCCTTTTGGCAGCCATCCATTTTTTCTCCATCCTGGCTCACTTCTCGTGCTGCGCAGCCTTTCTCAAAATGAATGTTAAATCTGGTGAGGGAGAGGAGGATTATGCCACACATTTTCTGAGAGACTTTGGCTAAATTCCTTCATGTCTGAATGGCTGCTTCCCTATCTGTAGCATAGAGGTAATATTTAATTACATAATATAGAGCATAAGTCTCTTAAGACCTGCTTCTTCAATCCTTGTGAGGTTGTAATGTGGAAGGAGCTATATTTTAAAATAATTAATTTAGCATCTGTGTTGCTGATGGCTTTATTGTATTTTAGGCTTTCAGTGCCAGACTAGTAATTATGTAAGACTATAAGCCCTGGGCACTCTGAAGCTAGTGGAAGCTTTGTCACCAATGTCATTTTTTATTTCTATTACATGGTAAGCAAGGGTGCAAGCCTACCTTTAAGCCTAAAGTGACCTTGCATACAAATTTTAATGAGCTGTGGAGCTCTTGAACTCTTAAATAGGGCACCATGTTTGTCCCATCTGCTTTGCAAGAGGGGTGGGCACAAGCATGATCCAAGCTAGCCATAATATATCCCATAATATAGCCAACAGAGAATGGATGAGTGAGTTCAAGTTCCTTCCTAGAAGGCTTCAGTGCTGTATGCAGCAGGATGTTATGATCTCTGCAGACAGCTAAGCTAATGATATTTGGAGGGTGAGTAAATAATGTCAAGGAACATTGTAGTAACCCAGTTTCTGGCCAGATCCAGTGAACCACAGAAACATTGCTATTTGGATCAGGGTACGGTGTTAATTTTTCCCTGAAGGCAGTTTGGACTGACTAGGAAGGTTAAAAAAATCATCTTGAAAAGTCCTGCTTTTACTAACAACAAGAGACAGTCTCTATAGTATCACATCAGTAGCTCTACTACTTAAATGGTGATCAAAAACTAACACAACCCTCTATTTGCTGAGATTTACTACTTCACAGCCCAATGGAGCGAAATGTAAACTGCAGCACATCCATCTTTATTCCACAAGCATCCCTGGTTCTGTTATCCCCCTTCCCCCTGGATGAATAGCCCTCCCTGCCTTGCCATGCTGAATAGGCCAGGTGACTCCAAAACCGGCCACCCAGCAGATGCTTCAGCACTACCAACTGTTCTGAATCCCCCACCTCTTCTCCAGCTTTTTTTTTTTTTTTCTTCTCCCTTCCCTCCTTCCCCTGTGTCCTACCAATCTAGGCTGCCTGGCACATGCTGCAAGCTGCAGTCCCACTGGAGTGATATTGTGATGGAAATGAGGGAGGGGGTCCAGGCAGAACTGCACAGATTTACAGCACTCTAAGGGTTTCCATTAAAATCCTTGACAACTTGTTATTTATGAGTAGACCAACAGCTCTTCTAATATCCAGGGCCTAGACCCCATTCACTTCAATAATGCTGGTTTGGAATAAATGAGCCAGAGGATGGAAACCAGTTCTGTTAGTATAATGGAGGCGGCTAATAGCTGTTTAGAGAAAACAACTGATCTAATTCTGGGACCCAACCGTTTCACCAACAAAACTGTAAAGATCTGCTTCTTCAGTGCATTTCAGATAGGGATTTAATTCAGAACAAAGCGGGTGATGAACAGCAGTATTCTGATTTCATGCCTTTATGTACCCACTTTGTGCAACTGCTCTAGAGATAAAGGGACTCACTAACTCCTGGATAAGCAAGAGTAGGTCAGTTTGGATCTCTACTGCAAAACAAAGATAAAGAGAAAAAATGTCCTTACACAGTAACATAAGCAACAAAAAAAAAAAAAAGCTTGACATAAGTATATCTTAATTTCTCAGTTTCACAGGGACGTGTGAGCATTTCCTTCCCCAGATTTTTCAGAGCTGTCCCATCTCAAACAGCCTGGCAGTTTGTTTCAGTGTCGTTTTAGAACCATTTTTTTAACCGTGATTGCATTCCCTAGTCTCTTCCTTTTCCCATTATTGACATGCCAAATACAGAAGCACTGCCACTTACTAAGAAAGTACAGACCTGATCCCTGAAATAAGGACTTTGATGTTCAAAACACTTTAACTCCTAGGATGTGCATTATATTGCTGTAAAGAATTATCGATCTCTTCTGCTGTGTCTTAAAATCAATCTGACAAGTTGATTATCAAGCAAAACCACTCAGTTGCTGGCTTGGACACTGCTTTCCTTCTCCTCTATTGTTCACCTGCACCTCGTCTATTTACACTCCTTTTGTTAGGAACCTTTTTATTTTCTTTCTGCTTCCTCTGCTCTCTGCAGGAGCCTCATTAAGGTGAAGAGGAGCAGCAGCAGTACTCCCAGCCTGCATTCTGCCAGCGATGCCAGATGGACCCCACTCCATGCCTCAGCCTCTCCTCACCCTAAACCTCAGCACTGCAATTTCAGAAGAGAAAGACAATGCTGAAGGTGCACCTTACTTGCACCAGTAAGAGGAAGGCATAGATAGGTGATGAGAAACCAGGAGAAAGGGTGGAGGAAAGAGGCTGCTAAAGTGAGTATAGGGGCTGTGGCTGTGAGATTGGGAATCATTTTGTGAAAGGAGCAAAACCACCCATCAGCCTTTCAGAAACTCTGACTTTCAAGACTGAAAGAGTTTGAGAATCTGGATACTGTAACAGTCTACCTCACGGCCAATCTCATTGTTCTGCACCAAAAATAACTTTTGGCAGGCAAGATGATGGACTTTCTGATGGAAAGAACTGTCAGTCTGGTGCCCTGTGCAATCGACAGCATGCCTTTGCAGCTGGGAGATGTTGTCATCTGCTTTGTGTTTTCTATCCACAGACATTTGGCCTGCAAAATTTTTATACCCCTTTAAATATTTATATATAATAAATGCCCATTCATTCGGATTCCATGTGATTCCAGACATTGATTGTGCCAAATTTCTACTGTCACTTTTGAAAATTTATTTCAAGGTCCTTATGCAATACATATCAATGTAAATGGGATCTCATCCAAAGTATAATTATATCTGATTATCAACCATTTGAGCAATTTCTGTTTTAAACCACACAACTGAGATAGGGTTGAAACATACTGCAATTCCAAATGTTAAATGCATCAGTAACATAAATAAAGCTGTAAATTACATGTAAAATGAAAATTTGCTTAGAAAATACAGTGTAGTTTGTACTTGGAGGTAAATTGGTCCCTGGCTGCTCAGGATGTGTCAGGCAGAAGTATATTATGTGTTGGAAGTCTGAATCTGGATTGTTATTACAGAAAACAAATGGCATACCTTAAAATGCTTTGAAATGCAGCATCCTCATGAGATTTATTGCAGTCTGACCCCCTCTGCCGGCCACCTGCTTGCTGTCTGTGTCCTATGGCTGGCACCTCAAAACAGGCTGTGAGGTTTTGTGGAGATGGTAGGAGGTGGCAAGCAGAAAATGGTAGGCACCAGAGTACAAGGGGTGGAAGCAACATCAGCACTTGGCACTGGTAGCTCAGGGACGTAGCTAACACTGTAACACAACTAACCACTAATGACAGGGCTAGGCTTGAGGATTTGAGCTGCTAAAGCCAGCATTAACAACAGTGTAGAAAATGAGCAGGGCTGGTAAGTGGTATTTGGGCGAACTGCTGGAGCTTTAATAAAGTCTGCTTCTGTGACTCTCTGCATTTGATCTGCTTCTGCCAAGATGTAAAGTAGGAAAAGAATGAAAATGTAATTTTAAATGAGGATGCGTAGAAAAGCTTTGGGGAGGGAGCATTTTCTTGAAAAACAGTGGGGTATTTCCTGAGAAAACAGGTGCTCAGTTAAAAATTAGCCTCGTGCTGACAGAATATTTGATTGCCAAAATTGGGATAAAGATACGTCAGGAATGTTGATATACATTATAGTAATGAATAACATCCTATCCTTTGGCTTCCTTGATATATTCCTATGCTGAGAGAAGCCAATGACGATCTGCCAGTTAAATATATACAATCAGACAGCAGCAGCCCCACTAACCATTGAGATATTATGTTGCCTGCTAAAAGTTACTCAGAGATGTGCTTAAGTACTTTGTTAGAGAAAAGCTTCAGAAAGTAATCGAAGACTTGCAAATTGCTCCATTAAGACACCAACAATTCCTCCAATTTATTTAAATAACTTGACATCTTTTTCAAGGACTTTCTCAGTACAGCTTTTATTTTTTGTCTGCTCTTATTTTCTGTTACAGATTTTTTAAAATAATGCTTACAGTATAGTACATCTTAAAGACAGAAATACTCCATTTAAACCTAGATTAAAAAAAAATTATGTGTAGAATCAAAATATTATAAAGTCTTTGTTACTCTTAATAGTCTTAAAACTCTATGTAAACTTCTTATGATTTTCTCTTGTTTCAGCTGGATAATAAAACTTCACCCATTTGTATGTGCATGGACAAAAGAACTGTTAATCATAATCTGAAAATCCCAAAGCAGAAATAAAAATAGTAACTGGATAATCCATCCACAAAGCATTGTAATGTCCCAAGGCACTTAGCAGTTTTCAATCACGATGTTTTGGTTTGAGGACAGCCTCTTCATTTTAAGTCATGAGGGTTTTCATCTCTTCCTTTAAATGAGGATGCCCAGTTTCAAGACTGAGAGCCCATTTATCCTCAGTACTCTCATGACAACTCAGCTACTGCTTTCCTATGGGCTCCAGGCCATTCTGACTTTCCCTGTTTCATAAACATCAGGGTTCCCTCGCCATGAGATGGATGCATGACAGGACAGTGTCAGAGTGACCGCACAAGCACAGATTGTATCATCATTTACTTTCAGTCTGGTCATACAGGAAAAAAGGGACAACAGTGCATGCACCTCGTTCTACACTAAGCTATATTGCCTGCTCAGCTGTAAGAAGAACCCTAAACCTTTAGATCTACAAATAAGTATTTTCTTTATAAATATATATTTCACTTTTTTATGACTAAAGGCAAAAGAAGAAAGGAAAATATATTCTTATTTAGACTTCTGTATTTATTAGTATTTAACTCTTATGTTCCAGAAGCTGAACCAGACTGAAGGTGTGGTCCTAAAAGATTATGCAATGCTTCTGCTCTTTGGTTAGCAATCACAGTGCTCTACTGAATAATAAAACCACTATAATGGACCTGTATCAGCAGAGTACTGCTGTACTAGATCTATTATTTGGCCCTACTTGGATAGTTATTAATTACAGGATTTGTAACTCATCTAGCAAGCACAGTTGTTTGATCCAAGACAGAGGACTTAAGGGGATGACAATTCCATTTCTTACTAGCATAGATCAAGTCTCTAGAATAACTTTGTCTATTCCAAGCTGCAGCCTCTGCCACCTATTCTACAGAACAGATAAGGATTCATAATCGTTCCAGGCTATGGCACAACATATGGTCTTCAAACACCTGCTGATTGGACTTTTCAAAGGCTCGATTGCAGACTGGGCACTCCAGAATATGGCCCTGCACGTGGGCCTCGTAGTCTCTTGTTTCAATATCATCAGGAAAAACGCCATTGCATATGGGGCATTTCCTGATAGAATCCTGAAGTACAAAAGAAATGCAAATGAAGACAATTTTAAATTTGTATTTGTATTTTTTCTTCAAAAAGAAGAAAAAAATTGCTAGTCAGATATTATCAGCTTTGGACAAGTCTTTCTGACTTGTGATACACTGAAGTTTTCAAATGTTTCCAAGCTTCTCTAAACAACACTTAAAATTCCTAAATGGCACATGTCCATGTCTACAATACAAAATAATAAGGTATTTAGCAGCTGCTCATTCTGACATTTGATGCTGCCAAAAGTTGTTCTTTAAAGATTAAGGTGAACAGAACTTCTCTTCCCTAACATGTTACTAATTCTACTAAATAGAAGTGTACATGGTTCCATTTTATTGTCCACTATATTACCAGGACTAAAACAATAAGTGGACAACAAGCTACAGAACTGAACTTGGTGCTTCCCATTTTGAACTATAATTTTTGTCTGTATACCACTAATTCACATCCATTCATGTCTCCTTTACTTACAATTCCTGTGGCTCTTACCCGTTTTGCTCCTGCAGCTGGGGGGGGGAAAAAAAGAAATTCATTCAGCCACTTGAAATGATTAACAGTGTAATGTGTCAATAATTGATAATTCTTGAAATGTGAGGCTCTGGATCTAAACCTCTACATTTAGGACTATAGAAACTGGACATAGCTACAGAACTCGCTGTCCCACTGACAAATGAGCTAGGTAATGGTTGTCTCTTTCTGCAGAAAATGACAGACTGCTGATGAATTAAATCAGCTCTTAACATCTGGCAGCATTTTGCAGCTGCCAAGTCATCTGCACACATGCAAAGCTACGCAGGTGCTGCTAAGAATGCATTCTCTACAGCATCCAATTTGAAAGGGAGGACAGTTGGCTGAGACCCTTACTGCCATGTATTTGTGGTATCAGACAGAATGTAAAGTATTCTCACCATGATATGGGTTTCCAAATACAAAGTCTTCAGGAGCTGAAAAAACAAAAGAGGAAGAAATATCTCTAGGCTGAGAGAGATGCCTCAGGAGGGAATCGTTCTCTTTCCTTAGTTTCTGCAAAGGACAGAAGGGTAGAATTGATTTCCAGGAGCTCAGGAGAACATTTCAGTGAGAAGTTACACAATGAACTAAGATAGATCTTCTAAAACCAGAATAAAAATTGCTCTTAAGTTTTTAGATAGCTCAGTCTTAGTCCTGCTTAACAGAAAGTGAGGAAAGGAAGTGCAAGGATCTATTCTGTGGCCTGCTCAGAAAAGCAGACAGGATGACTGCAATAGAGTAATACATTTGAAAAGACAGAACAGAATCTTGCAGTTGTAAAGGCACAGGTAGCAATCTGTTTGGTGGAAGGGTCAATGGAACTGAACACTAGATGGTCAGACTTGTGGTTTTTTTTCAATGTGTGAAAAATGTAAGGGACTTGTGACAAGTTCTCACCTGATTTTCCTGATCAGATTCCTTCTTTTTTGCTTGCAAAGCCTGAAACAAACGCCTCTGCTCTTCAAGCTCTTTCATTAAGTCATTGTTTTTTTGCTATGAAGGAAGAGTGTTATTAGCTGAATTGTGGGACACTGGCAAACAAAAAGATGACAGCTCCAAGCAATGTTCACATATACATGCAGCTTCTAACTGCATTTATTACCAACAAATAAACCTTCACTTGAAACAAGAGTTTTACCATTTTGTAGATTTTGACCTAGGACAACTCTGTGTCACCAACCACTTAAGCTCTGTATTTTCATTACAGCACGAGAGGATGATGTGACCTCCAGGGAGGATGTACAACAAGTCAAAGTGAGAGGTTAAAGAAAAGGAATGACAACAATTCTACCCCAGCTGGTAAGAGCCCTCCAAGCCTGACATATTTCCTGGTACTCTGACATCTGCATTGACTGGATAGCTAGTACATCCTTAAGAATGAATCTTGTATTAAATCAATAAATTAGATAAGCTAGAGTCCGTAGGGATTCTGCAGTCATTCTCAAAGTATCACTGTAAGAACCCTGAGCATTTGGCATCACAGCAGAGGTAATCACATCTATTTTGGGCACCTAATTTTCAAAGTCAGAGCAGAGCCTCCAGAATTATCCTGAGTAGCACATGCAGAAAGGGAAACACCTTTAGAAAACCACAAAGGACAACAGGCTAAAGATGTTAACATGGAGGCTTCAAACATTGCCAATGATGGTTCCTCCAGCAGAATGAAAATGTCATTCCCTTTTCTCTTTTTCACGTTCCTTCAAAGTGTGATTTTCAGAGCTGAAGTCTGTGAATTGTTCCTAAAAGATCTGCAGGAGTTACCTAAGAAAAGCAAACCTTCTGACCATTGTTATATGTATAGGCATCTGTAACATCACAGGGAAATTGTGATGGTTCTGCAATTTGAAAAAGGGTGGACAACAGGACTTTTAAGTAAATGTCAATTCCCCTACACAGACGCCAGCAAATTCTATACAATATAGCAGAGCTCTGTACTCAGCACTTTTGAGACCACCCCCCCCAGCTGCACCCCTAGAAATGCTGGACACCTGTTCATTCTGCAGACGACGTGTCAGCTTGGCCTCTGATCCGTTCAAGTGCTCCAGGCAATGCTTAAGTTCTTTCATTTGCTTTTCCTGATCAGAATTCCCAGAGTTTCACAGGTAGAGTTGCAAAGGAAACATCAAAGAAAGAAGGTGTCAGGTCTGGATGTGAGGCAGAACATTAAATTATAGAATAGAAACTTTACATTGTAAAGGTTGTTTCGTGGCATTCTGACTATATTCCATCTCTTCATTTTTCTGATTATTAAATGCCAAATCAACAGTAGTAAAAATGAGAAAGGGACAAAACGTAAGCATACAGGAAACCAGCAAGGTTGCTGCCTCTCACCAGTTACTCGTCAGCTTCCTGTTGGAGCTAGAAGTAACTGCAGGTAGTCTAGGCAGATTGAAATTGTTTCATTTATACAAGTCTCCATCCTGAAACAGTTTTGCCTAGTTGTAACAATTTGCAATCAGCTAACTATCAATTCTGAATTCCCACCTACCTGCTTCATCAAAAAAGATGAAGACAGAGATTGAATTTTCTTGCTACAGAGAATCAGAATTATGAAGTCTACTCAGACAGGCATCTCTTCCAAAACTAAAATGTATGTGCGTACTACAAGAATCTGCAAGGTGGTGTGTTCACAGAACTACCTGTGTGGACACCCATACCAACATAGAGATTTCTCTTTGTCATGAAATCTCCTAGATTTTTCCTAAAATTGAACTTTATTTCTACCCAGTCACTGCAAGGGACACCATTCAGCCTCTTCCCTGGCTTCCCCAAGCATCCTGATATTCAGGGAAGGTTTTACCTTTTGAGTTATAGTCATGCATAACTGGTTATTCTCTTCCTTTAAACTTTCACACTGCTTAGTCTTGTCACGGTCCGAATGAACCAGGTCTTTAATTTCCTTCTCATAACTCAGAAGTTGAGACTAGGAAGAAAGAAGAGTGGGCAGCAAGTGAATACAAATAGTTATGACTGAGAAGCACAGGCTCTTTTAGGTGCATGAAGCAAATCTCCAGAACCTGTGGCTGACCATCAGAGACTGTCCATAAAAGCAAAGGAAGGAAGTTATGTGTTTTCTACCTGCAGTTGATCGACATGATCCAGGGCTGTTTTCAGTTTGGTTTCCAGATGTTCTTTTTCAGAGGTTACACTCTGAATTTGCTCCTTGAATCTGTTCAAAGCAAGTCAAAAACACACCACGCTTTCACAAATGGAAATTTAATCCACAACAGTAAGATGTTTGCTTACATGGAATCCTGTTTAAATTGATCTTAAAGATACACTTACTGTTGCAGTTCTGCCTCTCTGCATTCATTCAGCTCCTTCAGGTGTTTATTTTCCTTTTTCAGGGAATTCAGCTCCAGCTCCAATTTTTCAGCGCTGCTCCTAAGGGACTCCAAAACATTTTGTAGCTCCTGAAAATCAAAATGAGGTCAGTAGGATGAAAAATGGGACTCAAGTCCTCCTTTGCACTGGAACTGCAAAATGCAATGCTTCCAGGCAGCCCACCTGAAGGAGGAAAATCTCTCCTTTGTATCTTTCAGACCCCGTTTTGTTTACACTGAGCCCTGAGCAAAACTGAAAGAGAAAGCCCTGAGCAAAACTGAAAGAGAAAACAGGAACGTTAGGAACAGGGCTGGGCAGGCAATTTCAGGAGAGCCTACCAAGAATTTCTGAAAGCTCTTCTTCCCATATGTTCCTGAACCCCATGTCTGATGATGCCTCTTGTTCCTCATTATTATTATTATTGTAGGAGAGGTGTTGTACAGATAATATGGGAAGAAAGCACTTTCATTTTCTCCTGGAAGCATACAACAGAGCATGACCTGACTCAGTCTTTTTACCTTATCTTTCAGAATTAAAGCTTCTGACTTCATATATGAACTTTTGCTTTACCTGTGTCTTCTTGAGGTCTTCCTGCAGGTCTGTGTTTTGTTTTTGGAGACTTGCACAGTTGGCTTGCAGCTGCTCATTTTCTTTAAGCAAATTTTTGTTTAGTTGTTCAATCTCTTCCACTTCTCCCTAGCAAGCAAAGTTGTTTAGTTGTAATGGAAGCATAAAAAACTACTATGCTCCAAAGAGCTGTATGCAGGACACTGCAAAATAAATGTGCCTGGCTTCACAACACCTCAGTTATTGTCCATGCGCACACGTTTATTCCCATCTAATGGAAGGCAAATAAAAGCAAAGGCAGGAAGAAGGAGGGGACGAGAGGATACATACCTGTGTGGTAACCACCAGAATATCATCCTCAGTCTCTGCTCTGAACTGGAAAGGCACACTGGCTCCACGGATCATACCATCCTGGTCAATGTAGCAGAACTGGTAGTATTCATCATCTTTGGGCAGGTAATAAGCTTCAGACAAACACAACAACACTGTCATATGCAGCTTCTAATTACTTGAATCTCTTAACTATATAGCACAGGAAGTCAAAAGCTAAGAAAACACACATCTTACTTTAATATTGTTCCTCCATCATTACTAGTTCTTTGTGATAGTGATTGGAACACAAACAAAATCATTCAGACAGGATTGCAGAACCCAGTAGATTTGAAATATTTTTTTGTCTGTTAGGCTGTTGGGATTTGAAGTTTACCAAAGCACATTACTAAGATAGTCTGTTGTAACTCTGAATATAACAGTTATTAGTGGCAGCAGTGTGGGATTTTATCTGTACATGCCTGTTTGTGCATGTGCACATATATAATATGAGTGACCCAACCTCTCCCCACCTTTGAACTGGATCTGTTGCTGCACAGCAGTATCACCATGGACATCACTGGGCTGAGGAGCCCACATGAATGTGTAATATTCTCGGGTGGTCTTCCATCCCACCTGCAACAGCAAAATTCTTGTAAGAGATTACATACTTCACGTTTATCCTATGGCAATTGGACAGTATTACTACATAGACCAGCTGTTGGGAGGACTTTTGTAAGGATATCCTGACTTCTTAAGAGTTGTAATCTATGCATGAATCGAAGATTCTCACCAGTTTATGCCTTATTCTATGGAATGTGTTAGGTAAGTGAGGGGAGCACTGAAGTAGGAAAGATGTTGGAAGAGGTGGTGCCAGTATGGTCTTTAATGCAATTGTTCTTCACAGATTCTGTGAATCATGGTCTGTTTCACTGGCCTTGAAGCTGTTCAAGTAACAACAGTTCTGGCTGTTGTCTGCTCTGTCCCTGAGCACAAGAGAAATGTTGCATGACAAAAGGTTATCGCTGAAAATAAATTCTTTACTTTCTTCTACCAAAGCCTTAAGACCTTTCTTAATGCTGAAGTATCAAATAAATGCCAAGTAATTTGTTTCTGTCAGTGGCTGTCTCTTCATACTTGGCTTCACAGTGCTCACTCACCCGGAAGATGCCCACCCAGTCCTTCCCACGAGGAACAATATTCTGTGTGAGAGTATAGTGACAGGTTACGTCTCCTCCAGGAACATAAAATTTCTCCACGTTGTTAAAGATGACTTGGGAGAAGTGGCCGCTGTCTAAAACGACAGCAGAAGTGGGAGGTTCATCTGAAGTCTCATCCATTGTGGAAGTCTACAAGAGGAGAAAGCATAATGTGATTATCTCATCTCCACGTGCTGCCACTATAATCGTGTCCAGGAAGGATATGAAGAGGAACATTTTGTGAGTGACAGAGCTGTAAGGTCCTCTACACATGGACCAATATTTATCAGCAAGGCACATGGGAACACTGGAGTCCCTACTGCTGTGATGAGACTGCTCCTTAGACCCAAGGCAGTTTGCAGATCCTCTTTAGCAACGTAAGACTGACCACTGCTTCCCAGCCACAGTGCCTGGAACTCTAGGGCTGTCCATGTAATGTAACAGCCTCTCTCCTGCTTGGGATTCCATAAGCCAGACCCTGCTGACCTTCCTAAAAATCTACTACACAGAAGAGAGGCAGCAGTGCCTTGTAGCAGCAAAAGCATGCATGCATGCCTGCTGGTGGGATTCGGTGCCTGGATGCAGCAAAACAATGCATCCTGCTGGGGGAAAAAAAAAAAATAATAAGAAGAAAAAGTGTTGTTTTTAGCAAAAATAACTGTAATCTTGGAGAAAAGCAATCCCAATGGCCAGACAGGCTGTGCTGATGATACAGCATTCAGCCCATTTCCAGGAAGTAGAGGAGAAAGACATCTTATTAACACAAAATTTGTTATATGAACAGTTTTGAAGGAATCAGTGCAGGAAGAGGTCCTGTGAGGCTGCATCCACTAAGGCAATGGTCACAGCCCCACCTTTGCAGATGGTAATGAATAATGGTCCCAGCCCACAGCCGAGGTAATGAGATAATTATACTTCACACAGAGCAATATGGAATATAGAACGCTTCCTCTGATATTCACAGCCCAACCTCTTTCTGGAGACTTTTGGTTGGTTTTCTTTTGCTATCATTTTGTCTTCTTTATAAGCTGCAGCATTCCAAAAATGCAATCTGGGGGAGAGAATGCTCTGATAGCAGCCTTCTGATACTTATAAGCAAGAAGGAAATCAACCTTCTGCACGGGTAAATAGCAGTAAGACAAGAGGGAAACTTTTAAACTAAAATAAGAGATTCAGATGAGATATCAAGGGTAATTTACTCACTGAGAGGGCAGAAAGGTGCTGGCACAGGCTGCCCAGAGAAGGACAGGCACCCTATCCCTAGAGGCCAGCTTGGATGAAGCCCTGCCCATTCTGATGTAGTGGTTGGCAGGGGGGTTGGAACTACGTGATTTCTGAGGTCCTTTCCAACCCAAGCCATCCTATGATACAACAACAACAACAAAAAAAACCAACAAACAACCAAACTCTTCTTAAGTGAGGCTGATTTCCAGCTGCAGGCAGGAAGCTGATGTGCCAAGTTACGTGCCACGGGGGGTGCCCTGACTACAGCCTTGTTAGCATCCCTACATAAACCGTGGGGTGGGACGGGGTGCCGCTCCCAGCTCCACCGGCCCAGAATCTGCACTCACTGCCGGGAATCGAATGTGAAAGCGTCTCAGCAACAACCGAGCCCCGTTCACAATCAGCCTTTCGCCCTGCCCTGAAAAGAAAGTGGAGGGAAGGAAGAGGGGCAACGGGACTGCAGGGCATCCCCAGGACCCCACTCCTTGCCCTGGCTCACTTACCGACAGGCACAGCTGCAGAGTTCCGAGCTCCGAGGAGGAAGCGGAGCACCAGGAAAAGCAAAACGCTGCTCGACAGGCTCTGCCGCCCCGCCCAGGGCCGCCTCCCCGGGCTCAGCCCCGCCTGCGCTGCTGGGATTTGTAGTTTGGTGCCGCGGCACAAGCACGGCCCCCTCGGTGCGGGGTGCTTCACTAAGCGAGGCCGCGCTTCAACAAACCACAAGGACGCGTTTCAGTGTTCGAAGCGAGCTTTATTTATGGAATGGGAAACAGGAGAGGCCGCAACAGCCTCCGGTGTACCGGAGAGCAGCGTGAGATGACAGCCGAGCCCACGCCGCAATGGCCGCCATCTCTATGGTCAGCTCTATGGTTCGAGGAGTGGCCCGCGCACCTCGTGGTCCTCTGGGAGACCTCCAGGACGCCAGCCAATCGCAGAGCGCGTAGCGAAAATAAGTAACCAATGGAGGCCCGCTTCGTAACACAGTCCTCCCGCCCCTCGTGCTGCTATCCCGGATGTTGGTGGGAGGAGCTTGCCTGACCGCGGCCAATAGGGAGCGCGGATGTTGTCCCAGAATGCCGCGCGCCGCGTGTAGCGGTAGCCAATCGGCGCGGAGGACGCTGGGGGACACGGCAAGGTGAGCGGGGTGGGGGCGCCCTCTCCCTTCACAGCCGCCGCCGTCGCAGCCCGGAGCGGACACCGTGCAGGTGGGGTCCGTGTGCGGCCCCTGGGCTTCGAGCGGCACCGCGGCCTGGGGCCTGGCAGGTGGGGTGGTGCCTGGCCGGGACCGTACCCTTTGATGGGACTCTTTGCTCCGTCCGGGACTCGGTTGTGCTGAGGTGGTTTTGGGGTGTTTAGAATGAGGGAAGAGAGAAACGCGGATCTCTTGATCTGCAGGGTTGGACCGCGAGGCGGATGTGGCAGCACTGGGATTCCTAATTCCTTCTTCTCGTTATTAGTAATAGGTAAAGCAAGATGCAGACGACTTCTTTGGCTCTCCTCAGCTCTCCGGCTCTGGTAAGAACTGTCTGCAGAGGGGTGTAATGGTGCTTAGTGGGGCCGTGTGGCTGAGGAGGCTTTCCCAATGGGGCTGCGATCAGAACTCTGGGCAGTCCTGGCTGAGAGAGGGTCCCACAAAGCCATTTTACACCTGGGAAATAAAGGGGGGGGGGGAACAAGGTGACCTCTGGTGACTGCAGAGTGATGCCCACTGTCCCTGCAAGCATTTGTTGGGCTCTGAGCCCAACAGCAGTGTGAGATAAGCAGTTATCACAGAGATGTCATCCTTTTGTCACAAAATACAAGTTAGGAATGAAACCTCTGGGGTTGTGATAATGGTTGAACTGTGAAGTAGCAGCTGTGATCCTGCAGCATGTGGTCCGTGACAGCGTTCCTTGTGGGCTGCATCCAGCTGACTAGACTAGAAATACTCTAAACTTGTATATGCTTTTTTCAGTCTTGAAAAGTTTCAAAAATTTTCTAACACTATTCTTTTCTGAGAATTGGTGAGGGTGCATCTAACTGTAGGAATTAATTATCTGTTTTGCTTCAGTTCCGGTGCTGCTCCAGGGCTCTGGCCAGGCCCGTTTCAGTGTCTGTGTTCAGCAGGCCTGAGGCTCAGGCTGTACAGGTAAGACTCTTTTATGTGGTAAATTAAATTGGCTCCTGTATTTCTGTGCTTGATGTCTTGATGACTCCTCCAGAGGTGGAGGAGTAAGATTTTTACATCATCAGAATGGCTAGTAAAAGGATATAGCTTCTAGCCCAGACCAGTGGTAGCTGAGCGTTTTGTTTCTTTTTTTTTTTTTGCTCTGTCCTGAGTGGATTATAAACGGTGAAAATGTGTTTTATTAAGATGACTTCCATATTGATGATTCGATGCCATTAACCTGTTTTTTATGTATCCCACAGCCAGCTGGTGTGTCCTATCCACAGCTGACCCGCCGTGAGTTCCAAACTAGTGCAGTTTCCCGGGATATTGACACTGCTGCTAAATTCATCGGTGCTGGTGCTGCCACAGTTGGGGTGGCTGGTTCAGGAGCAGGTATTGGGACAGTGTTTGGCAGCTTGATCATTGGCTATGCCAGGTAAGTAAGATGTTAGGCTGGCTTGAATTTATTCCTTTCTAGCACTAAACTTGGTAGAAGAGTGGAGCTTTTTCTGGAGCTTATGTTCTACTCTATACGTGTAGTGTGTAGAATCACATACTTTAACTGAAGCATTCCTCTCTGGAATGTGAAAGAAATGTTATATTCCATCATTTCATTTAAACAAATAAGAAAGTGCCTGAACTGTTTGAATCCACTCTATACTTACTATTGGGTGATGCAGAAGTTCTGTGGAGCTCTGCCTCCTCCTAGAAGGAATGAAGCACTAGTCATCAATGGCAACTGTTGCTTGGTACCACCAGGGCATGTGAAATTAGCTTTGGGGGTTTTACAAGGCTACTAGCAATCACTAAACCCAGGGAAAAATCATGGCTTTTTCATTCCACATGGTGGCTAGCTGCCATAAATCTGGTTCATCCTCCAAAGCTTGATGACTGTATGGCATAATCCTGGCTTTCTGTGATGTGATATGGGGTCTGGTTTGTTTAGTTGTGTTTTGTTTTTCCCTCACTGTGGGTCCTTTTCTTTTTTTTTCTACCTTCACTTTGTTGTTTTTTGTTTTCTTTTTCCCCCTTGTATACATGCAGGAATCCATCTCTCAAGCAGCAGCTTTTCTCCTATGCCATCCTGGGCTTTGCCCTGTCTGAGGCCATGGGTCTCTTCTGTTTGATGGTGGCATTCCTTATCCTCTTTGCCATGTGACAACTTCTGGCGTGGCTGCAGTTTCCATCACTTTGTCCTCGGCGGTTTGAGTCTGCTTTCATCAGAGCGTTCCAGACTGACAATTAAAGAAAAGATTTCTCTAAATAAAGTGGTGGCTTTATTTTTTTTTTCTTATGCGCTGGTCCATGATTGGGAAAGCCAGTGGGGGATGCTGGTATATTAGTTAAGAGGGTAATATTCTAGATCTAGGAACACCTACTGTTAAAGCAGTGGGAATGTGAAATGGTGGTAGCAAGAAAGCAAAATGAAGTCAGCCAAATAAAAGGGGATGTCCTTGAGCAGCTCAAACACTGCATCAGATTCATTCAATGATCCCAACAAGCATTGCTCTAATAAAGCAAATTCTTATATTTGAGCTGACAAAACATTATTATCTCCACATAATATTACTGAAGATTGTGGTATTGAAGAGGTGATGGGTACAGGTGAGTGTACATAGAGTATTAAAGGTGTAAGTGCAAGTACACAAGGATATACGTTACTGTACCATCTGAGATTTCTTGAACAAAGGAAAAATGGTTTCAAGGTCACACTGTTCATAGGCCTCTTCAAAGCATTGATTTAAGCACAGGACCACAGACGGTGTTATTTCTTTCTCAACAGTTACATGCCTCAGCTGTTTCAGAGTTTGGAGCACACTGAGCAAGGAGAAGTTCTGAGGTCTAAGCTGAATCTTGGACCCAGTGTAAGACAGCTGTGCCTTTAAGGAAGGTAACCGTGGAAGCTTGTCTGGTTATCAGCTTTAGGTAATTGAATTAATGCAGTGTCTGTGTATACTAAAGCCTCTGAAGCGTGGTTGGGACACGCCTGGGGACACGAATTGGATATCAGTAACTTCTCTGTTCCTTTGTAATAGCTGCCTATGCAGTGTGAATGGATTTGGAGAAGGGTTTTGATTTCTGCCTAAAAACAACAAACAAACCTGTTCTTGACACTGTTTGGAGAAAAGGGTCTCCAGAAAGAGCCCAGACGAAACCCACTAGCTGAAAAAGAGGAAAGGTTCTATATGTTCGGAGAGGTTGCCAGGTGGGAACAAAGAAATAATTGCTCAAAGGAGAGGACCCTGTTCTGTATGCCTGGATTTCTACTCCAGCTGAGGTTTACCTGTATTAAATGTTAACCGTGCTGGACTGCAGTAGCAGAAACCCCTGCTGATAGAGAGGATGATGCACAACTTGTGCTTTAATGTTTCCTTTAGTGGGAAGCTAAAGTGCACCACAGACAGCTGTGAGCTGGAGAGAGGCAGATTTCTCTGAGCGTGGGGGAAGCTTATCTGCGCTCCCTGTGAAGTGTGGGAGTAAAACTATCAGTGAAGGTCTCTGGGAACCTTCAGTCTTGATGTTGACATGGTGTAGTTGGCAGTGTGTCAGCTGCTCACCTATACTCACAGCACAGTTCTGTGTTCCTGACCTTTTCTGGCATGTAATCTGATTGCATTTCTTCTTTTACGTCTGTCTTTTGTGCGTGAAATGGATTAAACCAGATTATTTTGCGTATCTCTGGTATGGCAGCAGTGACCTTGGGAGTAAAATGGTTCAGTGATGGCTGCTCGGGGCCGTGCTCAGCATCTCCGTAGCAGCTGCTTCCCTGCTGAGCCTCAAAAAACTCCCATTTCCACGAGTCAGACTTCTCTGCCTCTGCAGTCCGCCGGCACAGCAGGGGGCGCTGTTCCGCAGCGACGCATAGCCTATGGAGGGGGGGAGAGGGCGGTCTCCGTGGAAGGGCCGCTCTGGTACCGAAAGGAGACTCTATGGCAGCTGGGGGAGAGGGTAGTCGGCGCCGGTAGTGGGAGGGCAGCGCGTAGGAGGTGACGCTCTGGGCGGCGATCGGTGGAGGAGGCGCGAGGCGGTGGCCGCTCTGGCCGACCGACTCGTTGGTGCGGAGTCCCGGAAGCGGCGTTCTCCGAGGCCGGGCGCGGAATGGCGGAGAGTCCGGCCGCCGAGGAGGCGGCTCCGGCCGCGGTGTTGGCGGCGGCGGCGGCGGCGGGCAGCGGTGGCGGCGGCACCTCGACCAGCTCGGGCGGCGGCGCGGGGAACCCCGGCGTTTTTATCCCCGCCGAACTGTGGGCGGCCGCTGGTTTCGGCTCTTCTCCGGCTGCTTCTAGCGTAGCCCCGGGAAGCGGCGGAGCTCCCATCGCCGCGGCGGCGGCGGCGGCCGCGGGGGCCGCGCTCCTCACGCATTCCGCCTTCTGGGACCCCACGGTCAGCGGCGACTGGGACAGCGAGCGGCCCAGCGCGGCCTGCCTGCTGCGGATCAAACGGTGAGCGGGCCGCCCTGCCCTCCCCTCCCCCGGGGCCGCCTCCCGTCCTTCCCCGGCACGGAGAGCTCCGACGATGTCCCGCTCCGTGGCTGTGCGGGGCCGCCCGCGTTCCTCAAGGGCGCCGATAACGGGTACCGGGGCCGCGCCGGGGGGTTCAGCCGAGTTTGGGGCTGCGGACGGGTCCTTGGGGTCACCAGGACGGGTCCCGGGGGTCGCTGGGGAAGGGGAATCTCAGGAGAGACCCTGAAAGGGATCGGCCTCTGTACCAGGTAGCAACCGTAGGATAACGGATGATGGCATTACGTTGTGCCAGAAGAGGTTCAGGTTGGGTGTTAGGAGAAATTTCCTCTCTTAAAAGAGCGGTGAGGCATTGGCACGCAGGCTGCACGGCGAGGTGGTGGAGTTGCCGTCCTTGGAGGTGTTCAAGAACTGCAGAGATGTGGCACTTGGGGACGTGATTTGGGGGTGGGCTGAGCTTGGGTTTGTGGATCTGAGAGGTCTTTTCCGACCGTAATAATTCTATAATTCATTCCCGTGCCCAGGGGCTCTCTTAAGTGCAGCCCCAGGGCTCTGTGTTCAGGTGTTTGGGTGAAGGCCACAGCCCCTCTGGGATATCCTCCTCCTCCTGTTGCTGTGGCCTTTGGCAGCCACGTTCTGTGGCACGTTGCCCTCATCCTGCCCTTGGGATTGCAGCGTGCTCCGTGGAAGTGCTGTTAAATGGGAAGGGAACGAGCTCCTCTGCTCCCATCAGCAGTCAAGTTGAGTTTTGCAAGATGTTATCCTAAACCTGCCGGTAGCAATCCTTTTTCCTGGTTGGTTGCCACCCATTTGGCTGCTCTGACTCTTTAAGAATCATCTGGTTAAACCTGGTATGTCAATAGCCTTTGATACCGTGAGCAATACGGTCTTTTATTGTTAGAGATATTGGCACTGTTTCAGCAAGTTCTTCCTCTTCCTTCAGAGCAGTATTGCTGCCTGCCAGGCTCTTGCTCATCCTTGTTCTGTTGCTTGTTCTAGAGCTTGTCTAATGTCTTCCAAAGATGGCACCAGATATTTTGGCAGTTTTCCATCCAAACACCTTCATAGTGCTAAGTAGGAAGGCAAAGCTCTCCTGTTGTTCTCAAACTTGTTCTTGCCCTGAAACCTCTCTGAACTCCGGTTGCTTCCTGAACAGGTCTAGTGGTAGCTTGTCCCAGAGTACAGTGCAGCTCTGATTATGGTGGGGAGCTTTTTGGCAATAAAAGGTGATGGGTGCTGTTTGGTGCATTTGTAAACTTGTTATTTTTCAGTTCATTTAGTCCAGGAAATAAAACTGTTGTGATTAAGTTGTGTGCGTGTCTGTGCTTCCTAATAGCACTTGAACCAACTGTCTGATTAAAACCAAACTTGACGGAGCAGTGATGTTTTTGGACACAGTTCAGCCACTGTATTTTGAGGAAAAAAGTGACTTGGTCGGCAGAAGGGACTTTGTAAATAGTTCAAGTGTATGGAGAGAAAACAGAGAGGTAAAGTTTTCTGTTAGGCGACAACATTCACCAATGAGAGCTTTTTTGTGCTGACCTTAGGAGAAGCTTAGTGTTAATTCCTAGGCGCTGGAGTTGATGTAGGGTAAAAAGCAAGGCAGCAGGTAGCGAAGGTACTGAGGTCTGATGCCTCACTGATTCATTGAATGCTGCCCGTGCTCTTCAACTATTGTTTAAGATAAGTTAAGAGAGCTCAGCCAGGAAACAGTCAGGCCAAAGAAAAACATCTACCACTTTGAGTTGCAAATTTCCATCTTAAAAATCTGTCCCTTTGCATCTCTACACAGATTTGTCCTCTAGAACATTCCATGCCTCAAGGGCTGATGAACACCAAGGGAGATCTTGACTAATTCCTGTTTCCTTTGTTCCAGGGATATTATGTCCATTTACAAGGAACCGCCCCCGGGAATGTTTGTTGTGCCTGATCCCCATGATATGACCAAGGTAAGAGACACTTTGGAATGGGTTCAAGTTCTCACTCTTCTGTATGTTGTTGTTGGTGGCTGCTCTGAGGATTCTCCCAAATGTAATCCCTTCTTGTTTTGAGAGAAGTCAGGGTGAGTCCTGTAAGAGCACAGTGCAGCTCTGGTTTTCTTGGTGACAGTCTGGGCTGCATTTAAATGAGAGGAGGCTGTCAAGGAAAAAATGGTTTTGTGAAGAGATATCATCACAGGAACCTGAGAGTTTCCACAGATAAAGACAGTCCTATGAACTAGTGGAGTGCCAATTCAGCTTGTTCTTTCCCCTGCAGATGCTTGAAAAGAATCACTAGATTAGCTTAGAGAGAGCTCTTGGAAATCTGTTGGGCATGGGGGGCTTTGTGAGGGGCTGGAAATGAGGAACACCTGTCAGTCACTGGAAATGCTGAATTATATGTAAGTCACCTATGGAAGGCAGAGGTGTTTAACTGTTGTGACCTGGCAGTGGGATTTATCCCTGGGCCCAGATCCTGTCTTGCTGTGGAGCTGCCTGCCTGGCTCTCACAGGTAACAGCATCCCTTTCCCAGAGAGGTGGTAGATACCCTGTCCCTGGAGACACCTGAGGTCAGGTTGGAGCAGGCTGTGAGCACCTGATCGAGCTGTAGGTGTCCCTGTTCGTTGCAGGAGAGCTGGACCAGCTGGCCTTTACAGGTTACTCAAACAATTCTACGAGTTCATGCAGATCTGACCTGCATAGCTACTCCCATCACATCACCTCCAGCATATCTGTTCCCTAGGGCCAGGTGTGTCTCTTGCCTCTCCTGCCCCAGTTCTTCCCCTTCTGGCTGCCTGGCTCTAGGGATTTTCCAGGATAGGGAATTGCCAATTATGCCTGAGAGAGTGCAGTGATCTTGGAGGCTGATGTTGCTCAAACAGTGATCTTGATCCAGTGCATTCCTTGGCTGATGCTACCTTTCTCCAGCCAATGTCACCTCATCTGGCTGTGCTGGATTCTGAGAAAGCTGTGTGTGTGTGTGTGTGCGTGTGTGTATGGGGTTGCTTTGGTTTCTCCTCTGCTGCACACTTCTCTCACCCCCTTGACAGACTTGGCACTCCCTTGATTCCCTCAGCGTGAGCACCTGCCTGGCTTAGGGCTCTTGGATTTTTTTGAGATAGTGCAAAAGGGAGTGTCTGTGTGCAGACAGCTCAGACCTTGGGCATTTTGCTGGAGCTCTGACCTCCCTCCATTTGGAGGCTGAAAGTGCCAAAATGCCCTTCAGCAGAAATGCGGGT
Organism: Meleagris gallopavo; assembly: GCF_905368555.1. Taxonomy (NCBI): domain Eukaryota; kingdom Metazoa; phylum Chordata; class Aves; order Galliformes; family Phasianidae; genus Meleagris; species Meleagris gallopavo. The sequence goes on along the minus strand of NC_139432.1, from coordinate 3,436,072 downwards.
TTGTAGAACGGCAGCCTTGGGGTTTTTAACTAACATCCTAGGTGGGTAAGGGGATCATTAAAGGAGATTGCTTGGATCACTTCAGGAGGATGGAAAAAGAGGAAGCTTCCCTAATAGCCCAATGGGAGCAGATTTCCTGGTATGCAATTGAGATTTTTGAAGGTAATTAGCGAGGGGAGCATGGGGTCTTAATTTCAGATCCTGGCAGAGGTAATTAAATGATTGGTTTCAATAAAACCGAATCAACATGAGACCATAAAAATTGAAGAATGTTCTAGTTTTGGCAGAAAATCTGCCTTTTTTTCTTGCTAAAATTAGACTTTTTTTTTTTCATATTTGAAATCTTTTTAAAGCAGAGCTCACCAGCTGAACTGTGATTCAGTCCTCTTTGGACTGTGTTGAGATGTATGGGAGGCAGCTGCTGTGGACTGTGGCCAAACCTCGCTTTGGAAACCTGCTCTGCACATTGAGTGTGGCAGAGGGGAGAGAAGTGTGCAGCAGTGGCCCTGGCTAAGGAGGGAAGGAAGGGGGGGTTGTGTATGGCCTGCACGTGGCGTGTGCTTGGGGAAGGTGCCGTGTCCATGCCTGGGTGGAGGTTTCTTGCCTTCGGTTGGCTTTGTTGAGGATTTGATGGTGCTGCACAATTTTGAAGTGGTGCGCAAGATGGGCTTTTGTTTTCCAGATTCATGCATTGATCACAGGCCCATTTGACACGCCTTATGAAGGGGGTTTCTTCTTGTTCCTGTTTCGCTGTCCTCCAGATTATCCTATCCACCCGCCAAGGGTCAAACTGATGACAACGGGAAATAACACAGTGAGGTTTAACCCCAACTTCTACCGCAATGGGAAAGTCTGCCTGAGTATTCTAGGGTAAGAGGAGACTTTGGCTGTTTTGGTGGGTAATCAGGAGGTAGCCACTGGCTGCACTGTGCCTCGCACATCTTTCTCAACACGCTGTGCCCTGATCTTGCCCCAGACATGCTTGGATGCACCTTTATGCTTCTGTGAAGTTATGCACTGGATCAGAGTCGTAAAGCAGCACAAATTCCTCTTCTGAGCTAAGAGTCTAACTTGTCTCTGAAAGCATCTGAGAGCGGAGCAGGGGAAGCATGAAGTTCAGTGGATACTGTCACTTTTCTGCTTTCCCTCGCAAAGCCCTGGCTTGAGCACTGCCTTTCTTCTGCTCTTGCTCTTTGCAAACTGATCCTTAATGCTTTCTGAATGCAGGTTTTCGTGGTTTTAATTTCCTCCCTCTGTGTGGGTTTAAAAATAAATAAGATTAAAAGCCTCTAAGAACTTCCTTGAAAGCCATTTGAGCGCTCTGGGCTTCCACCTACATGTAGAATGTGGGGCTGGGTAGGTCTAATGATTTACAATCACTGCTCCCATGCTGCCTGTTCCAACAGGCTCCACTGCTGCAAATGCTTGTTACTCACATACTTGGTTTTTAAACTGAGTCCTGGCTGATTCAGTGGCTTTTAGACTCTACCAGAGGATCTCTGGCCATAGTGTGATATTCCCCACCCCAGCTGTGATGGTTTCAGCTGCAAGTAAGGAGGGGTTTTTGCTGAGGCTCTGGATTGGTGCAGATAGAGGCAGCCAAGTGGGGAAGGGGCAGCGATGGCTTGAATTGCTGTAAGGGTTTCATCAAACAACAGGAATCTGAGCACAGCTGCGGTTATGAGACTGTCTTTGGGGTGGGTTCAGCAGCACTGTGTTCCTTATGCTAAAGTTGATTCAAGTCACTGATACTCATCTGCTGGTCCAGGGCTGGGTGAGAGATGCAGTGTGCTGGGAAACATTTTCCTCAGCGTATGAGCCTTTCTGATCCAGTGAGCTGGATGCCAATGCCTGGGAAGCACTGAGGTGTGCAGGGCTTGTCTGTAGCTCAGGGTGCTGCATGCCCAGCAGCTTCCACTCAAGCTGCCTCGTTGCTCATGTAGTGTAGCCTTGGCATGGAAGCTAAATTATTGAAGAGTGAACAAAGAGCCTCAGCCTTACCAACAATGGGAAGCAGTGAATGAATTTAGGAAGAGCATATGTGGGTCAGTACATCCTTGTTCAGCTCCCAGGGAAGCAGCTGTCTATCTGGAGCTAGGATATTAATGGCAAATAGCAGTTCTGACCTGTTGTTCTGTGCAGAGGTTTTTTGCTACACCACACATATTAAATAGCACCTTGTTCTTACAGCAGGGTATCCATGAGTGCTTTTGGTGGCAGACCTTGTGCTTTCTGCATTGCAAACTGCCCAAGTAATGGTCTTGTTTGAGTCTGCAAAGTTAGTCTTAACTTCTTAAACAGTTGCAGACTTACTGTAGTGTTGGCAGCATGTGTTGCTTCAGGATGCTGTACAAGATTATAGCCATAGCTCTGAAGTGCACTGGGAGGTATTTGAAGATGGTGCTTTTCCTCTGCTCACTTGTGATTCCCTCTGCGTGTTAGCTGTGAAGCTCCCCAACCTCTTATATGGCTCAGATTGATGTTCTCATTTGACTGAGAGAATAAACTGCCTCCAACTTGGAAACTTTCTCAGTGTACAGTGCTTTGTCTTTCTGTAGCAGCTGTTACTTCTCCTGTCACATTTCTGTAAGGTGTAGATGTGTTTTCTGAGCTTTCTTATCTTTGGTATTTGGAGAGATGGTTGTTGCTGGGCTGATCCTGCCTTGTTAATTGATGCTTTTCTGTTTTGATGCTTCAGCACTTGGACCGGGCCTGCATGGAGCCCAGCACAGAGTATCTCCTCAGTCCTCATCTCCATCCAGTCTCTGATGACTGAGAACCCGTATCACAATGAACCTGGCTTTGAGCAGGTGAGAGTTGGAGATGGTTCATCTTTGGTTCTGCAACGATTTCTCCCTTCACTCCACACCTTGACCTGGTAACGAAATACATTCTGGAAATGGGAACAAAGCAAGGCTGTGTCAGCTTTTTTTCAGTTTGCTCTGCCTCTGGTCAGAGCTCGAGGAGGGGACTTGCAAAGCTCTGAACTGGAGGCTGCTTAGCTCTCATAGTGGAAAGTAACAGAAGAAGAAAAGGCATTTCTCTGCTACATGACTCCTGATGCAGCTTCCTTGAGACACACTGTCGTGCAGAAACCAAACTGCTCAGGTTTTCATGGCTCTGGCATCCCAGAGAGAGGCAGCTTTCTGTGCCAACTATCAGCTGACTTATCTCCCCAGCTGTGCAAGTCCAGGGCTCTGTAGATGTAGAAAATGGTGCCAGCTTTTTTTTTTTCCTTTTTTTTTTTTTTTTTTCCCAGTATAAATTAGCTCAGCATACACAAAACAGACAAAGCTGTAGTGAGTTCATGCACCAGTGAAATTCATCAGTCTCGAGAGAGAGAGACGAAGAGCCATTCCAGTAACATGGACTCACTGGCCCAAATTCTATTTCCAGGAGAGGCACCCTGGGGACAGCAAGAACTATAATGAGTGTATTCGGCATGAGACCATCCGAGTAGCAGTGTGTGACATGCTGGAAGGAAAGTGTCCCTGTCCTGAGCCACTACGGTATGGAAAGGAGGCAGGGAGGGAGCGTAAGAAAGTGGGTGTGGGGAAACAGGTTAAGATTCTCTGGTTGCCTTTCCTGAGATCCTGAGAGGTGCTCCAGAGAAGAGCAAGTCTTTAAATCATCCTGCTCTAGTGCAAAGTGGTTTTGTTTCTTCTGAAATGGATGACTGCATCTATGTCGTGCCCAGGAGCTGTGCACTGACCAAAGCTGTGTTACTGTGCACAACGGCTGCATCCTCTGATTTGTGTTTGAGTATAAATGTGCCTTCTCTTAGAAGGGAAAAAAACATTTCAGAGAGAGAGAAAAGCACAGCTGTTGTAGAAACACGTGCAGGATCTGTTCAGCTGCAGCAATGCTGCAGTTTGTTTTGTTCTGTGTCCTGCCTCTCTGTACCCAGTTAGCTGTCTGGCTTGAGCTGTGCTGATTACATGACTGTGGTTCAGTGGGATGCTGTGACCCTGGATGATGCCACCATTGTAATACTGTCATTCTCTGTTGACTCTTTGCTCTCTGATTATGTTCAGGGGTGTTATGGAGAAATCCTTCATGGAATACTACGACTTCTATGAAGGGGTGTGCAAAGAGAGACTTTATCTCCAAGGTCAGACGATGCAGGTGGGTAGCAGATGATTTTCTTGTCAATTCAGAACTTGGATTCCAAGTACACTCATAGTGACAAACAGTTGCACTGTGTGATGTGCAACATGGGGTGGATCTGCACCTTTTCTATCAAAAGTGTTTCAACCACAGTTTCTATCAGGTGTGGTTAACTCAACTCTGAGTTAACCATGAAACTCCTGTGGATAAAACACTTAACTTTCTTGAGTTCAGAGTATGCACACACACAGTGTTTTCAGGGCTGTTAGATTTCTCTAAGTGCTGGACCAGAGCCACACTCAAAGCAAGCAGATACTTATACCACTGTTTAAAGAAGTGCAGTTTGCTTTCATGTGGATTTGGCATTAAGCAGGGAGGGTCCATGTAATCTATGCAGTACTGATGGCAGCTGAGCTCTATTGCATCATTTTCATGTTGAGATGCTGGTAAGGTTTCTTTTTCTTAGATTTCTTTGCTTGTACAGATAGGAACTTTTCTCTGACACTGTCAGAGTTGTTCTGTAAGATGCAGTTGAAAGTGGCTGACTGAGGCAAAAGTATCTGGAGGAGGGAGGATTAAGGGAATAGTGACAATATGGCAAATACATGCAGACAGGTTGAATAAAGGAGCTCATTTTTGTAGGAAAATAGACCTTACAGAATAGACTGCCAAGCTATTTGCATCTGAACACGTCTTCCTCCCTCATCAGGCACCTCTTGTCTGACTCATTGAGAAATTTCACTGTTAAGAAAAGATGGAGGTGTTTGATTTAATGATCTAGTGTCTCTGATCTGAGCCCTTCTTTCCTGTCAGTGCCAACACTGACTGTGTAATTCATAAAATGAAAGCACTCCTGAAGCAGGAAGGTTCATGTTTGGAGCGAGAAATTCCTGAAAATGAGAAATGAAAATGAGAGCACTGTGCTGAAGGCTGTATTTGGTGAGATCAGAGGATTGTCAGGTGTGATCAACTCTTGTTTCTTCTTCAAGGAGCCAGAGCTAAGTTACTTCTGAAGAACACAATGGCTTGGGACTGCTGTGCTCAGTCTCCAGAGCTAGTGACTACCACAGTCTGTTTTCTGCTCACGTAAATAGTAGTGCAGGGAGTCTAAACACAGTTTGCTACTGTTATCTCCACTGCTCTGTATTTAAAATGAAGTCACTCTAGATGGATATAGTATTGGTTCAGTGCTTGGCAGATGCGCTGTCTTGTTAACTCTGGAGCCACATGGGACAGGTGAAACTTCACCACTCCTTTATATAGCCCTGGCAATTGCCTTTAACGTGGAATAGGGATAAAAGCAATACGTGTTTAAGCAGCTGGGCACCTTGATTTAAAATGAGAATGTGGTTTCACAAAGGACAAGTTGTGCCTGATGGCTCTGGTGGCCTTCTACAACAAAATGACTGCTGGTGGGTAAGGGAAGAGCAATTGGCATCAATTTAGAGTTGTGTGAGGCCATGGACACGGTCCCATTGATCACAAGGTGGAATTCAACTCTTAACTCTCTATTTGCTGGCCAGTTATTGTACAGCTTTCTTTAGACCATTATCCTTCTGGCAAGAGGTCTGTATTAATGAGTTCATCTCTGGTTTCCTTCCAGGATCCTTTTGGAGAAAAACGAGGCCACTTTGACTATCAGTCCCTATTAATCCGTTTGCAAGGAATTCGGCAGAAGGTGCAAGAGAAACATCAGCAGGAGAATACAGAAATAGACTCTGAGAGCAGCTCCTCTGAGACAGAGACAGACACTCAGGGCTGCTCCAAAGCTTAGAGCTGCGTTACCAACGGAGAGGCCAAGCCGTGGGGATGTTCTGTCTTCACACTAGAGTACCCCTGACAGACTCAACAACCAAACCAATGCCAGAGTGGAGAAAACTGTGGGATATCTTCTGTCTCCTTTTACTGCTCTGGTGGATAACGCTGAACGAGAAGACTTCATGCTAGACAAAGCCAAGCTTGTGACAGGCTACTCTTACAAGGTACTTACTCTACTAGAAATCCGGAGCATGTGGCATCAGGTTATTTTTTGAAAAACATCTACACTGGTTATTATTATTATTATTATTATTATTATTTTTGTCTCCATTTGATTAAAGAATGAGATGTAGACTGCGACTCCTCTTTACAGCTTTTCTGTTCCTAGACAGTGAGCCCTTCCCTGGGGCCATGCTGAATATGGAGCTGTAGCTGTGGGAGCGCTTTGATGAGTCTGGGGTATGACATGGCCCAGGCACTGTGTGCCTGGATGAAACCTTTTTGTGCAGACTGGGAGAGATGGAGCCTGTTTGCTCTGTAGAGCCCATCTACCCGATGTCTTTCTTCTAGACACCGTTCTAGACAGACCAAAGATAAAGAGCAGTGGTGGAATCTGGGCTCCTTTCTGAAAGCTTTACACAAGCCGTGGGTGACTTCATCCACTGAGATTTCAGGCACAAAAGGGGAGGATGAAAAGGCAAGAAATCCATACATTGAGTGCAGGTCTGTTCATCGTGGTGTTTTGGGGAAGGGAAGGCGAGAAAATCATTGGTTCAGAGATAGGGGAGCACTAAAAAAAAGACCTAAGTCTTGTTTGTGTAACTCTTTAAGGTTTTGATTTGAATTTAGTATTCTAGAAATGTTTTATTCTGGCTGCTCTGAACAGAGAGCTGTTTTGTTTCCTTCACTGAAGTACTTTTTGCTTTCCATCTCTCCAGTCAGTGTAATATTTCATTTTCCTCCTGCCACCTCCCTCCCCACAGCAACCTTCAGACTGAAATGCTAGGATAAGGGGCAATTCTAGCTCAGGAAGCCACTGTTTCTAGGTGGAGCTTTCCAGAGGTGTACACTTAGTTACTGGCTGAAATTCCTTTGCCAAACTTGGCCAAGCTCGACGAGTGTTGTAAAGTTAACACTTCAGTACTTTGAATGTTTTAAATGGCAGCTTTTTACTGTGAGCAAAAGTAAGGCTGGAGGAGAGGTGTGTGCTGGCTGCAAGTGCAATTACGTCAAAGATGTATTCAGTGCAACTTGGGTGGAGGTGAATAAAAGCTTCTCCACGTGAAAGACACCGGTGATGATCGATTGAACCAGTAAAATGTTTTGTTGGTAAATAGCTTAATCAATTTTTTTCATGAGGACCGTGATAAAAAGCTGAGCACAAAGTTGCACGTTGTCCCAGGCCCTCTCCCCCAGCGCAGCCCTGCTGCATACTGGTGGTGGGAGAACATTCAATTCAGTCATTCTTGTTCTAAAAGCAAAAAAAAAGCACGGGAGGAAAAGCCAAAAGACCCCTGCCATGCACTGTACAGAAAGGCATTGTCCTATACGTCACTGAATTATTTTCAGTCTCTGATTTATATTGGCTCTTGCAGAACTTAGAAGCCTGCACACTGCTCTCTAAGCAGCTCTGGAAGGTGGAAACGTTTCTGAACTGTAAATGTGCCATTTAACAAGTAGGGGAACCTTTCCTCCCTTCTAGCAAGCAACCTCCCCTGGGTCTGTCACTGGTATGAATTAGACTTTAACCTTATCTTCCCTCAAGGGAAAGCTAAACTTACATAGGACTCACTCAACACATACACCAAATGAGAGTAAATAAAGCTGTGTTCACCTTCAAATAAGGTCTCAGGGAGGCAGCGGGGTCTCCTGAGAAATCATGAGCAGTATGCTACTTTTCTGCCTCTGTAATCCTGTTGTAAATGTCACGTTGTTTGTCACCATTCAGTAGCATTGTGGATAGAGCTGTGACTCTGCTGCCTTCTCAAGGCAGAGCTGGTTCTGAAATCTGTTTGCGATGCATGTGGCATTACCATCCACCCATACAACGAAACAAGAAAATGCCTTATTGTGGACACTATTCACATAACTAGCATGTGGCTGTAAAAGAGAAGTATTAGTTTTCTAGCTCTAATGTTGTCTGTCCTACCATTTCTGAATGTTTCCATTTCAAAGTGACAATCCTCAAATGACTGCTCTAGGCAGAGATGTTTTAGCAACAGATTTTTAGACCTAACTGAGTCAAAAATATATGCACAAGAGTCACTCTAAGATACCTTGTTTATATACTATTGTACATAAGATTTTTTTTTGTGCAATAAAGTTTGTTTTGGCAGAATCTAGACTGTGGTACTCCTTAGTGGAACGACGACTCACTCACAGGACAGAGGACTACAGCACAGTTTCTGAGTGGCTTTAGAAGCATCACTGCAGGCAGCAAGAATCTTTAGACAGTCATTTTTGCATCCTCCATGACTGCAGTTGCAGCAGCAGCACTTTTCCTCTTGCTGTGACAAGGTAACTACCATAATAAGTGATACTTCCACTCACAATAGAGGAGAAAATTCCAAGGTAACCAAGCATGAATTAGTCCTATGAAACTTGTCAAGCTAGACACTTCTTTTTACAAAATTTTATTTCAAGTCCACTGTCCCTCTGTTTCAGGTGATATGCAAGTACCCTCACAAGAAGACTTGAATACAGGCACAGAACACTTAGCAGTCAAGGTATTGCCTCCTTGGCTTCCTCTGGAGTGATTTCCTGAGAGTACAATTCTGTAAAGAGAGCAGGCAGCCAGTACTGAGGTTCTCCTGGTGCCTGTGTATCCAGCCAGGCCATTCCTTCCTTCAGCAAGTGTTCCTATTCAAACAGAGCAGAAACTGTGAGCAAAGCTTAACTAGACAACTGATAAGCCATTCACAGGGGAAGCCTCACCCCACATTTATTGTACAGTAAGGGAGCGTGTAGAACTCAAATTTCTACTCATCCTGAACAGGGGAAAATGTAGTTTGGGCATCTAGTCATGCAGGAGCTGAGCTAACACATCCCAAGTTTTACTGAGATTAGTGAAGTCACAGGAATATCATCTGCAGCTGCTGACACTCTACTTCCTTCAACTTAGGTAGTGTACACTCTGCCTTTGGTCTAGCACCTAGCTTAGGATCACCTGTGCATGCTGTGATAACACACACAGTCACTAAAGTGTCTGCAGCTCTGATGCAGAAGCAGCCACTCTATCCTGTCACTGACCTGCATCATTCACAAGAGGCCCTCATACATACCAGAATCTGCTTTGCACGTTCCACCTCCCACTTCAGACTGGACTTGATCTCACCAACTGTTACATAGCCCTTTTTCTGAAAAGAGAGAAAAAAAAATAGCGTGCTTGTAGTCAAGACTTAAGTCCACAGTTTAGAAGAGTGTGGACAGTTTTACCTACAGGCCTGATCTAACCATAGCACAAACTCTGGATTCACATTCATGCTGGAATGTTATTTTCCACTCCACGTGTTCCCTGTCACAGAAGCAGGGAGATTCTTTCGAGGTGGCATTTTAAAGCCTCCTGGCTCAATACCTCTGCAAGCTGCAAGACAACCGTGTGATCCATGTTCAGTTCAGCTGGTACAGACTGAATCAGATATGTTCCACCAACAGGGATAATCCCAAAGCCACTCCCCAAGACCTTCAGTTTCTTGATTGCACGAAGGAGATCATCTCTGAAAGCAGAAGTTAATGCAGGGCTTTAAGCCAAAAGCCTCTCCCAAACTGCCCCAAGTTTTGTAAATGAGGAAGACTTCATGTGAAGAGGGTATAAGATACAGCTACTGGAGCTTGCTGCAATTTCAGATAATCAACAGCTGATTTTTCTCCTATTATTAATTTAGAATTAATTTATCTGTGTCCCTCTACAGAAATACAGAGTTCCATTAAAGGGACATTGGTAAAATCCAAGCTGCAAGTTTAAGATTCAGCCCCAATTACCAATTCTAGGGAATTGTATCCTAAAATCTTCTTCTCTAAGGCCAGGTATCAGTCCCTTCCTTTACAGCTTGGACCAAAACTGTTTCAGCAGACTGTGACAGTAGGAGTGCAGCATTTGCAGCCCAAGCCAACAGCTCTTATGGCTCACTCCTGAAATAGTCATTAACTACAGAGCACATGTACATGACTAATTGCTAGAATTTGGAGTCCAATTAACAGCAGCACCTTCAAGCCCATTTGAGATAAATCACTGAGTTTTCTCTCTCATGTTACTTGATTCCCTTTTCCTACAATATACAGGCACTCACTGGCTGACTTCCTGAGCAAACTTCCCTCTTCCCTTCAGCACTTGCTGATGAAGTTCTTCCAGTGTTATCAGACCTAGGAGTCAACAAAAGGGAACAAGAAAGCATAACTGCACAGCAAGAAAATTACTCCAGCAGTAGTATTGAAGGCTTCTTTGTGTGTTGACCACTGGCTCACTCTTGCCTCACATTACACTCCCACAATGCATCAGATTCCAGCTCTATTGGCTTTGCTGTTGCCCACTCCTAGCCTCAGATTGCACTTTTGGAGTGAAGACAGACAGAGAGATCCTCACCTCCATTCCTGTGTTTCAGAGCCAGGCAGACTTCAATAATCTGCACACCCAATTCATAGTAGAAGTCACCAACTCCCAGCATTTCTGACCAGAATCCTTTACCAGCTGTGAAGTGAGAAAGAAGAAAGCAATTGGACCATCAGCAAAAACACCTTCCTTAACAGCCACTGGTGCTTACAAACCTCACTATGAGGACTCTGATATCTCAGTGAAGAGCCTCTTTGGTTACCTCCACCTTTTTCTTTTCTCCCTTTTAAGTTTATATATCACCTAAAAGCATATTACAGCAATTCACAAACCCTAAGAATCAATACACCCTCAGACTTCCCCAGGGACAATTTCTAACACTGCTTCACTGAGAATCCTTTCCAGGAGGATCTTGAGCTGTTAACCCCTGCTGCCTGGTGCTCACATGCTAAAGGATCCACTCCAATTGTTGCACACATATCCTGGAACTGGACCCGGAACTCAGGGCTTTTTCGGATCTCTTGTTTGTGTTTGCTGGCAAACTCCTCCAAGTTGGTCTTAAACATGTCCAGCTGCTTAGACATCTGAAAGACAGTTAGAGAAAAGAACTTCTGCTTAATCCTTCTGTGAACACAGCCCCCAGTATACATTAAGCAAGCACAGCCCTAAGGCAACACTCAGCACTCTGACATGCTGCCCAGCCTCAGTGGACTCGAAAGGAAGGAAACGGCTCTACAGAAATGAGATGTTGCTAAGATGGAGAGGAAGGAAGCAGAGCAACATCTGCAGCAAACAGCATAGTTCTTGGAGGAGAAAGCAGCCCAGTGGTGCCATCATTTAATGCTCCAACCCTGAAACAGTGCGAGATGAAGCCGGGATTTACAGCTGGGCTCACAAACATGGTTATACCACACAGCAGGGCTGGGTCTCCCACCTGGGCCAACTGGTCTTCAGCCAGGACTGTCCCTCGCTCCTTGTACTTGGCCTGCAGGATGAGAACAGAACGGTAGAGCCAGCGCTGGAGAACAGAGGAACCAAACCCCAGATTGGGCACGGGAAATGCTCCTTAAGGATATATGAACCCGGAAGCCAAGTGAGGGAACTATTAGAAACCTCGGGGCACCCTGAGCTTACGGCTGACACGGCTGTGGAGATGCTGAGGACCCCACTTAGAGCCGGACACCGCAACTGCCGCCAACCACAAGGGACCTGAATCCCTCACACGGGAACACCGGAGCCTAGCAGCTCACCTGTCCCGACACCGGCGGAGTTTGACCCCCTACGAACGCACTTAAGAGCTCTCACCGGGGTCCGGAACCTCCTCCCCACAGACCCGATCCCGCCTCACCTCCGCCAGCTTCTTTTTAGCGATAGCGCCCGCGCCCACCCCTCGCCGGTGCATCCCGGCGGCGCCGCCGCGCGTCGCGCACTTTCTGACGTCATCAATCCGCGACGCGCCACGTGACACACGGGTGGGCGGGGCCTTCCATTCCACGCCTCCGCCTTAAGGGACGCTTCTGGTGGTGGCCGATGGCTCCCAGCTGTCGGACGGGGCTGGGTTCATCCCAGCCGCCTGTTTATGGGTCATGGGGCTGGAAAACGCATTTTATGGGTTCTGGGGGAACGAAGGCTGAGAGGAGAAAGTCAGCATCTATTGAAGTTAAAAAAAAAAAAAAAAGAGAAAAGCTCCGTATGCTGATGGCAAAAGTTGGACAAGGATGAAAGGATCTCCTCCATCCCTGGAGGCAACGGCAACTCCTACACTGCAAACCCGCAGCCCGTCCCCTCCTCTGTTCAGTTCGGACAGCTGTAGGCTGATCTCGCTGAGCGCCGTGCCCCAATATGGGAGGACACACGCTTTTATTTTAATTGCTGAATTAAACCCCGCCCGTCCCCAAATGAAAACTTGATCTGATTGCAGTTTCGGGCTAAAAATCTTTTATTTCTTCCATTGGCAAAGTGGGTGATACGCAACGCAGAGCCTCCTCCTCCTCCTCAGTGCGGCTGTGGGAGCTCCTCAGGCGGCGCTGTGGTTACACAGCCCTGCATGGGAGGGGAAAAAAGAGCCATAAATCCTTATGGTACCACATTTACCCCGTTTTAACGCAGCTCCATCAGCAAACAACGTGTGATTTGTTGCCTTCTTTTCCCACCAGTCCCCTGTGGCACCTTTTAGATGCCTTTTGATAGCATGACATATCTCACAGCTAACAAGTATCCAACAGAAAGTAGGTACAACTTCTGAGAGAGAGCAGCAACAGCTCAGAGGAGTGGGATACAAAGGTGTGCGTCCTTTCCCTGCAGGATGAGCTCAGCACTCAGCTGTTGCCTCTGCTTTGTTGTTGTCTGCTTGATTCTCATTGTCTGACCAACCTGCATGGAGCTCTCTGTAGCACAGAGCAGCCTTCACCTCCTCCACTCATGGCCAGCCTGTCCTTCTTTCATAGAATCATAGAATGGGTTGAAAAGGACCACAATGATCATTTGGTTTCAACCCCCTGCTGTGTGCAGAGTCGCCAGCCAGCAGACCGGGCTGCCCAGAGCCACATCCAGCCTGGCCTTGAATGCCTGCAGGGATGGGGCATCCACAGCCTCCTTGGGTGAGGAGATTCTTTCATCCTTGTCCAATGTTTGCCATCAGTATAAGGAGCTTTTCTCTCTATCTCTTTTTTTAAATTTCAATAGATACTGACTTTCTCCTCTCAGCCTTCGTTCCCCTAGAACCCATCAAATGTGCTCTCCGTTCCCTTGAGCCCCTCTGGGACCTCAACCTTTTGCACCCTGATTTCTTGTTTTTCTCTCTGCTTTTGTATACCGAATAGAAAAGAAACATCATTTCTAAGATGAACATCCCCTCTTCTCAGAAAAGCATGGCAAAGGATTTATTAACCCTTCTCTAGATGGTCATTATTTGATGTTTGTCCATCCCCCAGTTCATCATTGAAGAATTCTTTTGCAGAGCCGAACTCTGACCAAAGCTCTCAACTCTCCAACGGAATCCAGTCAAGCCACATTGTGTGAGCACTCAGTGGTCATCAGAAAATGGAGCACTGCAGCAAGAACCCCTGGGCCAGGGGCTTTGTATGGTGCCACAGTGGAAGGGATGTTTTTTACTACAGAGTTAGGTAGAACAGCTGCTCACCATGGTCTGCAGAGGTCACTTGACATTAACCATGTCAGAAACTCCTGGTTCACAACATCCTTCAAATCTTCTGAACCTTCCAGAGAAGCAGAACTGCAAGAAACGTGACATGCCATCAGGAGAGGAAACAATCTGAATGCAGTATACAACAATCTTCTCCCAATCACATCACAGATATTTTATTTTCCTTTGATTTAATGCGTTGATTGCCAGCTTGTCAACCCTGAATCCTGGCAACATTTCCTTCTTTTGATTCTCAGTACTCTGTTATCCTTAACCAATTTTTTTCACTTCATCCTTAAAATAAAAAGTCCTTTAAAAGAGCCCTTTCTCCCTCCTTATTCTGAAATAGCCATGTACAAATCTCTGCCTCCCAGCCTCGAAAAAGTAATGGTCAGTGCCACATGGATTCAGGTCCTTTAGGTTTTCTCCATCATCTTTCCTCCCAGGTGCCACTTAGATTGTTGGCCAGGTTGATCATTTGCTCCTTAGCAGAAATCCTTCTGCTGCCTCCTGGGCATTGCAATAGTGCCACAAACAGGGGGAAACAGTTTGAAAGATCACTGTGCTGTCAGCAACTGTTTTTCTGTTCTGTGAAATAGAAATGCCAGTGAAGAAGACAGAAAAAGGGACATCTTGATGGCTGGGGGTGTTCCCTGAAGTGCAGAAAAAGGAAAACAAAACAAAACAAAAAACCCACCAAGAAGCTCGAACCTATTTTTGACGTGGTGAGATGCTGCCACGGAACACCGCTTTCATCTTGGGAAGTTTGGGATGCTGAGCACTCAACGTGTCCATCAGGCTCAGGGGATGAGAAGGAACAGCCCCCTACCCCTTCTTTTCCCCACGTCCTCCCTCAGCCCCAGCAGGCACCAAAACAAAGGCAGAATGTGGGTGAAGCAGCATCTGTGCTCCAGGATGACAAAGGAAAGGCTCTGTTCCCAGGAAGGACTTTCCCCCACGAGTTGTGCTTTTTAGTTGCAATTAAAGAGATTAAGGGTGACACTGAAATTTATTATTATTATTTTAAATGCTGCTACTCAAGTTGATGAATCTCCAGTATCAAAGGTTTTCTTTTTTGCCACCCCACCACCAGAACAGGTTAGACAAATATCTGTCAGGAACATTTTCAGGCAAGCTGATCCTGCCTTGTAGCAGAGGTCAGACTGAATGACCTTTTGAGATCCCTCAAAGCCCTCATTTCTTTGATTCCACATTTCTGTACGACTAGCAACTCCCAGTGTCCAATTTTCTGTGTGCTTGGCGTTAAACACCTCTGTGAACCATAGCAGCATTTGCTTCCCCCACCCCAGGTTGTCCCCTGCATCCTTGTTTCTAAAGCAGTTTTCATGCAAAGGCTGCAAAAGACAACAGGTGCCCCCGGGTTGTTGTTCTGGGTGATGGGCTCACGAGTCCCTGTAGCTTGAGATGGCATTCTTTTAGCAGGAGGCACCACAGTTGTGCCTGAAATTTGTGGGCTGTGTCCCTCTTTTCCTTCACGCTACCATTTTAGGGCTAATCAGCAGCAACCTGCTATGTTAGATACATATATATACGTACACACACTTCATGTGAAAGAAATATTTCCCTCATTTATTTGCTGGCTATTATACATATATTTTAATATAGAAAGTGCCCAAGAACAGATATTTGGTTGGATCCAAATACCTGATTTGATTTTGGAACATTTGTGTCATCAGCTCAGACTGGGAGTGGTAAAAGAGGGTCTTGGTGGGCCGGGGTTATGCTGAGCCAGCAGGAAGCCATGCAGCTCCGTGATGCACAGACATACTCAGGTGGCTGGGAATGAAGGCACCAGCAGCAGCCAGAGAGCTCCATGCACTCCCCAGTTGCCATCCCAAGAAAACTAACTTGTGGCAACTTCACCACTACGAGCAGTGCAGACACACCAGAGAAAAACTGTGTCTGTGGTAAAGGACACAGATCAGAAACAAAGAGGGGAATTCCTCCTGGGTCACTCAGTTATCTCTCCTGCTTTGTTTCACGTTTAAATCTTGTGCTTTTCCTAGCAAGAAAATCCTAGGGAGCAGTGTCCTACGTAGCAGTGATACAAGGAAATAAACATTTTGCTTCCTTGCTTCTCACATCAGTTTCACTTCAGTTGTCACTGGTGAGTTTTATTTCGATAGGGCTTTGAATAAACCAGGCTGGAATGGTTTGGTTAACTCAAAGCGGTTGGTTTTAAGCTGTGATGTGAAGGATGCTGTAGGAACAGCTGTGTCTCAGCTCTGTCAAAAACAGTGCTCAGACTTCAGCAGAGCACTGGGTTTGTTGAGGCTGTTCTGATATTACCCAAGAAAGCAACCAACCAAAGAAACCCCAAAGCAACCAAACAACCAAAGCCTGAACACCCTCCTCAATCTTCTGCTTTTCTCCAATGTGAATTTTGTAAGAAATTTTAGAGGGATGGAAGCTTTTTTTTTTTTTTTTTTTAATCTTTCTTGTCTCCCTCGCTCATGAGACAATTGCAAAGCATGGTATTCCTTTTTGAAACAGAAATCCTCTTGCTTGCTGATGCTTATCACCTATTCCTGCCCTATAGCATCCCTCCAAAGGTCGAGAACTTGGGGACTTCACCCCCCTCTTGGGACCGGATTCTGTTTTCAGTTCTCCGCTCTCACCTCTGATTCTCCTTGGCTTTTAGGAGCCAGGCAAGGAAGTCCTTGGCTTCGTGGCTGCGCAGGTCCAAGCTTTGGTCGCTCACCGCGGATAGCTGGGGCTCGGCTTCTCTCTTGTTCGGCTCAATGACGTTGCTGGGAAGGCAAAAATGGGCAGAAATCTCAGCCCGAGGCACCGCAAGAGGGTGCTGGAATGCTTCTTTTCCACAAACCCATCTCCCTCCCCACTCCATCCAACCGCAGCAATGGGAGAAGGCGGACTGGAGCACGGAGGAGGCTGTGCCGTGTGCCGATAGAGCAGAAAAACCTCTAGGATTTAGAGGAGAAAAAAGAAGAAAAAAGAAAAACAACCCCTCTGCCCCCCCGGGAATCACTGCTGCAGTCCAAGAAAAATATCCTCAGCTGTGCATCGTAACGCAGCCATCACTTGGCTGACGACAGCTGTGAGTTTGGAGCGCTGGAAGTCTGCACACTCACTCGCTTTTCTTCTCTCTCCGGGCCAGCAGCCACTCCACGAAGTTCTTTTTCAGCATGTTGTCCATCGTGCGGCTGTAATCACTCGCCAGCGTGGCCTCCGAGTAGCGTCTGTGCATTGGTCTGGAGCCGGGAGTCCTTATGCTGAGGCTGTAGGAAGAGTAAAGTGGAGTAGAGGAGAAGAGTGAGTGCCGCCCAGCTCTGCAAAGCAAATTGCTGACCGGACAAGGAGCCGCCGTGCTCCTCATCCTGGTAACCATTACTGCCTGCTGATACATTTGCAGCTCATATCTGATAGCTTATGGGGTGAAGTTGGGATATTTGGAGCCAGCGTGACTCTTCATAGCATCATTGAATCGTGGCATCATTAAGGTTGGAGAACATCTCCAAGATCATCCAGCCCAACCACCATCCCATCACCAATATTGCCCACTGACTCACATCCCTCAGAGCCACATCCATTTTCCTGCCGTATTCTGATGGATCCGAACTCTGACTCAGCCCTAATGGATGCTCAGGCACCTTTTCCAGTGAGCTACACACCAAGGAAACCATTCCCTACATCCTCAAAGAGCCTGGGGGGGGGGATGGCAGGTGACGATTTGAGACCTTCAGACCAGTCTGGCAATGCAGACGTGGTTGGGGACTACTTAAATTAGCCAAGGATGTCTGGGCTGATCTTTCTTTGGTACTATTAGCTGGAATTACATCAGCTCCTACTTCTCTAATAGGGATTCTTTTGGACCTTCTTGGGTAGCAGCTGGAGGTTCTGTTTCAGAAATCGAACAAAGAGAGGGAAAGTCTTTATTATGTCCCCACTTTATGCAACTGGTCACATTTTCAGAAGCTTAAAAAAAAAAGAAATGCCCCCTAGCCTACTTCTTGTGAGATGATTACATCTTGTTCTAGTTTCCAGCCAATCTTCTCTCCCTGGTTGACTTCCAGCTTGCTACTCCTAACCTGGAGCAATAAAGTTTCTAGGGAAAACTTGGGAGTTCTTGGCTTTGGCATAAAGGCTTTAGTTTGAGATCTCTCTTATCATTTGTTCATCTCTTTATATCCAAGAGCCACCTCAGGACTCGTGTTCTCACCTTTTCACCAAGATGCCAATGGAAAGAATCCATTCGCTTCCAGCGGGAAGTTGGAAAAGGCTCAAAATACATCGTGTGCTTTGCAGAACACTTACCCTGAAACGTTCTCTTCCATCAAAACAAAGCTCAGAGAAGCAAAAAGCAGTGAGAGAACTCTCAGAGACATCATTTTCGTGGCTGATTTCTCTGTTCAGAAGCAGAGGGCGATCTGGATATTTGGCCTTTGGGACAGAAGGGACAAGACAGTGAGCCCAGAGGGATGTGCCACGATTGGGCACAAGTCTGTGCTTGTTAACATGGCTCTTCAGCCCTTGTGCTTACAACAGCCTCCTCCACCATACACAGCCCTCCTTTACCATTCCCAGTTAAATTACTTTTTCAATCCCAATGCTCTTCCACCACCGTGCTGCCTTTTGATGTTTGTTCCCCATACTTTTATTGTAACCACCAAATTCACCGTGGTTTGCACCTTCCTGAAGGCAAGGACATTGTCCTGCTCTGTGTTTGCAAGCTGACCCCGAGGGATCCTCTTCAAGGATCAGTTCAACCTTCAGTATGTGAATGGGAATGTACATAGGATCAGGCAGCCCCAGTGGCAAAGAGGAGAAACGTGGCACCCTGCCTTTCCCTCCGTACAGATCTGCAGGATTTAGGAGCCCAATCTAATCACTGATGAGCTTTCTGTTGGTGTGGATAACGCCTTATAGATAGGGAATACATCCAGAGCCACTGGGTATCAGCTGGGAGAAGCATCCCAGGACAGTGATAGGATTTAATTCCATGGTTTATTGGTTTCAGGCTGTTCTTAGTCCAGAGTTCGGCTCAACAGCCCTCAGACATCTGAGCTCTTAATTACTATTCCACCTCCACAAACTCTGTACAAAAATGGTTTTGATCATGGCTCATGGATGTGGTTTATTGTCTGTCACCTCACTTTTTGTTATAGATGTTTCTGGTATCTGCATTGCCCTGCAGAGCTACTGCTCACCAGAATCGAATAATAACAAGAAGTAGAGGTGTAGATCAGGACTTCAGCATCCCATCCTTCCAAACTGCACTCCTACATCAGTGCAACTTTGCTCACACTCTTACAACAGCTCAATTATTCGTTTGGAGAAAGAAAGTTTTGATGTTGTTCATAATTGAGGCACTTTTTATTCCTGGGAAACTGTGGCATCGTTGCACAAATGTTTTCAGCCTTTCCGATTGAATGAGAGAAATATCAGATGTGTTCTGCTATCTCAGGGACATCAAATTCAGAGGAATACCTCAAAAAGCAAAGCGTGCTGTTCTGAGCACTCACAACCCCCCTAAAATATTTACAGCTAAAGCCAAAAGTTACAGAATGCATTGACAGAAGTGGGTTTCATGATACAAAAAAAGCTGGGGAATATTTTATATGAGAACAGAAAAATGGCTGTGATTTAAGAATGGGTTTCCCCTCTTATTTGCCCTTCATTTTATATATTGCTGTAGGTATGACAGTGAATCTGAAAATAGTTATGTTGTAAGAGAATACTGTGCTGCTGAAGGTAATTATCTACAAAAGTAGGAGAAGAAATGCATTGTAGCCTTAATCTTAAGGAGGGGTCATGCTCATTCTCTGCAGATTTTGCCAAAATAGGGAGGAAAAGCAGTCTGCATTTTCAGAGATGGTCGGAACAAACATTCCTGAGTTCACACAAGACCCCTTTGTCTCCGTGATGCTCAACTCAAGCTCTGCTCCACCCGTCTGGTGTGGATTTTGCACTGCTTTACCTTACCCTGGGACTCCTTCAGACAAGTGGAAATCATCTCCTGATGGATCTCAGCTATGTGAAGGTCTTAAACCCCTTGTCCAACACTGTCTGCTTTGGAAGAAACATTCTCCTTGTTTTATCCATAGCCAGGAGGATGCAAAAAGCCACTGAGAACCATTTTTCCTCGTTTCCCTGTGTTAGATACATTTAAAAAGGCAGATCCCAGCCTAAGATGTGCTGCATACCAAACCCTCCTTTGAAATCATGGTCTTCACTGCTGCATAGCTCCTTCCTGCAGACCCTACCAGGAAAGCTGCTGCTCCTGCACTGCTTGGGGAATAACTCAGCCCCACAGCTCACCTTGCTCTGCTGCCTTCAAGCAACTCTCACACTCATATAAGGAAAAAGAATACAAATAAAAAGTAAAAAGAGAGTCCAATAGAGAGCTGCTTACCTTCCTGCTCCCCCGAGGATGCCCAGAAGCTTTCAGCCAATTCTGGTGCCCAGAAGAGACCCTTCAGAGCCTTTATATACATTCCCAGTGTGGGACCAAACCCACTTCCATGAGGCAAACAGGAAACTGAGCACCAATCAGAGCAACTCAAACCCGCTTAGATCTGCTCCATTAGGTCCATTGACCTGCAGAGCAGGGAAATAACCTTTTAAATTATGTTTGCATTAATGGTAATTAAACACGAGTGTATCGCGAAACCAAGAACTGTGGGCAGAATACAAATGGCATTGGGCTGAACCTTATTTCCACACAGCACCTGCTTCCCTGGCAAAACCTTTATTAATTCCCATCTCTTTTGCTGTCAGGTGTGAGTGTCACCTTAGGGAGACCTGTTGTGCTTTTCTCCCATACGGTAGGAATAATAGGAATAACTTTGCTAAAAACAAGAGCTCCAAGTTTTATTTTCGCCACCACCAGCATTGAGTTGGGGGCAAATGAAGTGTGTTCTGCAGCCCCCTGTGCAAATCCCAATGCTGGGAGCAGTGTCTACCCCTCAGACTTGCCACCTAAGGAGGTCCATCCATTTGGGATGGACAGCAGCAAGCAGGAAATTGTTAGGAATTAGCAAGGCAGTATTAGTTGAAGGGATGGAGAGTGGGATTGGGGTGGTTAGCCTTGGAGCAGAGCACCATTCTGACATTTCTGAGGGTGTTCCTGTTGTGGTGTGCCTGATACAGTGTTCTCCGTGGTGTCCAACCTGCTCTGGGTCTACCTGGGAGGAGAAGTAATGCATTTTGCTACATGCATCCAGGGGAGGGGCTGCTCCCAGGGGTTTCTGCTGCCTTCAGCTCCAATCTGCTGAAGGAGTGTTTTCCTGGCAGTTTAACCCACGCATTGAGCTCTGCTAGCATCCATTCCCTTGCACAAGGGGCAGCCCTTGGTGGAACTGCAGAAATAACGGCAACGTCTGTGATTTCAGCATGGATGAGGGCATCACTGCACCCCGATGCATCTCATCCTTAACAAACACAGAAATCCAGTGCAATGAGAGACAGATCTCTGTATGAATGCTTGCTTAAAAGTTCTTCTCTGCTATGACACGCTGCCAAATGTGGGTTTGCTTCAGTCACCACCTGTATTCCTATACCAAGAGAGCACAGAATGATATGCACACAGCATCCTACAGCCCTGCCTGGCACAGGACTCTCTGCCCTGCAGTTACACAACAGCCTGGCACAGCCAGCCCCTGCTGCATCTATATTACATTAAGATAAAGAATCAGAAAGACATTTTTTTTTTTCAGGTAGATTAAGAGCTCAGCGCTATTAGGGAGTAATTATTACTTTCACAGGAACTACTTAACATTCGGCTTAATCCTTTAACCAGCAGCACACCAGCATACCAGTGTAGCCAAAAGCTTTTCACTCATGCAAAAGCATCGTGGCTGCAGTAATAAATGTTGCACTGTAATAATTACAAGTAAGCAATTCACACTCTTATCGCTGTTGCTAATCAATAAAATGGAGTAGTTTATCCTGGTGTCTTTATTATATGTATTCTGGGCACTTTGCTCCCAGCCAACTTGGATATCTTGTTTCTCCAAAGTGTAAGCTGTTTGTTTTCCTCTCATTTAGTGCCTCTGTGTGGTAGGAAGTTAATAGAGTGAAATAAATATCGAGCATTAAATGATGGGCTGTTCACAGTTACGGTTATTTCAGGGCATCTGTTTGTGATCCACTTTGGACATCAGCATCGCTCTGAAGTTTCTCACAATCTTTCAGACAAAAAAAAGAAAAAAAAAAATAGTATAAAAATAATTTGAAACCAACCAAGCAGATTCACAGACACGAGTGCAGAGACAAGGAGCAAAGCACTGACAGAAAAGAGCCATGTGCTGCTTTTCTTCCCCCCAGCACAACAGAGAGTCTATTAAAGATGTCGACCTTGCTCTTCTCCAGCCTTTGCCCATCACAGCTCCCCTTATAGCACTGCCTGCACTCCCTAATAACAGCTTGCTTCATGAGCTTCAGCTGGTTCTTAGCTTGGGACAAAGGACACTTCTGCTTAGGTTTCACCCAGCTGCAGCATTTCCCTCCTTGCAAATAAAGCAGGAGAGCCAAGGCTGCCCCGTGTCACCCACCCAGCACCCAGTGCCAGTGCTCTGCTCCCCTCTGCAGCAGACCTGGCTGAGCAGTCGGGGCTCTGGGAACCTGAGAACGTGTTGGGAAGATCACAGCTGTGTTACTGATACAGTCCCACTCTGCTTTGAGACACTGAAACACCTCGAGGGCAACTTTGATTATAAAGTGTTTCAAGCATTAGACGTCCCTGTAATCATGGAAAGCAGGGCTTGATGTGACCTGAAGAGATTGATCATTCACCCCCTGCTTCCAGACAGGCTTGGCTCTGCCTAAATCATTCCCAATGGATGAGAGCCTGATCTGTTCCCAAAGGTTTTCAGTGAACTTCCCAGTGAACGTTTTGTAGAATTCTGCTGGAACATCTCACTTTCACTGGTGCAATTTACACCTCTGTCCCATTCCCAGTGGATGTGGTGAGCAGGATTTTCCCTTTCCCTCTGAAGCAGCGCTGTCAAGTGCTGTTCTGCGTGGCAGTGAGGGCATCTCTTCTGCCACGGGAAGGATTTCAGGTGTTGCACAAGCCACACGAAAACACTTGCTGCTCCTTTTTGCATCAAACATTGGGCTGCTCTGAGATTGCTGCTTGTATCCAGCTGTGATTGATCACCATCAGCATTTGCTTTATTCCCCACAGGGACAGATGGATGATTTTTGGTCCTTTTTTTTTTTTTTTTTTTTCTTTCCTAAGCCCTCTCCCTTAAATCATAAGCATTGGAATTGTTTTCCAGTGCTGCTCCTGACTCAGGACTGGTTCTGTTCCTACTTCACCCTTCCTGCTGTCAAAGGCAGAAAGGCTCAGAGCTTTTGTTGGTGGCTCCTCTTTCCCCCTGAGACACCAGCAATGATGTTTGCAGGGGATGTAACTCTTCTACACTTTATCGTTCCTCATCCTACTGCATTTTGGCAATCCTAAATATCAGCTTCAGTCTCCAACCCCACTGCCCAGATCTTTCATCTCTCCTCCAGGACATCCTCCTCTCTAGTGCTGTCCCTGTACAGACCTCTGCCATTCGGTGAGCAGTGAGGTTTTCCCCGGCTTCTCACCCATCCCTGGTGCTTAAACCCACACTGTTCCCTTTTAAACACACTGTGTTCCCATTTATCTGCACATGGGACATGAGTGATGTTCTGCCTGTAGTTACAGAGGATCTTTTGAGTGACGAGCATCACTTCATCCTCTCTTATTGGTTCCAGCCTTCCTCCCTCCCTGGGCTTGCAGGAATGGAACAGGTTTGTTCACCATAGCAAAATGCCAGATATGTGCCAATACATACACTTAACTGCAAAAAAAAAACCCAAGCCCTGGGGCCTTTTAAAGCTCTCAGTGATCTTGATTAACCCAACTCATTGGTGTGGCTGTCTCTGCTGCTTTGTGACTGCCATTTCTTTTTGGGAAAATCAAAAGCTTGAACTAAAAAGAAACCAAACAAAACAACATCCGAATAAATGGGGGAAAACACGGGGAAAACGCTCTTTTACATTCCCACTTCTCTGTTTCCTTTATCTTAGGTGCTTATTCTGCACCCCAGGAGCAGAGAGCTGCGGGATAGCACTGAGTGTAGCAAAAAGCCGATGGAACATCGCTGCATGAAAGGTTTGTTTGGAGCACAGAGCTCTCTGGATAAAAATCCCTCAACTGCACCTTTTGCCTCTGTGCAACCGAATGCTGTCACTGCTCCAAATGGACGGATCTGAAACTGCCACAGCATTAAAACTACCTGTGCTCATCCTTGGCGAGCTATACCTTGTGGCAGCTCCACGAAACCCACCCTTAACCCATCCCTAAGCAAAGACAGAGCCAGAACCGAACAGCTGGAGAGATTAGAGAGGTGAAAACACAGGGAAAGAGAGGAAATAATCAGTCCCGATAAATCCCAGCCATGGAGCAGCAGGACGAGAAACGAGACGGCAAAGTCCCGGCACGGCGCCTGCCCAAGTGGCCGGTTCAGTAGCGTGAAATTATTTCCATCTTGTGCCCTTTCTGTTCCCTACCAGCACCTTTCCAGCAGCCCAGCAGTACTGGTGCCCCGGCACAGACGGTGGGGAGCAGTTCAAGGTTTGGATTGTGAAATGACCTCTATTTTTTAAAGTGACCCACAATAGAAACGGTCGCTGCGCGGTTCCCCACCTCCCGGGATAAACTTGTTTTGGGTCTGAAGAATTAAGGAAAAATGGGATGGTGATGCTGAGCCTTTCATTGCCTCCTGCTTCAGCGAGCTGAGAAAGCAGAAGGGTGAAGAGCAGCAGCACTGGAGAGCCCTCTTTTCTTGGGGGATTTAAATGATGCATCAAAACATACGAGACCCCTGAATTTGTACTCACGTAGCACAAATCTGATATAAATGTATTTAGTTTGGATAGGAAGAAATCTGATACAAATACCTACCAGGAAAACTTTTGATCCGTGCTTTATATGTGCTGCAAATACTTGGAGGGGGGTTAAAAAGATCAGCTCCTGCTTGGAATAAGGTCAGGGGGAGTTCAGCAACGGCAGGATCCATCTCCCACGATGCCTTCTGGGCTACGTTGGTTTTGTTTATCATTGCACCAACAGCAAAACTTCCCACCACCTTCACAGCCATGGATCTTTCCAGCCATCCAGAGGTGGAATGGCTGCTCTAGATATTTGTCCCACGGCTTGCAGTGATTTTGAGGGGGAAAAATAACAATTTGGCACGTTAGGAAGGTCTGCTGGAAAGAAGTGGGGGAATATTTGAAAGCTGCATTAAAGAGGGGGGGAATTAAAAATTAAAGGGACTCTTTGAACAACACAATTTCAGGGCTCCTTCCAATCAGCATTTCTCTCTCCTTGCATTTGGGATTTACCTCTTAGCCAAAGCAAAGGACTGAAGCACCAAAACGAAACCAAATCATTTCCACCGTGGGAGAAAAAAAAAATAAAGAATGATTAAAAATAATTTAAAAAAAAATCGATGCAAAGCAGCTTTGTTTTGCTGAAGTCTGAACAGCTCTTGGAACGTTTGCAAAGCCCCAATGGGGAATTCAGATTGCTGCTGCAGGAGTGCAAGAGCAGAGCACCCTGCCCTGTGCAAAAGCAGCTCTCAGGCAGATGGAGGGAGAAGAAAACAAGAGTTTGGTTGTGGTTCGCTGTTGTTTGGAAGGAGCCTCATCTTTCAGCAGCAGAACAAAAGGATTTTTTTAGAACGTGAGCTGATGCTGCAGCCTGAGTTGATCACAGCGTGTGCTGTGCTTTTAACCAAAGTGCTGCAGTGCTCGGGCAGTGGCCAGCATTGGGAGCCATCCCCACCCTCAGCACTGCTCCATGGGACCCCCCTATCCTCACAGCCCCCATTTCCCCCCAGGGCAGGATGCTGCTCTGCCCCTCGGCTTCAGCAAGCAGCCCTTGGGGATCAGAGTTGTGTCCAAAGAGCACAGAGAATCAGGAAATTATTAATAATCGATGCCAAGCTGGAATTTTGTTTTAAATCCAATTAGTGATTCTGCAGTAAGTTTGATTCTCAACTGATTCGTGCGCTCCAGCTTTAATCAGTGGGATCAGATCACGGATAGGAGGTTCCTTTTTCATTCACAAATGTTTTCCTCCTAACAAAAAAATGAGCAAAAGGTGGTTTGAACTGGGATCCCACGTAAGAGAAAGGAAATATTGCCCAACTGCAGCCTCACACCTCTCATTCTGCTCAGTTCTCACCTGTCTTTCAGGGACAGCCTTGCTCTGTGCTCGGCTGATTTCTGATGGCTGAGGTTTGTTTGTAACAGATTCTGCATGAATCAAATGGTGATTTTTTTTCCCCCCTTCTGTGACAGAAGTGCTTCAGTGAAACCCTTCAGCCCATATTTAGTTGATTGTAACTTAAGCCATACGTGAAAGCTCTGGGAAATGAGTGTTCAGAGCTTCAGGTGTTTCTCTGTGTTGTCCAACTGGGAATGCAGTGCCATCACCAGACATTAAAAACAAAAACAACCAAACCAAATGAAAAAAAGAATCCAAACAAATGAAAACAAAATCAAATGGCAACTGCCAGAAAAGATAGCAGGATTTGAGCTACTCCATTTCACCACTTCTCTGCCACAGAGATCATTCCTGGTTTAATTTTCCTCTGCCTCAGAACAACAACAGTGCTTCACCGCTGTGCAGGAATTACACCTTTCCATATTGAACCTTTGCATTATCCACCATTCAGTTCCCACCTTTCGTTTTCTGTTTTTTTGTTTTTTTGTTTTTTTTTTTTAATTAACCTTAATAAAGTTCTCCTAAACTCCTGTGTGACAGTTGGGATTGTTTGGTGTTGTACAGTAATCGTGAAAACTCATTAAGGACCTTTCTGCCTCATTCCAAGGTGGAAATCTTCCATCAAAACAGCAACAACAAATCAACCATGCAACTCCCCCCTCCCCCCAGAAAAAAGCAAACAAAAAAACCAACAGCTTCTAACCCGGGTCACATTTTGGGTATGAAATCAAACACAGCCTCACGTGGCTGCAGAGCATGGAGGGACCCATTGGAACGTGGTGTAAACTGCACAAAGAAATCCGCTCCTCAGAGGGAGCTCAAAACCTCAGGGAAGTGCTGGGGGAGGAACGAGGCCACGCTGCTGTTGGAAGTGACAGAGCTCAGCTCCCCGTATCACACCGGATTATTGCTGCGGTTCCTGGTGAGGTTCAGCCGTTTCCCCCCTTTTTTTTTTGGGGGGGGGGGGGTTGCAGAGTTTTGCTCTCAATGGGGCAGCTGCCCTGCAGTCCCAGCTGCCCCTCCTCCTGCCCAGGGCTGAGCAGCCCTATCACCCAGCAGCAGATCAATGATTTGGGCTTTGCTGTTTGCATTCCCTAAATACCTTACATCTGGAATGCTCCACCGAGGGAAGGAGGTTGACTGATAGCCTTGCTTGTTGTGGGTCTAAACGGAAGGCTTCCTTCTTTGTTAGGACTTTGTTGTTGTTGTTGTTGTTGTTGTTATTTTGGGGTTGGTTTCTTTCATTTCATTGTTAAAGGGTTGTGTTACGTGGGGAAGGTGCTCTATAAACCAGCAAAAAAAAAAAAAAAAAAAAGAAGAAACAACAAATGTATTCGGGTCCAGCTTAGAGCTGGATGTGAAGCAGGCAGCAAATGAGTTGTGCCTATGGGACGTGTCTGTGTGTGAAGGTGAATTCTCCACTTCTCAGCCACTTTGGGAGCTGCAGGAGATTTATCCCCAGATTTCATTACTTTCTCCTTCCCATCTGTGAACGTGGAGCTGATGCTGCTTCAGAAACACACACACAGACAGAGCAGTTCCATCCAAACCCCTCTGGTGGATTCGGTTTGGTGCTCTGAGGAGAGCAATGCAGTTGGAAGGATGGCACCAAACTGTGAGCAGCATCTCTGTGTTTGGAAAGCCAAAAGCCCAGGGCAGCAGAATGCATCAGACAGAGGAGGGGGAGCTGAAGGCTCTTTGCTTTAAATTTCCCAGATTTTTTTTTTTTTAATCGTTCATTCTGACGAGTTTCCTACGTGGCCGTAGCACTGAACGCACCGAGATACCCCTGGGTAGGTGCGCTTATTTCTAAAGCTTTTCCCAACTTCTCCATCTCGAATAATACCACCAAATTTATTTACTAACAAATTCTCCACGTGGCTCTTCCCCCCAGCCCTGCCAGAGCGGAGAGACGGACGATGAGAACCCGAAGAATCGCTCAGCAGTGCGGGGGGTGGGGGGGGGTCCGTCCCGACCGCAGCGCTGTGCCACCCCCAGCTGGGGTGCGGGGGGGGGACGGGCGCAGTGCCCGTATATCGCTGGGGGTAACCGCGCCCGGAACGCTTTTTTTCAATGGAGGAAAAGTTATTATTTAAATCGGGAAATAATTTCTTCTTTTTTTTTTTAAATTTATTTTTGTTTTTATTTTTTTATTTTTTTTTATTTTTATTTTTTTGATCGATGGGACGGGGAAAACGGAACCTCCGGCCCGGCGGGCAAGACAGGCAGGAGCGCGTTACATTTAATTGCAGGCGCGGAGGGGCCGGCCCGTGCCTCTACATGTACGGGAGGGAGTCACGGCCGCCCCCGCCCCTCCGCGCCCGGCAGCCGCCCGCTCCGAGCCCCCGGAGCACCGGGGTCCCCCGCCCGCCCCGTCGGGGGAGGCAGCAGGAAGGCGGCCGGGTGGGTGGTGCCGGTTGGGGGGGGGGCGGAGGGGGGGGGTCGCTGCTATTTTCAATCCATCTCGAGCCTAAAAATAAAAAGCCTCCAGAAAAGGCGAAGAGGGAAAGAGGGAGGGAGGGTTTCTAGGGACGGGGGGATGGGGGGCTGCTTCTCTCTGCCGACGGGGCGCGTCCCCCCCCCGCCTCTCACCCCCCACCCCGAGTCCCGTGGGGAGCGATCCCGCTGTATCGTGGGGCCCTTTTGTGCCAGGAGGAGCCTTCCCCCTTCCCCGAAGGCTTCCGCAGGGCTGCACATGAAGGGCTTAAAACAATACCGGGGACAATAGCCCTCCCCGGGGGCTCCTCCGCTCACCCCGCCGGGTCGGGCCGTTCCCCTGCAGCCCCGCTCCCCTGGCGCCAGGGGACCTCCCGGCCCCTTTGATGCCAAAGATTTTTTTTTTTTCTCTTTTTCTTTTTTCTTTTTTTTTTTTTTTTTTTACACCCAGAAAAATCCCATTCAGGCACCGGGGGAAGAGGGTGGGGGGAGGGGAGCGATGGGGGAGGGGCGCGGTGGGGGCTGGAGGCTGCACAGATGGGAAAGTGCCTCTGACGGGACGGGACGGGACGGGCGGGGCCCGAAGGGTGGAGGGGGGGATGGATGCGAAGGGAACGCAGAGCGGTTGCGCTCCCCGCTCCGAAGAGGGGTGTGTGTGTGTCTGTGTGGAGGTAAATAACGTAGTATTTAAATTAAAATAAATAATTAAGTAGAGGCTGCCCCCTCCCCCCCCTTCGGCCCCTCCCCCCGGGGGCCGGGCCCTCCCGCATCACCACGTGGCTTCCTCCCGCAAACATTTTCACTCATTTTCCAGGTCGGTTTTATTTAGAGGCGGTGCCCGGCTGCCGAAAGGCGTCCGGTGACACTCCGGTGCCGCTCCGCCGCTTTGGGGGCCCCGCAGCCGGCGCCGCCGCCGCCTCCCTCCCCGCTGCCGTCGCCCTCTACAGCCGCCCCCTCCTTTAGGAACCCCCACCTCCAGCAGCCGCCTGCACCCCTCTGCGAGGAAAACTCCGCCAAACGACCAAAAAAAAAAAAACAAAACCCAACCGAATCCCCCCTCCCCAAAACAACAACAACAACAACAAAAAAAAAAAAGCAAAAAAAAAAAAAAAAAGGAGGGGGGGGAGGGAGTGTTCAAAGAAAAGGAGCACCGAGCCCCCGCCCCGGCTGTGGGGTGGCAGAGGGCGGCCGCTGTCCGACGGTGCGGGCGTTCGGTGGGAGCCCCCCCGGCAGCCGCGCTCCGAGCCCCGGCGCGCCGCCACCGCCCGCCCGTCCGCCGCCCCCCGCCGGCAGCCACCATGAACAAGCTGTACATCGGGAACCTAAACGAGAGCGTGACTCCGGCCGACTTGGAGAAAGTCTTCAACGACCACAAGATCTCTTTCAGCGGGCAGTTCCTGGTTAAGTCCGGCTATGCCTTTGTGGACTGCCCCGACGAACAGTGGGCCATGAAAGCCATCGAAACTTTTTCGGGTAAGCGGTGTCCTCCGGCCCTTTCTACTCTCGCTGGCGGGACCTCGTCGGGGCTCAGGCTCGGGTGGGGAGCGGGGGGGGGGTTCGGGCCGTTACGCCCCGTCGAGGTTTGCATCAGCGAGCGGTGCGCGGGGACAGACCCCGCTTCTCCCCCAATAACTGCAGTGGGGGGGGGGGGGGAAGAAGGAGAGGGGCCCCCGCAGCTCCCTATGGTTCCCTACGGCTTCGGGGGGGCTGCACGGTGCCCGACCCGGCGGTGCTTGGCACGGGGGTCCCGTCGCGACAGTGGCGGTGGGGTGGGACTTTGGCCATTTTGATTTCAAACTGGGTTTCCTGGGGCATGTGATGCGCGGAGGAGCGCGAAGGTCGCCATGCTGTTCGCAAGACAGAAAGGGGGGGTGGGAGGAAAGAGGCAAAAAAAAAAAAAAAAAAAAAAAAAAAAAAGCTCCCCGGGAAGCAGAGAATTTTTGAAAATGTTGGAATTTTTTCCCCTCGCCCAAAGCTTCTTCCTCCGGGCTTTTCCCATTGCTGCTCCCCTCTTCCCTTCCCTGCCCCCAATTAATAAATAAACCGGCGGTGTAGAAATCCGCCCCATTTTCAAAGAGAAATCCATTCGTAGCATGGAGTTAAAATTTCGAGTCTTTTAATGGGGAGGAGGAGTGATCTGCCCAGAGGAGTTCTGCACGGCTCAAATGCATGGAATTAAAGACGAAAAATTGATCTCAAAATATTATTCTTCGTTTTCTTTTGCTCGAATCAGAGCTGAATGAAGGACAGAATTAAATATTCCTAAGGAACATTGTTCAGAACTCACCACTCCCTCCCACCGCATTAGAAGTCAGCCTTATATTTAATAGAACACACTTGTGAACAGAAAAAAAACCCATTTTTGTGCAGTTTGTAGTGATTGAAATTAAATGGGAAGTTTCACATGATAGAATGTTACCCAAAGCTTTCTGACCACTCCGCCCAGATCATACAAAACAGCCACATTTTATTTTTAGGGAAAGTGGAGCTGCATGGAAAACAGCTAGAGATTGAACACTCAGTACCTAAAAAGCAAAGGTAATACGGTGTTTTAATTACTTTTTCTTTATTTTTATTTTCTTTATTTTTTTTCTTTGGAGTGGGGGAAATAATAACGTAAGAGGAAGGAGGCAAAAAAAATTATATCCAAATATGTGCATGTGGAAGAAGATATGGTGGTGGTTTGGCTTTGGGTATGGCCCAGCGAGGTGAGGAGCGGTTCTGAGGATCAGTGTTCCCTTTCTTATCTTTAGGGTCTTTTTAAAGGAAACTTTTCTTTGGGTTTAAGTCTTTTTTTCCTGTTTGTTTATTACAAAAAAAAAAAAAAAAAAAAAATCCCCAAAAAACAACCCGACGATTCGCCGCCCGTTCGCCCAAGTGATGAATGGCGTTTGGGGTTGGGATTTTCAAACTTGTGGCACTGGAAGAATTTCCCAGCCTCTCTCCATGAGAAGGGCCCAAAAGCCTTTTGTTATTTCGACAGAACCGCCAAGTTTTTAAAAACACTTTGCTTATTTCTCCTTCACGGGTGAAATTTGCCGGGATGGAGGGCGAGGGCTTAAAACGAACGTCAATAATTACATAAAAATGGGGCCGGCTGCATGTTGGTGCAAGGTTTCAGCCCGGCCATGTGGGGTGCTGGCTCAGCTCCTGGCTGCCCCTCCAACTTGTTGTTTTTGGGGCTGAAACCCCATTTCTTCACGCTCTCTCTGGGCGTCGCGGCCTGCCCGGCCCTCCCCATCTTCTTGGCCCTTTGTTGCTGAGGGCGCGCGGGACGCCGAGCCTGGAGGGCCCTGAGGGTGCAGGCAGCAAACTGCTGGGCCCGGGGGGGTTTCAGTGTTCTGTGTGGGGGTCTTTGGGGTGATTCCGATCCCCCCACTGAGCTGGGTGAGCTCTCCTCAAGGCTCGGTGCCCACGCTGGGCCATGCAGCCGCTCCGCCACGTGATGGGGCGGCCGCCCCGGCGTTCAACGTGGTGCAGAGGAAAAACTCTTCTTCCCTAAACTCCGGGGGTTTTCTGCTGGCTGAGAACCCCTTTGGGGAGCTGGTGTGGACCCGGCCCCACTGGGAGGCTGTGGGTTTTTGGTGACGGTCCTTTCCTCGCAGGGGGCCGTGCCTTGTGGTGGGGCCGACCCTAAAGGCAGGACTCCATTTAATAATGTCCCCTGTAGGGTTTTTCCAGACCCTCCTCGTGGAAAGGGAATCGATATCGGTCGTTATAACGCTCGGAGTCTCCCTGTGGCTCCAGTATCAATGAATCTAAGTGTGTTATTGGAAAGGCAATTATCCTGTGAAGGGTAACGTAATAACGCTCAAAAATAAATCAGGGAAAAAAAAAAGGGGGGGGGGAGAGGGGTGCATCACGATTTTTTAAATTATTTGTAGTACTTCTGGTGATCAATGGGGTTGGGGGGTGGAGAAGATCTCAGAGTATTTCCCTGCTCCCCTCTTTCCCCCCTCTGACTTTTGCTAAGAGCACTCCGGGAGAAATTCAATGGAAATGTAAATATTTCTTTGGCGTCTGTAATTCAAAGAAATGCTGGGTGAAACTTTACAATGGGTGGAAGCAAAGGGAAGGTTCGTTAGCGTGGTTTAATGAGAACCAGGAGAAGTGCAATTCATTACGTTTGGTTGCTAAATCCCGGGCTGGGGGTGAGAAGGGGCTTTGGTTTGAGCCCCATAGCCCCATCCGCTGCCTTTAAAGCTGCAGGAGCCATTTTTGCTGTTGACTTTCTTCATGTGCTTTGCTGGAAATCGCTTCATCAGCCGAGATGGGGTGGCTGGATGCTCGGTGGAGAGGTTGCTACAGTTTCTTTGCCTCAGTTTTGGGATGCCAGTTTGTGTTTCTGGGTCAGCAAAGGCAACTGTGGCACAGCTGCAAACTCTGCAGGTTGTTGGTGGACTTTTCTGCCTGTTTTGCTTCCCTCCCTTCTCTCTGGATAAAGGCTGAAGTGATGGCACCATCTCTGTTTTTGAAGTTGTTGCCTTCTTTTTTTTTTTTTTTTTTTCTTTCTGCTTGTTTTTAAGACTGGATTTTCCAGTTTAAAAGCACATAGAGCAGGATATGGTTAATTAAGTGTGAGCAGAGAGGACAAAATCAGATGGGTTTTGGTGTGATCTAAACCCACCTCCCCCACCCCCCAACCTCGTGTTTAGATCTACTTATTTTAATGTAGAAATGCGGGAAAGAAAGTGATGGTCAACGATGTGCTTTGCAGATAACCTATAAAATAAAACTCAGCTCTATGGCTGTGTTTCTTTTCATTGAAATTGCAAATGCTGAAGTTCAGGAGAACTGAGCTGGGTGCTTTTGGGGAGAAATGCATACGATGAAATTACGTGTTGTAAATAAATCTCCCCTGCTGGTGTATTTTCTTCATTAAGACCCCTCTTGTCCTTAAGTCCTGCAGCAGGAATGGGTTAAAAATAGAGAATTTGTTAATATGGGGTGAGAGAGCGATTCACAAGAAGGATAAATTGATTTAGAGCTGTTTAATTACAGTGAATTTTTTTTTCCCCCCCAAATAACGCCCAAAGCTGCAACTTATCTTAGTAATCATTGGGAGCTATTTTGAAAAAAAGAGAAAACAACAGCAAAACTTTAAAATATCACTCTTTAAAAAAAAAAAAAAAAAAGGCGTTGCTGATAAATACGTTGTTTCATTTAAAACTCTGAGTTTAATTAAGTCTAACCATTATTTATTGCTGTTTTGGAGTTTTTTCTGTAACTTTGCTGATGGAAGAAAGTGAGGAAAGCTAAAAATGTGTTTTCTGCAATCTGAAAAATGATTACTATTTATTCTTTGGAAGGTTAAAAATAATGAAAAATACGTGTTTTTTAAGACAAAAAAAAGTTTGGTTTTCCAAATCAAGATTAGAAAAAATAAAATAATCAGTATGGGGGTAGAGGTGGGAGCTCCAAACCTGAAAAGAGCTCAGTAGAGAGCATTAGAAAGAATGAATGAAGGAAGGAAGGAGGAGGGGCGAGGGGGGGAAAAAAGTGAATCCATCAAGCAGACATTCCAAATATGAGGAATGTGGAAGTGAGTCGACCAGAGAGAATGAAACCGAGTAATTGGGGGGAAGAGGGAGTTGGGTTGATAAGAGGCAGTAGGCTTAAAGCTGGGAGGGTTTTGCTCTGAAGCAGAGGTCATTCCTGAAGCACTCACGTTCAGAAGGGTCAGTGAGCTCCTGGGTGGAGGTGGGAATTATGAAATGGTGTTGAGGACGTGAAGGTGCATGGAGTTGGATGGAGAAACCCCAAAGCTGCGTTTTCTTTTAGTCCTTGTTTGAAATCTCTTTGAAACCCTGCGTGTGTGATCGTGCAATTAATTGTGATGGAAAAATGTAGGACTTTTAATAGCAGCTAGCGTGCTCTCTTTGTTTGTAAATAGCAATCAGAAAATGTGCCTTTCTCCCCCCGTTTAATTTTAATTGTGTGGAAATTGAACGGGGGGGAAAGAAAAAAGTTTGGTCGTTCTTTTTCACGTCAAACAAAGGTGTTCTCCGGAACATCGAGACAAAACATATTCTTAATCCATTCCTAAGATAATTCCCCTTAAAACAGGTCTGTTTTACAAGTTACAGCCTTATTAAAAAATAATTAGGAACACCCCTATGCACAGCAATGTATGGAAATGGAGAGGCAGGAGAAGAGCTCCTTTCTAAGGGTGTTTAATGTGGTTCAGTTTGTTCCTGTTTCTCTTGATTTCCCCCAAACGGTGGTGGTAATATTGAGTTCTTCAATTTAATCTGAGTGCCCATTTTTGATCCAGGAGCTCCGCAGTACTGAATTTGGACTGCTGAGATTGCTTGGGAATTAATGCCTTTTAACGATTTCCAGGTAGAAAAACTAGAAATAATTTGTAATTCAATTAGGGATTAATAATTTGTCAGCAAGTTTTGTCAATTAGGTTCAGAGCTGGGGTAATTTAACCAATTTTAACATACTGGGGAAGGAGGAATGTATTTAACAGTTTGCAGTCTGAAGTTAAAGAAATCCTCCTTATTTCCCCTTCTCCAAGCAGGAGCAAGGGCAAGAAATTGCAATTTAGCCATAAGTTCTGCAGCCTCAAGTTTAGATACCACTGAAGATGGAGTTTGTCCTGCCTGGATGCCCTTTAAGTGTTTGAGTTTTTTTGGAATTCGGAAGAAAAGAATAAATTTGGTAGCAGTAAAACAGAGCTGCCACATCAGTGGCGATTCCAAGGGCTGAGTTTCCTTCTCCAGTTTAACCTGTGTTTCTGTCTTTGCCTTTTAGGTTAAAAAACAAGCAAACAAAGCTCAGAGATATGGATAAGAGAAGTGGGGTTAAAGTACTTGCTTTGAAAATTGAGACCTTTCAGAATGAAAAAAAATAAAATAAAATAAAAAAGGAGAGGATTTCTGCTCTCTTCTCTTCCAGCCCGAGCCCCCAGAAATGTTAAAAGTTTTCCAGAGTCAGCAGTGGGTTTGGGGGGGGAGGTTTGGGAGGATGGGGTTGGCTCAGGGCTCTGCAGTTTGGGGGAGATGGGGAGGGGGGGCAAGGAGGAACTGCCTGCAGCCCCTCCACAACACGTGCCTTGTTTCCAAATGTGCTGAATGTAGCAAGTTGGGGATGTCTGCCTGCTACTTCAAGGCAGCTAGGAAAGGTTTTTGGTTGTTTTTTTTTTTTTCCTCCTTTCCTAACGATGCTGCTGGTTTTATCAAACAGCTGGTTTGGTAGAGCTCTGGTTTGGAGATGGGGAGAAATGGGAGCCTGAAGTGTAGCAAAGCACTGGGGGACACCAGAGCTGCTCCCAAAAGTGAGGAAGAGATGAGAGATGAGCAGGAGAAAGGAGTTGTGGACCTGATTTTTGTAGTTGTCTTTTGAGGAAATGCATTTTGGACGAGTTGCAGAGACTTTTGAGGGGTTTTGATTCAGCAGAGAAAGAAAAGATAATCGAACGTTGCAGGTGAAAACTCTCTTTTTCAGCATACCTGGAGGCACTGATAGCTTAAAGTGAAGGTGTGAGCTCCTAAGTCACCCTGCTGAACTGCATGAATCTTTCAGTTTTGGGGGCGGGAGGGGTTTCCCAGCCACCAAACAGACTGGGCTGAAAGAAGGGGTAGTGGTGGGGGAGGAACAGCAGAAATGCAGTTGTGCAGGATTCATCCCTCCTCCTCTTTTTTTTTTTTTTTACTCTTTAAATCCTTATTCTGCCCAGTTTGATGTGTTTGTGAACCTGGAGGAATCCTGCACTGAGTGCCTGCGGGGTTTAAAAATGCATTTCCCAGCAAATTAGAACAGAAGATAAAATAGGAAAACAACGAGGGCAGGAGAAAAATACATTGGAGGTCTGGGGGTAACATCCTGCAGCATCCTGCCTCTGCTCTGAGTTGCTTTTTGCTTCTCTGAGATGCATTGCAGAGGCAGTTGTGGGATGGTCTGCTCGCTAGGGAAGTTTTTCTCCTTTTTATTTTAATTTAATTTATTTTAAAGTAGTTAAAAGCCCAAACCTGGGGCAGGGGCTGTTCCTGTCTGCTCCAGAAATCTGTGTGTTGTGTTATCCCGACTGCATTCCTGCATCATCTGGGCATTCCCAGTGTATGTACAGTGTTGTGAATTTAGCTCAGAAATCTTTGCTGGGCTTCATCTGAAAACTGTCCCTGTATTCCGGTGCTATGGGGGGATTGCAGAATCTCCTCATTTCTATAAGCAATGCTTTGGATGTGGGTGCAACTCTGCCCTTGCTGCTTCTTTTCTGGCACAGTGCAAGCTGCTCTGTTTGGGCAGCTTCAAGACCCAGCAAAAAAAAAAACAACAACCCAGTGAGGGATGGGTGCAGGAAAGAGACCCTCTGAGTCCCTGAGCCCTGCTGTGGAACTGGTGGAGATGCTCCAGACCAAAGCAAAAGGGTTTGCAGCACACAGACATTGGTACAACCTTTGGGAAAACAAAGCGTTCTTCCATTGGGAAGTTGAGTGTCAGGTGTTGTTTAAAGCTGGTGGTCTTAAGCCCGGGGTGCATCGTCTTTCTGATTTAATCACCTACTGAATGGGAGAGGAAACTGCTTTGCTGTCTGTTTGTGTTCAGCATCCTTAGCACACTCCTGAAGATGCTGGAGGGATCTTAGCAATTTTAAATAGAAAGATTAAAATGAAAAATCGCGCTTTAATTGGAGCCCACTCGTTTTTTTTGTTGTTTCCCCTGGACAGAGCCAGCAACAAATGGGGCATTGTGGAAAGGGTCTCTCAGGGGTTCCAGCTCTCTTCTGAGCCCTCTTTTAACTGGATGCTTCCATGCTGTCTCCTGTCAGCCCTCACCATAGGTGACACTGCACAACCCTGTCCCATCCCCTGGACTTTGGCTTCGTTTGGAGAGCGTCGGGTTTGGTGCTGGCACTCAGAGAGGGGGTTTTGTGGGATCTGCAGGTGGGTGCTGCCTCTCAGGAGCTGCAAGAAGAGCAGAGTGGGTTTTCTGGAGCTTCTTGCAGAAGGAGATGTGCCAGGAGTTGGCAGGGCTCAAGAGGAGGGGTGTTGCTGGGGACAGCAGCCAGGAGGGCGCTGCCAGGGCAGCGGCACAGGAGCGAGAGCATCCCAAGCTGCTGCAGCCCTCGATGCCAAAGAGCAGAGGAGTGCAGCCTTTCTGCCAGAAAAAGAGAAAATAAACAAGCGGGGAAATCTGTCCGTCCGCTCGTCTCGGAGGAGCCCTCGCAATCCATCAGGAAATGGGTCATTTATTTTATTGTAACTGACACTTGGGAGCTCTGACATGGTCAGAGCTGAAATTTCACACTTTTCTGCTTGCTTTAATTGCCCGGTCTGTGCGGAGGAAAGCAACTGGAGGGAACAAAACTGAATCCACGTGCAGCCCTGGAAGAATCAGGTCTGCAGTTTCCACGAGCTTTGTTGAGCTCCCAGTGCTGCAGTGCAACTGTAATAAAAGCAGCAGCAAGCCATGCAGCAGGAGCGTGTGCAGCTGGCAGGGCTCCATGCATGGAGCAGATCCTGCACCATCCAGTGGCACCACGCAGTGTCAACAGTGCTGGAGATTGCAGTGAAGTTGATTTGCACTAAAAGGAGCAAGTTTGACTGGGATGAAGGTCCCCCGTGGCAGCTTGCTGTTATAAGTTGGAAGTGTAGCTTCTCTGGGAGCAGGCTCCTTGGTGGAGTGTAGGACAGGTGGGGGAATGGAGATCCAGAGTTGAAAAATGCACTCAAAGCTGGGTTTGTATTTGCAATCAGAGCCAGATTTTCCAAGCTGTGATTAAGCATCTCGGGAAAAGCTGCATTTTCAGAAGTGATTATAGCACCTGATGCATTGGGTACTCCTGAAAAACCTGCCTGTTGTGGTTTCTCTTACCGGATTGTGGATCCACCAGGTGATGGCCAGAAGGCTCAAGCAGCATTATCCCTCTGGGGCTGGTGCTTCAGAGGGTGCAGCTGCATTTAGGGCCTCCGAGGTGGGGGATGAATGCCATGGGTGCAGGCTCTCAGATCCAGGAAAGTTGCTCGTCCCACTGCTTTTGTGCTTTTAGCTGCACTGAGAGCCACTGCACGAAGTGCTTGGGGTGTAAGGCTTCTGAGATGAGGAATTTGGGAAGCATAGATCCTGCTGGTGAGCGTGCATTGAGATCAGCATTCAGGGATGAAATGCAGTCTCATTGTGCAGAGCTGGGGATGGAGTGCTACAGGAGCTCTCCATTCTTCTTTCTGTCTGTGTTTTCTCTATCGTGTGTCACCTGCAAAGTGACTGCCTTTGCTTCAATTCCTGTGTGATTCAGGGCTGTGGGATCAGACCTTCTGGATAGGTTGTGTGCAGAGATCCACCTGCAAATAACTGGGATCTGTATTAAGATAACCTCCCAAAATACCTGCATGGTGTTGGGAAATGTTGTATCTCTAACAGGAAACTTCACAAGGTGGGATGAGCTCTGATGTTCTGCATCCAGGGCTGTCAGTATTACCCAGATTATTTCTTGTTTAATACTGGTTGTGTCTAAGCAGACTTAGGCATCAGAATGAATAGAGTTGTGTGTATATACACACATATATAAACATTTGTGAATGTATGTTTTCTTGTCTATGGTTCAAGCCTCAGGCATAAAAGTATTTACAAACAAATTGATCAAATGATCAAAGAATAAAAGAAAATTGTGATGTCCTCTGTAGGGAAGAAGCTGTGGCTGCTGCATGTGCTCTTATGGAGCTGTTTACTGGGGAGTAATTCCAGAAGAAGCCAAAGCCCTCAAATAAGTTTTGTGCTTTTAGACCCAGCTTCACAAGCCTCCAAAGGACGTGCTTTTAAATGGGGAAGTTGCCCTGTCAAAGTTAATGCTTCTGTTTCAGTGCTATAATGAGATCTGTGCTGAAGTTGAGCGCAAGCACACAGCATCAGGTGGATGTCGTGCAGTCATTGATGAGGATTTGGTTACAGCAGAACCAATAATCACCCAATTTCCCCAACATCTGCAGCCCCTTGTCTATGGCAAAGGTGCCAGCAGCTGTGCCTTTTCTATTTGATGCCTTTTGTGGAGCGTGAGCTGCTGTAACTTCTTTAAAACTGTGGCTTGAATGAGAAATTTGTGTTGGTGAGTCTTCATCCATCCTGCCCTGCTGCCTGCCTGCCCTGCCTGTTTGCACGGTGTAAACTTTATGTTTAGCTTCCCCAAAAGTTGTTCGTGAGGCTTTGAGAGCCGCTTTCTGCCGCTGTTTGTGCCAGTAAAACTTGGCCATGTGAATGTTTATGGAAGGCAGACGGGAGAGAGGGCATGAACGTGTCTGTGGGGAATTCACTTAGGAAAAAATCCAGATCAGATATTCGGGAGCTTTGTGCAGGATTTCCCTAACGGTGCATTGAGTTTGTTGAGGGGGGAGGGAGGTTGGTTTGGCTTTTCATGTTGTCTGTGCCAAAGTCCTGGTGGGCTTTCAGTGTCTTTGCTGAGGTGCCTCTGTAATGAGATGGGCAGCAGCAAAGTAGAAGAGTCCCATCCTTGCAGTTTCCCAGCTGTTCTGTCTTACCCGAGCTTCAGCCTTTTCTCCTCTTAATCCCGACCCTCTCGTTGTAAATACATAGAAAACAAAACACAAAATGAAATGGATGATGTGGAAGATAGATTTCCCCATCTGGAAAATGTGCATCTCTTCAGCTGCTCGTTCAGCTCTGGAGTGTGGAGGTGACCAGGAAGGTCTGAGCACCGTTTGTGTTGCCTTGTACGAAACACTGAGGACCGAAGGAATTTGTTCTGGAAATGGAGGGAAAAAAGCCCCACTTGCACTTTTAATCTCGTTTTTTGGTTCTCCTTACCTTCTCTTTAGGAAGAAGCATGGAAGCATTTTGATGTCATTTATTAGTGGGGAAAAAAATGTAGCACTTTTAACCCGGTTTGGGCTCAACCACAGACTTGGTGGTGACACCAAACCCACCCTTGTGGGATATGATGAAAAATGTGATAGGTGATGCCATGGGGATGCAGTGAGGGATGGGGGCAGGCAATACAATGGATGATGCCGTGTGGGGTATGATAAGAAACGTGATAGGTGATGCCATGAGGGATGTGATAAGGGATGCAAGGGGCAATGCCACAGCTGGTGGGCAGTGTGATGTGATGCCATGTGGGATACGATGAGAAATGCAGTAGATGATGCCATGGGGATGCAATGGGCAATGCCACGGGGGGGTGGGCAGTGCAATGGGTGATGCCTTGCTGGATGTGATGAGGGATGCAATGGGAGATCCCATGTGGGATGCTTGCAGCTGTCTCACCCTCTGCTGGTTATCGGAAGGCTGAAAAGCCTCACGACACCTCATTGCCCAAACTGGGATGACTGGCAGATCTGAGGATGGCGTTCTGGGTTTCAACTTGAGTTTTGGTGAAAGGGATGCCCTTGCATTAAGTTCATGAAATAGGATAATCTGTTTCATAACTTCAGAATTTGGACTAGATATGACAAGTCCACTTGGATCATTGAGGGCTTTTCTGCGTGCGGTGATTGTGCTGTTTTAGCCTGATTTAGATTGAAAAGTGATTCAGTGCACAGCCCTGCGTGGTGACCACCTCATTGCTTTTGGACCCAGTTTTATCTGGCAGATCTGTACCCACCAGGGATGAGGGTTGCTGACACACCTGAGGTTGATGGGGACCTGAATCTCTGCAACTCCCCTAAGTTTTAGCAGGACCCCTTTCCATCTCCCTTGCTCAAACTTCTATGAGCCTGTGCTGCTTGTAGGGTCTCTAAGCCAATGCCCCACTGTCCTTGAACTGGAAACAGAAGAAAGAGATGGACCTGACTGCTTGCTCTAAGCAAGCTATGTGAAATATAGTGACACCTGTCAATCACCTGGTAGAGATGCTTAAATATTAACAAATTAAAGTGGCTTAAGAGC
The DNA here is from genome assembly GCF_905368555.1 of Meleagris gallopavo. Taxonomy (NCBI): domain Eukaryota; kingdom Metazoa; phylum Chordata; class Aves; order Galliformes; family Phasianidae; genus Meleagris; species Meleagris gallopavo. The sequence goes on along the minus strand of NC_139432.1, from coordinate 3,394,984 downwards.
CATCATAGAGCATGTGTTGATGGGCTTTGGGGTTCCCACTGATGTCAGCTGGTTTGCAGTGTCTGAATTGGCTTTGAAGCAGCCCCAGTCTCACAGGACCATCAGAGCCACTGGAAACCAGTTAGAAAGGCGTTCTGGGAACTGGAAGAGGGCAGAAGTGCCCTCTGGTGGAAAAGAGAAGTGGGTGCCACCAGCTGAAACCTCGGCTCCTGCATCCTAAAGGGGGTGGTGATAAAGGGATGGGGGTGGAGATGACCACGCTGTGGGTTTCGTGCCATCTGAGCTTTTTTTTAATGCATTGTTAGATTTGAGGGAGGACAGCAGGAAACCTGGCAGGCTGGCATCTATTGTGGGTCCTGGAGGTGAGGTTGGGAGAAGAGCCATGAATGTGCCTTTAGGATCTTTTCTGCTCAAAATCAGTCATGGTGGGTGAAGAGCAGTGCTCTGAATGTGGTCGCGATAAATCAAAAATGAACAAAAAATGACACAAACCAAAAAGCAGTGGAGTTGGAAATGCTGGCTTTGAAGCTTTGAGGATGAGCAGATGCTGCTGCATGTTCCCTCACCCCACTGCTTTAGTGGTGGTTGTGCTGCTCTCCAGGGTAATGGTTTCAGACGTGCTTTGAGACATGCAAATGAAAGATGAGGTGAGAGACAAGTCATCGTTTTTCTTTTCCATTCTCTGTGTAATATCTGCAGGAAAACTGCCTCGAAGCATTTTGTATGTTCCCACATCTGTTGCAGCCAGCACCAGCTCAAGGGTCAGATTGGATGAAGGTCAATTTAAGATTTGCAGTATCAGATCTTCTTAAGAGTTGAAAGCCTCTTCGCCTGTGTTACTGGCACCTCAGTAGGAGTGGATGTGAGCTGCTGTGGTTGGAGTTTGCCAGGAAGGAACTGGTGCATCCCAGTCAGACTTGGAGCTGGGTTGTGAGAACCCACTAAGTGTAATTGGGCTTGGCTTTGGGACGTGTCCTGAGCATCAGAAAGAGTCTTTCAATAAATGGCAACCTGCCAGCAAATCAGAATGGAAAGATAATGGATGCGTTGCATAAAATCCGTCCGTCTTTCCTCTCTATTCCTTACTGTTCAACTTGTCCTGTCTGCAGATACTTGTATTGATTTGGCAAGGACTAACAGCAGAGGTCTGGGGGCTCATCAGGCTTCCTATGGGCTTGTTGAAGATCAAGGTTTTGTGAGGCTTCTTTGAGATTTCTTGATCTTTTGAGGTGTGAGATGTTGGCATTCAGCTGGGTTGACACGAGCTCCGTGCCAGCACCATCTACCTGGGGTCAGTGGGGGAATGGAATGAGGTAGCACAGCAGGTTCATAAAGGAGGGAATATGGGACAGCATTTCTTACAGCTCTGGGCGTTGATCAGTCCTTCCCTTTGGGCATCAACCACTTCTTCCTTCTGTGCCTGAGCTGTAGCACTTCTTTCAAAAACGAGTTTTCCAGGCTTTTCAAGGGGTGTTCATGGACAACTTCTCATTCTTGGCATCTCTGCGAAAAATCTCATCAGTCATTAAGTGTGATTCCAAAAAAAGAGCTAATGGGGAGAGACCAATTAGACAGATTTATTAGTCCAAGATCAAATTCTGGTTGCTGGGATGATTGATGGGAAGGATTAATCATGTTGTGTATGCTTGCCAGAGATAACTGCCAGCTAAGCTTGTGGGACTGTGTAAGGCTGTTGCATGGAGGATGCATTCCTCCAAAATCCCAGGGCTGATTTACTTCTGTGCTTCTCCTGCTGCAAGAAGCTGAGTGTCTTTGTTAACTTCCTAAGGGGCCTTCTGGATCGTTTCTAGATCAAATCTGCAAGGGATGAGCTTGAAAGAGCATAAGATGGTTCCAGAATGAAGGGTGTGATAGGAGCCACGTGTATCACAGTGGAGGATATTGCAGAAAGTTGGTTTGCTGCTTCAGTTGCATTAAATTGAGGTCTAAAAGCATCATGGTTTTGCACAGGGCACCTGCAGTGCTGTATGTGATGGTTCCAAATCTCAGAGCTCTGCTTTCAGTACAAGTTTAAGAGAAGACTTTTCTGTTGTTCTTCCTCATGCCTACATTGAGGCTTTTTTCTACCAAACCACAAAGGCTACTAAAACCGAACCTGAACCTGCAGCACCTCTGGGAGGAGCAGGAGAAAAAAAATTCCAATATCTCTGCCTCTGGTTCAGTATCACTCAGACTTTAGTGATGCTGCTTCCAAGGAAGCATTGACTCTGGGCTTCCTTGAGCATCACCTGGTGAATTTGGGACATGGTTTTGTTGTTGGGTTGTTGCTGGTTTTTTTTCTTTTCTTTTCTTTTCTTTTTTTGCCTTGTGTGTCAGTGAGTTTAATGCCACCTGGGGAAGCTGAGAGCCGTGTCAGCTTAAGGGACAGTGAAAATCAAAGGCAAATTGGCTGAAGCTTGGGGCAGATCCCACCTGGACAGCCCTGCTGGGCTGTGCTCAGAGGTGTGATGGGGAGCAGGTTCTTCCCTCTCTGTGCTCTTATCTCACTATCAATAAAGGTTGTACAGGGATGATATTCCTACCTCACAGAGATGCTGACAAATTCAAAGTATATCAGTTTATATGGGAAAAACTCGTGATTTCAGCTACAACTTTGCTGAGTCCCCCAGCAATGTTTGTGTCTTAGCAACCACGTTTTCCTATTTAGAAGTGTTTAAAACATTAAGAACCACTACCAACAACACATTAAGCACAGGATTAAGTGCTTTCCTGAATCAAAGCTTAACTAGATAAATGCTGTTAATTGAATCAGGGATGCACTGTTTTTTTTTTTTTTTTTCAGTCCCTAAATTTGCATAACATTTGCATTTGATTGAATATCCATCATGAACGTTGTTCAGTTCTTGTGGGTCTCCTGGTGTCTCTCCAGCTTTAGCCGTTCTCTTGTTGTCCCCAGGAGCTCCAGAAATGGTTTTGGGAGGAGGGGGCTATGGTTGGTGCCTGGCTGTGCTTTACTGGAAGTTCTCAGTGCCCTGGTGCTCCCAATCACCTTTGTCTTCAGGAATCTGTGGTAGGGAGTGGAGAAAGATCTGGGAGGAATTGGATGTATTGGAGCATCCTGCAGAAGCCTTGTGTTGTGTATGTGCAGCTCTGGTGGATCTGTGCAGCTTGACCCACCATTGCTGATGCTGTAACACAGGGTGGGCTATTGGCTGCTCGTTGTACTTGGGGCTGGAACTTTCTCCAGCAGGAAGAGGCCACGTGTTTTGGGACTAAAGAGAAATCAAATTGTCTGGATAAAATCTGGTTCAGTGGTCCCTTCCAAGTCAAATTGATCTGTGATCTTCGGGGTCCCCTCCATCCCAAGCCGTTCTGTGACTATGAAAAGCAGCACGACTGCATGCTCGCTGCCATGCTGGTGGGGTGCCACCTCCATGCACTTTCTGGAAGGAAGCACATCTGTAGGGTGAGGTGGGATGGGGAGACACCTGACTTTTATCACAGCTGCTGCTGCTCTGCCATAGGCACGATGATGCTCCTCTTTGAGCACCCTTTTCCCCTGGCAATGCAACAAGGAGCAACTCTGCCTTTTAGAGCATCGCTTCAAAAGCATCACTTGGGTCTTTTGCAAAAGGGAAGAGAAACCCTGAGCAAGAAGAGGCTGCCCTGGTGGTGCTCTGCCATTGCTTGTGGCAGCTGGCTCCATCCTCCTGCTGGCTCCCAGCCCGGCTTGGAGCAGGTCAGTGCCCCCTGCTTGGGTCCCTGTCATTGCTTCTGTGCCAGTCCTGGGGGAAGTGCCAGCAAGTTCTTAATGAAGGGCTCTGGCCACCCTCCTCGATGTGAAAGGAGATCCCGACAGCTGAATCTATTGTTGGGGTATTTCCCAGTGAGATTTAAAAATTGAAAACAAACAAACAAACAGAACCAGATCTAATTTGAGATTGTTGCTGAGGGTTCTGCCTGTCTGTGTGACACACGGCACTGTATGCCCACGTGGGATGGGCAGCTCTGAATGTGTGGCTGCTGCTGCAACACTGACAGCGATGCTGGGAGGGCTTTGGGTGCAGTGGGATAGAATGAGAGTGATTCCCCTTGGGTTCGGGGCTGCTGGGGAGCAGCAGAGGACATTTTGTCCATGGACAGGGCTGGTTCTTCAAAAAAGCAGCTTTGCTTTGGTTTGTGCATTCTGGATAAGAGGGTGTTGCTGGTATGCTTTTCTCCTGAGCCACGTGCTCTACCCCCCGTGCTGCATTGATGGGCACAGGAGGCGAGGGCAAGAAATCTCCATTGGATTTGCACTGGATAGATGAGGATACCTCCTTCATCTCCTGGACACTCCAGGTTGCTCTGTAGCACTTTGCTCCATCCCTTTGCATCAGTTTGAGCGTTTATCTTCCCAGCACGCCCTATCCAGAAGTGGGGAGGGTTTGCTGAGAGCATCAAGCTGCTCAGTTCCTGATTTCCAAGGTGTCAGCTCCTCTGAAGAGCTGGGATGTCTGCGTTGGGCTGCTGGGCAGTTCTGCAGGTCTGTGACTGCTGTAGTACTGCCACAGTTGGCTGCTAACATCCCGTGGGCACAGAGAGCAGTGTTGGCACGAAGCAGGAGGGAGGTGACACCGGGATGCATTCCTGGGACCTGCAGTTCTCTGCTCACAACCATCTCAGCTGCTCCCCGCTTTTTCCCCTGTGTGCAGACCCCCATCCATTCACTCCCAGCTCACAGCTGAGGTCGTGTGCTGAGTTTGCGAGCGATGAGAGGAGCTCCAGCTCTGGCACACGGTGAATAAAAAGCCAGGAATCGGCGATGAGCAGAGTTATTTATTTGGAGTAAAGCCTTGTGTGGAGCAGAGGTCGGAGGGAGCAGAACTGGGCTGTTCCAAAGAGCGGCACTTCACGACAAGGGTTTAAATCCAGTCGGACCTGCTTACAAGCAAAGCAAATAGATGGGTTTATTTATTCATGACTTCCTCTGTAATTCTAACCACGGGGCTCCAAAGGAGCCAAAGCTGAGTAGGGGCTGTGCTTCGGGAGGCAGATTTCCATGCAGTGTGGGGAGCTGAGCCGGACCTCAGGGCTGAGTGATGCTGGCTCCAGATGGGATGCTGCCCCATAGGATGCTGCCCTGTGGCATGCAGCCCTTCTGCAGGATGGGCACTGATGGAGATGGGCAGTGAGCGCTCAGGGTGCTGGCTCCTCGGAGGGGCTTTTTCTTTTTCCTTTTTAAGGGGGAGAAAATGAGATGCCACCAGCAGAATGACAGTGCGGGGACATAAATGGCTCTTTTCTCTCCGTGGTGCATTTCATTCTGATCACGTATATGAAGAACACATGCTCTGCCTGTGCGGATGCTTGGACCTATCTGGAGAAGTTTCTGGGGCAGGGGTGGGTGGTTGGAGACGTGGTTTCCTCCATCAGTTCAGATCCTTGTGACCCTCCCTGGACTGTGGCATTCTTTGCATTCTGAATTTCTTAATCTCTCTCTCTCATTCATTTTGGGATGCGGATTAGCATGTAAACAAGGGATCTGGTTTCATAGCGTGCTCCCCTCCCCCCTTTCTCCCTTCATCCCTCCTGATGCGATGCAGTTTTAAGGGTTCAGGACTTTTTCCTCATCCACCCAGTTTGCCTCCATAGCAGCAACAAAATTTGGTGTTTTGGAGACTTCCCAATAGCTGAGCTGATGGGAGTGCTGAAAATCTTTTTTTTGCTTCCTTTTTGTCTTTCTAATGGCAGCGCAGCCCCAAAGCTTTTTGGCCATTCTATCCATCTGGTCTGAACCTGAACTGATTGCTTCCGACTGTTTTCTTCTCATTGATAAACTGAACCTTCTGGAGAGGATAAAAATCTAGAATTTCATCTTCTCTCATTCTTACTATTATTTTTTTAATTATTATTTCAAACATTCACAAATATTTTGGATTGGAAACCCAGGTCTATGATGAGTGCAGGTCCAGAGGTGTTCTCCCAGAAAGTGATGCCAGTGCTGAGCTGCATGTGATGGTCATAGTATTCCATTTCCCTTTCTTTCAGTTCCATATTCAGTGAGCTTGCAGATAGGCACCATCTCCCACTGTGCTTAGATGCTCGTTTCAGGTTGGGTCTTAAATCAGATGCTGAGCTTTAGGGTGCTGAAATTAGGGGCAGTGATCAAGGAGAGCGTTTTGCAGTGACTTTAGCTGGAGGGTAGAGGTTTAACCGAAAGGAATTGTGCTGCTGCATTTGCCCACATAAAGCTGCATCCTCCAAGGATGTTCCTGGGCACCCATGGGTGCTTTTGCTGCAGGGTGAGTGCTTTTCTGGGTGCTGTGAGCTCGGATGTGAGGCTCAGCTGGGTGTGCTCCTCATCCCTTTGCTTGTACACAGCACTTGGGGTGCTGACACTGCAAGAGATGGCAGCACCATGTGGTGGAAACACCACAACGGTGAGGAGAAAATCATTTCTCAGCATTTTGTGTTGGTGGAGGCCCTGGGGTGGCAACAGTGTGGCTGTGTGTGGGTGCTGGAGCTGCCCGAGGGACCCACAGCAATCCATGGCAGCACCTCCTGGGTCAATTTGGCATCAAATTTTCCCACAAAAACTCTATTTTAGCAAAAATTAGGTTTGAAAAAGCCAAAAATGTGAGTGGAGGAGCGATCTTAGACCAACTGGGATGCTGGAGCCAAGTTTCCAGGTGCCACGGGCGTCCCCATGGTCTCCTTTTCATGCTCCAGATTTGCTTTCAGGTTAAATGACTGTGTGGCTTCCTTTTTTTTTTTTTTTTTTTTTTTTGGTTTTCTAATCCTTGTAATCAATCTGGCAGAACTCAGCATTTGTAGCCATGCCGGTGCAGGAAGGTTGGTGGATTTGGGCATCTTGCTCACAGCGAAGCTTGCAGTGAAAATGCAGAACCTAGCAGGGTGTAATTAACAGAGAGCCATCAGAAACCCCGGGAGCATGTGGGAATGTAAAGCTTGATTAGGTACATCAATGAGGAGCAGTTCAGTGTGAGATGGACGCGTTGCTGACACCAAATCTGGCTTTTGATCGCTTTTCATTTCTTTCAGGAGCCGGAAAATTCAAATCCGAAATATCCCACCCCAGCTGCGATGGGAGGTAAGGGGGTGAGGGAGCAGGGCAGGAGCCTGAGACACAAGGACTTGCACTGAGAAGTGTGGGGCACTTTTAAGGATGGGCTCCCCTATGGGTTTCTGCACTTGGGATTACAGTTGGTTCATCCTTTTCTTTGTTTTTAACTGGGTTTAATGGTGCTGTATCCTTGCATCCATGCAGCTATTCCTCTTCTATGCAGGATTCAATTCAGCTGGTAGAAGCAATGCAAGATCTACCAACAAAATCCCCATTAATAACAGCATTATATGATTTATCCATTGTAGGAACAACACGAATCCTTCCTTCCAGCTGTTGGGACTTCTTCCTTTTCTTGCTGCCTTCCCAGCTCTGGTTCTGGGGCCTGTTGACCCAACATCCTGGGGCACACAGCAGCTTTGCTCATCTAATTGCTTGTGAAATCTTAATGACCAGAAAGCTGCTTTTATTGACTGACTGTATTTCTTGGATCTGTCCCTATTGTCACAGTATAATGGGCTTTTTCTCTGTTTCCCAGGTTCTGGATGGCTTGCTAGCACAATATGGCACTGTAGAAAACTGTGAGCAAGGTAAGACTGAAAGAAGGAGCCAACGTGCTGTTGCTTAAGTATTTTCTGCCCTAGCTATTCGGGGCTGGAGGAGGGAGAGGACAGACAAGTTGTTGTTCTTTGTTAGAGGTATCTATGGCTAAAGATGTCTGAGTCTGGTCAGCGGGTCCTCTTATTGCTTGGCCAAAACAAGGACATCCCTGTAATAAAGCAGGATGGGTTGTACAGACATAGGCACTTTCTAGTGGCCAAAGATCATGCATGATGGCCCAGGCTGCTCATGCTGGCTCTAATTTCTGCCTCTCTTATTGCAGTGAACACAGACAGTGAGACTGCCGTGGTTAATGTCACCTACACAAACCGGGAGCAGACCAGGCAGTAAGTGCCCCACGGCCACCTCATGGACCAGCCGTGGCCCGCTGCCCCTTCCCTGGGGACAGAAAAGGGGATTTCCATTGCTGGGAGTCAGGCCGTCCTAGAATTCATCAACTTGGGGTTGCAAATATTTGAGAAATATCCTCCTTTCTGCCTTGATTTCTTTTTGTTCACCTTCATGTTGGGGTGGGGTGGGGTTGGGGTAGAATTGGAGCCCTTTAGAGGACGTCCAAGTTAGGCTTTTTTTGTGCAGTTCAAAGAGTAAAGTAAAGTAAACCAACTTTTTAATAAGGAAAAGTGGAGATTTTCCTGTGCTGAAGTCATTTAAGTAATTACAGCTCAAGAAAAAAGTAATAATGTTGATGTGAGACCTTTCTGTCCATCTTTTTCTGCTTTATGGAGGGTCTTTGGACCCTTTGCATCCTGCAGAGATGGGGTTATTTGTCTCCGTTCAGCTGTGGGGTTTTGCAGCCCAAAAGGGAGTCACTGAGCCCTTTCTGGAGACCTTCAGTTTGACTTCTCTCCATAGAAGTTAGGAGAGCTGTGCAGAGCTGTGGCCAGAACTGTTGCTTTTCTCTTGCTGCCAGCCCCATCTATCGACAGCTTTCAGCTCTTGCAGCCAGTCCCCAAATCCCCACCAGCAACTGAAATACCAACCAATATATTGCAAGGCAGAGGAGAGCCTGGGGATCATTCCTTGTTTTCACCCATTGCTCCCATCCCCTCCCCAGGCTTGGTTGCTTGGAAATCCCCCCCCACTTAAAGCACTTTGTTCCATCTGGACCAGGTGGGAAGTTGTGCCAGGTCCCCGTGGCATTGATGACATCTCTGTGCCCCATTCCCAGTTCTTTCCCAAAGGGTGTTACGTCAAGGCTTGACCCATTTTGGGTGGATTTGTCCCATTTTGGGTGGGCTGGTGCTGATATGCTGCCTTTTGCTGGGGACTATAAGGGTAGGAATCCCCTGACCCCAACCCCTTCTCTCCTTGCTTTAGAGCCATCATGAAGCTGAACGGGCACCAGCTGGAGAACCACGTGCTGAAGGTCTCCTACATCCCTGATGAGCAGTCAGTGCAGGGCCCAGAGAACGGGCGTCGGGGTGGCTTTGGGGCCCGAGGTGCCCCCCGGCAGGGTTCCCCTGTCACAGCAGGGGCTCCAGTCAAGCAGCAGCCCGTGGACATCCCGCTCCGTCTGCTGGTGCCCACACAGTATGTGGGTGCCATCATTGGCAAAGAAGGGGCCACCATCAGGAACATTACCAAGCAGACACAGTCCAAGTGAGTCTCCCTACCCTTCCCCCCACATTGCTTCTAATTAGTGGAGTGGTCTGCAGTGATTTATGAGGCTGAGTGTGGTTTTGTCCCACGTGTCTTTCCTCTTCTCTCCCAAGGAGGGCTTTATCTGAGATGGGATGCACTGCTCATCACTTCACATCTGCCAGCAACCGATCTATTCTCTGCTATGTGATCACTCATGTTGTTTAAAATAAATAGATTCTGATGTCTCACTTGGATTTCTGTGAATGGGGCTTCTAGCTACAGTGTCTATCTGGAATGTTGAGCCCAGAATTAACTGCTCTTTCCTTTCCTGTGTACATCTAAGCTTGCACTTCAGCAGCCTACATGGATGCTGGAGGAGCAGAGCAGCCAGCACATGCTGTGAAGCTGCAGAGCCTCTGCCCTGTGCCCACTCTGACATCAAAGCTGTGCTTGCAGGATTGATGTTCACCGTAAGGAGAACGCAGGAGCTGCAGAAAAAGCCATCAGCATCCACTCCACCCCTGAGGGCTGCTCTGCTGCCTGCAAAATGATCTTGGAGATCATGCAGAAGGAGGCAAAGGACACGAAGACGTAAGTTTTTTTCCCCTACCCCTCTGTGCTTGTAGGTTGTATCTACAGCTCCTTGCTGGGCTGTTACCATCCCAGCACTCAGAGCTCCAGTTTGCACGTGGGAGCCTTGCCTTGGGAGAACTGGGGGACTCTGAGCAAGGGGACATGGTCTTCCCCGTCACTCTGCACCCAATCCCTCTTCTTTTGGCTGCTGTAATCTTTAATTTTGTTGTTTTTCCCGTTCCTCTCTCAAGAGCTGATGAAGTGCCTCTGAAAATCTTGGCCCATAACAACTTTGTGGGGCGCCTGATTGGCAAAGAAGGGCGAAACTTGAAGAAAGTGGAGCAGGATACAGAGACAAAAATCACCATTTCATCGTAAGGGCTCCTTGATGTCTTTGGGAAAAGCAGGGTGGACTTTCCCAACCTGGGGCAGATGGAAGTGGGGAGGCAGATATGGGAGATGTGAGGAAAGCAAAGAGATTCCTGTCAACCTGCTGGGAAGCCAGCCTGTCACGAGTGCTTTGATTCCCAAAACTGTCGTGATACACCTGTGTGTTTCCTGAATTCCCCTCCTCTTCCCCTTGGAGCTGTGCTGTGGAGCTGTTTTTTTCTTTTTTTTTTAGCAGTCAGAACTGGGGTTCTATTCTTTAGCATTATTCATATCATTATCCTTTAAGCATGTTTTTGAGGAAGGCAGCACGAACACAGGCAGTAAACCATGATGCTGCTCCCTGCTCTGGCCAGCGCTGGTGTAACTCTGGTTTCCCATCAGCTTGCAGGACCTGACCCTGTACAACCCTGAAAGAACGATCACAGTGAAGGGCTCCATCGAGAACTGCTGCAAAGCAGAGCAGGAGATCATGAAGAAAGTGAGAGAAGCCTACGAGAACGATGTCGCGGCCATGAGCGTGAGTGCGGCTCAGCTTCGGGACGGCAGCTCTGCCAGGCAGGGTTCCTGCCCTACCTCCCCTCCAGTGTGCTCTAAGAGGATGCCCCGATACAAGCAATGAGCTTTTCTCTCCTCTCTCCCTCAGCTGCAATCTCATCTCATCCCTGGCCTTAACCTGGCTGCTGTCGGCCTCTTCCCTGCCTCCTCCAACGCAGTACCTCCTCCTCCCAGCAGCGTCTCCGGGGCTGCTCCATACAGCTCCTTCATGGTAGGTGCACAGCTGAGGATCCTTGCGGTGCTTTCAGCATGCTCACATCCATGTGTGTGCAGGATCTGTGCTCTTCACCTGTTGCAAATGCAGTTGAAGGCCATCGCTTATGGTATGGGTGACACTGCTAGGGGGGGGATTTGGGGCGTGGATCCTGGTGGTGAGCTCTGAGCGGTGGTTCTGTGTCCTCAGCCTCCCGAGCAGGAGACCGTACACGTCTTCATCCCTGCCCAAGCAGTTGGTGCCATCATTGGCAAGAAGGGCCAGCACATCAAGCAGCTCTCCCGGTTCGCAAGTGCCTCTATTAAGGTAGTGTCACCTCGTGAAGGAGCAGTCTCCTGCCAGCACCTGTTGCTGATCTGGGTGCCTTTCTGCTGCTGAAATCACCTTAAAAACCTGGGTGATGTGCATGGATGCTGCAGTGACTGTTTCTTTCCCCCATTCCAGATTGCACCTCCAGAGACACCGGACTCCAAAGTGCGCATGGTGGTCATCACAGGCCCTCCAGAAGCTCAGTTCAAGGTCCCCTCACTTTCTTGCCATCACAGTGGGGTGTCAGAGTCACCCAGTGCCTCCTCCACCATCCCCTTTCCTTCTTCAGGGTGGGAAGAAGCAGCAAAGTCAGCCCTCCCCAGTGTGACACTGAGACCTGTCTTAGCACCAGCCTTCCTGGGATTCAGATGACTTAAAGCTCTGAGGAGCTGGGATTTGGGGAGGGAATCTGTTGTCCCTGGGATGGAGATATGTGGGGACAGGGCACCTTGAGCAGAGCCTGATGCTGCTTCTCCTCCTCTGCAGGCACAAGGCAGGATTTATGGGAAGCTGAAGGAGGAGAACTTCTTTGGGCCGAAGGAAGAAGTGAAGCTGGAGACGCACATCCGTGTCCCCGCCTCGGCTGCAGGGAGGGTTATTGGCAAAGGGGGCAAAACTGTAAGCAAAGCCACATTTGGAAGGGGGTGGGAGCATTTGGGATGGGAGAGGGGGTCTCTTCCGCACTGTGTGGTGATATTGGTCTCTGTCCCTTCCCTGCAGGTCAATGAGCTGCAGAACCTGACGGCTGCAGAGGTGGTGGTTCCACGGGATCAGACCCCTGATGAGAATGAGCAGGTCATTGTGAAGATCATCGGGCACTTCTATGCCAGCCAGGTATGGTCCCGGTAGCTCGGTGCTGGTGGAGTCTCTGATGGCTCGTAAGGGGTTGTGTTCAGTGCTGCTTCCTCCTATGAAAGTGTTTTCTGCATTTGGCTGCTGCTGCTTGCTGTCGTCTTTGTGTGCTTTTGTGGAGTGGTGTGGGCAGGAGGGAGAGCTGGGGTGAGGGGTGTGTGTATATGCATTCAACATCTTCATCAGTGACCCAGAGGAAGGGATAGAATGCACGCCCAGCAAGTGTGCTGATGGTGCAACGCTGGGAGGAGTGGCTGATGCTCGCAGAAGGCTGTGATGCTGGTTAGTGAGAGTTGGGCAGAGAGGAATGTGATGAGATTTAACAAGGACACGTGCAGGGCTATGCGTGGGGAAGAATAACTGCAGCATCAGTACAGGATGGGGGCTGAGCTGCTGGAAGGGAGCTCTGATCAGAAGGACGTGGGGGTCCTGGTGGCCAACAGGATGACCACGAGCCAGCAATGTGCCCTGCAGGCCAAGAAGGCCAATGGTAACCTGGTTGACCAATGGTTTCCCATTCAGCTGTATTCCTCGTGGCACTCGGTGCCATTTCCCTTGCATTTTCCTTTTGCTCCTTTCATCCACAGATGGCACAGCGCAAAATCCGGGACATCCTGGCCCAGGTGAAGCAGCAGCATCAGAAGGGACAGAGCGGCCAGCTGCAAGCGAGGAGGAAATGAGAGCAGCACTGACACCAATGTGAAAAGTGGAACAAGCCAATGCCAGGCTTAAGAGTGGCTGGGAATCAGTTACCATAGACAGATGCAATTGTTTTCATTAACTGGTCGACACTAAAAGGCAGTTTGATTGGCTTTCAAGGCAAGAGGGACGGGGCTAAGAACCAGACTGCACCATCTGACCCATTTTTTAGCTCCATGTGCTGACACTGTACTGAACCGAAGCGGGAGGTGCTGCGGGGCTGGGGGATGGAGCCCAACACCAGGCACTGCACTCAGCCCCTGCAGGCACTGCCTGCCTTCATCTCAGGGCCTCTGGGGCTCCCCCAGGGCTCCCCCCAGCTTCACTTCCCCATCCCTCCCTCAGTCCCTTCTCTGCCTCAGCAGCGTGGCTGACAGATGTTCCCAGAGTGATGTTAAACCTTTGGGATCCATTTTTTTTTTTTAATTTTTTTTTTCCTTTTTATTTTTTCCTTTTTTAGAAATTTTTCTTTCTTTTTTTCTTTTAATTTTTCAGAAATTCCAGTGGACCATCACCAACCCTCCCCTACCCCTCTCCACTGGTAATGAGATCTGTTGTGAGGGACTGAAGGGAGGGGGGAGGAAAACTCCACAGTGCCAAATAGATTTGGATCCCCTGGGAGCTCTGCAGCCCTCCATGTCAGCAGCACCCAAGGGTGGGCGAAAGGAGAGCTTTCCTCTCCCCTGTGCTGTGTGTGCAGTGCAGTGCCTTCTGAAGCCTTAAGAACCAACGCAGGACCTCTGTTTTACAGGACAACTTTTTAGTTTTTCATTTGGTTGAATGTTTCTTTATGTTAGTTTACTTGAAAGGAGTTGTTTTTTGGGGGGAGTTTTGGGCTCGTTTTCTCTTTTTGTCATCGTGGGTTTTTTTTGTTGGTTTTTTTTTTTTTTTTTTTTTTTTCCTGGCCTATGAACTAATGGCAGAATGGGATGCAGAGCTTTAACTGCAGAAATGCCGACCTGGGAAGGGAAGGGGCAAGGGAAGTGCTTTGCTTTTTTACTTTCCTCCCTCTGAGCAACAGCAATAAAGCATAGGAACAAAGCACAGCCCGCTTGGTAGGAAGCATGAATGAACGTCCATCCTTCAGTAATCACTTTATGGGAAATGGGAGCTAAACAGGTCTGGGATTCAGAGCCAGAGGGATTTGGGGCTTTGCTGGGACCGGAGGCTCAGCCTCAGCTTCCCCTCCCAGTACAGATTTGTGCCCTGAAATCCCATTGGTATCTCCGTGGGCTCAGCCACATGCAATGATTTTTTTGTTTTTTTGGTTTTTTTGGGGGGGTGGGGGAGGGAAACACTCAGGGGAATGGAATATTTTCATTAGCAAAGCTGGAGGATGCTGGTTGGTGTTAACCCTCGTGGGGCTGTTTGTGGTGTATCCCACCCCCCCCTTCCCCAAATCTCTTCAGATGGGGGCAAAAAAGAAAAAAAAAAAAAAAAAAAAAAAAAAAAAAAACTTTGAAATTTGGCACGTCTGAAGCTTTATTTTTTTTTTCTTCTTATTTTTAAAACAACAACAACAAAGCCCACAGTCACCACCACCACCCTCTTCTTTCTGCAGCCAGAACAGCCCCTCTCACACGACCATACCAAATAGATCCGTCAAACGAATGTAAGGTGGTTCCTGATTCCCGTCACTCTTAGGAGGATTTTTATATTTTAGATATATTTTAATGGTTTGTTTTTAATATTTGAGTATTGGGAAGGGACAGTAACTGCTGTGACTGCCCCACACGGGGCCGGGTCGTGTCTCTATGGGGCTGTGTGTGCACCGTGCTGCCCCTACACCCGGCCCCATTGGGGACTCAGCGCTGGTGCTGTCCCACAAACTGGGGAGCGGGGGGAGAAAGCAAAAAGCTCTGATTTCATTGGGGACAGCAGGGCGAGCCCCAATGGAGGTGATAAGGAGGGAGGTGGGGGTGAACCTCGCACTGATTCTGTACTGTTTCTTCTTAAACCAGACTGCTCCCATTGAGCTGAGATGGGGACACAGCAGCGGTTACTGTCCCTGGGGGCACTGCAGCAGCAGCAGTGGGGTGAGGCCAGGAGTTGGGGTGAGGTATAGCCGTGTGTTTGAGCAACAAGAGAGGAGGGAAAAAAAAAAAAAGAGGAAAAAAAAAAAAAGAAAAGGAGAAAAAAAAAAAAGCTACCTCAAGGTATGACGTTACCTCAGCAATTGATTTTTTTTTTTTTTTTTTTTTTTTTTTGTGGGGGGCTTGCTGGTATTTTATATAAAAGCTGATAGTCTTGAATATTTTATTTTTTTAATGAAAAGAGAAGTTAAGTTGTTCGTAATTTCTTGTGAGCCAGGAGCCCTGCGCCCGGGTACCCAGGTGTGATGATGAGCTCTCTATGGAGAACGACAGAAATCTCAGACATAGT
Source organism: Meleagris gallopavo (assembly GCF_905368555.1). Taxonomy (NCBI): domain Eukaryota; kingdom Metazoa; phylum Chordata; class Aves; order Galliformes; family Phasianidae; genus Meleagris; species Meleagris gallopavo. The sequence goes on along the minus strand of NC_139432.1, from coordinate 3,379,781 downwards.
GGAAAAGATGGCAGCACGAATGGTGTTGGCCTTCCCAAAGCCAGGCAGAAATGCCGACACAACACACGAGCTGTCGGATGTCGCGACTCTTTGAGACCTTGGACAAATCGGAGCCCACCGACGTTTTCAATTGGAAAAACTTTATTTCTTTTTTTTTTCTTCTTCTTTTTTTTTTTTTTTTTTTTTTTCTTTCACGTGCAAACAAAGGAAAACAAAACCAACAGCAAAACTACTGGATGACGAAAAGCTTTTGTCCATCCAACTTTGTTGGGAAAGCAAACGGCTGAAGAGCTTGGGATTGATTGGCAATCTTCCACTGTGGGCAATGAGGATGGAGTTGCCTCCACAAAAGCACTCCTGGAATGGAGCTCAGCACCACGTGGGGCACACTGAGCTGCCCCAATCCAGGTAGCATCCCACAGCCATAAACCATATGGACTGCCAGAAACCAAACCCATATGGGCCGCCCCAGCGGTGCTGCCATGGAGGCAATGGCCGCCTGTCTTCTCCACTATGATGCTGGTAAACTCATTGCAGAGATTTGCCTCAGTTTTACCGAGGATAAAGCAAGTAAAAAAAAAAAAAAAAAAAAAAAGGAGAAAAAAAAAAAAAAGGGGGAAAAAAAAAAAGACATAAATGGAAACCAACTTTTCTTCTACAAACGCACACGGAGGAGAAAGAAAAATGGAATGACCCTCACGAATAACAGGCATGGACCTCACCCTATATGCTTGAAAAGGTTCTTTTTTTCTTTATGTGCCATCTTGCTGTTTGTCCCTGCAGGAAAACGACCCATTCTGCATTGGATGAGAACATGGAAATTGAGGTGCATGGGGCTGTGGGTGATCCTGTGCAGAGGGTGGTGGGCTGCCATTGTGTCCTAGGGAAGCGTTAATCTCTGGCTCTCTACTTCTTACAGCTTTGGACAGATCAGTGTTATTCAGACATCGGTGATTATAAGAATTGTATTTTTCCCACAGCAAGCTTTTTTTTTTTTTTTTTTAATTTTTTAATTTTTAATTTTTAATTTTTTATTTTTTAATTAACTGGTGCAAAGTGTATCGTTGAGGAGAAAAAAGAAAAAAACAAAAGACCCATTTTCCCTCTCCTTACCCCCAGTCCTGTTCCTCTGGTTGTTGCATGGATAAGATCCAGATCCGGACACATACCTAAACCTGATGGTGACTCAGGGAAACCTGTGATGCTTTCCCCCATTTCTGTGCTGCCATCCCAGTGCCACCCCACTGTGCTGCTCCCATTGCCATCCCCTTGTGGGAGCTGTGCCCTATGGTGCTGTTCCAAGGGCTGAGAGGTTCTTGGAGGGCTGCTTTGTTTTTTCAAGAGTGGCTGCTGGGAAGGGGCAGGTCTGCCCTTGGTGGTATCCCTTCAATCCCTGCTTAAATCCCTACTGATGTCCCATGGAGTTCAATAGGATTTGTGCCTTTCTACTGCCTGGGCGCAGCAGGATCCCTGCCCCAGGTCCCAGGGAAGGAGATGTGAGCTTTGAATCAGGGATGCCCATCAGCAGGAAGGGAGGAGAAGGAACCCTGCTGCCTGATAGCTGCTTTCTTTGCACTGGAAGGAAAAAAAAAAAAAAAAAAAAGGCAGTTTAGGGGAAACCACCCTACTTTGAAAGCAAGAAAATCAGCCCGTCTGCTGAATGATAAAAATCTGATAGAGCAGGGATCAGGCAGGTGCTCACTCATGGCACAGCTTTGCTGAGGACCAGAAAGCCAACAGCATCTCCAGCTCCTGCCTTCAGGGCTGCCTTTTGCTTTCCCTACAGCAATCCTTTGGGTTTATGTATTTAATTTCTTTTGCATTGAGAAAGCAGCAAGCCCAACCCTGTGGGTATGGGCTGTTCCTCCCCTGGGGGCTGAGCTTTGACCTGAGGACGTGGGGAACCTTGGGGCAGGAGAGGGGGAATGGAGCAATGCAGCCTTCTGCTCCCCAGGGCTGAGGAATTTGTTTCTCACTGGTGCTGAGGATGTAAAGCAAAAAGGAAAGGAAGCAAAAATAATGAGGAGAATTCCTCTGTGCCTCAGTTTCTCCCTGCTGGGGCTCGTGCTGCTCACCTACCTCACACAGGGTACTGCCCCCAGCCCCGTGCCCCCAAAGCACTTTGTGGTCCTCAGTGCCACGCAACCGGGCAAAGCGATGCTGTGTGGGTTATGGGGTTTGTATTAATGCTGTCAGGATGTTGTGTTGTCTTTCAGCTGGAGGCAAATGAAAAACAAAGCCAAATAAACCCCACCGAAAAAGCAGATTTTGTTTTGTCCTTCCAGGCTCTGCCCATTTTCTCAGCCCTCAAAGTGCATCTGAGGCAACAGGGCTTCAGCAGCACTGGGTTTTATGGAGTCTTTTCTTTTTCTTTTTTTTTTTTTTCCCTATTTTTTTTTTTCTCTGTTGTAGCTTCTGTTTCATTTGGATGAAGTCAGTGTGAGCCTGTGACAAGTGTACGTTCCTCTAAGCAATCCCTTTAGCCATCCCAATAATACTCTTGCTGCTAACGTTCCAGCCTGGCCATGGGCTGTGCAGATGGGAGGTGAAGGATTTGGACTGCAGATTTGCTTTGGGAACAGTGGTTGGCAGTGATTTTGCTTAAGAAGTTTCCATTCCATCTTATTGGAAAGGGAGAGGAGGACAATGGCTGCCCATTGCTGGGTGCCAGCAGGTAGAAGGGTCTGAGTAGACTGAGGGTCCAATTGTGGGCAGAGCTGGGGGTCAGCGTTGGGCTGAGTGACGGTCCAGGTCCTATCAAAGGTGTGAGCCATGGTGGTGCAGAGCACAGGTGCTCTGCATTGGTATGGAGTAGGAAGGGAAAAATGTAGCCTGCCTCAGTGGACTTGACCTTCCTTCATCGTTTTGGTGGTTTTTCTTTTTTTTTTTTTTTCTTTTTTCTTTTTTCCCCTTTTGGAACATTTGTGATTTTGGATAAGCCCCAAAGGGAAACCAGGAAGCAGAGGCTCTTCAATCCTGAATTTTGGAGAACGTGCAGATGCTGAGAACGCACACGTGCAAACTACCTCAGGGCTGAGCATTGGGCACAGGGGGGCTTTGGGCACAGCCCCCCTCCCAGACTGCAGGGACATCCCAAGGGAGAGCTGCAGTGTGGAAGAGGAGAGCTGGTGAGGAAGGCTGCTGGTGCTGCTGGTTTGGAATGGTCACTGGGCAGTGTGTTGGGCCCGTTGGAAATCGACCCATTGCTGCATTATGCATTTTGTAGCTTTTGGTGAGGGCGAATAGCTCTAAGCAGGGATGCTCCCAGCAGGGATGCTCTGAGTAGGGATGCTGTGTTGGGCCATGGTGGCAAAGCAATGGGTTACGAACTGGAAAACATCAACATGAGCTAATGATGAAAAGGAACTTTTTGCTGGAAAAAAAAGAACCAGCACCAAATTAAGGCATGGGAGACAGCTGTACAGCAGAACCAAAGCCACTTTTTTTCTGACCCGTTTGGGAAATGGTCTCTGTGAAGCAGCACAGGCTGTTGTCCTTGGGGATGCAGCGCTTGGGGCAGAGCATCCCACAGGGCCCCATCCTTCCCACGCCCCCCCACTGCCACTGGGGTCACCCCAGAAAACGGATGGGATTGTCTGAAATCAGAGTGGAAACCGTGAGAATCACTGGAATGGGTTGAAGTGTTCGTTACCCAGCAGATAATGGCTCATTTGAAGCACATCTGGATTCAGTGTTGACATCAAACTTTTGTTGACTTTCAGGAGGCAAAATCTGGTCCTCAGACCCAACATGTGCCTTCCCCCACCCCTGATACTGCCTTGTATCCAGCTCTGGGTGGCTGCATCGGAACCTGACGACTTTTGGGGGTCACCCTACATGAGGCAAAGCCCCAGAGGAAGCCCTGGAGCCAGGGGTCTGCCTGCTCCACCACGTCAGCCCCAGGGTGCGACCTCCTATATAACCAAGTCATTTTTGTTTATCTACCTCTTAGTGACAATAGATTAAAACTAGGTAGTGGCAACTCCACATGCTGTAGTTTAGGGGAAAAAAAAAAATACTCTTTTTCCAAAGAAAAATGTTCTTTAAAAATAGAATTTACGGGCTTTCTTTTCACTTTAAAGTGGTCGTTAGTTGTAAAAGCTCCAGACCTCAGCAGTCCAAACCATTTGGTTGTGACTGATTTTTTTTTTTTTTTTTTAATTTTAAACTTCCATTACATTTGTTTTGGTTTTTTTTTTTTTTCCCTTTTGAACTTTGATATTTACTTCTGTCAGCAGTAGAACTCCATCATGCATGGTGGGAGATGCTGGGGCTATCAGTCAATGGTTTTCCCAGTGGCCATGGGTGTGGGTGGCTTAGTGATGTGGGTTGGTGACACCAAGTTGGTGGAATTGGGGTGGTGGTACCGGGTTGGTGGCACCAGGTTGATGGAATCAGGTTTGGTGGCACCAAGTTGGTGGAACTGGGGTGGTGGATGACACCAAGTTGGCTCTGGATCGGTGGAACTGGCTTGGTGGCACCAAGTTGGACTGGTGGCTCCCTGGTGGCACCAAGATGGTGGCATTGGACTGGTGGCTCCCTGGTGGCACCGGTTTGGTCGTACCAGGTTGGTGGCACCAAGTTGGTGGCATTGGGCTGGTAGCACTGAGCCGGCAGCACCAAATTGGTGGCATTGAGTTGGTGGCACCAAGTTGGTGGCATTGGGTTGGTGGTCACTGAGCAGTTGGTGCTCCAGTCATACAATCTGATCCAACTGAGCCAGCTCTGGGCTCTCCATCACCCCACACCCAGGAGCCATGGGCAGCTGCACCCAAGGGCTCTCACCACACCAATGGCCAAAGCAACGTCTCCCAGCAGCCGCCCCAATGTGATTTCAGGCTGTTCCTCAATACCGTTGTACTGTACGGGGCCGATGCTGGTGTTCCTCCTCTTGGCTGTTTCTTTCTACCTTTCCCCTCCTCTTTGCCTGTTCCACCCACATCCTTCCCACACCGTGAAGCCGATGCTTTGGGTGTGGAGTAGTAGGGGTGGCGGATGGATGCAGGCTTCATTTCTCTCCCAGCGAGGTTTTGCCACAAACCGCTTTACTCCACTGTTTCATTTTTAAAAAATTAAAATAAAAAAAAAATTAAAAAAAAAAAAAGGAAAAAAAAAATTCCTCTAATGCTGTTCCTGTGCATTTTTTCATCAATGTGGGGGGTAGGGGGAACGAAGAAATGGAGGTGCCGGGGGGGTGCCACGGGTCGATGCCACGCGTGCTCGGGGCCGTCCAGCAGCGGTGGTGGAACCCAAACCCGTGTCACAATTCAATGGCGTTTGGAGGACGGTGGAATGCCATTTTCTTGCCGCTGGATGGGGAACGGGGTCACAGCGACGGGCGTCCCGGTTTAAAAGAAAAGCAGCGGGAGCTTCGGGGGAGGTGAACGGGGCGGCTGCCGGCACTGGGCTGTACGCAGATACGGGGCCGTGCGAGACGGACCCCATCGGGACCCGCGGTAGAATCGGGGTCGGGGCGGACGCCCGCGGCGGCGCGCAGAGCCTGAAGGCGCCGTGGCGAAACGCGTATGCCGTGGTCCCATGGTGTAATGGTTAGCACTCTGGACTTTGAATCCAGCGATCCGAGTTCAAATCTCGGTGGGACCTCCCGTTCTTTTTGCCCCCGGCACGTCGCTGAATCCGCGGGACGGCAGTGGCTGCGCGGTGCTGTGGGAAGCGTTGCGGGATCGTCCCGCGCTCCGCCAACCCTGCCCCCCACCGGCACCGCGCATCTCCCGGGCTCCATTTTGTGCGGGGGCGCCGGCGCCGCGATGCGCATGCGCGGGAAGAGCGGCGGGGGCGGTGCTAAGGGAAGGGCGGGAGTTAATCCAGGAGCTGGCTTCGATTGGGCGTGCGGGACGACACTCACGGCTTCCCGCGCTGCTATTGGCTGGGAGCGTCCCCCCCCTTCCCTCTTCATTCGCAGCTATCGCGGGGCTCGTTGATAAGGGCTGAGCTGCGGATGCAGCCGTTCGGAATGGGGCGGGCTGGTGGCGGTGCGGGGCTGGGCGGGCGCTGGTGCGGGGTTTAGCCGGGATTAAGCGAGCTGCCTTTGCTGAGCTCAGGGATCGCGGAGCTCTATGGGACCTCCGCCGGGATTAGCGGCGGGGACGGACGGTGCTGGCCCCGAGGTGATGTTTTTAGCACGGGAACGCTGGCACGAGAGAGACAGAGACCGCGTATGGAACGGAGTGGATTTATTCAGTATTTCCGCGAGAGGAAGAAGAAAACCTTTATTTCCCCTTTTTTTATGAGCCCCCGCATCCCATCGCCGCCCCAATCTGCCCCGGTTTTTGTGCCACCTCCACGCAGAGCCGCCGGCTCCGAGTCGATCCCTATCGATGGTGACACGTTGCGGGGCGAGGCTTTGCAGCACCTCTGCCTGCACGGAGGCGGTCCGCCGTTCCCCGCCTGCACGGAGCGGTCGGTGAAGCCGAGGCGGTGCTTGGAGCAGAACCGGACTTGTAAGCCTCCGGGCTTTGATCTCTTGTGGTTGCCGGAGGGTTTCCCGAGGAGGACCCGGAGGCAGGCTGATGTTTTTGATGGAGGCTTTGCTCGTTCCCGTGTCCCGCTTGGGTTGTTTCGACCCCCCTCCCCCCCCCTTCCCCCGGTCCTGTAGACGCACTGCGGGTGGGAGGTGCGATCTGTGAGCGATGGACGGAGTTATGGATGAGGAGATGAAAGCTTCAGACCCCTGGGAGCATCAGAGCAGCAGAGCGTGTTTGTCTGCCTGTGCCAGATGGGGAATTGAGGCACTGATAGCAATAACGTGAGCGAGGTCCCACCGGGATGCTTCTCTGCAGCGAGTGGGGATGCAGGGCTCAGCTCAGGGCTTTGGAGCCCGCCCTGCTGCTGGGCTGCCTGGGGTTGGAGTCCAGGTACAGCCCTACGTGTTTCAGTACAGCCCTACACCCCCCATACCAACAGGTAATGGCTGTACCCATTCCTACCCCTGTACCCGTTCCTACCCCTACCTGTGCCATTAAAGCCCACTTTGCTGCTGCCTGCTGAAAACACAGAAGTTTTGCTTGCTGGAAACCAGCCACAAATCAGTGATGGGAGCACACAAACACGCTCTGCTCCGTCTGCTGCACCTCATCTCTGCAATCACAGGGGTAACTTTTTTTCTTTTTTCTCTTAATTTTTCTTTTTGCTGCTGCTACTTCAGATGCAACTACACTTTATTTTGGTACTCCCCGGTGCTGAGGTCAGACTATAGGGAAAGCAGGTTTCTGACAGTCTTGGCTTGAGCATGGGAATGGCTCTGTGCCCAAGCAGGGCGGTGCAGGAGGAGGAAGGATGTCAGCTTATCGTACAGCCGCCCTTCTCCTTAAAGGGGTTCTTGTCCTCAGGGACACCTTTCAGCAGTGGATCCTCTCCTGCCATGGATTCAATGTACTCCTTGAGCTCTTTGCCGGTCTTGGAGACCTGCAAGGAAGGAAGGAAAGAGATGCCTCGTGTGGGTTATGGGAACAAGCAGTCACTGCAGAGCTGCTCTCTTGCTCATCGTCTGCCTACAAATCCATGTGAGCCTCTGGGAAAGGAAACCACGGAGCTGCCCTTGGCTGTGGTGTGCCCCATCAGCATCCTCAGGGTGCCAAGGTTACTCCCCATTTTGGGGCAATACTCACCATTTGCCTCTCGTTCTTTACCTCCTTCTTCAGCTGATCCAGTTCCATTTTCAGCAGTTCCTTCTCTGTCATATCCTGAGCCATTCTGCCCTGAAACCAACAGAGACGGTGTGTGCTTGAAGTATAGTAAGGCTTCTCCTAGGGCACGCTAGGGCTATTGCTTTTGCCCTAACGCTATTACAAATGCTGATAATGTCTCAGCTGAAGCTTTCAGGCACCTTTCAAAGCACAGTGTAATTGCAGTAATCCAATTTTGCTTTGCTTGTTCTCACCCAGACAAATCGAGCAAAAATAGCAGTTTGAAGGCGGCAGAGGAAGATCCAGCCCAGTCTTTGTGTACAGCAGAGGCTGTTTCCCAAGGACAAGAGGTGGCCAGTTCAGTGGGGCTGGCTGAGACCACAGAAAAACCACTTGCACTGCGGGACTGTTGGATTTGCAGCAATTTAGGAGGACCCAGATAAGAATGTACCAAACTATACAGCATCTCCTAAACAAAGCAGAGCAGCATAGGTGCAGATGATGCCTTCCCAATATGACTTTGCAACTACACCTTTCTGCTTGGGCAGGAGCAGCCCGCAGGAATTCTGAGGAACTAAACTATTGTTTTGTTCTCCACTCATTGTGCCACCCTTGCAAGTAAGTGATGGTGTGAATTATGTCCCTTCATTGCTGTTACCTCTGTGTGCACAGAGACATTCCATGCTGTGAGTTGGAAAAGCTCATCTGTTTTTTACAAAGGTGCATCCAAGGGATATAAGAGAGATTTGGAAAGTTGTCTTGTGCTGCTCCCATATTAGAACTTGAGCTTGAAAGCCTGGCCACAACCTCTTAAGTCATAAAAGAGGAATGTGATTAAGCAGCAATGTGTCTTGTCCCTGCTTTGGAAGGCATCAAACTTCTGTTCCCCAGACCCCACTGGTTTTGTGTAGCTGTTCTCATGGCATGCATGCCCAATACTCCTCTCCCCATCAATGCTTGTGGGGCACGATGGGTCCCAAGGAGATGAAAGCTGCTGCTCAGCTGTGCTGTCAACCCACGGAGGTGGTGGTAGCACCTGCAATGCCTTTGTGCATTGGATTGGGAAGGAAGCAAAGCCACTTACCTGTGTGGATGAGGGGCTGCCCCTCTCAGTGCTGGAAGTATTCAGAAACCCATCGAGCCACCGTCCTCTGTGTCTGCACTGTTCTGTTTGAAGACTCCTTCAGATCTCCCAGCCGGTAGCAGGGAGCAGATGTCTTTGGTCCCTAAGCTGATAATAGACTCAGAAGAATAAGCTGGTCAGGTGTTGGGCATTAGCCTCAAAGCTCCGGGTAATCAGTGGTGGGGCCATAGGGGAGGGCTGGGAGAGGGTGAGGATGGGGGAGGAAGGCCAAGGGTGGAGATGTGCTTTGTGGGGCACTCGACAGCCCCTGTGCTCCCACTGTGTGTGTTTGAGCCTGTGCAGGGCTGGGGCCTGGCTAGGGGAGCAAAAGGAGCATCCCCTATGGGAGCTGGAACAGGTTCCACCATAGGAGGGGATGGAGAGGATGGGAGCTTGGGTAAGGGGACCGTAGGGGGCCAGGAGGCAGCTGGGGTGGCTCTTGGCCATTGAGGTTTGAGAAGCAAAGCTGGTTCATCGTTTCCCTCATCCTCGCACTAATTGCTGTGGGTTCAGGATGGGCATTTGGCTCTTGCTTGGCCCATGCGAAACACTGAAGCTGAGGACAGAGTTCAGGAGGCCCCGAGGGAGCGCAAAGAGGAGGAGGTGGAGGGGGGGGATTCCCAGCACAACGGACCCTCCCAGTGCTGGGAAGTGAGAGTTTCCTGCCCTTGGCCATGGCCTCTGGCACTGTGGGGATGGGAAAGGCCATTAGCAAAGCACAAGGAGGGTTGTGCTGACCTGGCACACAAAGGCAAGCAGAAACTGATGGCTGCACCCAGCCTGAGCTGGGCGAGTTGGGGGCATGGGGCCGTCTGGGGAAGCTGAGCTGGCAATGGAAGCACCACCCTGGGGCTAGATCTCCTCCTGCCAGTCCCATAAAGGCAAGGGGAAGGGAATTCCCCTCGCTGAGTGCAACAGAGCCAGGCCTGGCCCCGTGCCTACTGGGCTCTGTCAGAGGATGGTGGTGCAAGCTCCAAAATGCCCAGAAATGGACAAATTTGGGCCGTTAGGAGCCAAACTGCAGCATTGTCCTGGAAATGCCACCCTGCCCAGGGCTGTGCTGCCTTCAGCCTCATGAAGAAGCCATGCCCCCTTGATGGGGATGGTTGAATTTGGGGGGGTGAGGAGAGGGGGTAAGTATGGATGCGAAGGGCAGGTTTGGTGGGGACTGGGCTCACAGCACCCAACAGCTTTCAGGTTCCACTTGCAGACCCCTCCATGCCCCCAAGCCTCCACCATTATGGCAGACAAGATGGCGGCCCCCAGCCTGCCAAGCCCACTCCTCATGGGGCTGTGGGCCAGGAGAGCTGGCAGAGCTGGGAGAGGTGACAACCCACAGGGCATCCGCAGAGCACTGCGTCAGCATCGCCGCGAGCTTCAAAACGCAGCGCCTGAGAGGCTGGGGAGGAAGTGGGCTCCAGTCCCAGCACCATGGCGGAGCCGCTGCAGCTCTGCGATGTCCCCACAGCACGGCAGGGCCTGCGTGACAACCACAGCAACCTGCAGCGTGTGGCTGAGTACTGCGAGAGCAACTACCTGCAGGTGGGCTGTGGGGCTGTGTGTGGGGCTGGGGGGTCGCTGGGATGGGGGGGATCTGTGGTGGTGGTGGTGGGGAGGATGGTGTGAGGGTGAAGGCTTTGCTGTCCCCTTTCATTTCCTGCCCAGCACTGAGAGCTCTCAGCGCTTCTTTTGTGCCTCAGTTTCCCCTCTGCTCAGCCGTCAGGGTTATGGGACGTGGGGGATATGGGGGGGGGGGTCTTCCAGGTGTTTTGGTGCTGGAGGAGAGTGGGGATGGCAGCTCAGGGTTTGGGAGGTGGTGCACGGTGCTCGCTCCCTCCCAGCACAGGGGGGGCACTGGGCTCTGTGTTGCCCTCCTCCCCCCTGTCCTTGTGACCTGCTGAGGGAATGCAAAAGGGTTGGTTTGGCCCCATTGCCTGGGGACAGTGCTCTGACTGGAGGTCTCCTGGGTGCTTTAAGGATCCTACCTTGCTGGTCTCACTCCCCCATGGCAGACCCGAGGGGGTGGTGATGGTTTTGCCCCCCGCACATCTGGGGCTGTGACCCTGCATTCCCTGTCCCATAGCCAGGCATTGCTGCTGCCTCAGTCAAGCATCCTCCAGGGCTGGCTTGTTTTCTTCTGCTGCAGCTTCTGGCCGGTTCACAGCCCCCAGCTGCATCTCTGAAGGGGAAGCATGCAAAACAATTCAGAGAACTGAGACTGCTTCCCCAGCTGTTGGCAACAGGGTTGGGACAGACCCTCCTGATCCCCTCTGTGCTTCTCCCACCGCACCCTGATGGTGCTGAGCACCGCTGAGTCCCACTGCCTGAGCTGGAGGAACTGTGATGCATTTGGAAAGCAGAAGGAAACCTCTTTTCTCCCTTGTGACCCCAGCGTGGGAATGGCAGCAGCAGCACCGTGTGCTGTCAGCCTTCCCAGCTCATCACAGCCGTGTTTCACCCTCCAGGCGAGTGACAAGAGGAAGGCTTTGGAGGAGACGATGGCGTTCAGCACGCAGTCCTTGGCCAGCGTGGCCTACCAGGTCAGCAGCCTGGCCACCACCTTCCTGCAGCTGCTGGACCTGCAGGCAGCCGAGCTGCAGAAGCTGGAGGCCAACGTCAGCTGTGTAGCCCAGGTGGGTCCGACCTCAGCAACTGCCTACTTATGGGTCTGTGCTGCTGTGGGGTTTGGGCCCTGAGAAAGGGCTGGCCTGAAAAACAGGGGAATGTTACTGAGCAGCTTCTAGGGACTGGAGACCATCCTTCCCTGTGGTTTTAATGACCTGTCAGCCCCTGCAGCGCCTTGGTCACCCAACGTGCTAAAGAATAAGTCCATCGAGGGGTGAGAAACTGTTCTTGAGTGGTTGTCTTGGTCTGGGTGTTGGGAGACCATGGCAGCCTCTGGGGAAGCCCCCAAGGAGCCAACCTGCAGCAGTCACAAGGGCTCAGATGCTGTGATCTCCCCTCTGTGGATACTGGCCTTGTCCCCTTGGAGAACTGGGGACGTTGACGCAGAGCCCTGCAGCCACTCACCCTCTTTCTGACACCTGAAGGCTTCCTAAAGCCTTTCATGCCATCTTTACAGAGTGTTGACATGCACAAGGAGAAAGTGTCTCGCCGGGAGATTGGCTCTCTGACTGTCAGTAAGAGGTTCCTATCCCACCAGAAGATCACATCCCCCCCCAACCCACCGTCCCTGGAGCCCTACTACAGGAAACCCCTCAACTTCAGCATCCTGGATGATGTTGGCCACGGCATAAAGGTCAGTTGGAGCGTGTCCCATGGGAAGGTGGGGGCTCAGGTGGACATTCTGTGACCTGGTGGGGGCACAAAACCCCTCCTGGATGGAGAAGTGGGGTCTGTCCATACTTCCCACAGCCCACTCCAGGACTTGTCCCAGCGGGGCTCATCTTGGGGCAGGAGGGGAATGGGACACTGTCAGTCCCAGAGCTGCTTGGCTAAGGCTGGGGCTGAGCTGCTGTTCTCCCCCAGTGCTGTTCCAGCACTGAAACTGCCCCTGCAAGCTGCCTCTCACCGGAAGGCGCCTGTGGGTTTTCAGCAGCGTCAGAGCCACGTGTGCAGTGTGAAACCACCATGGAGTCGGAGGGGAAGTGGTGGTGGCTGGGTCTGCAGTTCCCACGGTGGCAATGCCACACAGCAGCACTGATGTCTGCTCCTATCAGCTGGGGCAGCTTCCCACACCCCCCATCCTTTTGAGAAGGGTTCAGCAAAGGCTTTGGGGGCACTGCAGGGACATGGTAGCATGGGGTGCAATGAGCTTGTCATGTGTCTGTGTCTTCTCCTGCCTGCAGGACCACAGCACCCAGCTGTCCCGCACAGGCACACTGTCTCGGAAAGGGATCAAGAGTCAACAGTCTGCAGGCACCATGGGGTGAGGCTTCTGGGGTGGTGTGCAGTAGGAAATCTTTCTGGCCTGGGTGTCACTGAGCAGGTGACAACGGCAGGGACAGAGCCATGGGTGCGCTGCCTAATGCAGCTGCCCTCAGTGTCCTGTCCCTGTCCTGATGCCAAGCCATCACCTGGCAGTGTGGGCTCAGCACCTGCTCTGTTGGCAGGAGGAGCACTCGTGTCCCTGAGCCCATCCAGCCTCCTGTGATTCCCGAGGGAAAGCTCTCTGCAGCTTCATCAGCCTCCTCACTGACATCGGTCAGGTACCAGCCTGGGCCTGGGGGGGTCTGGAGGAGGATTAGTGGGCCTGGGGCAGCTGTGGTTACCCCACTGCATCTGTTTGCAAAGAGGTTTTGATAAGCAATATGGTTCTGGGGAGCAGGAAATTCACTGTGCATCTCTAGAGCAAAAGAACTTAACAGAGATGGTTCCCAAGGGGGAAACTAAGGCACAGAATGGGGAAATGGCTTTGCACGCAGATGCTGGGGTGCCTGCCCATGGTGACAGCACTGGGTGTCACCTGTCCTAGCACAGGGCAGACACCTGTGTTCAAAGGTGGGAGGGCTGAGACATGCCCCTGGCTTGTCCCCCCCATACACCTTTTCCCTGACTCTGAATCCCCAGCTCGAGTGGAGGAGCCCCTGGGGAAGGCATCCCAGCACCACCCCCACCTCCACCCCCACCAGGACCACCACCCCCACCAGGACCACCACCCACCCCGGCTGCAGCCATCATCCCACCACCCCCACCTCTCCCTGGGGATCTGCTCCCACCACCACCACCAGGGGACCTGGTTGTGCCCCCACTAGACTTCAGCCTTCCAGGTGAGTGCTGCAGTGTCTGGGGATGCTGGGGTGCTCATTTCAAACACAAACGCTGTGCGTGGTCTCTGCTCCACGTGGAGCCCCTTGGCCCTCACTGAATTTGTTTTACAGTCCCCGATGACCTCGAGCCACCACTGCCACCACCACCAGTGTTGCCCAACTTTGAGGATTTCACCACACCACCACCACCACCACCACCTGCAGAGGAACCCCCCTGTGTCCCACAGAGCTACCTGGACAAAGGTACAGCAGCTCCAGGGTCAGATCTGCTGAGATCCACCAGATTCTTTGGCCCTGACTGTGGTCACAGCACTCAAGATGTGACTGCCCCACTACAGGGCAGTGCAGAGGCTCAGCCCTTCCCTCCTGCCCATTCTCAGCTGTCCCCACTCTGCTCCATGACCTCTCTCCCCCTCTTTGCACAGTGCTGACCCTCTACCCGTACACACGGCAGAAGGACAACGAGCTTTCCTTCGAGCCTGGGGCCCTCATCTATGTCACACGGAGGTACTCTGATGGATGGTGTGAAGGCATCCTGGGCGAGGAGGCAGGTTTCTTCCCTGGCAATTACGTGGAGCCCTTCTGAGCACCAGGAGCTCCCCGACCCACTTTGCCTTTGGCTTTTGGCTTTGCACAGCTGCTGTTTTGCACAGCTCAGCCCTTTTGCTGCAGCCACGCCATGGCCCCATGCCAGATGCTGCTGCCTGCACCCCACACGTCCCCCTGCCTGCTCCTCACACCTCTCCCACCCTTTATCTTTTTCTTAATGACACCAGCAATTGCTGATGATGATGCTGTGAGGGTTTAGCACTGAGGCAACTCCCCTGTCCCTCAAACTGCTGGAACTGAGAGAGCAGCAAACTCTGAAATCCCATGGGCTGGCTCTGATGCTGCTCCTGAACCCCTAGAACTGATGGTAGAGCAGGACCAAAGCTCAGAAATCACAAACAAGCATGAGGAGGAGAACAGCTCTGGGGCAATAACCACAGAGGAACTGCTTCCCATCCGCAGCTGCTTGAGATGCTTGAGAGAGGAGGCTGAGCCAGGTCTAAATCCTGCTGCTAAAGGGGCTGCTGTAGGATCAGGCCCAACCTGCAGAGCATTGCTTATAATCCAACCCCACTTTGCTGCTCCCTGGGTCAGCTCCCAAGGCTGCCTGCTTCCTCCTGCAGCCTCAGGAAGAGAAACACCATGTGCGTGCACCTCAAGAGCCATTTCACACTCAGGTTTATGTTCTCGATACAAAGAACTTGTATATCTGTAATATATAGATATATATCTATATACATATATATGTATTTTTTTTTTAATTCCATGGCTTTAAGTTCCACACAGTTGAACAGTGTCCGGAAGAGGAAGAACGAAGAAAGGGGAGAAAAAATGAAATAAAGGAGGATCATCTCAGGGCTACTTTGGTTATTTCCTTACCTCTCTGATTTGTTGCCAGGATTTCTATGCTTTGGAGTAGTTACAAGCCACTCTCAGGGGTCATTTAAGGCTGTGGATAAATCCGGGAAAAGCCAACACCAGAGAGCAAAATAATGCAAGCCCCCCTTTACAGAGTGCAATTAGAATGGGCAATTAACACTGTGGTGGGGTAAGAGGGTTTGGCCTCTGGGGGAACTGATACCAGAAGTGCTAAAGCACCTCTCTCCAACTGGGGGGGGAGGGGGAGGAGAATTTCAGCACCTCTGGAGCAGAGCAGGAGGTTGCAGGGCAGTCAATATGACCCAGTAAAGACATAGAGATGAGCTGTCTGCACTGGGGATGAATGGGGGCTGCTGCCCCAGGAGGAGAAGTGATGGGGAAAGAAGAGGAAGGTGAAGTCAGGTCTTTCTCCTCAAGCAGGATGCGGCCGTTCTGCCTCCCCTCCCCCCCAAAAAATGGGGTGAGGGCAATGGGAACTGAAGGAGGGTCACTTTTTATTTTTGCAAGGTACCAACCTTCCAAAACGCTTCCTTGATTTCTCATGATTTTTTTTTCAGAAAATAAAGTCTAAAGGGACAATAAATTCCTGTGTGAGGCTCATCCGCTGAGCAAGGAGTGGGATGCATGGTGAGCTGGGGAGCCTGGGCAGCACAAACTGCCCAGACCAAATTTCTCGTGGCTTCCTGGAGAGGCAAGGAGCCTTTGGAGCACTGGGTTGAAGGCAACAGCATGAGGATCCTGCATGGAGAGTGGAGATGGGCAGGAGATGAGAGGGGTGAAGTCAAGAGGAATCACACGCAGGGCTCAGCCTGCAGGAGAGCTGACTTCTGGATGGTAAAGAACTGCTCTTGTGAAGTCAAAAAGGGAAAAAAAACAAACCATCCTATTAGTGTTGTCAACCACTGACAGCAGAGAAGCCATCTAAGCTGCATAGAGAAGACTTCATCTCAGTGTGGCAGAGGGAAGAGAAAGGGATCTAGGGGGAGAGAAAGTGCTTCAATCACTGGGGAGATAGGAGCTCGGAGAGGAAGGCAGGAAAGCAATCCAGGAATCAAAGTCCAAGTGAGCAGTGCCAAATAAACACGGGGTGCAGGACATGACCGTCCAGCCTTCTCCCTTCCCAGCTGTTTATCGTAAACAAGCTTCTTTGGAGCCATCCATCCTCAGCACTTCTTCTTGAGGAGCTCCTGCAGATAGCGGGCAACCTCGGTAGCTGACTCCCAGGGAACAACAGTGGCCTGGAAAGCCCCAGGCTGCTTCTTCTCCATCTCCTGGGTCATCTGGTGCATGGGGTAGCCCTTCCGGGGGAAAGCAACGTCAGCTGAAGTCAAAGTCACCGAAGGGCAGAAGTCATTGGCACCATCCCCAACGTAAAATACCCTCTCAAACTCCACCTCTTCCTGCGCTCTCTCGGCCAGGTACTCCGTCAGGATTTTGCGTTTGCACATATTGGCTGGGCAGTCAAGGCACTTGTGGCTGTGGTAGGGCCCCAAGGTGAAGTAACCCCTCTTGTCAAAGCTGGACGGGTTGCTGAAGATTTTACGGAAGAGGGAATAAAAACCGGCCGCCCTCAGTTTGCACTCAATGCCAAACATGTTGGCGTCGGAGATGAGGATGATCTCAAAGAGCTCGTGGTTCTTGGAGAGGAACTGGAAGAGGTCAGGCATGCCTGGAGACAGGGGAATGTTCTCATAGACGGCCTTGAAGTCCCCCATCTTGACGCCCTGGTCCCCCATGTAGGCCAGGACGCGCTGCATGTACTCATTGTAGAAGCCCTCACGGAAGCTCTGTCTGAGGTGCTCAGGCAGTGCTTGCCCCGGAGCTGCACGCACGATGGAGTCATCACTGTTCTCATTGATGATGGTCTCATCAAAATCGAAGACCAGGAGGTACTTGGGAGGCCGGGAGCTGGCCATACCAACACCCTGCGGGGGGAAGAAGAGCGCCCATAGTGAGCTGAGCATTTGGCTTTGGAGCCAGAGGCAACAAACACAGCACAAGAGGCTGCCAGCGCTGCAGAGCAGCATTTCTCTGCCAAATTATCCCTGCCCACGTCTTGCCATGTAGCTCATTAACCCAGCTGGGGACCTCAGGGGTAATCCCCTGCTGACATACCTCAGCCCTGACCCTGGAGTGTTTATCCTTCCTATAAAGAGATCACTTTGCCACCGCTAATCCCTGTACTGCAGTCAAGGTGGTCAGTGTGCCAAGGACTGACACACGTCCTCCCAAGGGACATGGGGACAGTGCTGGCATGGTTCCATGGGTGCTGGGGAAGGGGAGAGGCAAAGTTTGCTCCCCATCCCACTCACATCACCTGTGCAAAAGGATTTGCGTACCTGCAAACAAACCCCTCTTGCTGCCATCCTTACAAGGACAAGGCTGGTTTTTCCTTGGAAAAAGATTCTGCAGGTTAATTTTTGTGCTGTCACCTGGATGTGGTTTCCCTTTGGGTTGGGCTCAGAGTTGGGGTTCGCCCTTCTCTCCAAAGTAAAACCACATTGCTGACAACACACAGAGCTGGACAGCCTCAGCCCAGGCCCAGTGCCAAATCCAGCAGCCCCCGCTCGCCACCTGCCACCAATCAGACATGCAGGACAGGGACCTCACTTCTGCTCCCTGACCCTGAGAAGAGGCAGAGAGGCGAAAATATAGAGAATCACACTGACCTTAAACAGGCATGGCAGCCCAACACCCTCACAGCACCTTTTCATTTTAAGACCATCACTCTTCAAGCACCGCTTTGCTGAAGGTCCCTTTTAGGGCTCTCTGTGTTGGGATCCTCACTGCAAACCATAGGGAGGATGCTGGTTAATGGATGTGATGTGCAGAGACGTGCAGCACGCTATGTGCCTGTGTCCTGCACTGAACTCCCAAGCTCATGACCTTTTGTATCAGGAGCTGAAGAATTAAATGACTCCGTAGGGAGCAGTGTGAGTGGGCAGGGACCACTTAATGCGCCTGATCCCTCTTAGCTCTCCCAAGCACTCAGGCTTTGCCACACATGAAAAGACCCAACCCAGCAACAACATCCCGTTCCAAAAATTGTCCTGATTTTCTTCCAGTCTAATTAGTTTGGGTTGCTCTTTTAAATGGAGCAATTATCTTGGAAGGCAAAGAAGGACGCAGGCAGCTCTGGTTGAGTCGTGCCAGCCTGCTGCCCGCAGTGCAGGCACAGCCCCGGATCTGCAATCCTGCCAACCTCTTGCAGTGTGTGGGGAGAAAAACAGAGCGACAGAAAACCTCAGAATGCCAAAACTCAGAGTTCAGCCTGGTGGGAGACCTGGGGAGGAGGAATAACACACCAGGATGTGGGTAATTTAATGGTTTGCTGGCTGAATCGAGGAGGATTTCAATGATTTTTTTGATGTCGGCGTCACTTTATGAGGTTTTTTTGGTCTGGTGGGGATTTGTTTGGGAATTGAGTTGTTTTAAGGCCAGCACCGGGTTATTTTGGCCACAACAAATCACAGAAGAGCTTAGGCTGGAAAGGAACTTGAGGATTATCCAGTTGCTCTGCCATGGACTGGTTCTCCCACAACCTCAGGTTGTCCAAACCAACTTCTGTTCGCAAGCACCCACCAAAAGATGGTGCTTATTCACAGGCATCATTTAAAACCAAATAAAGCCACAGCCAGCCTGGGGCTGAAATTCACCACTATGATCTTCAGGTCCGAATCAAAAGAAACAAAATAAAGAGCACGGAAGATTAATTGCGACTTTTTTTCTTTATATTCTACATTGGTGCCAAAATCATTTTGATCTGAGCTTTAAGGACGCATTACAGCAGCAAAGAGCCTTGGAACAGAGCTGCATGAAGCCCCACGGATAACAGCTTACGGGCAGCTCTAAAAGCTGAAGCCCTGGAGTTACGTTGTGCATAAAGACCAAGGGTTTCCTAAGGAATGGATGCTTTCTTTCTCCATCTAAAGAGAAGCACTGCACCCCTTTGCTCTTCGAGCAGCAAACCGCGGCACCGCTCCCACCAGTGCTATTTATACGTGGATATGACTCACCGGGCAGCTGCTTCCTGGGAGAGTGTCCTTCCACCTTCTGCAAAAAAAAAGGAGTCCTTCCAAAATAAAATTAAAGCAGCCGTGCTTCCTAACATTATTCAAAGCCTGAAGGTTGGAACTGGAAAACGAAACAGACGTTGGTTTGTTAATGGCACTGAGAGCAAAGGGTTAAAGAAACTCAATTCGAGACGAGGGTGAAAATGTCCCCGATAAAAGCAGGGAGCTGTTGGTGTCACACGCAGATGAATCTCTCCGGGTCATTTATCCCCCAAATCTCGATGTTTTCTATCCCTCCCATCCCCCTCAAGCATCCTCCCGCCCCCCACAGGAACCCAACGACATTTGCCATCCTCGTTATCTCCGCGGAGCGGTCACCGCCGTGTGTCCCAGGGGAACTCTGCCCGGCTGTGGGATTTACAGCTTAATCCCATGATTTCGGGTTCAGCCCAGGACACGGCGCCGGCTGAGAACAGCGCAGTGCTGCACCCACCCACCCAGCCAGCGCTGCTGCAGGACCTGCTGGCACACTGATGGGCAATGGGACACCTCCCATCTGCCCAAGCACATTTCCATCGCCCTGCCTACCCCCACAACTCCGGTTTTGGTGATTTGAAGCTTAGCTGATGTTTCTAGAACAGACAATATATCTTTTTTTAAACCCCAAACCCAACCGCTGACCTTCGCCAAATTTGTTTGCCCACCCCGTAGATCCGTACT
This sequence comes from Meleagris gallopavo, assembly GCF_905368555.1. Classification (NCBI taxonomy): domain Eukaryota; kingdom Metazoa; phylum Chordata; class Aves; order Galliformes; family Phasianidae; genus Meleagris; species Meleagris gallopavo. The sequence goes on along the minus strand of NC_139432.1, from coordinate 3,360,121 downwards.
AAAGGAAAAGCAGAAAACAAAGTGCTGCTGCCCCAAAAGCAAAGGAGAGGAAAGCACCCTCCGTTGGTGGATGATCCATTGGGGACCGTCCATGGGGACGGTTCATTTTATACATTTGTTTTTTTCCCCCGTCCAGCAAGAGGACGACGCAGTTCAAAGCGCCGTGACCAAAGCATTGCTTTCCCTGCAAAAAAAAAAAAAACCAACAACCCACCAAGCAACAAACCCGAAGCAGGCTGTTTTAGCCCCAAAATGCTACACCTGTGAGGTGGTGGATGGCAGACAGCCGGTGCTCCGCGGAGCCCAAAATCGGTTCCCGGAGTGCGGTTCGCTCCCCGGGGATGGGGCTGCCGAGGGGCGCATGCAGAGGAGCGGCACCGGGAGCTGCCAGGACCGAACCGCCCGGCACACGGAGCGGGGCCGGTGTCGGATGATGCGTGGTCGCTCCTCGGGTCCTGTCGGTACGGGTGACAGCCGCAATGGGGCTGGTTCACGCATGATCGGTGCCTGAAGGCTCCTGCTCTATACCAGCACCTCCCGGTACCGGCACCAGCGCTACCAGATTAACACCTCCCGGCGCCGGTCGCACCAGCCATTGGAGACTCTCACGGAGTGGGCACCTCCCGGTACCGGTACCCGCCTGCATCTCCCGGTACCGGTGCCAGCCGTCCCCGTGCATCGCTCCTCGCAGCCTCCTACCGGAGTCGGCACCTCTCGGTACCGGCAGCAGCCGTGCTGGTGCCGACTCATGTCTGAGCAGCCTCCAGGGCTTCCTTACCCGGTCGGAACCTCCCGGGAGCGCCCGGTTCACCCCGCAGAGCGGCGGAGCACAGCCAGACACCGGCGACTGGGGAGCGGCGCGGGGCCGGCGCCGCTGCCGGGGCTGCCGCGAGCGCGGCCCCTTTAAGGCGACGCAAACGAAGCCCCGGCGCCGCGCCACGGGACAACCGCAGTGCATATACGTCATCGCCCACGCAGCCAATAGCAGCCCGCCTGGCGCGCAGCAAGGAGGCGGGGCTTCTGTAAGCCCCGCCCCCCTTCCCGTCGGGTGGGGGCGCAGAGAGCCGCGTTCCCCTCCCCAAATAAACGTCGGGGACGCGCACCGGCACACAGGGAGCGCGGCCGTAGCGTGACTTTGCTCCTAAAAAGTTACAGCAGAATCAGCAATAAACCAACAAGAACCTATTTCGTGGGTTGTTTTTTTTTTTTAATCTCCGAGAAGCTTCGGCATTTCGCACTGCTTTGCAAAGAAACCAACAGTGAGGCTCGGACCCAAAAATGCGGCAATTCACCCCAAACGGCGCCCGGGCGGGGCGAGGGCTCAGCCCTTCGTCGCTGCCCAAAATGCCCCTTTTGTGGACGGCAGGACCCCAAAATAGCCCTTTTTCTGGCCGGGCGCCGCCCGCAGCACGGCTAATTTTGGGTGCTGGCTCCGCCGCAGGACATCGAATTGCAGAGTGCTGCAAAGCGAACCCACGCCCCGACCCCCCCTCGTGCTCGCAGGGCGGGGGAAGCGGTATCTGCGGCTCTGCAGGACGTGTAATTGGGGCCGGGATCGCCAGTGATTAAGGAAAAAAAACAACAAAAAAGCAAAGCGCTGCTTGTATGAAGTCTGCACTGAGGACGCGCACAGGGAGGGACGCAACAGCGTGGCATTGAAAAACACGGACAGAAGTGGCTGCCAGAAGATGGGTTTTGTCCTGCTTTTTAATTAACGACGGCTAAAGAAAGGAAGGAGCCGCGCTAAATTGAAGCAGAGCTGCACAAATTGGAGTTCTCCCGTGCCAGCTGTGCTGCGGAGCGCTCCCTGCCCGCAGTCCCAGGCGTAGCCCCGTAGATTCCCCCCCATTTCTCCAAAATTCAGCCCCAGCCCGCAGCGTTACTGCAGCCAAAGCACTGCTATTTTGAGATCTCTCCTAACGGACTTCGCTTCTAAGAGTTAAGGCACGCTGACTTCCATGCAGTGAAGCTGCCTGCAGGCACCATCCTCCTCTCTGAAAGAATTCTGGTTATCAAGGAACTATTTTATCACCTATTTAGTCTGGGACACCACCTCCCAGGAGCGCAGCAGGCTGCGTTTGTGTGATCCATCAGTAGGTCCAAGGCAATGGGAAACCCAACAAGGGCACGTTGTCCCCTGCATGCTGTCTCCTTCCCCCTGAGCAGCACCAGGGCGAAGATCATTCCAGAAACATCACAGGCAGAGGAGTTTGGCAAGGGTGATCCTGTATCCCAGTGATTTTCCACTGTTAAGAATCCAGGAGAGCAAGTGAGGACGGCATGGCTCTGCATTGGGCTGCTCTGGTTCCTGGCAACCCCTAGACGGGCAGGCAACCCTCTTATGAACACACAATTTCCCCACAATGGGTGTAACATCCCTATGCTGAAGGAAATTCACTGCTGTGTGCTTCTCTCCAAGCCTGTCGTCCTGTTTTCTAACCAACAAGTGGATTGCATCAGCAACCCAGCAAGCCTACAATTGCACACAGCTGCCAGCCGCCCCATTGCTGCCCATGGGCCTCCAGCAACACACAGCAGCACTCAGGTGAAGCCTAATTCAGTTTTCAGACCCTATGAAATCCATCTGGCCAACAGTCTCAGAGCCCTGCTCTCCTTGGATTACACCTTTTGGGGAACCTTGGAGTAAAACTGCAGCTTTTCTCTATTCACACGGGGAACTCTGTTGTCTTTGAGGTACGCAGACAAGGAACCTTCAATTGCAGTCACCGTGTGCCATCTCCTTCCCAACACACTGTCATCTTACACATTTCTTTTAGAGCAATAAACATTTGCTGAGCAAATAATATTTGTTCAGTATCAGAGAGAGGAAAAAAAAAAAAACAACAACCAACAAAGCACCACCAAAAACCAAATGGTCAAGAAAAGAGAACAAAAGTCCATTCCTTGCTTTTCACTGCATGGGGTGACTTCACCATGCATCCAAATCTGCAAACCCGCCCAGTGAAGCAGCTGGGACACGACACAGAGCAGGCAGGTGTGCTCAGTTCAGGTCATTCCAGGTCTCCTGAGGTTCCTCCAACCCAGGTTTCAATTTTGTACTGGTAATAATCCCTAAAAACAGACAGAAAGACTCACCAGAGCGGTCAGGTAACCATCCAGCAAGAGACAAGAATCCCACACCTTTTCCATCTTGTAAATGCTGGTTTTAATGGAAATAAGTTATTAAATAGGGCAAATAAAACAGCCGTGCTCTGTACCTCCCCACAGTCACCTTATTGTACTCATGTGGTCAGGGGATGAGTACGACTCCAATTTCTTTTTAAAGAAAAGTGAATCAAATGTCTAACTTAAATTCTGGCCAAGCTCTTCACCCACTGGCTTACAGAAGACTTACATCTGCCCTCTTCTCCACTAAGTACGCATATTTCCCCCCTTTTCCCCAATAAATGTGCACAATTTCCCCTTCTTCACCTAGACAGAGCTGTCATGTAGTTCAGACAACCTGAAAAACAACTCTCCCACTCAGAACTTATTCACCAAAAGCTCCTTTCTGTCTCTACTTAAGCATCTTGAGGAAGAAGTTTTACATTAAGACTAGTAGTTAAGAAAGCATTTACAAGATTAATCACCATTAATGATTCATGTAACAAGCTGCCATAATATGAAGGTACAACAAGGGATTAAAAAGAAACACCAAACTGGAACTGTGCAGCTCCATATAAAACAGAGCACTCAATATGTTCTGTTCTATATAATACTTAGAAATCAGGAAACACAGGCAACAAGACAGGGCTTTTTATCAGGTAGGATAAGCTTCTGCTGAAGCAGTGTAAGAGAGGCACTGATAGTGCTATCTCTGCACACTACAGGTCAGCAGAATCTGCTGCTTTAACTGCTCTCATGCTGCCAGGCCGGTGAGCAGAGCAACACATTCCTCTCAATAACTGCAGTCCTGTCGAATACATTTCAGTCATTCAGCTGGAAATCCTATTCTTTCACATGGAAGTAATTCCAATCTCTGTTTCATAATAAACCGAGCCTAAAAATACTGGAGAGCAGGACTTGCTGGGAGTTGGTACAGGAAAAGGAAGGGATGCCATCCAAAGGGACCCCAACAAGTTTGAGAAGTGGGCTGTGGGAGCTGTGCTTGTTCAGCCCCGAGAAGGTTGCAGGGAGACCTCACAGTGGCCTTCCAATCCTTAAAGGAGCTCATAAAAAACATGGAGAGCATCTTTTGACTCGGTCTGATAGTGATAGGACAACGGGGCATGGCTTTAAACTAGAGGAGGGGAGATGTGAGGAGGAAATTCTTTACACAGAGGGTGGTGAGACCATGGCGCTGCTGGCCAGAGCTGGGGGTGCCCCATCCCTGGGCTGCCTGAGCTGCTGGGGGGCACCCAGCCAAAGGCAGGAGTGGAACTGGATGGGCTTCAAGGCCCTTTCCAACACAACCATGCTGTGATTCTGTGGTTGCAAACCTGCAACTGGAATGGACAGTTAGATGACATGCTTCCTTGATGCTTTCTTTTCCCAGTGCACCTGTTCTTTTTCTCCCCCCTGGGAACAAGCTCATCTTGTGCCTGCTATCAACTTCAACTTCAAATTCAACCTCTCTGTTGACATACGATGCATTTTCTTTTATCACTCTCCAGAACCTGTTGTGAAAGAGAGCTGTAGGATGCCTTAACCTACTGAAATCACAGTTGCTATGTAAGAACCAGAGCCATTACCACACCAGAGTTTGAACAGGACACCGTCGTTCATTTTAGGTGTCCTGAGACCTTCAGACTATTAATGATACCTACCAGAAAGCTGATATCTTCATGCTCGGGCTGTCTTGGAAAGTATCAATTTTCAGTCTGAACTAATTTTGTTTATCATTACTCTGAGACATTGCCCATTGAAACACAGGCTGTGCTCTGTTCCAGGCTTACCTTAAGCAATCAATGTGTTCCACATTGTGAGATGGGTCAGATTCCTGAGCTGCTATTTTTCCTGTTGACACAGTAGCTACCATACAACCACAAAGGAGCTGACTCTTATCTCCTTTATTGTAATATACTCCATCTACTGTCTGAAAAACCTTGTGGAGGAAATTATGCAGAAAATCTAAAAAGAACTGAAAAGGAAAATGGTGATCCTGTGGTTAGGGCAATAGTCTGGATCAGAAATAACTCAGAACTCTGTCCCCAGCTGTCATTTGCTTACATAATGTCAGTCTCTCAGTTCCACATCTGCAGAACACGGATATTTACTCATCTGACAGTAATACACTGAATTTATGCACACAGGCTGCTCAAGTAAACACCAAAGGAAACCTTTAGATAAATGGTTCTGTTTTGCAACAATTGTCTTTTAATACCCTTCCTAATTTTAACACATCTGATGGAAAAAAGTTATCTTCCTGGTAAAGGTATTAAGAAGTTCTTACAGAAGGGAGGCTGAGAGTTTTAAGCATTGAGATGAGAGCACCTCAGTATTTTATATGGAAAGCAAGCAGACCGTTCATCACCTGGCATTGCAGGCTGGATTCCTGTTTGAGAACAAAACTGGCAGCTATTTTGTAACATGCTTTCTCAATCTTTCATTTTGCATGCTCTCAGATATGCCAACACACAGTTGCAGAGTTACTTTGCAGCTCACAATTCAGACGAGAACACACCATCCTTTAATTTTAACTCACAGATCCCACTCCAGTGTGCAGCACATGTGAAAGGTTGCCCATCACACTCCCTGAGCTCACTGCCAGCTGCCCCTCGATCGTTACTCTCAGACAATAGGCAAAACTTCAGAGCTAAGGCAATCTGAAGACGAAATTGCAAAATTCAGATGGTAAACATAAGCAGCACTTAGTCACAACACACTCAGTTACGTTTGGGCTGCATAAGCAAGAAGTGTGGTGTAACCAACAATTACACATCCTTACTGTTTGTCAGGTCAAGGTCACTGCAGGGCTGTCAGTCGCTTGATGGCCGTGCTGCAGCATTCTCTGACTTCACTTTGTGGACCTCTTATACTCCTTTTGCTAGCATCAGCTATCACTTGGAATCTCAATGCAGGAACTGTAATAGGGGTCCAGGAGAAGCAGAGTCAGAACACTTTAGCTTCATATATGCTCATCTCTCTTGTAATATGTTAAATAACTTTTCAGGTGGGGAAAACTCATTACTATGCTTTTTCTACAGCTGCAGCTTTTGAACAGAGCAACAGCCCTTTTTCCTAACCTTCCCAACAAGACATTATACCACTGCTGCTTTCAAACAAACACACACCAGGCTGTCCAACATCATTTGACAACTGATCCTGGAATTTCAGGTTGAAGAATGAAAGGTGCTACATCACTAAGCCCCTCTTACTACATGGGCTGCAACCTCAACTGACAATTAGCACCAAACCAGCTGCTGTACCTACTAAGAGCATCAAATAATACGTTACCAATGGCAGCTGAAAGAAATTAAATCAGACTTTTTGCAAAAATACAGTTACAAATTAAGTTTATTTTTCAAGCTTCAGTTGTGTTAGGGGAGAAAAAAACTGAGACAGACTGCTTCTGTTTGGAAAAGCTCAAATGTCTTTGGAAACACTGCCTGCTGTTTGTTCCAGCTGAGCTGCGGCAAACCTCAAGGGGACACAAAAGCTTTGTTCTTACAGTGGTTTCCTTTCTATACCTTCCAATCTAAGACACAAGAAAATGCAGTTCACCTGCAGCTTACCCAAAGGACCTTCTGCTTTCTTACCAACAAGAATTCCTGTCAAATCATTATGCTCCTGCAATTTATAACAAGAATGGAAAAGTCCCCCATAGTGAGAAACCACCTGTATTACTCAGTGACACAATTTATCCCAGTACTTCTAACAGTGTGTCTAGCAAGATTGTCTTCAGAGGTAATCACGTCAACAAAGTTAAATCTGAACAGATTCTGCACGTGTGCATCTTTAAACTGCATTTTAGACTTTAGCTCTTGCCCTTGATGCCTCTCCTTATCTTAGGAAAGTGCATTAATTCAGCAGCATATCGGAAAATCAACCGACCTCACCAGTCCATGAGAACCGTAGGGGTGTTTTCCCACCAGCCTTTATGTCTGGGTTTTGCACCCGGTCAATGGAGCTTGAAAGGCTTCGATGACCCTTTAGGAAACCAGACACCTAGCTCAGGAAAATGGAGATGTGCAGTTTATTGAAAAGACATCCTCTACTGATTACTGTCAGCGTGGTTACAAATGTCACCTTTGTGCAGAATCGAGATAAAAAAATATCACAGAGCCATGCTGTTGTCATATGGGTTGATTAAAAAGAAAAAGTAACAACAGTGTTCAGAGTTCTCCAAGCAAAAGATAATAATTAACGTTAATAGATCACTTCAGCAAGGGACTTCTGCTCTGCTTCCCCCTGGGCAGGTTTTTCAGGGCAGGGAATTCAAACACAAACCAAACCAAAGCAGCATTTGCTTTCTGGTGTAAAATATTCTATCATTTCTCCATTTCAGATGTGTTTGAAGTCCATACCATAAGGCTGTTCTGCTGGTGGTGTAGGGAAACAGCATGAAAAATGGCAGTGCAATCATGTACCACACAAATCTACCTTCGTGCCAAGTGAAAAGGATGAAAGAACTATTTAGCAGTATGATGAAACAGACTGTGAACACCAACACCCACTGCTGCACTCAGGGAAGCTCCATCTGACTGCAGTGTTTGTGTACAGAAATTCTGCCCCAAAAGAAAGCACTCTGTACACACATGGGCCATGACTGAGCACAAAGGCAATTCCCAATTTCCAGAGACATTCCATCAGAAGATGCATTTGCTGATTCTAATCTGTAAAAGCAGCAACGGATCAAGGCAGCAGGAGGATTTATTTGCAAGAAAAAAGAAGGACAGGCCAATTTTTAGAACGGAGAAAGAAAAAGAAAGCCTTCAAATCTTGATCCTCATTTGAAAAAGGCACAGCTCTGTCTGAATTTCTGAGAGCACAGGGCGCCCTCTGTGATCCACAGGGAACTTCTGCACCACAATTAATGGGAACAGGTCAGCTCAGGCTGAAATTATCGTGGAGAGCTGCTGAGTGAATATGAAATTAGAGTCACGGCATCACTAACCTAACTCTCATCTCTCATTCAGATTTATATTAGAAGCTTAAAAGCTGCATTGTTCTCCTCATGCTGCTAGGATAACCAGCTTTTATTGCCAACACGTGAATGCTAAGGTAGACTTCGGTATCTACACGAAATGCTTCCTTCCCATTGAATGTCTCTTTCCTTTGCAGTGGGTTTTAATTTTTCTGCCACGCCTCCAATACATCTACAATATACAGTAGTGTTTGTTCTCAGCTCAAATCCAAACATTAACTAATTTATACCTTCTTTGGTCAGCAAGACAGTACTAATTAGTGCCAGGTTACTTCTAATTTCCTTCTCTGTTATTAAGATTGAATTCAATTCCTGTTATGAAAATCCAATTTTTCCAGCAAAAATGATCACATTTCATCCACGTCGACACAGACTCTGAAAACAAATGAATCTTCTTCCCTACCTGCACCCTCTAAAGAACAGATCCTTTGAGTTGATAGCAAAGGGCACAGTTCAAACAAATCAAAACAAAACCAAATGGTCACAGAGGTACAAAACTGTTTCAGGTACAAGCAGAAGAGCCACTGTGGTACAGAGCAGATTTATTTGATGGAAGCTGGAAAGTGATGAGCCACAGAGGGCTGTTTAAACCTTACCACGCATGTCAAAAGTCGCACGGTGACAACTTCTGCTTTCAAAGTTGAACCGAAGAAGAATGACACCGTTTAAAAGTCATTAATTTTCACAGTACCTTTTTTCTACTTTGGAAATACTTAAGGTTTACTATGTGGGTCTAGAGAGGAATGGGATTTATCTGCTTTGGACTGATGAGCTTGTAGCTAACGATGGTTATTTACAAGTGAGATGTTCCTCAGTAGCAGGTAAAAAAAAATCCTCTCGAGTCACACATCATGGTGGTGGGTTTTCTTTTTTAATACTGCTAATTAATAGAAATACGAAAGCATAAAACAATTACTGAAACATTTTACAACCCTGAGGTCAAGTCCCAAGAGAAAAGAAAAAAGAAGTTTGACATTATTTAGTGTTCTCCAGTGCTGTATTTGCACATTGCTTTTATTGTTTTCTCAAAGGCCTCCGTACTCTGCAATTCATAATCAAACCAGAAATGTGTCGATGCAACGCCAGCTTTGCATGAATAGAAACAGCTCTGCACAAGAGACTCTCCACCTCCTAACAAAATGGGACTCAGCCCCATAATGGTCACACCGTAGGCCACCATAGTGCAAAGAAATAGGCAGTCAGTAAATAAATTACAAAAATAGCGATCTTGTCAGCTCAGGGAGAAACCTGCTCTTTCAGTTAACCTGTTTAAAACAGACTGAAAGTATCAAAGGGAAGCACTATCTTTAAACTGCATACTTGTGAGTTTTGCCTTCTCTCCAATACACTCAAAATTGCTATTTCATGCTCAAGAGATGCAACGGGGCAAAGGGAAAAATACCCAAAGGGATTGCAGTGCTGAGATACAACTAATCTCCCAGTGATAAGAGCCCACATTCAGCTCAAAGCACTCTTTCAAAAGCCCATAATTTGAGATGTGGTTGGGAACACAAGGTGAGTGACAGTAACTTTTGATGTGCACAGCACTACAAATTAGATCATCTACCAAGCATCCACGCTGTGTACATAGGAGAGCCAATAACTCAGACAGGCAAGTCAATACAAAACAGATAATCACCACACCTTCATCTAGGAAGGTAAATGAGCCTGAGATAGTACACTGAATAAACAAGCCCACACAGCCAGTGCCCTTAGTAAGGAAAAAGTGCAGGCTGCAGGACTAGCAGCTTTTAGAAAAGACACTGTCCTTTAAACAGCCAATCTCCAGATTGCAATATTAATTCTGTTCAATTCTTCTCCTTAAAAATAAAACTTAAGCAAAAGTTCCCCTTAGGCTGTAGGATGCTTTGGAAAACTAACGGAGAAGTCAGTCTCACCTTCCAAAAACATTCAAATCAAACCTGAAGTTGGGGTTACTTGTCCTTGCTCTTCTTGAAGAAAGCATTTCAGTAACACAAACCAAGCTTATGTGCTAACCAAATGTAATAAAGCTCATACAAAATATTATTCCTAGCTTGTTAACATGCAAAAAGTAGTAAACGCACTTGAATACATTCCTTAGTGTTGCACAAATTCTGGAGGTGTGCATACTTATGCAAATCAAAGCAGGAGTGAAAAGCCTCGGCAAACCTTACCCTTTGATTTCCAGACTTTTGTAACACCCACTTTCCTTTTTTGGTAAAAGATGTATTTTATAAAATATGACATTGCAACACTCCTAGACCAGTCTGTCAGCTTTCACTACGCCTTTCCCAGACAATGAGGAGAATCTCTTGACGTTATGACAGACTGTGAAACTGGTTAGAAAGTTTAATCTTCTTCCACAGAAAGGGATTCCTAAGTTTGTTAAGTCTTGGAAGAAAAACAGCAGGGATCATTGCTATGAACTAAACAATAGAGGAAAAAAAAAAAACCAAAAAAACAACCGTGTTCCAAATTTCAGAATTCTGAATAGCAGCCTAATATGGTAAATTTATTGAGAAGATCATTTTGCAAAAACGGAATACAACTGATTTTTAGCATTTAAAAATCATTTAATAATGGGCCTGACCGTAAAATAGTGGCACAACAGAAATGTAGGGTGCAAACGTGACATGGAATGCATAGAACCTCTGGGGCGGACCAGCCACAGTAAATACAACAGTTGTCATCACGAGTGTAAATTCACTTTTGTTGGCTTTTTTTTTTTTGCCTAGAAGATAAGAGATTGTATATAAATACTGTAGAGAAAACATTTAAAAAACACACTGTTTTATTTTTCAGAAATGCTGGAAGGGGTTTCAGCTCAGTCAAAAACGAATAGGTTTGTTGGGCCAAAATTGCCCTTCCTGGTTCCTACAGTTTGCTATGCATGTTATGGAAAAATATTAATGATTAGATGGTAGAAAATTGTGAAAAACATCAACTAAGGAACTAATTCTTGACAGACAGAGGACATAGTGTTTCGAAACACAGTGCTTAAAAGCATTAACTTCGAGGAAGTAACAGGAAGAAGAACTTCCACCATTTCTGCTATCTTGAAGACTGAAAAAAATCACTCCCACCAGCCACAAAACCCCAGTTCATTAGTAAGCAGAATGGTATGTTAGACATCTGTCTAGAGGATCTCTGGATCTACAGTTTGGTGGGATTAATTTAAAAAGCAGCTCAGAAGAGTACAAATTTTATAGAATTGAGAACTTGCAGTACGTTGCCTTGAGCATCTGTCTTCACCGAAGGTGGCAACAATTTACTAGATTGCATAATGCTGCTATACTTAGTTTTAGTTGAAGAGAAATACAAACCTGAAAAATTAATAGCTACTTGATGGTTAAAACATACACAGTTGGCATTCCAGCCCACCATCCCTGCACTACTTGTCAATTTCCTCCTCATTGCCTCCCAGGATTATGGAACAGTGACATGCCTACAATTCAAAGCTTCCTATCCTATAACTGTAGAACTTAGATTTGCCAAACATATGACTACAACTCCTAGAAATCATCCCATAATTTTATGCAGAGTATATTTATGGGATGGAGCTTCCCATGGCACATACACTGCTGTCAGCGTTTTCTCAACAATGCAACTGAAATACCATTGTCTCATCCAAACTGCTCACTCTTACAATCAACCAGTCAGAAACACTGCATTTATGATTTCACTTAATTACCCTCTCCTAACTCCAGGAATTCCAAAAAGCAATCTGAAGAGCAGCATTTGATAGGATCCCCAGCTTAAAATCATACCATGAAAAGCCATTAAAACAGGCTCTCCTACATAAAGATGCATGGTTGACTTGAAATCCTCCCTTTCCAGCCCATTTCACAGCTGACTCCAATTGAATTTAATGAAATCTGAGGAGGGAGAATACAGTATCTCAACATCCTTCTCCATAAACTCTTAACAGAAACTGTGGAAAGGGAAACTTAAGGTAGAAAAACAAAACAAAACAAAACAAAACAAAAAAACCCCACCAACCTACTAAAATAAATTACATAAAGTTCTGAAATCAACATCACTTTTGAGGCAACCTTTCCAGAGACCTCTTGGATTCCTTTCTTCTCTGAAGCACCTTTTGTTGTTTTAAGTTGTACGGTTGTAAGAATAACTTTAACTATAGAAGCTATATGCATCTTTTAAGAATCACATTTTGATGATTATAAAAATTTATCTATTATACAACATAGGTCCAGCTACACTGAAAAAATTACACCGCTTATTGAAATACATTTCATTTTAGAAACCGACTACTAAATAGGTCTATACAAAAAACTCTAAAATAATTTCTGTAGTAAAATAAAGAGTGTGTTAGGAGAGCTACACAAACAAGAAATTTTTTTGTCTTTCTTTATAATGCTCAAATATACCGTGATACGTGGCTGGCTCACTCCATAGCCGGCACCAAAAGCTGAAAAGAATCCATTACGATACACAGTGATACAATTAATGCTCTGTATTAATCTCACAGCCTTTCCGATTAGTACAAAGAAAACCAGGCCTCTCTCCTCTTTGAGGAGAAGTCCGGGATATAAAAGCAAGCATACCTCATCAGCTGATATGAAATTATAAAATTCCACAAGTCTCAGTATCTGAAATTTATAAAAGTCACCAGGAAAACACAAGCAAATTGGGATTAAGTCCTGTTGGTTCCCAGGTTCAAATGAGCACTGCTGATCCAACACAGGATTTCCTTGTTTGCTAAATGATTCAAAGGAAAAATCGGGACCATCTGCTGGGGGCTATGAGAGAGACGAAAGTCCTCATCAACTAACCCTCTGCACTTCCATGAGGGCATGTTTCCATGTGCATAAAGTGGGAAAATAGCTGGCAGGAAGCAAAGATGTTAGTGGTGCTGTGCTGAACTGTTTTTTTCTGCCAGGTGTCGCAAAAAGCTGTCCTCACTCTGACCCCTATGATTTAAAGGCTCACTCTTAAAAAGAGCAGGAGGAGGGGGTAAATGGGGAACGGGGGGAACTGAAAGATGATGTGGATGGTGAGGATGAGGATGTAGGTGAAGATGTGAATACGGATGGGGAATGGGGCGTGGAGGAAGTGTGCTCACTGGGTTCAGGTTGATTGGTGGGGTTGGGGCGGTGGGTGCGTTCACTACAGCAGGAACTGTGGTGGCAGAAGTTGTGGACAGTGGGATCTGGACAGCAGATGACATGTTAACAGGGCTGGTAACACGGAAGCACTTCTCCTTGTGTGCCTTGAGCATGTTGGAGAAGCGAAATCGCTGGCCACACACATCACATGGGTAGGGCTTCTCCCCTGTGTGAGTTCGGCGATGTCTCTTCATGTTTGGGCGGCTGGTGAAGCTTTTCCCACAGATTTCACAGATAAAGGGCTTCTCTCCTGACAAACATGGATATGGCAGTTGGTTAGACACTGAACATTTGCTAACACTCACTTCAGCATGCTTACACAAATTGTAGACTACAAAAGCTATTCTGACTGCTACCTTCAGCAAACAGATTCATCTGTTTCACAGAAGCCCCCAGTCTTTATGATATCCTCTCTCACCTTTGGATTACGATGGCCCAAGAAAATCTTCCATAAGGCCTAACCTCTCAGTTCCCCAGGCAGTAAATCACAGGTCTATAAACACTTCTTTTCATTTAACAGGAAGTTATCCTATTACCTTCTCCTTTCTGATTTTCTACGTTGGGTAACAGCTTTGATCCCAAATTCCAAGGGAGGGAATACAGGGCAAAAGAGTAGGAATGTTTCTGTCCTGCAGGAACCTGTACTTTTCTCTGCTAAGTTCTTACCAGTGTGTGTCTTCATGTGCTCATCAAAGTACTGTTTCATATTGAAGTCTTTGCCACACCACTGGCACATGAACTGTTTGTGCCCGATGTGGATGCTCATGTGGGAACGCAGCTGATACTTGTACTGAAACCTCTCATCACAGTTCTGCAACAGAAGGACAGCAACCGTGATATTCAGGCATCTCACATCAGGAAGCAAGGCAGTCAGAGGATAGCACTCAAACGTATTAAGTGAAGGAGGAAAGAATTCATCAATTAGCACAAATACAAACCCTCATGTCCTACAAATGCAGGACTTAGGTTACTTAATGACGGAAGAATCCGGCCTGTACTAAAAGGTCTGCTGCCACAGTAGTCTTAGCAAGGAGTACGGAATGCTTGCAGCCTTTATTTGACATAGCTGTTGGTAAAACTCTGGGAGAGACGTAGTTATGGCACAGTTATGGCAACAGAAAAGTGCTTCTGTTCACTTAATGTGCCAGTTGGAAATTCTGCAGCTTTGCCAGCTGTAGCTGTTGGACTACAGCACGCCTCCACTAGAGGACTCTGTTCACACAGCAAAACCAAAAGCAGCACACTAAGGCTTGCATTTCAGAAAGACAGATGGGTTTCCCAGCCATTACTAATTGGCATGAAGTAATCTGTTTTCCTACAAGGTCTGTGTGGCTGCAGTACTGCCATTACTATTTCACAGGCTGCTGGAGTTTTTCTCCACTTTGTGGACAAGGCGAGGCACTGGACCTGACCTGGAAGCAGGAAGTGCTCTGCACCAGGGCCTGCCTCCATCATGTGATATCCACAAGCATCCCCATCACATGATCGAGACGTTATCTGCTCTAAACATATGACTGGCTAAGTCTATCCCATACAGACCTCCTTCGTGGGGTCAGGCAAAGAACTACAGATCACAAATACACATGAATGCAATATTGAGATCCTCCCTCCTTCCAACTGGTGTTCAAATCCTGCTGTAGTATTTCTGTAGTGTTCTCGTTGAGAAAAACATGACAGCCAACCTTAAAAGCAAACCAAAAGCCTCTCAGTTTGAATTACTGTTAGATGTGCTCTGCCTGCTCTCCAAATGGAGAATAATTTGCCCCAAATTCTTGTGAAACTGCACCTCGTTTACAAGTCAGTCAGTTCCATTTTCACCTACTGACAGCGTTATTAATCTTATGTCTTAAGCTACCACATCCAAAAATACTCATATTCACAGGCTCACCTCACATCTGAAAGGCTTCTCTCCAGAATGCTGTAGGGAATGTACCTTGAGAGACATACTGCGCTTGAATGATTTCCCACAGGTTTCACATGTAAAAGGCATGTCCTTTGTGTGTGCTGCAACACAACAGGATGTTACAGATGGTCACTAAAATGCAAGTAGTTCTTCAGTCAAATTTCTTCTCCAGCACTGAGCAGGAAGATGATTAGTATTACACAGCTTACAAGTACATATACATATGCTATGTACACATTTTTTTGATTGTTGTTAATATTACAGACTTGACCTTTTAGCTATGGATAACGCTTGGACAACTGAATTTGCCTCATTTTTTGTCTCCCCCAAACAATTTTGAATGACAAACAACGAAGACATTTTGGGGTAGAACCAACAGAAACACTGATCAATAACTCACCAACCATATGTTTCCGCACATGGGCCATGGTGTAGAACTTCTTTTCACAAATCTCACAAGAGAATTTCTTTTCTGCGTATCCATGGACAATCTTGATATGCTCATGGAGGGACCAGAGTTTCTTGAAAGACTTATTACAGGAAACACACTGAATGAATAGGATAAATACAAGGAAGTTTACATTAGAAAGATTCAACCTTGCAGAGTTAAACCGTGTGTCTTCCTCTCATGTTGCAAAAGGAAACCCCAAAGAAGGCAAAATGCTGTGTACTGTCTCAGACTGCACTTCAGAATACTTTCACTGTTTCACAGCTGAAACAAATGCACTAAGAAAAGCCTGCAATTTTAATTAAGCAGGATTAGAGAGGGTGTTAACACACTGCATTTTGGTGCTAGCCAAAGAGAATGACAGCCTCTGTGCTTATTTCCAAAACACATACATAGTTGGATGCAGCCTCCAGGGAACAAAGCTGCAAGCCCTAACAGAGACTACAACTTCACAGGCTTTGATGCTGCTGGTAATCTAAACCCCAGCATGGGAAGAAGCCAGCAAAGGTGAAGGGGCCCATCACCATCTAGCTGTTAAGCCTTTCTGTCCACCTAACCTGGCTTTGGGAGCACCGTGACTCCTGAGATTGCAGGTCTACCTAACCCTTGAACTAGTCAAAGCACTCGCAGTCTGTTAGCTCCGTACAGAAGACAGCTTCCATCTTGCAATTATTGATCATGCAAGGAACCTGGCACACAGTTGGTACAGCATGTTGTCATTGCCATGTTTTACATTCTAACTCTTCACTTAGACACATCAGTAGTGCTGAAGGTCTAAAATGACTACATGCAAACAGTATTTTAAATCTCTTCCCACAACTACTGTGAAACATCCATTAAGTCAGTGATGAGCAGGATGAACAGGCTTTTATGTGTTTTCTTCCCAACGGTTCTTGCTAAAGACTTCATAAAAATCCTTGCACAATTCTGAAAATTCCATAATAATCTTAGTTTTGAAACTTGACAGCAGCCATACATATGAGGATACCAAGTAGTTTCATCTTTCAAGTGAAGAGGGAAGGAACTGTAGGTTGTTGGTTTTGATAGCTGTTGGGGTGTTTGGGTTTCCAGTACATCAATTACCCTTCTCCCCCAAAGCTGGAACAGCTGTATGCTCTGCACTGAAGAACTAACAAATATCATGCCTTCTGTCAGCTTGAGTTGTTTCTTCTCTGCATAAAGCAAGTAATGCTGCTTCCACAGTACTTGAATCTCTGCAGGCCTGGAGAATCTGGTACAACACCCACCATGCTGACTGCAAGGAGATCCTTTACCTCAGAAAGCATCTACTCGAAGGCATGTCAGGAACAAACTGCAGTGCAGGGCAGCTGGGGGGAGAACACAGAGTGGAACGGGACCCTAGAGAGCAAAGTAATGCTAAGAAATGATGAAAAATCCTTTAAGGTTAAATGAGTCCTTGAAGCTGGTAATCTACAATTTCACTGACGACCAGCAGCAAGCAATTCAGACCACTAACATTGACATCTACTACACAGACTCTAAGATGACAATGAAAATTCTGGGAAGCTGCTCATTTTGAAAGCATAAAAACAGAAATTATCTGGGAAAAAAAAAAAAAAAGACATATTCCATCACTTAGACGAAAAATACAGAGAATAGTCAGTCATATTTATCACCTCTTACATAATGTAGCCATTTGCGTTTAGAGAATTGTATCTCCCTTGACATATTAAACCCTACATTAATGTAACACTTTCACATCCCTTTACTCCTTTTGCCAAGTGTAATAAAAACAAATTTGCAGGCAGCTGTGAAATGCATTCCAAATGTTAAGCCTAACAAAAATAACTGCTGAATATATACTTATAGCAAAAGTGTGAAGATGTGTAGCAGTGCCTCCACCACTAGGAATAAATGGGAAGCTTCCTGGAGCTGATTCTTCTGGCACTGGATATAAAACAATTTCTACAACTTCTTTTTCTATTCCTTTGGACAAAGGAATATGCAACTCCTCAAAGGCCCATGGTTGCATGGATTATGGGATGCTTCTCAGTTCTATACTACACATTCAAACTACTCATGAATTCTTGTCTAAAATCAAAAGATTTTATGCTGTGAATGAGCCATCTGGATGATAGAGTATTCCTGCACCTTAAGTGCCCTCTGCCACACAAAACTTCACAACAGTTTATTTCAAAAACTCAAAGAACATACTGAGATATCTATGCATTTCACTAACTGTGCTCAAGACTCATTATATTATATATTCCTTCCTTCAGTCTTCCTCCTATGAGCTGAAACATAAGGAAAAATAGCATAGCGTTACACAGATCTGCATTTGAGTCGTACAGCAAAGAGAAATTGCAACAAATATTTCAACCGTCTCCCACACAGTGGGAACTGAATAACAATTCAGTTTAGCACTTCAGCAAATAAACAAACTAAAAACGTTTTTGGTAAAACTCACTGGACAGACAAAAAAAAAAAACCTTGTTGTCCTACAAACTCCAGACATTTCAGCTGCACAGAAACTGAACCCAAGCTGCTTCACCCTGGCAGTGGAAGAATTTCAACTAGGCAACACCACGCCAAGTTTAACAAGGCAAAAAAGCACGTTCAAATCGCCAGATAAAACAACATTGCCCCCAGTTACATGAGAACACAGATGCCTATGAGCAAAATACAAACCACAGATGAATAAGAAACTAAAACTCTTTCCACAACTTTAACTTTAAAATGGTTCTATTACAACACAGGCTTCCATTGTTGTATAAAATTATACACTGCAAATCTGGTGAGTAAGACCAGACATCTTTGTATTATCAGTAAGTTTTTCTTGCACTGAGAACAGGGCAGGCTCATGAACAGGCTTACTCACTGAATTCATGCGTTTCCCTGTGAATCCATGAGCTATATGCAACGCTGTAAGTTATTTATATATGATTATCTCAGTAGGATTTAAAGAAGTTACATTTTAACACAACTCCAAATCCTGACTTGGCTAGTTTCTTTCTCACCTGCTTGCCTCTCCAGTTTTGTAAAGTTTTCTGCTTGTAATACCACTTACATAATTTCATTCTCCCCTGAAACCTTAGCTTCTAAACCTGAAAGCTAGTGATAGCTGCAGGTGCTCAGCACCTGAAGAAGTTGGCTCTACTCTGTCAAATGCACTTGTTTCCAGGCCAGTTACTCTAGAGTTTGACATTTGTTAAAGTGGCTTTGCATTTTCCCCACCATACAGTTAAATACTAGAGTAACTCTGCTAAATCAGACGACGCTTGCACACTTTGTTCCCTACCATTTACTTCTTTTGGAAGATACCAGGTGTTGATAAGCAGAGACAAGGCCTTGGTCAGAACCTGGTCTGCACAAAAGATTTCCCCCTCTGAAGTGTCCGCTAGCTGTATCCAGGGCACGACAGAAGGTATGGAAATCTGGCAAGCAGGTGAGCAAACCTACCTGGATATTTTTTTCACAGTCTGTTTGCTGGTGAAGGGACAGCTCACTTTCTAGAACAAATTTCTTCCCACATTTGTCGCAGATCTGCATGCGCCTGTGAGTGACGTTCATGTGCTTCTCCAGGTACCAGCGTGTGTTAAACACCCTGGGGCACTTCTCACAGGTTAAAGTCTCCTTCTCTTCACACTTTGATTTCTGCACAGGTGCCTTGGGCTCCTTTGCAGCTTTCTTCTTACGCTTGGGGGGCTCCACACTCTTTCTACGACCCCTTGTAGTTCTGGGTGATGGGGAAGTTGTGGCTGCTGCAGCAGATGCAGCTCTCCTTGTTCTCCTTTGTGCAACACTAACTTTTTCCACTCTTTTCTCTTTTTTCTTCTGCCTCTCATTTTCCTCATAATCATTACTGTCTTCAGTGGCCTCTTCCCCACTGTCACCCTCCTCTTCCTCACTGCTGGTCTTAAGAACAGCAGTCTCTTTGGACTGGGAGGGGACACCCTTCTCCCCTTTTGATACATTTAATGTTTGGTTGTTAAGGTTTACCTCTACTATAATCTGCTCCCTTTTGTAAGTCACTTCATCTTCCTCCTCTTCCTCCTCCTCAGAGTCGTCAGAGTTTTCTCTATCTTCTTTCACAGCCCGGACTTCTCCTACTGATCTGTTCTCCCTGAAATACGGCTGCTCCTCTCTTTCATGGAGGTGTGGTTTGCTCATTTTGCTGTCCACCAACACTGGGTAAGGACTTCCTGACTCTCTCTTGTATACTTTGGTGGACAGATCGAGTTCCTGGCTGGCACCATGATAAAATGTGGGTGGCACTTGACCACGGCGACTGTCCTCTTGCGCCATACCTGCTACATGCACAGCACAGTTTTCAACCAACTGTTGGCAAGAATTGGCTGTTTGACTCATCTGGGGGAGCCTGATTCATTAAGCACCTTTAATCCCAGAAAACCAAGCAAGCAGCTTTAAATCAGGATGGGTTCTCATGACCGATGCCTGTTCCATCTACACAGAAGGAACAAACCAGGATTCTCTGCTGATGTTTAGCACGGATGTGAAGGTCACAGAACTCTGATATTATGGCAAGAGCAGAGCAGTAGTAATTATTCTTCTGAAGAAAGTTGCCAACGAACTGTTGAACATTTTATCTATAAAAGACAACAGAGAAGATAAGGTCAATTAAAAAAAAAATCATTAAAATATTCACCAAATTCTTTTGAGTTTGTACAACTGAGGTAAAGCCCAGTGTATACCATCTTTGAGCTGTATCTCCTGCAGGGGGGGACTGCCCTACAGCATTATCTCAAGCAAACGTGGGAGCGAGCCACAAATACACACACCTTTATGTGAGCCAGAACTAGAACTAGACTTGTCAGGATCTGAAATCAGAGCACACTATTAATTTCCAGATGAACGCTCCCCACTTGCCAAAGACCACTATCACTGCCTCAAAGCTGAGTCTGTGCTGATCTGTGTTTCTGCTGGACACTCTGGAGGAGTGATGGTCCCAAGACAATGCTCTACTCTACATGCCTCTCCATCAAAAGAGGTGTACACCTACATAGAAACAGCTCTTCTCCATCAGAACCTCCTCTGGAGAGCCCATTCTTACCCAGGAAGTGGGCATATAAAGTTTCTATACCAAACAACATTCCATTAGTAGTAGGTAGATACGCATGAAGAATTTCAATGGAAACATTTTCAACTGGCAGCACTGACTCAGGTTAAGAACACTGTGTCCCCTACTTGTTTCCACCTCAGAAATCCCTCACAGCCTCTTGATTTAAGATACCTTATTCTTTTGTCTCACTCTCCCTTCCCCCAACTGTTTATTCCTCACTGCAGTAGCCAAGTGATATTACATTTGCCCATCTAAATTTCAGTTATGTTATCCAAGTTGGAATTTGACCAGGACACCATTACTTCCTCTTGCAAAAATTATCACGTGATCCCTAATGAATACAAGTAATCAAGCTCTCTCATTTATTTTTTACCAGGACAATTACATTTTACTAGCACAGTATTACCAATACCAAGCCAAGATTGTTGGTTGTGTGGATTAAGTCAGAAATACATCAGAGCTGCTCATGCAAACAGCACTTGAAACTACAGGATGCAGAGGTTAATGAAGGAGAGACAGGGAGAGATCCCACGAGGAGATCATCACTTATGTTTTCTTTTAGGGTCCTTCTCTAAGTATGGAGAAAACAGAATTCCTGTTATCAGGGCTTGAAAATCTCACTGAGTTTCATGTTAGAAACCTCAGGCAGCAGACAGGAATAAAACATTTACACTTGCAGACTCATACTCTGATTTTTATTATTATTCTTTGGTGAAAAACAACCAATCTGAAGCAGTAATACAGACATGGATTTTTATGATAAATTTCCTTCCACTTCATTCTGAGTTACTTTCCACACAACAAATGCAGTAACTTCCTTCCAAACATGTTTTCACACAATTTTTCATATATTGCAGTTTCAAGCTCGCTGTTCCAACAGAAATTTCCCCCTTCAAAATGAATTTAACTGAACAGGAAATAAACCTACCAATGGTCTCAGTAGTTTGAATAATAAAAAAGATTGAACCTTGCCCTAATCTTTCTGAAATAACACGCTAGGGAAAGTGACTTACCAACCAGCAGTTGCTTGATTACAAGCCTGCAGTTAGTTCAAAAGACTCTTGAACAGCTCTCACTATTTCCAAATGCACTCAACAAGAACCCTGCAGGCAGACTCACGAGCACCCCAGCAGCAGGGTTTGCTCCTGCTGCTCCTGCTCTCCCCAGCCCAGCAGGCTCCCAGTTGCAGCTTCCCAGCTGCAGAGGTGAGGGAGGAGGAGGAGAGCCAAACCCAGCTGGGCCAGGAAATACGTGGAGATGGGGCTGTTAACATTGGCTTGTGATCACAAGTAACGTTTAGATGGAAATGCTAGTAAATAACCAAATAAGCTGGCTGTGATTGCAAGCCAGAATTAACAATCCTATACTCAGGAAGGAGCTTAAAAGCAGTGGGCAAGATGCAATCCACCGTTCAGTTTTTCTCTGACAACATTTAATAAATTATTCAGCTGCTTCCAAAAAAATCACTATGTTGCATAGAAAACCACACCTGATTACTTCCTGGGCACATTAAGCATTTCTCACAAACTGCAGGAGGAGTTTGGGAAGGCTACCAGAATTCTGCTGCTACACAGCCAGAAAAAGCAAAATCTCATCGTGAGAAGGAAGCTTTAACTTCAACCTCCCCCCCATTAATGCTGAAATATTCTTCTGCCATCATTTCATCTTTTCATCATTTCATCATTTCATCCATTTACGGCACATTCAATACAATACACCACTTTGTGTGAACACGTTACCACTTCAAAAAACAGTTTTTAAAGAAGGGCAGATTACGAGTTATCAAAGCTTCTGGGTCTGAAAACCACTTCAGCCTGCAGGCACTGTAACCTACTTTCGCTTTCAGTGCGCTGCTTGCCACCCTCGAGGGACCCACAACTTTCGAACAAAATTATTTAGCAGCCAAACAGCTGGTAAAGCAAAGCCCTCCTCATACATCAAACACAAACAATGCACTATTGGGCGGCTGACAGATCTGAGAGGCAGCAGTTCAAATACCGTGAAAAAATCTTGCAACAGAACTTGTTGGTTTTTTTTTTTTCCCCCTCTAATCTCAAACATAAGAAATCTTATAGGGGGAATCCATTTCTTTTTCGAAGCTGCTCAACAGCTTGGGCTCACTGAATGAATTTCAGCCATACTACAAATGAGAGCAATGAACGTTCTCATTAAAACATAGATGGGATCACAGTATCATAGAATGGCCTGGGTTGCAAAGGACCACAGTGCTCATCTGGTTCCAACCCCCTGCTGCGTGCAGAGTCACCAACCAGCAGCCCAGGCTGCCCAGAGCCACATCCAGCCTGGTCCTGAATGCCTGCAGGGATGGGGCATCCACATCTCCTTGGGCAACCTGTTCCAGTGCCTCACCACCCTCAATCTAAAGCTTCAAAGTTGGTTTTTGGAGATTCAAGACATAAAACAAACAAACAAAGAATGACCATTACGAGCACAGAATGAACTTAGGAGGCAACGTTTGGTAATCGAAGATTGCACGAGAAATGTTTGCAAGCTTACCAATATCACAGCTCACACCCAGAAAGAAAGCACACACACACACACACACACACACACACATACACACACGTGGGTGGAGGAAGCACTGTGTATGTGGGAATAACACTTCACATAATGCTTTTGCTGCTTCTGAAGAAAAACACATTTCTTCGTGCTCTCTGGACTAAAAATAGAACAGTTTCTAACACAGAACGCTGCCTGCCTCGACTTTGACTCAGCTGATGCCTTGAAATCAGTAAAGACCAAGTTCAATATTCAGAGGGGTTAATGAATTTAAATTACATGTCCTTTAGGGCAGAGGGAGGCCTCCGAAAGCGGCCAGCTTGAAGTCTGGATATCTCAGATTTTAGTCTGATGTGCATTCAGGTTGTGTGATTTGTGTGCTGGCAAGCATCCACCAAAAGCAGACACTGATGTAAAGAGAAACACTACTTATCCACCCTTTCTAAGTGAAGTGGTAGCACAGTCATTCTTGCACATCAAGGCTCCCTGGAAGCTCCTGACCCCTGCGTGGCCTACAGCTGTTTGCCTGAGGTCAGAAATAGGTTGCCAGCTCCACAGATGTACACTGAACTGCTCATTCTTTTGGCCTGCCCTGTTTCTGCTGGCTCCCAGAAGGGGAATGGAAAGGCTCTTTGGGGCACCCCACAACCAGAGATGACCCACTCTCCTTTTAAGAACCAGTTTCACTGCTGCCTACTGAATTATCAGTACTATACATGAAAGCTGGCAGACATTGGTCTAATTTATCTTGCTGCAAGTCTAGGAGAAGTAATGCAGGCACATGAGGTGATGCATATACATGTGAAGATGGCACTGCATTGATTTATTACTTAGTTAACATCTGGAGGTTTCCCCACTCTTCCCACATAGCTCTAAGGGCCAAAAAAATCACTTCAAAAGATGAAAATCCTTCCTTCAATTTACAAACCATAGCCATTCTGTGTCTGTATTAACAGTCTGAAGGTGTTAAAGATCTTGGATGTGCTTTGGTTGCAAGCTACAATCCAGCAGCTCCACTTCAGTCTGGGGCAGCCAACGTTGCACACAGTCTGCAAGCACTGAAACAACCATGTGTATAAAATAAATCACTTATATTATACAAGATAACGTGCCAATTTCAAACTAGTCAAGTATTTGTTGAAGAAACTATGCTTGGAAGAGGTATAAGGCAGCAATAGCAGGTTGGGTGGATTAAATGAACACAGCCCCAACATTATGCCATGCTGGGGATGTGTCACAGGCTGACCACCACCCAAATTTCTATCTGAAACTGGAGAATCTGCTTCTCTGTTTCCTGTGGCTGTATTAATTCAACAGGTAGGAATGCCCAGGACAGCTAAAAACTGAATTAAGAATACAGCAGGATGGCTCAACCCTTTCAAAATAGCAGAATTTTAAGAACACTTCCACACCTATTAATGACCTCATTTGGGTACAGAAGAAGTATGAGGACTGTTTTAAGACAGCATTAATTGTGTTCAGTTTGAAGTAAGTGTAAATGTGGAAGTAAAGCAGAGGTGATTTTTTGCTCAGCTTCTGTAAATATTTGTAGTAATCAGTGTTACCCATTAATCAATTTAATGTCACAAATTTCATCAGATGGCAAGACAGAGATACAAGAGAACACATCAGCAAAATGAGTTTCTCTCTGAATTCTGAGTAGCACATTAACAAGAAATGACTATGGATGCAATGCTGTAGTCAAGGCTTTGAGTAAAATGCTCCTCGCACATTTCAATACATCAGCAATATCTCAGAGCACATGAAAAAAAAGCTGCAATACAGCCACACAGTTTGAAGAACAGGTGCACGAAACAGAGCAGTGCACAGGCACAGCAATTCCCAGTTAATGGTAAAACACATCTGGTACAAGTTACATCGTGTCAGCAGAGGGTAATCAGGACTATAGGACAAGAGGGAATTATTTACATCGCCGTACAATCGCTCCTTTCTTGTGCATCTCAGCTGCTTTATATGCAAAAAAAAAAAAGAAGAAACGTTCTTTACTTGTAAATCCTATCTCAAGACAGCACAGGGCTGCTGTTTCTACACTGCCTTTGCCCACCTGAATTCAGAATAAAAGAAGAAACGCAACTGTCTGTTGCACCATCAGTAATACCCACCTAAGAGATGGCACCTGCCAACAGGTTTGGCACTGAGGGAAAGCTACAAAGGAAAGCAGAGATGAGCAATCCTTTCTGCTGAATCAGAATGTCAATTTTGCACTTTGGGATCTATAGCTTAACGTGGAGAGAAGGATGTTTGGAAGCAGTGTTCCAAAAGGAACTGCTGAGACTGTACTGTGAAAACAAAAATCGTAACTCTCTTCACTTGAAGCAGATTTTCCCATCAACTCATATGTAAGCTGAGATACAAAACATGTGCAGCACCGTGGTTTGCATTTTGGTGAAATTAAAGCTGTTCAGACATCATTAAAAAAAAAAAAAAAAAGAATCCAATGAAACACAACAGTGCTGGCAGTAACTGGAAATATTGCAGGGAGTCTTGGCAAGGAAACAAAAGACTGGAGAGTGAGTAAATAGTGCCCAGCTCTCCAAGCAGAGGTTGGGCACAAGTATGCTTGGCAGGATGGTATATGAAAAGCAGAGATGAAATACAACATCCAAACAGTCTCATCTCCCACTTTTTGTTTTCTTTTCCCCAACTGTTCCTAAAATAATCTGTGATAGGTATCTCGCTAACTCAGCAGGCAACATATTTTCACTGTATGGAGCTGTCTTTTTGCCTCTAAATATTTAACAACCTAATGGAAAAAAAGAGGCAGAGCGTCTTTCCAATCTGAAGGAAATGCCTCTTATAATTCTATAATATCCCACAGTTAAAACACAACAGCGAGGATAAAAAACCTTCAGAATTTTTCTGTTTCTGAAGATGAAATACTTTGGTTGTATCTGGAAATCTGTTTTGGAGGACAAAGGCTTTCAAAACCAGCGATTTTCACAATCTAGAATATTTTCAAGCATTATCTGCACAGAAAATAGTTGAAGAATTTGCCATTTCAGAACTCAGCAGCATTATAATCCCCCAGATTTCGCCACAAGCTGAAGGCTTTCTGTTGGGAAGGAACCACTTTGAAATAGATAATCATGGATCTCAACACTGTTATCCTGAAAGATGTGCTGTAAAGCACAATCTAGTTAAACTTAAAAGTCTTTGCACTTCCTGCTGTCTTTAATATATCAAAATTAAACACTTATGGTTAGGAACTTCCTTGTATTCAAATCTATTCTGAGCACTTTTATTTCTTTCAATGCAAAAAACAGAAGGCGAGATAAAAACAAAACCAGGTAGTTACTTAACCGTAGTCATTCACATATACATGCCTAGCTTTCATGCTAATCACTTTCCTGTAATAACTGTAATTATGGAAAGATTATCTGTCCTTTTGAATGTGTATATTCCTCAAAGTATGTGCCCAAATCCCCAGAACTGCCATGATACTGAAAGGCAATTGTTTCAGCCATTAGTCTGTCCTTTGTTCCAAACCACTCGGTTTTTGGCCTGGTTTTCTTCTTGTTCAGTAGCAGGATTCCTTTCTGCTTCAGAAACTCTCCCTTCCTCATTATCTGTTTGCATATCTTGAAAACTAATAAAAACTCCACGAACTTTTTAAACTGTTCATTTATTTTCACAGATGCCCAGTGATGATATTACTTATTAAACAACACCGACAAGACTGCAAATAATTGCCCTAACAATATAGGCTACACAGGCTGGCATACGAAGTCTAATCCTCAAGATCTGTACTTTTGTTTCTCTAAGTTAACATTTTTCCTCCCAGAGGGTGAGGAGTGACAGAAGTGGCAGTAGATGTGTGGCTGTGTTTTCAATGCAGATCAGTGGAGTGAACTTAGAAAAATGTAACAGTAAACACTGTCCACAAAGCAAAGTTGATAAGTATATCTTCCATCTGGACGTATATTCCAGAGGAAAGGTGTTCTTCCTCAGTTTAAACTAACAGCAATAACTTGGTGAGAAATAATAAACCTTAAGGGATACCTGCACTCAGAATGAAACCCAGAACAGCTGTAACTCATAGCTTAGCGAGCCCTACAGGAGACACTTGCAGTGTGCAGGATGGAGAAGGCCATCCGCCTTCAACGGAACCGTTCTGTACAAAGCACATGAAAGCTCACAGACAGGTTCACTAACACTGCTGTTTGCCAACACGTTTTCTGTTCAGCAGTCCATGCTGCACATCGCAGCACATCACGTCCTCCTGCATCATTTATCTTTCAGGGGAATGTTTAAAATGATTCAATCTCAGCTGAAAGCTGAAAGCGTGGTGTTATAATACACACTTTACAGAATCCCTGTTTAATTTACATTTATTAAAGAAAAAAAAGGAAAAAAAGAAGAAAAGCTTCGCTTGCAGTCCACCAAAAATCTGCTAAATATTTTTGGCTGAGAGTGGTATGTAATGAGGAATAAAGGTTTCAACAGCAAAACCTTTGGCTTTGTGAAAGTGTGAATTTGTTTAAACCAATGAAACATAAAAGTAAGATTTAAATCCTCTGTGTTCCCATTTTATAACTTCCAGCAGCATTTTAACTACTGAATTGCCAAACACTACTCGAACCTACTCTATTTGATCTCATACTCCATGCAGAGAAGTGTGTTCATGCAAGCACAACGACCAGAACTGCCGTCCTGGAATGATTGCTGTGACATTTAGACAAGCTAGGGTAGAAAAAAAAAATATGTCAGTATTAGAACTATACCACTGCATGTGCTTCTCCTTGCACAGTGTCACAGTGTTCCTCTAAACACTGGATAACTGTTAGATACTGTATCTTACGTTAGCAATTACTGTCTTGTTTTGGGCTACTGAATCTTCTGAAACATGGTGCACTGTTTTAGATGCACAATGTAAATGTTTGGAAAAACATACAGTCTTGCTTTTAAAATATTTATGTTACTTCAAGTACATTTAGCAACACACAGTTTTATCAGCGTTCAACAAATGCTAACTGGGGGACAGAAATTCCTACTTGCATAAGCTCTACCTTTGCAAGCAGAAATGACATTAAGTGCTAAAATTACTATGGAGATAGAAAGCCTTCAGCAAGTCTACATTCACCTGAAGGTGTGATGGAAACACACAGTGCACCATGGAGCACTCCATTTCAAGCTTCACATTTGGCAGGTGCAGCTCTCAAACGTAAGTACTCCCTCCACTGATACAGCAGCCTTGACTCCCAGTTCCTCCTCCTGCCACCTACACCTTATCTCCACTCTGTGATAAATTTCCTTCTGGGTGAAGTGAGGACAATAATCAAGTTAAGGTCAAAGTTACTTGGTTATTTTAATCTGATCTAAGTCTGTGTAACGGCCAGAGGAGGCAGCACACTCTTTTGGCAGTTCTGTGCCAGCAGTGGCATTTTTTATGGCTGCACACAGAGATGTCTTGGGAAATCAGTCCAAAACATCATCATTCCTTGGGATTTGTTTTCAGCTGGACCAGTGAATCAGCTCACTCTGCACACACGTGAATGCTACCATCCACTGCAAAATTTTGCTTCCTGAAACCACCCATTTGTTCTATAGGTGTGATCTGGCTTTCACTGCCCATAAAACAGCAAACTAAGAAAACCAGAGGCATCACAACAGTCTGAGGATGATGCTTAATAATTTATGCTGAAAAAATAATGCTTTTTCAGAGCCTGTAGCAAACAGGATTTCTTTTCCAATGACTTCAGCCCTTGGGTAGCTCAAATTCTCACTTAAAAATGAATTCCAAGGCCTAGTGATGATAGGTTCACCAACAGAGATGCTGCCTTTACAGGAGCTAGCAAGTTTTAGGGTGAGAACAGTTAGAAGGGGCAGTAGAAAACACCGCAGTAAAGAAAGAGCAAGGAGAGGAGACACCAAACATGGGCACAGAAGATACAGAGTGAGTTCTGAATGATACAACTAGAAGCAAAGTGCAACAAGGTATGTGTTAAAACTGCCAGGAAAAAAGATGCCATTAAATTCAGTGCTTAAGTTTTCTCAGCCTTTCAAACTGCAATCAGAGTGTCATATCACTCCAATAGATTTAACTATTAGGAAGTGTGAAATGAATGACTTTAGATATGCATGTTACAATAAAGCTAACTAGAGCTCCCCAGCAAACATTTTTACTACTATATGATGTGGGTGATAAAGATGCATGAGGACACATTTCTGTCCCTGCTGAAGCCTTCTGAAATCCCATCTCTGCATCACAACTTGTATTTTCATGTCACTGATGTCACAGTGCATGTCATACCTCTTCCAACTTAAGTCCCTCAAAGTGACGTGCAGCCAAAATGTGAAATCTAAATGCAGAGTGTGTGATTTAACAGGGAAGGTATAGAACTTACTGCAGTGAGAAAGCGTACAAAGATGAGGAGTGGCAATACACCTGACCCCATCATTTCTATGAGAAATGCCTCAAATTTGCTAGCCTGTGAGGGAAAAAAAGAATGAAAAATTACAAAAATGAAGAAAAGAGCTCCATCACTGTATGAAACAGTACAGTAGAAAAGACAGAACCAGAAAACCTACACAAGTGTGAGTAGGAGAGCTGCTTCTTTAAAACATATACAGCTAACAAGATCTCCATCAGTCAGAAATCATAAACACTGCTCAGCCAGTGTCCAAAAACATTAGTGCCAGTACCTATTACACATTAGGAGAAGCCTTATCCCTGCCATCATAGAATGGCCTGGGTTGAAAAGGACCACAATGCTCATCTGTTTCCAACCCCCTGCTGTGTGCAGGGTCGCCAACCAGCAGCCCAGGCTGCCCAGAGCCACATCCAGCCTGGCCTTGAATGCCTGCAGGGATGGGGCATCCACAACCTCCTTGGGCAACCTGTTCCAGTGCCTCACCACCCTCTGGGGGAAAAACTTCCTCCTAATATCCAACCTAAACATCCCCTGGCTCAGTTTAAAATCATTCCCCCTTGCCCTATCACCACCCACCCTCACAAACAGCTGTTCCTCTCCTGTTTATACGCTCTCTTCAATTACTGGAAGGCCACAATGAGGTCTCCCTGGAATCTTCTCTTCTCCAAGCTAAACAAGCCCAGTTCTCTCAACCTTTCCTCATAGAAGAGGTGCTCCAGCCCTCTGATCATCAGATACCAGCTAACAGCAACCAGGCCTTCAGTTAGAAATAGCTGCCTTCTACACCAAAGTACACACTTATCACCATGTGTAATTTGTATACACACAGCAGAGTTAAGAAATATTCTATAAATCCCCATCCATCCCATTAGGACTAACAAAGTTGTCATGACTTCCAAAGAAATGTAAAGCTGAGAACAGACTTTCAGACCTCCATCAGACTGGTCAGCCACAGGAAAAGCAGTTCTGGTCCACATTCTGCACCTGCAAGATTCAGCTGTGCTCCAACTCAAATATTTGCCATTTTCTGTGTACCAAATTCCCACCAAAGAATGCACATCGATCAATGGATGCTTGTCTGCAGATTCCCAACTGTAAAACTTTCTGCTTGTAAAAATAAATAACATTAGGAAAGCTTCACAAGATTTACTTCTACACTACCCTACCAGGCCATCTGATTGCCCAGTGGCACCACAAATATATAGCTAAAATTCCAGCTGAAAAGCTTTCTGTTTGGTAATATTTAGTACCTGAGAAAGGATGGGATTGGCTTAACAGGTTTTGTCTCAAATGTCTCGATATGGATCCTAGCAGTGATGTACCAGCCAGCAGGCCAGCTCTCTATTTCCACAATACATTTCTAAAATCACTTTTCCATGAAAAGAATCAGGTTTCAAAACTTAGATATACACAAGCGAGAGCACATAAGTGCTGGGAGCTGCTTAGCATAGCAAAATGTTTCTCTTGAGTGAAAACTACCAGTCTGAAACCTCCTCAGGGAAGGGTGTCTTAAAGTGTCAAGGAAACTCATGCAAGCTGCTTGCCTTAATGAGTTTAAGCTGCTGGCATCAGAGCTACTGCCAGAGTTTCACTCCCCATGCAATTGTTTTGCAGGAGGGAGGAGCAATTAAAAAAAAAAAAAAAATCATCAATTTAAATTCACTCGGAAAACTAAGTATTTGCAAAAGTAATTGGGAAATTATGCACTGGAAGTTTAGGTTATAGGTATGTTTCAAGTGAACTCGGAAAGTCTGTCCCTTGTGCTTCTAATAGTTATGGGACCTCCATCAGTTTTAATTCAGAGCTATAAGCAAAGTGCACCCACTTTCTGAAACACTGAAATGAAGATCCCTCAAAGACCTGAGAGAGGATATGATTTTATTCACAGATTTTTTTTATTCTAAGGGTGTTCAAGCAGTCTGTAACTTCAAGGGCAAATCATGCCTTTTATTAAAATGTTCTGAAGGGCATCAAATGGTAACTTCTGCACAAAACATCCCTATATGGTAACAGATAATAGTTCTTTGGATGCAATAAAGGAAATGCTGCAGAGTTTTTAAACTTGTAAGCCTAGCATTTGCAGTGGAGATACTGAAGTTGGGCTTTTCAATCCACAAAAACAACAGGTTAAAATCTACAAATTCCTTATGGAAAACACTGAAATAATTCAGCCACGCTTCCTCAGCTTGAAGAAGCTCAAAATATTATAGGGCAATGCCAACTACAGACAGATCTGCTACACTGATTTGCATTAATATTGAAAGTGCACGATAATAAAATGACCTCCACATAAGAATCCACGGTTTTTCTGCTGGCTGCGGGGGTCTCATCCTTCCCTGCACTATGAGATTCTGAAAAGACAGATAGCAAAGACAAAGCAAAACATGAAGTAAGAATGCTTAAAGGAACTGTGTGCTCTTAAAATTTGCTTAATCTTCCATTTAGAAGGCAAAATCTTGCTGAGGGGGCTGTTTTACTGCAGAATACATTCAAAGATCAGCTGTTACATACTGCAGGAATTTAACCAACAAAGAGAAGGTTATAAAACATCTTAATACAACAATAATCCACAGCATCAGGCTGAGGAGAACACATCAATCTTCTCAGAGGGTTGGCACTTTCTTCCAATTGTCTTTTTGTTTATGGAGTTAGAAAGAAGTTTATTCTTTGATAAGGCATGTTATGCTGTGCCACAGAAATAGGTCACGGATGACATGTAGTTTTGTAATCACTGTAAATATGTATATGTGCATCTCAGATATGCTGTTGGTACACCGCTCTGCCATTAGGCACTGAGAAATACAGCACACGGTATCAAGACTAGAAGATGCAATCTTGTTTACTGAAAATATGGATTTAATGCAGTTGTCAACACTCAAAGGACTCTTCCTAAGTAGTTCCTACAGGGATACCTTATGCTCTTGGTGGGACTGCATGAGACAACTTCCAACCTCTGAGCAGTTCTTTGTGCACACAACAACTTCTTATCTTTAGATGAAATTGCACCTCTCAGTCTGAAATCTTCACATTGTATTATTTTAGCAATGAGAGCAAAACCACAACATCCCAGTACCCTGCGCTCACAGGAGAACCTCACAGCTCTTTAAATTTAGCTCCTGTATACAGCTAAACATTCATACCAAACTGCTAAAGAAACGAGGCTCCAAAAAATATCAGCCAAAGGTTTTCTGGAACAGTATTAAGAAATAAGATGATCAACGATGTCCTTTAAGACAAATGAATAAGTCTCTAATGACAAAATCTCTTTGATCACGTAAACACGTGGAAGTTTGTTTCTTCATAAAGTAATACAAATGCTGAGCCACAAAATATTTTATCTTACCAAGTATCTGATCTATTTACTGCAACTAGATGCTGAAGTTCTCATGAATGCTAAACTCACTAAACACTGGATAGCATTATAAATAAAACCTTCAGTCTCAGGCAGACTATTACATATAATTGCTTGGTTAGAAAAACAAAAAGTCTTCATGATTTGGCATTCCTCTTTCAAACACAAATGCACTGAAAGCGCTTTCAAAATCTCTATCCTTCAATTATAAGTTTACACTGTGATCTCAGCTTTATTATCAGTATCTACATTGGAGTGTTGGCTGCCTGGGGCAAGGACTGAGTTCATACAGCACGCCAACCATACAGCAAGAGCAGGATTCATCTCTATAAAGCAAAAAAAAAAAAAAAAAAAAAAAAAATCCAGGTGGAAAGAGAGAGAAGAGATACCAATGATAGCAGCAAGTCCACGTTATTACATGCAATAGTTCCTTTCTACCAGAGATTTTAAAACTGGAGTTTTTAGCCACATAAGTTGCATAGAGTTCTGCAACCACAGCATGCACGTTGTCCAGCTATTCCAAAGGAAGGAGGGCACAACTTCTGCAGGTGAAGCTGCAGCCAGCGCAGTGACAGAGCAACGTGCACCTCCACAAATCGCTGCTGGCATCACAGCTCCTGCATTCAGTCCATACTCATTCCCACCACCGTTCTCTAGATTCACACCACATCCACCACCGCCAACACAGCGTGTGTGCCAGTTGCCATTCCCAGAACAATACACAGCTCCCCTGGAAAGACAAATCTCACGTTCCTCACATGTTTTGTGTGTACAGCACTTCCTCCTCCTGCCCTTCCATCACTTCCACAGCACAGCGTGACAAAACTCAGTGACGACCACAGAACACACCATTAAAAGAGAAACACGCCTCAAAGAATCTGTTCTTCACACCGGCGAGCTAAAAAGCTAAAAAGCAAACCGAAAACGCGGCGACACGCATCCTACAACCGACATCCCGAGGGCAGGGGAGAGAGGAAAACACCAAAGCAAGGAGCTGAGGGAGAGGAAAACCGTCCGTTTTCTCCCTACCTGCGCCTACACAACAGCGGGCTTCCGCAGGAGCCGCCTCCTCACCTGACACCTCCAGGAAGGAGCGCGTTTAATCGCGATTGGAATCACAGCCCTCACCTCGGCCGCGGTGGGGGGCACACAAAGCCGGCTTTGGGGGCTGCCATCCCTCCCCCCCCCCCGCCGCTCCCAGCAGGTGGCAGCCCCCCAACCCCCCCCCACCCAATTCTTCACCCCTTCCCCCTCCTCCCCGCCCCTCAGCGGCCCCTCAGGCGGTTCAGCCCCGCTCCCTCCACCCCCCACCCGCGGTCGGGCCTAGCGCTGCCGCCAGGCCTAAGAGAAGGGGGAAGGGGAGCCGGGCCGGCCGGGCGGCCCGCATTCACTCACTCACACACACTCACTCACTCACCCAGGCCGATCCCCTCAGGGCCGCCCCCGCCGCCTTCCATGCCGGGCGGCGAGAGGAGGGGGGGGCACGGGCGAGGCGGCGGAGGGCGGGTGGAGGAGGCGAGGCGAGGCGGGAGGGCGGAGGGCAGGGCGGCCGGGGCCCTCCCTCCCCTCCTTCCCTCCCTCCGCTCGGCCCCCTCAGCCGCCTCCGAGACGTTCCGAACGACCGCCGCCTTCGGGCCGAGGGTTCGGGTTCACGCCAACGGACGCTATTCCCGCTCGGACTCGGCGGCTCAGCGTTCGGCTCAGCGTTCCTCTCCTCCGCCGCCGCCGCAGCGCTACGTGGCCGCCCGCAGCCAGTCTCGCGACTCCGCCGCGCGCACGCGCGGGCACGCGCCGAGGAGGTGGTTGCCGCGGGCGCGCGCGGGGGGGAGACACCCATAGGCTGAGGGGAGGGCGAGCGGCGCGAGGCGCGCGGCGGCGCATGCGCGGCTGCCTCTCTTTCCCCCCCTTCCTCTCTATTCAGCTTAGGCAGCGGAGGGGACGCGAAACGCAGGTGAGCGCACGTTGAGGGGGAGCTGTGCGCATGCGCGGACGCCCGGCGGGGTTCAGGTGAGGCGCGCTCCCGGCGGCAGGAGGGGCCGAGCGGCGGCGGCTGCCCCCGGCCGGACCGACCGTTACTCCGCTGAGGTAATAAAAGAGGCCGCCCTCATTGCAGTCAGCTGAGCTGGGCGAGCTGCGGCTTCGCTCCGGTCCACGCCTCCTTCCCTCGGGCACCTCCGTGACTGCTGAAGGCGGGAGGGATGGAGGTAACGCTTCGCCGAGCGGCTGGAAGGGGCCGGGCGGGTCTCTGAGGGCCGCCCCTCAGGTAAAGCTGCAGAGAAACCCCACCGGACCGAGGATCCTATCATTCTATTTGACCAAAGCCCGGTTTCCTCTTGTTCCACACCTTCTCTTGCCTTAAAATGTTAATAACCACTTAACTCTGGCCTGTGGTTTCTTGATTGCACCCACCTGCAGGGCCTGTGTGATGTGTGAGGGAGAGACGCGACGAGAAATGGATTTTGCTGGTGGAATTGGCAGCTGGGGGCAGGTATGGAGCTTGTGAAGGGCTGGAGGGATCTGTAAGGGGGTGGGGGTCTGGGGGGGGTTCGTGTGGTGTGGGTCGGGGCACACAGTGCTGAGCAGCAGTCTCACGTCCCCTAGGAAGCAGCAGTGCCTCCTCCATAGCCCTGAAAACCACTTCTGAGTGCTGTGTAGGAGGAGAGAGCGCTACTGTGGTTTAGGTTTGGCGGCAGCAAAAGGACGGGCAAGAGTGGCAGAAACAGGAAGAAGGGGCAGGGCACAGCCTTTTTGGTGGTGTTAGCTGCATCCTAAGACTTGAGGAATTTTGTGCTGTGTAGCTTTGACTCCCTCCTGCCTGATTTCAGACCCATATCCTTTCCATAGCCTCCTTTTAAAATCATTTAGTCCCTTCCTCTACCTGTGGTTTGTTTCCTTGCTTGCTGTAAACGGTCCCCAAATGGTGTAGGAATCTAATTTGAGTTTTTTGGGGGGAAACAAAAAGTCTTTTTGCCTACTGAAATGCTACCTGCTGGAATATTTGACCTGCTTTTTATTACTGCACATAAAATCCAGATTTGAGCTCCCTGTGGAGAGCAGGGATTGGGACTCTCAAAGTTAATAATCAAATAAAAGGGACAGTGTATGCTTGGGAAGCACCATGGTAAGATCAGAATGGTGTTTATAGAGTCACAGATTTGGCTTGGGTTGGAAAGGACCTTAAAAATCATCTAGTTCCAACTGCTTTCCAGCTTTCTCCTTTGCCCCAGCAACTCCTGCTGTGTGGGCATGGGAAAGGAGTAAAGCACAACATACTTTGCTCAGGCCAGCCCTGTTGGAGCTATTACTGGCAGGCTCAGTTCAGAGCAGACCCCAGACTGTTTTCATCTCTGCAGGGACTGTGTATAGCTGAGAGGGGAGAGGGTAGCTAAGGAAGACCCAGGTTTTGAGAGCATGTTGTTGCCCCTGCTCAGCCCCACGCCTTTGTGCAATGCAACTCTTCATAAAGAGAGGCCATGTAATTAAATTTCAAACTTTGAAAAGGACAGGAAGAAAAGCTCTGGAGACTTTTTTCTTGACAGATGGATGAACAAGAAAGCAGTGGGTTGTAGAGATGCTATTTCAAATGTGAAATTCTATCAGAGGGATAACTGTCCACTGCTTGCCAGTGTCCCACTTGGCTCCGAAAGAGTGCAGGTGAAGAGTGAAGCCACCAACTATTTCCATTTCTGTATACAGGCACAGCCACTGCTAACGTCTGATCTTGGGACAAGAGCAGGCAAGTGCCTTGATAAGTTTTTTTCTCCAGTGTGTGGGGAGAGCACTTAGTCTCTCAATTTGTTTTGCTGTACCCCCCCTTCCCTGATGCTGTGTCTGTGATTTTTCTAGCCTGGCTTCTTTACTCTGATCCTGTGGCATGAAGTCCCCTTACCTCAAAATAGATCCTGGAAGATTGCAGAGGCTTTCCTGTAAAAGATGCTTTTTGACTTCAGTTTCACATAGTGATTTTGCTCTCCCCAAGAACAAGTTGTGCAGAGGTTAAAAGGAAATGTTAAGTCCCTTTCTCAGCAAACACCTAGGACTCTGCAGAGAAAGGACCTACAAAGATAAGGGACTGAGTGCAAGTATTCTTGGATTGTCAAACTTCCAACATGACAACAAAGTACTTGTCCTTATCTGTCTGCTTTGTCACTTCTGCATCTGTGTTGGGGAAGAGGCTGCTGCAGAGGAGACTGACTTTTCCAAGCCTTGCTGGGTGATTTGGCTCCTGAATGCCCAGGGCACCCTGCAGTTGCACACTTTCTTCCCTGGCTGTTTTATTAATGGAAGTTGACATCCTCATGCTGGCTCCCTGGGAGGGATCCGCCTGAGTCATTGGCTGTAACACAGCCCTTTTCCCACAAAGGGCTCCCTTCAGCTATTTACATCCCTCTCTTTGATCTATCTTTTGACATGAAAAGACATGTCAGCCAGGTAAAGGGAAACAAACAAAATGCAGGAGCAGTCCCACATCTCTGCTTGCACATGATCCGCTCCCTAGCACACGCCTGCCTTACAGCCACAGATCCGTATCAGCCTTCTGATTTCCTTGCTATCATCTGTCTTCCCTTCATGCTGTTGTTTAATTTCTAGAGGCATATGTGCATCTTGTTCACTGCTCAGTAAGATGCTGTGGCACGTTTGCCTACTCTCTCTGGTATTTCCCTTCTATCTATAGTACAACTAGTATGGGAAATGCCCTCACACATCCTCCTTACTTCATGCAGTGCCAGGAACAGGTGATAGAGATCTTCATTTCCTGCCTTAAACTGCTGCAGTGTTTCAGCAAGCAGCTGTTTGCAGCTCACTCCAGAAGTAGCAGCAATGCAACTGTAGGTGAATTCCTTTGTGGAAACCAGATCTTTCGTTGCTAAGTAGCTTAGGATCTTTCAGAGTTAAAATAAATAAATAAGACGACTAACTATTATGCAAATTCAAATTAGATGCACCAGAACACAGTATCATGCACCTGTGTTTTTTCTATAGGAATAGGTGTTCTAGAATTGCTGAGAAAGCAAATCTAATGGATAAGAATGTTGTTGAGATGCAGCTCTTTGGAGATGACTGCTAGTGCCAGGTGCAGAATAGTGTGGGAAGGAGAAATATCGAACAGAGCTTAGTTCCTACCTTTATCAGCAGTTAATTTTCTTGTGGCATTGGCCAGCTTGTTGGGTTTGCACAGCTTGGTGCTCTTGGGCAATCTCTGAGCTGATTGGTCTGGTTATTTTATGTCTTCCAGGTAGTAAACCAGTGCTGGAGTGCTCTGGTAAAGGAGATGTCTGGTCCAGGGCCTGCAGTTCCATTTAAGCTGTGCTGCTGTGGGATGTGGCTCTGTTGGTGAGGATTCTCTACTTTACCCAAGCAGGGATAGCTCTCTGCTTCACCTGGACTTGTGCTATGATAATTTCTTGGGAAACTCTCAGCAGCCAGTGAAACAGCCCTCCTAGTGTTCGTTCTTCCTACAGCCAGCAGGGAGGTGGGCTGCCTGCCTTTTCTCCTACTCACTGTTCCCACAGGTGAATCTTCATGGCTTGTGCTGATTCAGGGCTGGCACCAAGCATAGCAAGTTGCTGTTTGACTGAAGTCTCCACATCATAACAGTTCTGCTTTGGGAAAAGCCTGAAATCAGCGTTGAGGGCCTGGTGAGAATGCAGTTGCAAGTAGGATTCTTTCTCCTTCCCCAAAGGGGAAATGCCCTCAGGGTTAGATGTTGCTCAAGGATGCTGCAGTGAACAGGCCCTGAGGGAGAAGCGAAACTAAGCATGGACAGGAGCACTGATGTCTTGCTGTAACCCAAGCAGTTACTTTTTGGACTGATACTTTAGCTTTAGGTATTGTGCTACGTCTTGCAGGATTCAGGATCCTCTCAAGCAATGGGAAAGGAAGCAAAAGGGAAACAAAGGGCTTTTCATGCCAGCTCTTGTTATAGGAAGCCCTATGCTCGAAGGGAACCACCCCCTTGAGTGTTGGGCTTTGACACTGTATCAGCACAGAGAAGATCAGACAGGAAATTCCTGTTCCCACTCTCCCTTCTCCTTTGCTAGCTCAGTGTAAGGCCACAGTTAAAGATTATCTGTCTCCAAATAATGCAGAGTTAACACCACCAGCATCTCTCTTCATACCCTTGGTTAGACCTTGAGAGCAGCAGGATGCAGGCAGAGTAAACTCCTGATTCCACACAGGACTACTTAAAAATTAAACCATATGTCTAAGCTTGCTGTCCAGACACTTGGTGCTATGACTGCTACGTAAGCTTTCAGGCTTGTGATGAAGTAATTAAGTGTGAGTATCACCTTACCAGGCTGTGGAGACATGTTCTTTTGTTAAGGACACCTCTACTCTGGTCAGCATCAACTTCCTACCAGAGCTATATGAGTGCAGGTCCATTATATGTTGGCTGGTGAGGAAAAAAGTAGCTAAATTGTGGTCCTTTCCACTCACATCCAATATTACAGCCCAGCTGCTTGTGTAAAAACACCTACGGGTTTGAAAATTACCCATTAAAAGCTGTGTTTGAGAAGAAGCAATTGCTTCAATAGAGCAATATTTACTAGCTTTGCAGAAGGAGCACAGTGAGACTCACCCCTATGAAAATCATGTTGTGTTAATGTCTCTGGGGTGGGCTTACTTTATTCAGGCTTAACCTTTGTTAACCTTTGCTTTCTTCCTGTCCTTGCATCTGCTGTGTATTTTTAACCTACCGCTTCAGTAGCATCCTGCACACATTCTTCCCTAGCCTCCTCCTGCCCTTCCTGCCTCACTTTGTCTACCAGCCTGGGGTACAGGAGCATTGCAGCTGGCATCTCACACTGTTAACATTCTGCCCTGCCCTCCAGCAGCTGGGATGCACTGTCCCAGGCTTAGGCCCAGTTATGGCCAGTTATGAGATCAGGGGTAACTCACTGCAAGTTTCTGATGCAGTCCAGATCAGCACTGTATGCAGATCTAGTGTAGGGAATCTCAAATGCTGTTTTCACAGCAGCAATAGAACTAAGCCTCAGAGGGGACCCTCTGCCCCCTGTGCTGCCTAGTGTCATGCAAGGAATAATTAAACTAGCTGAGCTCTAGCTTGACTTAGGCAATTATTCACTTCCTACCTACTTCCACAAGAGCTTCCCCCCATTCTCTGCATTTTGGGACAGGCTTTTTTTGCTTGATCCACAGTACAAAAGAAGCAATAAGGAAACTCCTCCCTATTCCTTGTTCTAACCACTTCAGACATGCTGCCAGTTTGCTGCAGGGTACAAATTATCATAAACTCAGGGAGCTCCCTTACCTAGAGAGGTTTCAGCAGTTCTGGTATACTAGCAACTATCAGGGTAGATGCCCATTCCTCTGCAACAAGCATTCTGCAAAGTACAACTGCTCCAGAGCACCTGTCTGTGTGGTTTCTTTTGCTCTCCTCTCAACTCAGGTAAGCTAGTTGTCTGTTAAATAGGAAGAGAGGGGGTGAACACAAAGGAAATCAAACAGTTTCCTGTTTGTTTATCATGAACAAAAGCTTGTTTGGCTGGTCTGCATGTTGCTAGCAGGCTAGCCCAGCTGCTGTGGTTAGTGCAAAACTGAGCTCTTCCACTAGCATGAAAGGAAGTAGTAAAGCCAAGTCTCCAGGGGATAGGAGAGAAGAATCTCCCCCCACACCCTTTGGAAGTTTGCAGACAAGGCAGAGCAGGGTGGGCTGGGAGATTTCACTGTGGATTGTAAGGCTTTGATGTGTGAAGGTAGCAACCAAATGCTGCTCTTTGGTCTAAAGCAGGAGATGCATTCTGGCACCTCTGCCAGCACAGAAGGTTGCATGCAGGGCCCTTCAACAACCCCAGCAGGTCTCTCATGTTGCTCACAAACAGCAGACCTTATCCAAAGCTATCAGTCCCCATAGCTTAGTTTTTGGGCTGCTTTCAGATCATTACCAGTGATGAGTCTGTGGTGCCATCACTGTAATTGCTGTGGTGCCAAGTAACTATAGGGCTTTAGACTGAAGAAATGCCAATCTTTTACCAACGCTGGGATCTTCCAGTATGAATTGGACATACTAGCTGTCTGGATCCAAAGTCTCAATTCTATTTCCTTATATCAAGCTAAACAACTTCAACCCTTTATTACTTCTGCCCATCCTGTTAGTACCAAGCTAGGGAGGACTTTTAGGATCAAAAGGAGCACAGGAGGAACAGTAGAAGGGCTGCAAGGAAACAACAAAGCAAAACCACCATGGGACCAAGGTTAGAAGATGACAGGCATTTGCACAGTTCAGTATTTTCTGTAGTTTAAAGGGGATAAAACCTGGAGATGGGACCAGAGATGCTCAGTACAGTTGAACGGTCATCAGTTTTACTACTACAGCCTGACACAGGGAATAAATACTTTTACCTGCTTTCCAGAACAGCACTGCCCCTCAGACAGCTTTTATATATAGCTTTTTTTCTTCCCTTGTCTGGGCAGCGTATCTCCAGACAGGCTGAAGCACATCTTGGTCCTCACCGCCCTCCACGTGCAGATAGCAGAACAGCTGCTGCCACCATCTGGTGGGAGAGCAGCATAGCTGCCGACTCAATCCCCTCTTCAGTTTGCATTCGTTTTGCTTTCTGAAAAAGATAAGCTCACGTGCCCTTCTGAGCACTCTTTTTTAGAGTGACTGTCACATCCACTGACCTTGGTGAAAGAACTAAAGCTACACAACAGGAGAAGTGGCAGGGAGTAAATCAGGACTTCTGCAGAAGTATCTTTTCCTCCATGCCTGAAATCCACCCACTGCGTTAAGTGAACTTCTGCTTTGTCACCCCCCAGACACAATCCACTGTCCCTCCAGCTGTCACTGTCATGATTCACCAAGCAAGGCCACTACACAGCCCAGGTGTCTCTTGCTCTTAACTAACACCTGAAAAAACATTGGCTTGACTGAAGAGCGAGTTCTCAGCTTCTGTTCCACAGTCCAAGGATCTGCAACTTTGTAACAGCCCACATTTAGTCAGCCCAAAGGTACTGAACATTGCAGCAACACCTGATACAAGCACTGTGGTGTTCTGAGTGTCACTGGGCCACTTAATTGTGCCCAGAAACAAACAGAAGAAAACTCCTTTACTCAAGCTTCCTGAAAAGTTGGCATTCTCAAACCTAGCTTAATTAATGGTCAATGAAGCCACTACTCTGACAATACATGGGAGGCACACTGGTCTGTTCTGAAGCTTGTTCAGTTTTATTTATGAATCCTCTATCAGTTGAATTTTCATTTTCTCTGCTTTACCCAATCAGGAAAATGCAAGGATTTTTCTGCAAAGAGCTGATCTGGCAGGTAAAGGTGATCAGGGTAGCTGTGGCTGCAGAGCCAGGTTCACTGTGGCAACTGGAGGAGTACAGACTGTCCAGAGGGCAAGTAGGTAATGTTGCGAGACCTTGAGAGCTGGTAAGCAATATCTTCAGCTGCCTCCAGCTTGCGTAGCTCAATTAGGC
Organism: Meleagris gallopavo; assembly: GCF_905368555.1. Classification (NCBI taxonomy): domain Eukaryota; kingdom Metazoa; phylum Chordata; class Aves; order Galliformes; family Phasianidae; genus Meleagris; species Meleagris gallopavo. The sequence goes on along the minus strand of NC_139432.1, from coordinate 3,317,827 downwards.
CATCACCTGCAGTGGCTAGTGAGTTGGCAATCAGCTCAGCTGCTTTGGAGTCTCCCTCAGCTGAGATGACAGCTGCTTTCTTTTGCTGCTCAGCCTGCAAGGGAACAGATGAGAAGGAAAGTGAGCAGAAAAGGAAACAGAAGATACTACTGTCAAGTTTAAAGTATAAATTTCCCCTTCACCAGCCTATTTTTCTATCCTCCAGAAGACTTAAGAGAGCTAAAACAGGTGGTTGTATTTTAAAGCTGTATATATATATATGCACACTTTTTTTTTTTTTTGCCTACTGTGGAGGAGAGGTTTAAGACAATCTCAAGTTGATTTTTATCTTAACCTCCTGGAACAGCAACTCACCTAAGGGCACTCTTGGTGGATAGCTAAGAAGATTTGAGAACTGTGAACTATATTAGCATTATGGAAATATTCACCATGAGATGAAATGACAGAGATAGCAGGACTGTTTTCAAGCCAAAGTTTCTCAGAAGGATAAAGTACCTTTTCCACAATGAACCTGGCTCGCTCTGCTTCTTGCTGGGCCACTTGCTTCATTTCAACTGCTTCAGTGAATTCCTTGCCAAAGGTCAGATGGGTCTGCAGGGCAGAAATCACAGTTCACAACAGCATTTACAGCGACACTGCTATCAACCTCTAAGGCAGGAGGCATCCTGCCTTTATCAGAGAAGATGGAAAGCCAATATCACTAAAAAAAAAAATTAAAAATGCAGTGTAACAGAAGCTAAGCCTAGCAAGCTTTCCCTTCTTTTAAAAAAAAGACTCAAAGACGTGTCGTAAACATATTTCATAAACACAATTTCAATCCAGTAGGTGGGTCAACACAAATATCTTGAGACACATACCATGCTCTCCTACCATTTCTTGCTTACAGATTAGGAGCCTGCAGTCTGCCAAGCAACCCTGTTCTCTTCATGCTCAACTATGCACTGTTGTGCCCTCCCTGAGCTGTTCTGTACACATACAGACTACTGGGATGCTACAAGGGAAGTGTGAGTTTCCTTAAGTAGTGTATTCAGAAAAAAAAAAAAAAGACTCAAAATCACAAAGCCACATTCCTGCAAACGTTTCCTGTACGTTCAAAGCCAGATGAAAATGCTTGTTTCCCTTTTCTCTAGACAGGATTTTGGAAGGAAATCCCAGAAGAGAGAGATGCACGCATAGATCAGTCTGCCAAAGATTTAATTTACAAAGCTTTTAGGGAGGAAGGAGGGGAATGCTCACTCCCTGAATAGTCTTAAAAGACAGCACAAAAAAAGATGCTATGTCTCAGGGTATTTGTGGAACAGCAGGCTTCTCTATAGCAATCTGCAGACTGATCCATCATCCACAAAATCATTTGCTTCTCATTTTAACTACACAAACCCTTTAATAACGGAGTCTGTTGATAAGCTAGTGCAAGAACTTGCTCAAGGACATAGGAGGCCAATGACACAACCAACTGCTTTGAACTGTAACCACTGCATCATGTGCAACTGCAGACAAACATGGTCCACATACACAAACTTTTAAACCCCTTCTCTTATCCTCTACCAGTTTTCTTCCCTACTGCTCTTATTCATGCAGAGAGAAAAGCTGAAAGAGAATTCTTACCAAGGATACATCATCCAGAATGAGGCCAAAGGTTGCTGCTCTCTCTGTGAGGTCTTCACTCACTTGCCTGGAGACCAGTTCTCTTTGAGTGATCAGTTCTCCAGCATCAAAGCGAGCCTGAAGTCAAGATGGACAACAGTGAGAGGAGAGCTCTCAGATGCTCTGCTTGTCTCTCAACTTGATGAAAGTAAAGCCAAGTAGTTAGAATGACAAAGAAGCAATTAGCATAGCTACGGTTTTAACTCCTCTGGGTTGCCCGTTAGAGCCAAGGGGTAGAAAGAGAAGTCTCATTTTGGAGCTTGACATTTTCCACAATTCAGCAGGTCCCATAATTGCTAAAACAAAAGAAAGGTGGTGGGTGGAGCCCAGCAGCATTCACACTATTCTTACCACGACAGACTTGAGGATTTCAGTTGTGATGGAGGGCAGGACACGCTCATCGTAGTCCTCCCCAATACTTGTGAAAATGCGGGGTAACTGCGCAGTCACTGGTCTGAACAGGATACGCAGTGTGATGTTCACATTCTGTAGATCTGCAGAAACAGTCACAGATTTAGCAGCAGACCTCATGGGGAGGAGATATCCTGAAGCTGTCCTCTCCAGAGGAAAGCAAAATAAGACAAACATTCAGATTTCTAAGAAAGAAAAGGTTTTTAGTATTTCTTTTACCAAGGACTGCTTTTCGCCTAGGGATCCAAATCCTCCTTATAGATTAAATTTAAGCTTCAGTTTGTTTGTAACTCAGGGAATTACTGACCCTATTGCAAACATAGAAATTTTTTATTTAAGGGACAAGTATCAAACTACTCCTGACTGCTAAACTGTATTCTACACACACAGAATCTCCATGTTCAGAAAAGAAAACCCTCGTGCCTATAGTCCTCTTCAGCAGGTTAATATATAATAAAGGTCTTGACTGTGGAAAAGCTTTTTCTCATGCCTCTGTTCATGCTGCAAAGCAGCAAAAGAGTGAGACACACACAGCACATCAGAGAGCCCAGATCTTGTGGAGCTGCCCAGTCCAAAAGCTCACCTTTACTGCCAGTGATGACAGGTATGTTACGTGGGCGAGAACGGCAGTCAAAAATGATTGGTTTCTGTACCCACGGGATGAGGAAGTGAGTGCCTTCTCCTACCACTGTGTCCTGGACCCCACGGAATCGATCGAAGATAACAGCTCTGTGTCCTGCATCAACTGGAAAATAAAACAACATCGTTTCGGTACTGTCACAAGTTATACCTGCACAGCACCAAAACCTCCATAGAAACAGTTTATGGGAGTTAGTTAAGGCCTTTTTGCTCTGTGAAACGGGTGAAAATATTTATATTAGGAGCAACAAATTAAAAGAGAATACTCATCCATAACCCTTGACCCTCAGCTTGCACACAAGAGACAGTTTTCTAGAGAAAAGTCTGCAGTCCTCCTCCTTACGCAATGGACGAGGTACAAAACAGCCCTGAAAGGCTTCGTGGCTGTTTTCCCCAGACACCATTAGCAACAAAAGTACAGAGCAACCAAGAGCCTGGCAAAAAGGATATAAAGAGAACCGAAAGCGCTCAGCCTGTCCCACTCACCGTTGTACAGAGCAGAATTGACAACTCCACCTGCAACAGCCAGCCCCAGGCCGAACTTCCCAATGCTTTCAAACACCTTGGCGGCCATTTCACACGAGTTCTAACCCCTTTAAGAAGCACCTCCTGCAAAAATCCACGACTTCTGTAAAACTACACGAAATGGGAAAGCCAGGCAGCCCTGCACGTGTGTACCTACAGACCTGAGAAGTGAAGAAGTAGCCCTCCTCCAAGGAACCCGCCCTGCAGTGGGAGCATTCATCACAGCAGCTCTTTCTCTCCCCCCTCAGCAGCCACACGGCTCCCTTTCCCCTCCCCCTCCCCACCCCCCCCAACAACCACGCGCTGCTTCTCCCTGAGCCCAAGGCCTCGCAGCTCTCCAGGCCCCAGCTCCCCCCACCCCCCTCGAGGACCCCCACACCTCCAACCCACTTTAAGCTCCTCTCACGTCACCGTTCCCCTCGCCGCCCTCCTCCCACCCACGCTCTCCGAGGCCGTTGACTCCCAGGACAGAGGCCCGGTGGGCGGAGGTCCCGCTCCTACCCGCAGACCGCAGCGCGGATCCCAGCGGCCCGAGACCCTCCGCCCTCTCCCACCCCGCTCTCCTTCCGCAGCGCCCCTGACCTCCACATGAATCCGCGGCCGCCCGCCCTACCGCGCCTGCGTGCTACGTCAAGACGCCCGCTCCCCATTGGTCCACGCTTCCTCGCGGCATTCCGGGACTTGTAGTTTTTCTTTGCCTTTTCAATTGCCGGGCGGGACACAACTCCCGGCGAGCTCCGCGGCGGCCCGCTTGCTGAGCAAGACCGCTTCCCATTGGTTGTTTCTTCCGCTGCCCGCTACTGCCGCCTGCTGACAGAAATGAGGTACTGCGGCCCGAGGGAGCTCGAAGTGGTGGGGGGCCTCGAGGCCTCCAGGGCTACCCGACGTGTTCTCATACACTAGAGGCTTCCTGGAGTTCCTCACTGTACTCCAGGGTGTCCTGGAGGACTTCGAGGGCACCCCACTGAACCCTAGAGCACACTAGAAGCCTCCCTAAGCTCCTCAGTGTGTTCCAGGGTGCCCTAGAGGCACCAAGGATTCCCAACATTTATTTATTTCTCTTGGTCTTTTAAAAGAGAGAGAAAAAAAAATCTTTGCAGAACGACCAGCCCTGTCAGCCTTGTCTGACCGCAGTAGCACCACCTATATGACAGGTGTATTAAACGGATGCTTTGAGTTCCAGCTTAGATGCTGCCTGATGCATTCTAGATGGTAAAATAGAAATTTTTACTCAGGAGCTGAGCTTTTTCTTATCTTTGTCCCACTTAAGGGGAGTACCAAAGCAATTGAACAGCTGAAGAAAACCTCTGAACCTTTCTTCAAAACACGCTTTCTGAACCAGCAACAAACACAGGGCTGTGAGAATGAAGCACTGTCCCTCACTGTGTCATCTGCTGGGATCACGCAGAAATAGTGAAGCTTCCTTCCTGGGGCAGCTCTTAGCCAGCAATCCTGAAGCCTGGCAGCCCCAAGGAGAGGATAGAGCATGACAACCAGAGGGAATAAGGATTTGGGAGAGCACTCACTGCTTATGAGAGACTGTTCCCTTTGAGGCGCAATGCTGTTTTATTTAGCTGTTAGCTTTTGCTGCTGACATTGGTGAAATGGCCCTTTGTGCTGTACACAGGCGGTGCTGGGTTCATTCTGCTTGTGGTGGAGGTCTGGGAGTCTCTTGGTCCTCACCACTGTTGCATGTACTGTACAGCCTAAAGATGCAAAGGGAAATTACTTTGTCTCTTCTGTACCACTGTGCTGCATGATGTTCTGCTTTGTTTCCTGTGCGTGTGAAATGCTCGAGGAGTCATTTTGCATGATTCACACTAAGCCTACAGGAAAAAATTACCAACCTCCTCCTCAACGATCTAAGCACAAAATAAAACAGTAGTGCCACAAATCTAAACGTGTCCTGCGCGGCTCTCACGTGCGTTCCAGCTTTTTCAGAGCTCCTTACCGAGAAGCGGTTGGGCAGCTTGGCACTAGGGTTCGAGGCATGATGACACGGGCAGCAGCAGCGGCCGGGCTGAGGCTCTGTGACAGGAACGAAGCAGCCCTGAGCCGGTCTGGGGCCGGCTCTCAGCCCCTCCTTCCACCCCGGGACCGCGGAGCCGCTTTCTGCTCACCGGGCGGCAAGGCCTGCGTCGCGCCGTTATCGGTGCCGTGCCTGGTGTCCATCCTGGAGCCACCCGCAGCCTGCAAAGCACGGACCGGGAGATGAGGGCCACCCCAACTCCGCGCCCACGGCCCCGCCCCGGCCCTACGCGCACCCGTAGGAGCGCGGCCCTGCGCCGCTCCAGCGCCGCCTGTCTGCGCCTCGCCTCCCAGTGGAAGGCCGACATGGCGGCGGCACGCGTCGCCTAGCAACGGGCACTTCCTTCGCCCCGAGCGCCCACCGCCTGCGCTGATTGGCTACGGAGCGAGCCTCTCTAGCACACCCACATCCTCTCTATGATCAGCCCGACTTCCGGTGCCTCCCGGATGCGGAAGTGGCTCCGGGTATGCGGGGGAAGCTATGGCGGATCTGGCGGCTTTGGAGGAGCTCGCCAAGCTCGAGTATTTGTCACTGGTCTCCAAGGTCTGCACCGAGCTCGACAACCACCTGGGCATCAACGATAAGGACCTGGGTGAGCGAGGCGGGGCGGCAGCTGCGGGGGGAGGGCGGTTGTAGCTGGGCCTGACGGCTGCAAGGCCTTCAGCGAAGGGCTTTTGGTACTCAGAACAATTAAAAAAGTCTTCCGAAGAAACGTTGTGACGAAATTTGATGTGAGCTCCCAGAAAGGGAAACCGCCGCCCTGTAGATAGATGGATCTCGCTAGGCACTGCCCTCGTTTGATTGACTTTGTGCTCTTTCTTTGTAGCCGAATTTGTGATCAATCTCGCCGAGAAAAACACCACGTTTGACACGTTTAAAACTGTTCTCCAAAAGAATGGGGCTGAGTTCACTGTAAGTGAGATCTGAATGCTTTTTGTGTATTCCTTTGTCCTGATTTATCAAAGAGAGTTGTGGGCATTGGCTGCTGATTTTTTTTCAACTGCAGAGCTATGCAATATTCAGCTTTCAGTTTTCTTTGCCCTGTTGTTTACTCCTCTGTTGTGCTTTGTAATAATGAACAAAAGTGATGCTGTCACTTCTTAGATCTAAGCCTTCCTTTTCCTTTTCAGGATTCCCTTATTAGTAACTTGCTGCGTCTCATACAGACAATGCGGCCTCCATCAAAGCCATCTACGAGTAAAGGTGAGTGAAGTCTTTTCCCTTTCATCAATTCAGCAAAAAAGAAATAAAAGTAACAAAACTGTACTCTCATGTCCTTTGCAGTTTTTGCTTGTATTTATAGAGACAATATATATTTGTCTGTATTTATACAGAGCAATATATGTTAGTATTCTAAAATCTATAAGATCTGTATTAACCTTTGTATTCGGCTGAAACTTTATATTTAATTTCAGATAGGCTGAGCAGAAATCATTTTGACTCTTCAAAATTTTCTCATTTGTTTGTTTTATTAATTTCCAAATCAGAGGCTGTTGTCAAACCCAAGTCGGAAAAGGAAAGGTTGAAGGAATTATTTCCAGCCCTTTGCAGGCCAGACAATCCCAACGTTAGGGTAAGGTTACGATTTCAGTTTTCTTTCAAGAGTGTGCAAAAACGCAGTTTGTGGCTTTTTTGATGTCTCTGTTTATTTCAAGTTTTTCTTCACGTTAGCGTTTGTATCTCCAGCCAAAGCATGAATAAGAGCAGACTAAGAAATAAAACATAAAAGAGCCCGAAGGCTGATATTATTGGATGTAGTCAGCAGGAATAGCTGTTACAAACAGTTGCTTCTACAAACTTATGTTTTGTAGCTCAGTAATAATTTGAGGTGTTGGGATGAAGCTGTCTTTTATGTAGAAGCAGATTGGCACATTATTGTGGCAAAATAAAGTAGCTCTGTTACACTTTTCATTTCTTCCTATCATATATTCTGCCTGATCTTTTTTTTTTAACTTGCATTCTTTTAACTTGTATTCTTTCTGAATAGAAATGCATGAGATAATTTTTTCTGTAGGTGAATTCTCTGTGATGGATTTTTTTCTCAGCTGTCTTATGGAATGATTCTCTGTTCTTGTAGAATATGCTGGATGAAGATGATGTGAAAGTGGCAGCGGATGCACTTAAAGAACTTGAAGCTCTGATGCCTACTGCAGACAGGCAAGGCAAACAAAGGAACAGCGACCACCGGTGTGTTTTTAATTCATCTTTAAGGGAATGGATATTGGCAGTTGATATTGTCTGCTCGCTCTGTGGAATTTCAGTGTGAATATATTTTCTTTTGTTTGTTAAGGGCAAAGAAAAAGAGGAGGAGCCGAAGCCGGAGCAGGGACAGGAAACGAAGGCACAGATCTCGCTCTAGATCTCGTTCCAGGACTCGGGACAGGAACAGGGGTAAATCCAGATACCACTCAAGGAGCAGGAGCAGGAGTCCGAGTAGGGACCGTAGGGATCGAGACAAGTACATCGAGAAGAGCAATGAGAGATGGAGAGACAAGCATGTAGACCGTCCACCTCCTGAGGAGCCTTCCATTGGAGACATTTACAATGGCAAAGTCACCAGTATAATGCAGTTTGGGTGCTTTGTGCAGCTGGAAGGTCTGAGGTATGTTATAATAATGACAACAAATCTGGTTCTGTTCTGCCTCTGCTTTTTTCTGCTGGTGTCTTAAGGAGGTTACAGGGCTACAAAAAGGTACACTGAGTTTTGTTGCTAAAATCATGTTCTGTTTCAGAAAACTAAGGTAGACAGAGGAGAATGTTAACTATTTTTACAAAACGTACACAGACAGTTGACAACAAAATATTTTCATCCAGACTGTGAATGATCTGAAGAACCATCTGAGTAATAATGTTCAACATCTCATATAGCTCTGTTTCACCTACAGGAAGCGTTGGGAGGGCTTGGTCCACATCTCAGAGCTTCGAAGAGAAGGACGCGTTGCCAACGTTGCTGATGTTGTGAGCAAAGGTCAAAGAGTAAAGGTCAAAGTGTTATCCTTTACTGGATCCAAAACCAGCCTGAGCATGAAGGTATGGAATTGTCACATCCCACTGGATGTGGAATCCATTCTGTGGTGCTTAGTGTAGAAGTTATGGGATGCTAAGATGTTTAAAGATTACATTTCTTTCTGTTATCTTGTTAGTGAATGCTAACACGTAACTCTTCAAGTCAGAGGTACAACTGTAGCTCGTTTTTTAAGTGACCTGTTATCTCTTATTCATTTTCTTTAGTTTCTCCTGTGTGTTTCTGATGTAGTAGTCTGAACAGTTCTTTTGATTTGACACCCACCTGAGTGACTGATGAAACTTCTTGCTATGCTTGTCTAGATGCAACATAAGTAGAGCTGAGTAATTAATCTATCTAATGTAGGATGTTGATCAAGACACTGGGGAAGACTTGAATCCAAACCGGAGGAGAAACTTGGTTGGAGAAAGCAATGAAGAAACTTCTATGAGAAATCCTGACAGACCCAGTCACCTGTCCTTGGTGAATGCCCCGGAGGTGGAGGATGATACCCTGGAACGGAAACGACTCACCCGAATTTCAGACCCAGAGAAATGGGAAATAAAGCAGGTGTGTTTTGTCTTGAGGGAAATACGGTGTCATTCAGTAAAACTGCTAAGTTTTGTGGTCTAAAATACAGTGCGTAGTTTAATTTATACTTTGATTCTAAGTATAGAGTCTGCTGCTTTCTTACGGGACTTTTTGGCCAGCTGTCTCGTGCTTATGTTATGCAGAATAACAGAAAGACTGTCCTGAGGCGAGATGAGCTGGGGAGATGTGTCCAGAATGTCCTCAACAAAGGAATGGTCCCTTGTTTTGAAATCAGAACATTCCTTTATTCCTGACTGCAAGTCTGACAGTATCATAAGAACTGAGACCTGATGGGTGTAAGCTGTGTTTGTTGATGGGGATAAATTCATGTTTTATTCATTCTCTTACCAGATGATTGCTGCTAATGTGCTTTCTAAGGAAGAGTTTCCTGACTTTGATGAGGAGACTGGGATTCTTCCTAAGGTCGATGATGAAGAAGGTAATGTTTCTAAGTAATCTTATGGTTCTTAATTCCTTATGTTTCTGGACATAACGAATCACATTTCTGCTGTGAAATGAATGTGAAACATATCACAATTTTCTAAAACATTTAGAACTTTCTGTTAAAATTACCACTTCTTGATTTTTAGATGAAGATCTCGAGATTGAGTTAGTTGAAGAGGAACCACCATTCCTTCGAGGTCATACTAAACAGAGCATGGATATGAGTCCTATAAAAATAGTAAAGGTAAGAAGAGATTTTTAGGATTAAAAACAGTACACTTTATTTAATTGATTTAGTTGGGAGCACTTGAAATTTTAATGTTTTTTCTTGCTTTTCAGAATCCAGATGGTTCATTGTCTCAGGCTGCAATGATGCAGAGTGCTTTAGCTAAAGAAAGAAGGGAACTTAAACAAGCCCAAAGAGAAGCAGAGATGGATTCTATCCCCATGGGACTCAACACACACTGGGTGGATCCTCTCCCTGATGGTATGCCTGCACACATCTAAATGTGAACTGTGCATTTTTTGTGGCAGCTGAGGATGCATTACTAAATAGCAAGATAGATAGTGAAACAATTTTATTTGTTTTTAACCTGGAAATTAATGTAATACAGGGGGTATATATCTAGGAACTTTGAAAATGCATAAGTACACAAGAAAAATATGGAAGGTGTGGATGATGGAGTGATAGGAGCAGGATTTTTGGGATCTGTGCTGTGTGAACTTAAATGTGATAATGAAATTGTTTCTTTTCTAGTGGATGGAAGACAAATAGCTGCAAACATGCGAGGTATTGGGATGATGCCCAATGATATCCCAGAGTGGAAGAAACATGCATTTGGTGGCAACAAAGCCTCTTATGGTAAGAAGACACAGCTTTCTATCATTGAGCAGAGAGAGAGTCTCCCAATCTTCAGACTGAAGGAGCAGCTGATACAAGTAAGACTTGAAATTATGTTTGAACAAGCAGTAATTTAATATAAATGTTGTTTTAGCTTGTTAGTAGGTGAATAACCATTTGGTAAGTGCAGAGCTGTAACTCAGAGTAATTATTTTTACTTACAAATATATATGTTAGTAAACCAAAATTAAAACTAGAATCACATGGGCAAAGAGACTTGTCAGCTACGTGGTTGAGAAGTTTGCAGACTCTTTCAATAAGAGGATATCACTTTTGGTCTGGGTCAGCTGGAGCAAGAGAAGTAGGTTTTCAGTCTAGTCCTAACCATACTATGTTTATTTTTGCTTGTTCTCATTTTTGGAACTGTTCATATATGTATTTTTAATGATCTTTTCTAGGCTGTGCACGACAACCAGATTCTGATTGTTATTGGAGAGACAGGATCTGGGAAAACAACACAGATTACTCAATACCTGGCTGAGGCAGGGTATACATCAAGAGGAAAGATTGGATGCACTCAGCCTCGCAGAGTGGCTGCAATGTCTGTTGCAAAGAGAGTGTCAGAAGAATTTGGTTGCTGTTTGGGACAAGAGGTGAATTTCAGAGTTGAATGATGTGCCAGAATAATTATGAAGAAAAGCAGGAGAAATCAGTAGTGGAGCTGTTTGTTGTTTTTTTTTTTTTGCTAATGTACGTGTGTGTGTTCCCTTGTAAGCTCTAAAATTGGCTGGCATAATAATCAAACTAAGAACTAATGGTGGTAATTACTTCTTTTGGATGCAGATTCAGTTTTAATGTAAAAATGGTGTGTTTTCTATTCAACTCATCCTCTTAGGTTGGCTACACCATTCGATTTGAAGACTGCACTAGCCCTGAAACTGTCATCAAGTACATGACAGATGGTATGTTACTGAGAGAGTGCTTGATAGATCCTGATCTGACTCAGTATGCCATTATTATGCTGGATGAAGCCCACGAGAGGACAATTCACACAGATGTGCTCTTTGGACTCTTGAAGAAGGTAATGTCATATCTGATTTTTATTGCTCTGATGTCCCCTGTGTGCTATACACAGGTAGGAGCCCACTGGGAAAGGAAAGGCCACACAGGTCAAGTTCATTTCAGTGCTGAGTTTCTTAAGAAGCAAAGCTATGTTCCTAATAATTTGTTATCCACATTTTTTCTCTGTGTGAAGATAAAGCAAGCAAAATTCAACAGAAACAAAAAGCTTTAGCTCTCCAAGGTGCTTTTAATGTTGGGTGAGCAGAGGAATGCTATTGCGTTGCTCTGTCTTCTCTGACCAAAGCTTTCTGTGATGGGTGCTGCTAAGGAAGGTTTGAAATGTGACCTCAGTGACTCATTATTTGAAATTCTCAATGCTGGAATGAGTCACCCAATTATTTGTCAAATTGCCTGAGACAGTTGGTCACGTTTCTTTCTTCAGTACGAAATATTTCTTTAACTGAAGTCAATTGCCATGTATTAGTTGTCCCAAAGACAATAAATGACCTGAGTACTTTCTTTCCTGCCACAGACAGTGCAGAAACGGCAGGATATGAAGTTGATAGTGACGTCGGCAACACTGGATGCTGTCAAGTTCTCTCAGTACTTCTATGAGGCTCCAATCTTCACAATTCCTGGCAGAACATACCCAGTCGAAATTCTGTACACAAAAGAGCCAGAGACAGATTATTTGGATGCTAGTCTGATTACAGTAATGCAGATCCACTTAACTGAACCACCAGGTGAGTGGAGAGTCGTGATTCATGGATGGTGAGTCTGGGTGATCAGTAACTGAGGGATTGTAACCTGTGAGCAATATCTTTCTGACTCATGGAATGCAGTTGGTAGCAGGAGCAGAACAGAGACTCTTGTCTATTGTTTGCAAATACAGTAAATAAAATGCTAAAGATGCTGGGTGAAAGACAAAGTGTGTTGCTTCTGGCTGAGGGGACTAGCAAAAGTGGGGCTCTCTGCTTCAGATGGAAAGGTGTCATATGAAATGTGGTAATACAGGAGCTGTACTAAGCATATTTGATCCTATGCGTATTTTACTTCCTTTGTAGGTGATATTTTGGTGTTTCTAACTGGCCAGGAGGAGATTGACACAGCCTGTGAGATCCTTTATGAAAGGATGAAATCTCTGGGACCTGATGTTCCAGAGCTGATTATCCTCCCAGTATATTCAGCCTTACCCAGTGAAATGCAAACCAGGATCTTCGACCCAGCCCCACCAGGAAGCAGAAAGGTAATTTCAGCTAAGTGTGACTTCATTTTCTCCTGGCATATTTTAATAGTTGGATATATTACACTGCTGCTCATACTTTTAGCATTTCCGATCCTTATAGTTACAATTTCAAACAAAGGGCAGTACTTTTGGAGAAAAGGTGGCTTTTACATAGCATGGAGAATGTTTTTGGTTGCATATATGCCTATACAAAGTGGTTACTGAAGCAAGCTGTTGTTTATAGGTTGTTATTGCCACTAACATTGCTGAGACATCGCTTACTATTGATGGAATATATTATGTAGTCGACCCTGGCTTTGTGAAGCAGAAGGTATACAACTCCAAGACTGGGATTGACCAGCTGGTTGTTACACCAATCTCACAGGTAGGCATTCTGTACTCAATGCTTTTATTTCCTGCTGTTAACATGCATTTAAATGGTGTGGAATCCAAGCACACGGAAGCAAAGTAAGGCAATGATAAAACTGCATTTTTGAAAACTCCTTGAGATTCTTTGTGGCCATGCTAAGGAAAATGTAACTTTTCTGGGACGTACTGGAAATCTTTTTATCTATCACAACAAATAAAATGGTGAATAATTCTTTTACTTCACATTTTTTAATGGTACCTGTTTACACCTGTTCACTGACATGCCTCTTTGCCTTTAGGCTCAAGCAAAGCAGCGAGCAGGAAGAGCTGGGAGAACAGGACCTGGGAAATGCTATAGGCTGTACACAGAGCGTGCTTATCGAGATGAAATGCTAACAACCAACGTGCCTGAAATCCAGAGAACAAATTTAGCCAGTACAGTACTCTCCCTGAAGGTGGGTATTTTTCTGACTTTAAGCAAGTCAGCCTGATTATAAACTTTTCAGTGAATTAGGCTCTGCCTCAACCCTTTCCATGGGGGTTCAGTCAGTTGAAGTTAGTGTTTTGTTTTGATGCTTATGTATTTCTGGCTGGAGTTTGGTGTCTTCCTTCTCCTCCGTGTTGTAACTTGCCTCTTGTCCACTCCCTCTGCTCAGGCTATGGGCATCAATGATTTGCTGTCCTTTGACTTTATGGATGCTCCCCCAATGGAAACTCTCATCACTGCCATGGAGCAGCTGTACACTCTGGGAGCTCTGGATGATGAGGGATTACTCACTCGACTTGGGCGCAGGGTAAGCTAAATAAAACACTTCTTGGTGCTGTCTGGATTGCCAGTGTTTAGAGGGTGACATGGAGATGTTGTTGTGTATTTTCTGCTTTTTAAGGATCAGCTGTTATTTTCGCTTATTCATAAGGTTACTTATATGAATATGTGAAATAATCTCCTGTAAGTCTTGAGATATCCTTGTGATTGTGTGTATAGACAAATAATTTAATGTTGAATATAATTATTCTGGGTAATACACACAGTTTTGATGAGAAAGCATAGGAGAAAGAGCTTTTCTCTATTCCACTGAGGGAACTCAAGATTTTTTGAGACTTTTCAGGGTACTCTGAAACAATTCTTTTGCAGATGGCAGAATTCCCCTTGGAACCCATGTTGTGTAAAATGTTGATCATGTCTGTACATCTGGGATGCAGTGAGGAAATGCTGACAATAGTCTCCATGCTGTCTGTTCAGAATGTGTTCTACAGGCCGAAGGTAAGGAATGCTGCTGAGAGGAAGCACTGTTACAATATGAGTTCGTTTTGTGGTGACTGCCTTAAGTCTTAGGGAGTGAGCATATCTGCCAAAAGAAACCTGATGGTTCATGCATTGCATATCTGCTACCTTTTTTGGACATTCTGTAGCTGGGGGGATGCTAGTAGTTTCTTTGCATGTGAAGATGGAAGTTACAAGTCTTTTTCTTTTCCCAGTAAATACAAATAATCCTAAACCAAGTCAGCTTTAGCTCTGCAGATCAGGATGGCTTTGTCATTTTCATGTATATGGAATGTATTTCTCCAGGACAAACCACTGATGATTGCTTTTAAGTCAGCAAGCAGCAGAATGTGCTGTGGTAGGATTCTTTTGCATCAGACTGCTCTTGAAACCATCGGTTCTTTGTTAGGATGGCCTGCTGCAACTTAGAGCAAAATGAAGTTAACAGATAATATAATACAGTGTCTAATTAATGGCTTATGAGCAGATTGGACAAGTGGGGAGGGGTTGGAAGAGCAGCAGGGTCAAAGCCACTGCTTCAGTACCTCTGGTAAGATGTAAATGATGGATGCATACTTTATGTGTTAGGATAAACAAGCACTTGCTGATCAGAAGAAAGCCAAGTTCCATCAGACAGAAGGTGACCACCTCACTCTGCTGGCTGTGTACAATTCCTGGAAGAACAATAAGTTTTCCAATCCTTGGTGCTACGAAAACTTTATCCAAGCCCGCTCCTTACGCAGGGCACAGGACATCCGCAAGCAGATGTTGGGCATTATGGACAGGTGAGCATCTCCAGAGGAACAGGTACTGACTTTGTACTGTTCTTATACTACGGTAACTCAATAAAATGTATTAATCTGATGATAGTGGCTCCACTTGGATGTGTAGAACTCTGATTTTTTTTTTTTCTTTTTTCTCCCTAACTCTTTTCTGGCAGGCACAAACTGGATGTGGTGTCCTGTGGCAAGGCAACAGTCCGAGTCCAGAAGGCCATTTGCAGTGGTTTCTTCCGAAATGCAGCAAAGAAGGATCCTCAGGAGGGTTATCGAACACTCATTGATCAACAAGTAGTCTATATTCACCCATCCAGTGCTCTCTTCAACAGGCAGCCAGAATGGTAAGGTGTCATGGTTTTATGAGTTTTTGTTGTCTAATTGATGTAAGGAGAGGGATATCATGTAATTTCCTATTTCAGTTCAAACTCCATAACTTAAAAGCCTGTTGTGTGCACTATTTGTAGTATGCAGATCGAGGTGTAGGCTTCTGACTTTCTGCAGTGGGAGAAGTTTCAAATCTGCTTTTGGCTCTTTCTACTGCTAGAATGTGTGCCTCTGCAGACATGAGACTTTCGTTTAGAACCAAAGCTGGGACTGAATTAATGATAGTTTTGTGTTTCTGTTTTGTGGAATTGAGATTTGTGGAATGTTGAGAAAGAGAATGAATTGTTTTGAACTGAATGGAACATTTCTTTGCTAAAGAAGTAGGAGAGGAAAAAAGAAGATGGTTCTTCTGGAGGGTTCTTTTGGAGTGTTATGCTGAACAAGGGAAGAATCAGAGATAAAGTGCAGCCCTTGACGTGCCTCTTTTTGTTTTTTTTCCTTTGGAGATCTCAGTATCCCAAATTGCTGTCTCTTTTCACAGGGTGGTGTATCACGAACTGGTGCTGACCACCAAGGAATACATGCGTGAAGTGACAACCATTGATCCCCGCTGGCTGGTGGAATTTGCACCAGCGTTCTTCAAGGTTTCAGATCCAACCAAACTGAGCAAACAGAAGAAGCAGCAGAGGCTTGAACCTCTGTACAACCGCTACGAGGAGCCCAACGCCTGGAGAATATCGCGTGCGTTCCGACGCCGATAACCTCCCTGCCCTCCTCCACAGACTGCTTTTCTATGTGATTTTTTTGGACTGTTGTGTCCAAAAGCAAGTTTAAAAGCAAGTGTCCTTTCTTTTAGAACGCTTGCAGTTGGAGTTGACTTACAAAGTTGACAGAAAAGAGGTGCTTTCAGAGAAAAAGCACAAGGGGGCGGTGCTTGCTTATGTCAGCTGCTCTTCAGATTTCTACAGCATGTGACAAATGTCCTCTGTGCTGCATCACTTCAGAAACGGCCCTTGAAACACTTGGAGTCATTCCCTTTTTTTTTTTTCTTTCTTTTTTTTTTTTTTTTTTTGAGACGAAACCTTAAGGCTCAGAAATCTGAGCAGAACAACAACAATAAAAAGGCAGTGGTTAAGAAATAGCTGCTAACCAACCTCACTGTTTGGAATGACCAGAATTATTTCTTGACTCTGCTAAGGGATTTATTTCAACTTACACTCTCAGACAGTGGTTGTTTTGAGGGTGCTGCTTGTTCTGCATTTTTCCTGTTCACTTTAACTATTTGTCCCTTCTGCAGTGAGCTATTTAGTATCTATGGTTTTGGAATAATGCAGGAAAGATCCCTTGAAACTCAGCTAGAATGTCTGTTATACTTGGATAATGGCACAGGTCAGACTGCAAGTCTTATCCTTCCTCACCATCTCCCATGTGCTGAAGGCTAGTATATCAAATGGTAATTAACCACATCCACTCTGTAGCACGGCTCTGTCTATGAGCATAAGTGGTTGCAGATGTTTGGACTTTCTCTACAATGTGTCATGTGTTTTATTTCCACTTACAGTGCTTGGTGACATCACAACTGTTGGTTTTTCAATAGAATATTCTCTTACAGCTGAAATGTCTGTAAAACACGGTGTAACAGTTCCTTATTTAAGAGCAGATCTGACTGCCTGGTGTGCACTATGTCATGCTGGAGGTATCTGTAAATTGTTTTTTTTTGCTGTTGCAAACAGATGAAACTTATTTGGTGCCATAGATGGAGATCTCCAACTTTTTTGTTTGCTAAAGTTGTTTAAATGAGTAGAAAGAACTTGGCTGGTTGTTCTATATATATTCAGCTACCAAGAAATATGCTTCAATCTGAAAAGGAGATATGTTGTATTTATGTACAGAAGTGGACAGGGATGTTGTATATACTGTTTTATTATGTTCTATAAATACCCTGAGCTCTTCTCTGCTGTTACATCTTTACAGAGCTAAATAGAATTAGAAACTTTGTACGTTTGGAGGCTGTTTATTTTCCTTGTGTCACTGTGCAGATGCAGTTGTCCTATTGAATCCTCTTCTGAGCCATTTCCCTTCTGCCTGCTGGCAGAGAACAAGCTTAGCAGTGAATTAGCTACAAATAAAGGGGGAAAGGATACAGGGAGTGAATAACTGGGCACGATTAAACTGAAGGGTTGCAATGAGTGCCATTCCCCAATGGTTGGCAGGCAGACTGTTATTTGCCTCCAGCTTGTGCTAGTGAGCTGCATCAAGCTATGGTTGGTTTATATATATATATATACATATGTATATGTTTTTATATCTTATTTTGTAGGTCTTATTTCTTCCTGGAAGTCCAACCTTTTGCCCTTTATGCAAGAAAGATAAATGTGATTTTTACAGCCGCCCTCACACGTGCTCCATCTGCTATAGTAACTACTTTAGCCTCATTAATGGGCTTGTTACCAGAGCCAGTGTGACAGCAAAGTGCTCCTTATACAACAGGGGCTTTGTTTGTAGTAATTCAGTTTCCATGAGCTTTCTGTGACGATTGCAGAGGGGCTGTGATGTCGACCCATTAGCACTTGTGTGGAATTTTTCATTTATGAATGTATTGTTCTCTTCAAGCCAGCTGGGAATACAGTGAGTACCCATTTTTAGCACACGTGTTTTGTGTGTGCATTTTCTGTCACCTGCATAAATCCTTGGGCTGGTATCTCTGTGCTGGAGCTGCGTTGTGCTGCTTGGTCTGGGCTGAAAATGGTGCTGGAGCTCAGGGAGCTGCTTGGCCAGCAGTCTGTGTTCAGGAAAGAAAGGAGGGAATCCTTGAATGCAGAAAAGTTTCTCTTCTCTTTTTGAAACAACAGGCCAGAATAAAAGCAAAGAAGTGGAAACAAATTGGATCCTGGTGGCTCCTGGCTGTTTTGGAAGTGTTACCATTCATTTCTACCACCAAGTTCTGCCCCACTGTCAGTACCTGAAAACTCTGCTGATGGAAATCCATTGTCAGACTGGTGCAACTGAGCAGAGCCAGCAAGGGGAGGAGGAGCTGCTGGGTGACACAGGTGATACTGAGCAGTGCTGAGGGCCACGGCTGCCAAGCTCTGCCCTCTGGGTGTCTGCTGGAGCCCTGGGGTCCTCCTGCAGTGAGCTGCCTCTGAGCATGGAGGTGTGACCTTCTGCACTACAAATCCAGGGAAACCTAAGGATCAGAGTCGGGGAGAGCACTCAGAGTCCCTGCAGCACCAGTGGTGAACACAGGCACTGCTCACCTGTGCTCAGGTGTGCATCCTTGCACCGATTTCTTTCATAATTTTCATAATTTCTATGTTCCTTTTGTGCATTAATGCAAATGCTTCAAAATTGCTGTGCCTGCTGTGCTGTTTATGGGGTTGGTCTTCTTGGCCTTGCTTTTTTTTGTTGTTGTTCCCTCTTTAATAACTCACATTTAATTCATTTGTACTGGGATCCTTGAACTATGGCCAGGGTTTTGGATAGGCAGAAAGTGGTTTGGTTGGGGCTGTCAGCTGCTGGGATGTGTCTGCTTGACCCTGGGGGCTCTGTCTGTCTCTATCTGATGGAATGAAAGCAGAAAGGGCAGCAGTGAACCCCAAACTCACTTAGAGAAATAGAAAAAGGTGCCATGGAGCTGAGCCAGAAGATGAGAGGCACTTCAGGTGCCATTAACTGCTCCAGCTAACGAGCTGCTATTGTGGATGACACCTGTTCCTGTGATTCAAGGAGGAGGGGGAGATGTGCAGAAGTGGCATCATAGGGCTGAGGAATTTAGCAGAGCAAATCTCTTGAGCGTATCTGCAAGCCCAATGTCTGTGTCCTTTTCAGGAGTGTTAACACCTGCATAAAACCTTGCAGGGGTTTGGTTGTCCTGCTGTTAGTGCCCCTGGGGTTGTGCTCACCCATGGCGTGTAATGGTGTGGCATGCACTGCTCAGCATTCTGTCTGCTGCTCCTGGGACAGGACCTGCACCAACCAAAGCAGTGGAGCAGTGCCTGCTGCACTCTGTGCTGGATCAGGGAGAGATGTTTGCATTGTTTTAATAATCCTCCTCCCGGTCAGGCGAGATTTGCTGTTGCTTTTCTTCATTATCACCATTCAGCCTTATGGAATCCAGTGGTAGAATATTTCCTGCACCAAGCTCCATTTTCTGAATTCAGAAAATCCTATAGCTGTGGTCTCAAGAGAGCTCAGCTCCACTTGGCAACCTGTTAGGGCTCATTCCTTTGTCCCAGACATCACACACTTAAGGGTACATCTGGGACATGCTGTAATGTTGCACGTTAATTATTTACTATGACCAGAATGGAACTTTGCATTGTGTTCTGTGTGAGAGATTTACAGCACATCCTGCTGGGCTCTGGGCTGTTACTGGAGGCAGAGGGACAGTAAGGCCATGGCAACAGGAGCAACCCGTTGAACAGGCATGCTAGAAAAAGGTAAAATTGGAAAGAAATGAGTGCTGAGGGTTTATTTCCTGCTGCTCCCAAAGCACCATCGTAGCCCGAGGGATAAGCCAGTAGGATAAATCTTAAATAGGGTGAGGAAACAATAGTAGAAAGTGTGAGAATATCAGGTGTACTTGCATCCAGGTGGCAGAGCGTTGTCATGAGCAGAAATTGCCCCTGGGGGCTTTTCCATGAAGAGCAATGGTGTGAGCTATGTCCTTCCTCCCTCTCCTACCCACCGAGCATGGAGCAGAGCTGGGAATTCATAGGGGGAAGGGACAGTGCTGTGCAGGAGCAGCATCTGCACAACCCCTTGCACCCATGGATGTGCCACAAGGATCCAGCTTGGAGAAAAGCAGCACTGCTGGCTGCAACTGTGAGCATTTGGGTTTTGGAGTGCTGGAAACTCCCACGCAGGGTGGGATGGAGTTGGCACCTCCAGGAGCTGCACAAGGAGTGGTGGCACTTGGCACCCCACCATCCTTGGCCTGGCTGAACTGGGACTGCAGAGTGCATTCATAAGCTCCCACTCTCTGCTGTGGGTATTATAAATCTCTGCCCTTTGGAGGTCACCCCCCCCCTCAATTATGAGAACCTGATCTTGCTGATTCCCAGAACTGCTCCGTGCAGCATTGATCCGTGCACTGACAACTCCGAGTGAAAGATGGGGCTGCAATGTCATCCTCCTGATGATCAGCTCCCTCCTCCTTTCTGGAAGGAAACTTGAATGGGCTCAAGTGTAGCCCAAAGAACTCCAGAAAACAAATTGCTTCAGCCATCCCACAGCTTTGAGGCATCGAGTCGAAGCAAGCTGGTGGAACAGCCGGGGGCTAAAAGGAAGGGGCAGCAGCCAAAGACATAGACCAATTTATTAATTATAGTATTTTTTTACACTCATAAATAGTAAAGGCAGATTATACCAACAGCAGGGTCTCCTTTTGCCATCACTTTGGGACAGCGGAGGCACTCGGTGGAGTGGGATGAGGCAGCAGGGCTGGGAGCCCAGGGCTGAGCATGGGAAGGCAGCAGAAGAGGAGGCTGCTCCTCTACCCCCTCCCCCAGCCCTGCAGAGCTGAAGCACAGAGGGAATGGGTCTTTCAGTCAAGGAGGAAAGAAGCTGTTTTGGTACAGATTCACCACGCTGCTGCTCACCCAAATGGGCAACAGATTGCAATTATTAATTAAGAAATGCAGCACCTCTCCTTGGGGATGTGGTGCCCACTGTGAATTTTCACTATTGTGGAAAAACAGTTAAAGTGCTGCTTTGGGCTGCAGATATATTTGCCTTTCCCCCACTTCAGACTTTACCTCTTTGAAGGAAACACATGCAGAGGTTAGGTCTAAATTCAGATGGTAAGAGCTCTGCTTTAAGCTATTCCAGAGAGCATTTTCATAATCCCTCCCCCCTCCCTCTCAGGTTCTTTTCACACCTCAGATGATTTTCTAGCCAAGCCCATGAGCCTCCAAAGATCCTGGAGATGGTTCTAGCCCTTGTCTAGACTGAAACAGCCACACCACACTGCTGCACAGGTGGCAGAGGCAATGACATTGATTTGAGTCACAGAGTAAGGCAGCTCTGTGGTTGCTCTGTGCTGGTTTCAGAGCCATGCACACAGAGTGCTCTCACTCTGGCCCACATCTTCAGCTGCCCAGCTCAGAAATATGTAGCAGCCCTGGCATGAGGTGCTGCAGGCAAGGAGGTGGCAATGCAGGAGCATGCACATACAAGATGGGTATTTCTCAGTGCCAACAGAGCAGTTCTGGGGGAGGCATTTGGTCTGCAGCCACATGGCACAGCTCTTCTGGGCAGAAGGGAAGTTTGGCCCTGAGGAGGTGAATCTGCACATGTCTGGGCTGCTTCTGGCTGAGGGCAGAATACCCAGGGAATCAGCACTGGAGGAACACAGCCAGAAGCAGCTGTAGCATCCCCAGCTGTGAGAAAAAGCTGAGCAGGATGGTATCACCTCTGCCAAGGAGAGAGATGTTGTAGGTGGGCTCCTGCTGTAGGCAGCAACCACCTGTGATGCTGGGAAGCCACAGCTGCCCTGCTCAGGTGATGACTTCACACTGAGGAGTGGTTCCATCCTGCCAGATATGGGGTTGGCACCACCAGCACCCAGCAGCCCCATTAACCCCCTGGTTATCCATCCACACGTCAACCTGAACACTTTCTCCTGCCCACAGCAGGTATCATAGTTCCGTGCAGCCCCAGGCTGGCCTGGGAAAACACCTATACAGCTTGGATACTAACCAGACATCTCCTTATATACACAAGCAGGGTGGCACACAGCTCCAGCAGCTCTAGTAGGTGTAGCCTTTGCCGTAGAGTTGCGGGGGAAGGCTCCCAAGGTCAGGCAGGTAAGCAGTGCTCTCATCGAGGTGGGACAGAGGCACCGTGTCCTCCTCACTGATCTGCCGCTCCAGCTCTGCCTTCAGGGCCGGCCTCTGGTTGTCAGGGAAGGCCAGAGAGAACAGAGCCTCAGGCTCACACACGAACTTGTAGACATAGCGCTCCCCTGCCACCTGTAGGGAGAGAGAGAGCAGAGGATGCTGCCAACCACCTCATTGCCCAGCACAGTGTCACACACATAGTTATCCCCTCCAATGTCCTGGATCTGGGAGAGAACATCCCCACCACGCAGGGCCAAGCCACAGGCAGTGGATCTCTCTCTCAGCTGATCGTACACCTTTGTAGCTACCTAAATTCAAGCTCTTCTTACTACTGATATGCAGGAAAATAATACAGAGAGGAGCCATAAATTCTTTATGGCATTCCTGGCTTCAGCTCCTTTGCACCATCCTCATTTAGCTGCTGCAGAGAGTGGATAAGGAGTGAGTAAATCAGCGAGCCAAGGATATGGTGCACCTGCAGGGCTTCCTGGCTCTGTCAAAAGGACCATCACAAGCGGCACAAAAGCTCCAGCTCTGTTTATGGGGGCGGGCAGTGATAGGACAAGAGGGAATGGTTTTAAACTGAGACAGGGGAGGTTTAGGTTGGATATTACAAGGAATTTTTTCTCCCAGAGGGTGGTGAGGCACTGGAACAGGTTGTCCAAGGAGGCTGTGGATGCCCCATCCCTGCAGGCATTCAAGGCCAGGCTGGATGTGGCTCTGGGCAGCCTGGGCTGCTGGTTGGCGACCCTGCACATAGCAGGGGGTTGGAACCAGATGAGCACTGTGGTCCTTTGCAACCCAGGCCATTGTACGATTCTCTGATTCTTTGCAAACTCACCTTCTGCATGATGCCTTTCTCATAATAGTAGCGAAGAGAGCGGCTCAGCTTGTCGTAGTTCATGGCTGGCCGGTTCTTCTGGATGCCCCACAGCCTGGCTACCTGCAGGATAAAGCCACAGAGCATGTGAGCAGCTGTAAACAGAGAACACCATCCAGCCGATCAACTTTGGATAAAGGGGACCACAGTCCGTATAGAAACATTTACAGCATTTAAGAAGAGGCTCAAATGATAGCATGGGCTCAGCAGTTCCAATTGCCTGCAGGACATTAAGAACAGCGAAAGTGTGGCACTGAGATGTGGTTGGTGGGGGTGGACTGAGGTTGGACTTGGAGGTCTCAGAGGTCAGCAGCTGCTCCCCCTGAGCCTACAGAGAAACAAGAGGGCTTCACCTCTTCTGGTTCAATCAGCTTGAACTCCATCCCTCTTCCAGTCCAGGCGATGAAGTGGGAGTTGGTGGGATCATCCAATAGAGCCACAAGGAACTGCCAAAGCTGGAGAGATCCCCTCCGCTGGTAGGGGGGGCCCTCCCGGTACCCTCCAACCTCCTGCTTGATGTCACCTGTTGAGAGGGACAAACAAATTACTTCTGAGGGTAAAACACAGATGCAAAGAGAGCACATCCCATAAAAGCTTACCCAGAATATTTCAGTTCATGCTAACCAAAGCAGCAAATTCACCAGCAGCTCTTCTAGAAGCTCTAATGCACTTCCCAATTAAGATACAATCGTTAGAATCTGCTGCTAAAGATGCTCAGGAAATGGGGTGCCAAAGAGCTGCTCATGAATCACAGCAAATCCACTATGAGCAATGCAGGCAGTGGCCAAGCCATGAGCACAGAGGCTGGATAACCCTATTTAAAAGAAGTTACTCTTTCTCTAACCTTCAAATTTTTCTGGAACAACGCAGACATCGTCAGCAAAGGGCCTCATCTGCTTGTCATAGCTGCAGCCTGGAAGGGGAAGGAAGGCACAAAGGAGTCAGAAGCAGACAGGGCAGCACAAGCACAGCTCTCAGGTGACAAACAGACCCCTTCTTCCAGCCCAGCTACCCCACTACAACTTTATCTTCACCACATTTTGTACCATGGATTGAATCAGTTCATCTCCATGGTGCTACCTGGCTTCCTCCAGAACAGCCCTTCACATCAGGTCTGGGGCAACAGGCTCAGTTTGCACATCTCCTCTCCCTTATGTGAAGCTTAATATAAGATAACCATGCACTCTGGTGCTGTTTTCACAGGTGGAGGTGGCATTATGGTTTTTTTTTTTTTAGGGGCACAGTGAAGATGTGAACAGAGAGCAGCCAACATTCAGGTGCCGATATGCAGTGTCTTCCCCTTGAAATAGAGCCAATATAAAGGCAAAAACAATCAGAGTCCAAAATGAAGCAGAAAGACTTCTTCAGATCTCTGTGCAGCACATATCATTGCCTAGATGCCATAATTTATATCCTCTCTACCTTGTTTCTGCATCCTGTATCAAAACCCCTCTGGATGGGAAGCTGTAATTGGGAGCTCTGGGTGAATGCAGCCCATGTCCTTCATACTCCCATGTAAAGCCATCAGTGCCCACAGACATTTTGCTGATGCTTAGGGCAGAAGGGTGTTCTGAGCTGACAGACTCTGCATTATTACAGTCTTAAACCACTCTCAAAGAAGAGGTTCCCTGGGTTTGCCCATTTTCTCTCCCATCTGCCCAGCAAGGCCCAGTGAAAGCATGGTCAGCAGGGGCACAGTGTTCCCTGCTCCCACATGAGCTTTTAGTGGTGGATCTATGTCTGCTAAAAAGGAATAAATTCAAAACCTCCTTTAAAACACAGGGAAAGCAGAAGGAACATTCCCTCTAGAGCAGCATATGGGGTGAGCACTGTCAGAGCAGCACATCTTCGGACAGAAACAAATAAGATTTTTCCCTTGTGGA
The DNA here is from genome assembly GCF_905368555.1 of Meleagris gallopavo. Lineage (NCBI taxonomy): Eukaryota > Metazoa > Chordata > Aves > Galliformes > Phasianidae > Meleagris > Meleagris gallopavo. Next base: position 3,293,074 of record NC_139432.1, on the reverse strand, counting down.
AAATGAGAATTATCCAATTGCTCTGGCACATAGAGAGCTATTTTCAGAACCATGAACTCGATTTCTGTTGGTGACCCTCTGAGATCTCTGCTGTTTGCTCTGCCTTGCCCTGCTCAGCAGGTGGAGGCTGACACCGACAGAGAGACCTGCACTGAGCTCTGTGCTATGGCCATGGGACAGGCCAGCATGGGGGCTGCCAACCTGCTTTAGTGGCAAGCTTTTAGCTCCGCTCATCAGCAGGCAGCAGGTTTATCTCACACAGCACAGGGTTTTGCTGCAAGGAGCAGCACTCAGGTTTCCAGCAGCCAACAGCAGCTGCGGGTACGAGGCAGCAGCGGAAGGTGATCCCAGCACCTCCATTTTGTGCTGGAAATCCCTCTGCTTCCATTCAGAGCAGAGGAACGGGGCTAGGAGGGCACAGAGTGTAACCCCATAGTGCTACCCCATAGCACTATCCCATAGGGTCACCTCACAGCACTGCCCCATAGCATCATCTTATAGCACAATGCAAACCCTGCATCCTGAGCAGCTCAGGGTCACCTCTGCTGCAGAGACCTGAGGTGGATGTTCTGTACTGGCTCTGAGATATTGGATGCCTTCCTTTCTGCTGTTAATGGTAGAAGGTTTTTGGTATAATTCCATCCACGCTGATCTCATATCTCTCCCTCTCTGCTTCCTGCCAGCCTCCACATCCCCATCAAGAGGGAAACTCCCCTTGAAGCTTGGAACATCTTTTCCCTCTCCTCCGTTTCTAATGCCTTCAATGGGAAACTTCAGCACCCAGTGTTGGAGTTCCCTGCACAGGGCTCTCCAACATATTAATTCATCTGGTCAGGGTCTTCTATGTAAGCACTGCTATGGTCTCCAAAAGCCTTCTGAAGGAAGTGAATAACAGAAGTCTTGAGATTCCTCCAAGATCCTGTTTCTGATGCCTCTTATTACCAAGGAGATAGACAAAAAAAAAAAAAAAAAAGCTAAAGGGGAAGGAAAAAGTTCCTTTTAATACAGTGCACATCATTCTCCAGCTGCCAGGAGCTAAAAGGAAGTTTATCTGCTTGTGTATGTTGTTGCACTTGTTTGCACAGATCTGTAACCCAAATCACAGACCTGGGCAGCACAGAGAAACAGCTCCTATGATTCCTTGGCATCGGGGCAAACAGTTCCCCTGGCTGTATGCTTCCATTTGTATCATTTCTTGCTCTATGGCAGTGGCAATGCATTGCTATCAAAATACAAGAGAACTTGTAGAGCAGAAAATGAAGCAGAGAGACAAGCCCAATTCCAGTTTCTCTGCCAGTCCTTTGGCAGAGCCAAGCTCCTGCCTTCAGGGACTCGCCCTTGGAATCCAACCAGAATGATCAGCATTACCTGACCAGATAAAAATATATCTAAGAATGCAAGATTCTCGTCCAAACTTCCCAAATGCACTGAGCTGGGCAGGGGCCCAAGTGGTTTTCAGAGACTGTGGCCAAGAAGCCGGTTTTGGTTCCATTAATGCAAATGAAATCAGTGGTGTTTATTAATGCAGTGATCCAGTCTGGCTGAAATGAGGTATGGCATTGCATGACCATTTCCCAGGTTTTTAATTACCTACAAACGCAGGGCTCCTTTCTCATGCTTTATAAATTCACTTTTTGATGAATGCGATCCCACATGCCCACGTTGCTCTGGAAAGGCTGCGGGAGGGGGGGAGGGGGAATAGAAATCTGGTTCAGACCTCACCAGAGAGCACAGGATGTAGCAATGAGCAAAACCTTGCAGTTTCTGGGGCAGCTTCACCAGAAAGGAGTGGGCAGGAGAACACTTCAAGTCAGAACGGGCTTCTCATCCTGTCAAAATCAGCTGTTGTCCAAAGGCACTCAACTTCAGCAGGAGGCAAGGAAGAACGTTTGACCTCCAGGGCTGCCAAAACAGGCTTAAGAATAAGCCAAGCTTTTCTAGGTTAATCAAGGAATTGCAAAGCCTCCTCCAAAGGCTGCTTGCTCTCTTGTAAAACAAGAAGATGCATGCCTTAAATCTAGTCTGAGTGGGGTTATCTTCACCTTTGAGCTCCTATATCTAGTTTTCAACCTACCAGAAATTCCTTCCTGTAGCACCTTACAGAAACTGAATGCCCTGACCTCCCCTTCAGGGCCCCAAGCAGCCAGAACTGCTTGCATTCCCCACTACACAGCCACCTTCCCAGCTCCTGAAGATGCAACAAAGCACAATTGGAAAGGCCAGAACCCACCAACGATTGATGTTCACCCACGGACTTGGCTCACCCATAGCAATGCCACGGTCAGAAGGAGCTCCCTTTGCCCACCTGAGTCATACATGTAGTCCACCTGCTCCTGCTTGATGACCACGGCTGCTGGGTACTGGCAGCTGCTGCCTGCCTGCTCATACCGAGGGTCATGGAACTCTTGCTTGAAGCCCTGTGGGGGGAACTGGAGGCATTGCTCAGATATGGGGCGCTGGTAGGTGATGGGAGCATCCCGGGCCATGCCCTGGGAGGAGGGGAAGGAGCGGCACATCTCCACAGGCGGCTGGTAGGCAGAGCTGCAAGAGAAGAGAGGGCGTGGGATGCTTTCCTAGGCTTCTGAGCTGGTGTTGGGCTGCTCCAGGGGACAAAAGGCCTCGTCCCGCTTGCTGTGTGGGCTGGAGGAGCTGCACACAGAGGTGAGGCAGGGAGTCGACCCTACAGTGGGTATTTGCAATGACAACAACACAGCCCATCGTTTGCAGCTGATGAGCTTCAAGTTCAGACTTCCCTTCAAACCCCTTGGCATCAGATGTGGATTCGTGGTGCTTTAGGCTGGGGGGATTGCTGGAAGCTGAGCACTTGGGATCATAGAATGGTTGTATTGGAAGGGATCCTAAAAGTATCTGGCTCCACTCCTCCTGCCATGGGCTGGGTGCCCTCAGCAACTCAGACTCCCAGGGCCCATCCATGGCCATTGACACCTCCAGGCAAGGGCACCTCCAGCACCTCACCGTTCTCTGGGTAAAGAATTTTCTCCTCCCATATCACCTACATCTCCCTTTTAGTATAAAGGGACTCTCCTGTTTATAAGCTTCTCTCAAGTACAAGGTGGCTGCAATGAGGTCGCCCCCAGAGCCTTCTCTTCTCCCTCAACCTTTCTCCATAGCAGAGGTGCTGTAGGCTCTCAGCATCCCTGTGGCCTTCTCTGAACCCATCCCACATCTTTGTTGCTCTGGGGGGTCCCACAAGGGCAGAGCAGAGTGGCACGGTCCCCTTCCTGCCCTGCTGATGCAGCCATCTCTCCTTCCCAAACCCAAACAGACAGACCCAGCCAATGGCTGCCACAGCTCACCTGTTTTCAATGAGGTATCCACAGCTGGACGTGGGGTGGGGTGGCCCTGAAGGGGTCAGGAAGTTCCTGTCCTGTCTGGGAAACTGCTGGAGCTGTGACTGGATTGGGGTTCCTGGGTCAGGGGACTTGATCCCAACCGGTCTGGGTTGATCATAGGCACTGGGGGAGTCAAACAGATATTGGAGCATTACAATCCTATGGTTATAATGCACTCAGTATTGCTCTCATCAGCACTAGGGAGGAAAAAAGATGCTGGCCCTGATCTCCCCATAGCTCCAAGCTATCCCATGCATTGGAAATATCAACCCCTGTGTGATCCATGCTGCAGATCCATACCACGCTGCCCTCCCCCAAGTCAGGTTGTGGCAATAAGAGCTCATCAGATAACACAGCAGCACCCAGTTTCCCAACAGCCCCCATCCCTCCCTGCGTTACCTGGCGTAAAGGCACTGCTCTCCATTGTGGTATTGGAATGGCTGCTTGTGGTTGCAGGACAGCGTGGGGTCCGAGGAGGGACTCTGTGGCTCCTTTTTAATCTTTGCAGGAGGACTGTGAAAAGCTACTGAGGGGGAAAGGTGGGAAAAAAAATCAAGCTGAAACTTCCCTCATTTATGGAGGAAGTCCTGAGGGATTGCGTGCAGGAATCCTATTTTTCAACACATGAAAGCAAAGCTTTGGTTTGCATCACCAGACAAAACTCTCTTCTGTTGGCATACTTGTTAAACATGTCTTATGGGTAGCATTAGCATGTAACGCTGCATTAAGTTATAATGCAATAATATGATGCTACACTACGGATTTCCCGATTGCATGGTTTGTCCTGCATGAAAATAAGCGTGAGGCTTCTGTAGACAATAAGCTGAGGCTTTCCCTGGGAAAATACTATTATAGATTGCATCCTATTACATACATTGCATCCTATTACAGGCAGTCACCAGACTAACTCACACAAAAAGCATTTCCAGAAGCACAACCAACTCAGAACTGGAGGTCCTGCTCTAGAAGAGCCACATCACTGCTCACACAGAGCACACAGCAGAACCTGACTTCAGGTCCCTGTTTTCACCAAACCCACCTCCAGGCTGGCAGAGCAGCTTGCAGGTCCTCTCTGCAGCCTCCCTCCTAGCCTGTAATAGGAGGAATATTTCTGGGCTGGTTAAGGTTTCATGAATAACAAACGTGGGTTGCAGTTCACAGTGTCAGGATGTGGGTAGCGTTACTTCTTGTGCTTAATTAAATCCAGCAGGGAACTCAACTTCCTTCACCCATTCCTCTGGAAATCTCACCCTGGCTTAGGGATGTGGTGAGCATCTTTTGCCTATGGGCTCTGCTGCTGCTGGTAGGAGGCTATGGCACTTAGGGAGGAAGGAAGAGTAACCCTAAAGAAATGCCCAGCTCTGTTTATACAAACAAGGGGGAGATCAGTCTCCCAAATGAGGGCTGAGCCCTTCCCAAGGCTTGCTGCAGTCCTTTTGCCAGTTTCCTCCCACCTCTTTGAGGTGACACAACCCTGCTTACGAGGAGTGGGATGTCCAAAGCTGTGATTATAGTTTAAAGGGTGGAAGATCACATCCTGAACCATGAATAACTCATTTTGCTGGGTTTGTTTCTGCACTAACCTGTGCCATAGGAGCACCAGCTGTGCTTCACTGCAAGCCTGGCAATTCCTAAGTGCCACAGCAAGCTCCTAACAAGAGGACTGGGGAAGGGGCTGCTGCTTCTTTCCCTCAGTACGTAATGTTCTGACCACTTCTTACTGCTACCACTTCCCCCACCCTGCTTCAGAATTAGATCTCTGCAAGAAGGGGGGAAAAAAGTAGCCCACCAGTCTGGCTCTGTTTGCCTGCCTCGGGATTCAGCTCACTCCAGGAAAGCCTGTCATCACCCTCTGCATCATGCCAGCACCCAGAGGGATCCAAGCAGCCTGACAGAATCAGAGCAAATAAATATGTCCATCAGAGAGTAGAACCTCAAACTGTTTTTGGCTCCCTGAGGATGAGGGGCTCGAGGGGAACCCTGAGCTACTCTTCCCAATGCACAACGTAAAGGGATAGACAGAACCCATCTAAAAAACACTGATGTATTGGTTGAACCTGCAGTGGGAAAAACAAAACAACAACAACAAAAAAAAACAAGTAGAAATACTCTGCCCAGTACACTGAGCTCCATTGAAACCTCGAGCAGTAAAACGTGCTGGGAGCAGCCCACTCCTTCTGGCCCCTGCTAGCTGGAACAGGCGATCGCATTACAACTGGCTCATTCATTGAGATAGAAACATGGGACCGGCCCTCCTCTCAGTTCTAGGTCAAAGAGAGGAAGAAACAAGCTGCATGACTCAGAGAGCACACCCAGAGCCAAGCTGGGAAAGAAGGAGGAGAAAACCACTCGGAGGAGCATTTTGTTTTGGTTTTCATGGGGAAAACTGCCCCAAGCAGAGAGGAACAGAGATGGGATAACAGCACAGCTGACTGCAGTGGCTGTAAATGAACATTTACACCCTGCCCAGGGGATGGAGCGACTGCTGTGCCATTGGCATTTGGGCAGGAGAGGAGCAGGAATTGCTGCATAGCCGTGGGCAGAAGCTCCCAGCCCTATGTGGGACCTGCACAGTGCTCAGTGCTCTGCAGGATGGATGCAAATGCTGTGCTTTGCACACTCTGGTGCAAACAGGGCTATTTTCAGCACGTTTTCAGTTTCTAAGGGCAGCATGAGCTCATGTGGGTGAGCAGAGCCCCAGAGTGTTCCCCCCTAGGACATGCAACACCCAGAATTCCACACATAGCCTAACTCCTTCCAATCTGGGCTGAACAGCAGCACAAATTCTACCTTTGATTTGATATTAATGCACTCTATAAGCTCTTCAGGATGCCTGATCATTCACACGTGCACCACCTGAAAACACACCCACTGAATCTGCTCAGCAGAAGGTTTGGTAGCTCCGAGCACACAGACATCCCTGCATTGTATGAATGGGAAACACTGGGGCTTCGTTGTCACTGTCACAACAAAGCAGGACTGAGCAGAGCACTTCAGCCTCCATATCTGTATCACATCTGCAGAGTCCTTTGGGGGGAAATGGATCCTGGAAACGTATCCAGCCCTTCTCCCTTGAGGTGCACACCAGCCCCACGCCACTTACGGTTTTCTGAATGGAAGTCAGGCACAAATTGCTCATCGCTGTCTGGAACCTGAGCTGCCAGGGGGAGGGGGAAGAGAGAGAGAGAGAGAGAGAGGAGAATTAGATTTGGTACTTCATATGGTGTAATTAACAGTAAGGTAGAAATGATTCTATGCTGGAAAGACCCAAGCCTTCTGTGGGGAGGCACTTCAGTGCTCACAGAGCTGCTTCCCTTTGGGATTCGTGAATCCAGCTCTGCTGCACACAGAGCTATGCTTCAGCATCCCGCCCCTTCCTTAGGAGCAAAAGGGTGACAGCAAGTTTACCAGCTCCAGGTTCACTTTTCCCAACCAACATCACACGTGGGATCTTTTTTAAAGGCATTTAGCAAAGAAAACACTCTCATCAGCTGGTGGATTTGGAAAGGCTGTGCCAAAGTAGCAAGCAGAGCATGACACACCTACATCTTTGTATAGGAAGGATCCTTTCAGCAGCTCCAGCAGCAGGGGATAGCTGCTAACAGGATAGGAGATCACTTGTAGATGGGCAGGAAGACAACATTTAGGAGGAAAATAACAATACCTGGAAGAAGATATTGCTGAACAACTCCAGCATCTCACTTACAGCACAAAGTCTAGACTTAATGTCTCCCTCAGCCAAAATGAAGAGCCTCATGGCAAAAAGTCAGCAGCACAATAGAGGAAGGAGTTTGATTGCAAGGTGCTCAAGTGTGTCTTTGGCAGATTAACATTAAAAAAAAAAAAAAAAAAACAACAACCAAATGCTTTCATAGTCCAGAGTGCTACTGTACACTCTTTTGACACCAGAATGCTTGGATATCCAAGTGGTGCTGCTTTGTTTGTTGTAGTTACCAGCTCTTGTGATTTCACAGCCGTCAGCCACACGTCCTCCTGCACTTCCTGCATCTCCCATTTGCCAAGAGCAGCATTCCTAACTTCACCCTTGCACATCCATACAGGGAATAATTCCTTCCAGCGTTCCAAGCACAAACACTACTGAGCCCAATCCTTGGTGATGGGTGTGCTCTGCTTCCCTCAGCCCTCACTGCACAGCAGGAATCATCTTGGGGAGAACCTTCACCACAGCACACGCCTGTTGCAATAATATTTTATAACTTCCAGCTATTACTTTTATGTCCCTTTAACTGCAGGGAAGGGAAAGCTTGCAGCTTAAGTCACAAAACCACTTATAAAATATACTGCTGGTTCACTGCAGACCTTGCTCTGGATATTGCGGCGTGAACAGAAGTCTGCACTTGGCTCTAAAGCAATGCAGTCAGAGTAAAGGGAGATGAAGAATGGAAGCCCACTAATCTCGGTCATGTGAAGCCCAGATAGACAAGACATGCCAAAAATAAACCTCAGGGAATAATCCCTGGCTAACAATGGGCAGCGGATTAGAGTGGAACTAGCTGAGCTCTTCTCACTGCAATCACTGCTCCTTAAAATAAGTAATGTGACAGCTAACGGGAACCGTAAGTCACAAAAGGAGGGGAACAGAAGCAAACCTGCCCAATTCGTCATATAAACCACCTTCAGAAAGTGACTTAGAAGAAATAATGCAATCACACCCTCTGAGCCGAGGTTGGGTTTCTCAGCTTGGTGCGCGTCGCTTTGCTGACAGCTTCATTCCAAGATCTGCACTGTCACCATCTGCCAGCATCACATCAGCACATTCTGACAGATTCTGGATGCGGATGAGCCGTGTAAAACCTTCCTCTTTTCTGAAAGCATGCAGTAGTTTTTAATCACAGGGCATTTTCTCACATGCATTTCTCTTGCGTTCAGCCAGAAGGTTTAATCTGATAACAAGGATAAAGGGAAGATCTGCTTGCTAACAGACAGCAACAAAACAGCCTTCAATAGATTTTTGTTCTCTACTTCTACTATACCCTCTCAGAAATAATCATTGCACAAAGCCACCTCCAAAGCCTTCCTTTAATGACTCTTATTTCTGGGCTCTACCCTCTCATTTCATTTTGTCCCCGTTAAAATCTTGTCTTCTCAGCTCCGAAGATTCATTAGTAATTTCAAGAACGGTCTGTATGTCCATCAAAAATAAAAGTCATTACATTTTATGAGGCACTGAGCGCTGCAGGCACTGCACTTTTTGTGACTGCAGCATAAGATTAGATAATAGGAAACCCAGAGCCCCATCCTCAGCTGTGGGATCTTGACAAGATGTTGGGATGCTCTGCCACTCAGCTGCACCCAGCAGAAGATGGAGAGCACAGCACATCATTGCTGAGTGCGTTGTGAGCGAGGAATAATTCACAGAAAGCAGCAAAGCATTTGAAGTTATGGGAGCAAAAGGCATTTTAAAGCTATGGAGTATTCATACTTACAAAGAGTGAAAAGGGGGGAATTTCATCTGATAGGAATCAAAGAGCAGAGCTGTTAGCACAACCCAAAGTTCCTTCCATCTTCAGAGCTATTCAGGAGTTCTCCCTCCAAGCAGAAGGAACTCAGTAGGAATCATAACATCGTGCTGCTACTTTTCCTCTAAGGTTTGCATTATAGGTAATGAAACACATTAATGTCTGTTCCCTTTTTTCACCCACTGCTATGAGACCTCAATGCAACCTCCTTTCCACCTGAGGCACCGACTATGGAACATCTGCAGAGTGGGAATGAATTCACACAAATAGACCCCAATCCTTCGGATTAATATTTGAAAACATTATCAAGCATCAGAAAACTCAAAATTGAGAGACTGCTGGAATCTGACTCTGATATAAACGTCTCAGTGGAGAAATCAGTCCCAAGCAAGCATGCAGCTCCATAGATCCAACAAGCAGCCAGTGATTAATACCTACATTCCTGCTCCAAATTAGCAGTGTTTCAACCCCAGAACAGCCTCAGTTAATTCCGATTGTACCCTTAAATCCTCACTGAATTCTACCTACTCCAGATTGAAAAGCACACAAAAATATTTCATTTCTTTACTTAACAATTATTTAACAACTATTTAACTACTGAGAACCGATATCACAGTAAGCACTCTCCTATTGATCACGAGTCTGTCTTTAAGGAAACCTTTTCAGTTCCACTACAAAACAGATCATTTGAAGCACTCAAATTAGAACAAATTCACTACATTGCTTAGAACCATTTTCACTTGGAATTATCGGCACTCCTCAGCACTTGAGATTTTCTCTTCTTTGAAGCCAAGAGAAAACAGTTTAGATATTAATGTAGAAAGATGAATTCCAGGATGGTACTTGCAGAGAATTATCTTCCAAAAGAAAAAACCTTAGGAAAAGCACCTCGGCTCCCAAACTAAAATAACAGTTCATTGTTTGTTTAAGAAAATATAAATGTTTTGGTAACTAACAAATATCAGCGACAAATTAGCATAAAATCAAACCGGTTACAAGTAGAGGCTGAAACAAAAATTGTAACCAGGAAAACGGGCTGGCGGCCAAGTTCCATTCATAAGCAAATACCCAGCACAATGGTGTGATTCATGCTTCTTCATTTACACAGCGCAGAGGTTGGCAAGTCTGAAAAAAATCCTCAATGTTTGGAGCTGGGCAAACAAAGCAAAGGAACAGTACAAACACCAAAAAGACAAAGAAGCGAAAGACGAAGAAACCAAAACAGAGCGAGGGGAAGGAGCCTACCTTCTGTCAGCCAAGTCTCCTGGAACTGGCTCAAGTCCTGGAAGAGGTCTGCACGAAAAGCGAGAGGTTTCTTCAGAGGAGCTCTGGGGAGGGACAGCGGGATGCTCCAGCGGGGAGACGCCGGGCGGGACGGGGAGGTGGGGGCGGAGGCACAGGGGGAGGACCTGGACCCTGCCCAGAGCCTTCCCCAGCCTCCCCCTCCAGCCCCCCCACCCTTACCTTCCGAATCCTGCGCCGGCAGCAAGCCCGGCTCCATGGGGCTCTTCCCAGCGCTCGTCGGAGTCCGGCACCCGGAGCCCGCATGGCCCGGCGGCGGCTGCGGGAGGAGCGGATCAGCGCGGGACTCCGAGCGGGGGCCGCCCCGACCCCGAGCCCCATCCCACGCCCGGTAGAGCCACCACTCACCTGGGGGAAAGTGAACGGCACCTGCTGGTCCACGTACCCCTTCATCCTGCCGCCCGGGCGCTACCTCCGCGGCCGCGGAGCTGCCGGCTCTCGGAGCGCACCTGGGGGAGACACAGTGGAAGGTTACCAGCGGGCCGGCAACAGCTGCCGAGGGCGGGGGCTACAAGCGGGGCACCCCGCACCGGATAGAGGGCTGGATGAACGGGGACTCCAGGGGAGCTCCGAGCCGCTCCTACAACTTCAGCAAGCGAGTGGGACAGAACTCCTCGACCCCAAGAACGAGCCTCCCCTGGTCCAAGGACGAGTCCCCGACCCTCTGGCCCCGCGTCTCACCCGGTGGCGGCTCCCGGCCCATGCGGAGCCCCGCGCAGCCCCGCCCGCGCGGCCGTTCAGGCCGTTGAGCGCCCGGGGGCGGCCTCCCATTGGCGCATCGCCGCCTTCACGAGCTCAGCTCCCTGCTCCTTTGTTTCATTGACTTCGTGAATGAAGCCCTGAGCTGGGGCGCGTCCGCCAATGGCAGCTGGCTGAGGGGAGAATAGGCGTGGCTTTTTCCGCCGGGACCAATCAGAGCGCGGCGGTCTAGTGTTCATTCAAGGACGGAGCGCCCATTCATAAAAAAAACTCTGGAAGTTCATTCATGAAAGGCTGCAAAGGAGCTCGAACCGCGCCGACCGAGCACCTTCAGCCTGCGCTTTCAGCCTCCTACCCAGAGCGGCACACGACAGGGCCTGCCAGTTCTCACTCACACTGCAGTCATTTTCTAACAGTCTTTAGGTTATTTTCAGCCCCGTTCCGGAGAAGTTCTTCAAGTTCCAACAAGATTTGGAAAAAAATCTCACTCGTGCATCTGGAGTTAGAATAATTAAAGCCTTAGCAACCAAAACCAGTTTTACCTTTGCTGCACGGGAAGGGACGAGAGCACAGATTACTGTTAATACTATATAGAAAACTGTACATCTTGCCATGTTTTCTCTACAGCCAATGCAATCAGCATAACATGCTTATGATGGAAAAGTATTTAGTTTAAATGTATTTTAATCTTTCTGCTGGAAAAAAGACATTTCCAGCGTTACCAGGAACCCACTCTGTCAGGAAAACAGCCCTCAAATGTAGTTTTAACCTGTTCATGGGAGAAAAACAAGAACCTGATAACTTATACCACATCCCCAGATATTACAAATACGTGGTTAAATGCAGCTCCAGGAATTTAACTTCCTCTGGCTTGAGAAGGCTACTGAAGCATAGGAGTTCATCTTCTGACTTTTCAGTTTTGCTGAATTAGATTCTGTTTGCATGTTTTTAGCAATTTGTTCAAGCAGTTAAATTCAATCTAAGCTGTTGGAAAGCTGCAAGAGAATACGCCCCCCAGTTGGATTGTTGTTCAGCTATTCATACTTTAAGTATTCTGCAAAGTCTATGAGACACCAGATTCTCCTGCTTCGCTTTGCACTTTCTGCTATACAGGTCACTGCAAAATAGCTTTTTGACTCTTGGTTATTAATGCTGCATTTCCTGGTTAAGATATAATGGAACCTTTGTTATTTCAGATCTGATTTCAACATATGGCTGTGCTCTGAACTGGATGGGATTTTCCACTGTCATATTTGTTTGCTTTATGACGTTCTAATTTCCCATCCAGCGGGCAATGACAGAACTGGCAGAGGCCTTATGTCTCTGCATGGTTGTCTTCTCCCTTCTCCATCTCTATAAAACAAAAATAACCTTTCCAGCTTTTTTGACTGCTGTCAAGTCCATAGGTGCAGAAACACATTTAGAACACAGCATAAGCAGACCTGCAGTTTAATAAAAATAAACAGCTGGGTGAAGAGCTCAGGTTTCGTACCATCAGGATTGAGTTCAGCCATTCTCCAATGCCACGTTGTTCCCTGGGTGGGGAGGTTGTGAATAAGGTGCTGAGTCTACTCTTTAGCTGTTGGTATTAGCCTTAAGTTGATGCAATATCTGAGAGAATGCAGATCCTGACCCAGGAAACACTTTTGAGTGTTTTTGTGTCATTCTAAATCAGCTTCATGAATGTCCCAGCTCTGTTGATTACTGCTGTCCCTGCAGCCTTTTGCTTTTGCTCTTCTGGTCATGGAAGTCTGAGTCCTTTTGTTTTGCAAACTGGAACATAAAAACGAGCTAGAAGGAATCCAAGGAACAATGTCACCTGATTTCCAAGAGGGATGCTTGGCAGCGTCCCCATCATAACTCAATCTGAGACAGAACATGAAATAAAGGCTGTGCTGAAGGAAGTCCAAAAGCAAAGCTGGCATAACGGGTCTGTATTCCTAGAAAAAGGGTGGGGGTGATTGGCAGACACAGGTGACTGACCAAGGTTCGAAGTGCACAGTGTGCTTCCTTGCTGGGAAGTTCTTTCTCAAGCACAAATGTTTCAGTTACGAGGATGACTTTGGTTTTTCTGCAACCTGCAGGAATGGGCGCATGAGTTATTCACTCATCTGAATGTCGTGTCTCAATTTTGTGGTGTTATATGGGAGCAATTCAGCAGGATTCCACTAACCCATAGAGCTTTGCTTATAAGCATTGCTATGCCTCTCTTATTTAGGTGGCTTCTATAGTGTCTGCAGTCTCAATGTACATGGAAGCATCTGGGCAGGTTTCTTTCATTCTTGGGTTGGTTTTACACACAACACAGAATCTGGAGACAGCACTTTCCTATCAGGTCTTCTGAACAAAATGTCCCTGTTAAGTATTCATGCCAGCTACTTTTTATAATGTTCAGAGTGAGAGAAGACAGCTCAGGCACTTTGTCTGCAGGAAGGAAGCAATTAAATTATTAGCACTTTGAGAAATTAAATGATATAACTTATGGCAGAATAAGTTTAGCAAAACGTTATAATGTAAGAAAACAATTAAAAAGAGTTATATAAGGTTGGGTGGCTTCTTTATTGTGATAGAGTGGGCAGTTAATTGATTGTCATCTCCCTATAATGTACCAGAGCAGTTGTGAAAGCAAATAGAGAAACTTGTGCTCAGGATCTATGGAGGTGGATTGTAGAGAAAGGGGAAAGTGAGCAGCAAGCAGTCTGTGTCCCTCCATTCCTTCTCCTTGTATCTTGTGGGAAATGAAATAGAGGATTTCCTTGTCCTCTTTTCCAGCTCCCAAGGCCAGGTGCTGCGAAGTCGCACCCAGCCCCTCCTCTTACAGCAATGCAGGAAGCAGAAATGCTTCAGAATTGAATCCCCCAAAATGAAACAAGCACGGAAGGTGCTTCAGAAGCTTTGGTGGTGATGCTGGTTTCATCTGCTGAGGGATGACTGGAGCTGCTGGAGCACAGAGCCATGTGTGGCAAGTGGGAGACTGTCAGCAGCTGAAATGGGTAAGGACAAAAGCAACAGAGCTAGTAAGGAGGTAAAGGAGGTGCTGGTCATTAGCAAGCACTCAATTAAGGCAGGAGAGGAGCACAGCCTTCACTGGTGGCTGCACAGAGCTGGGGTAGCACGGCGGACACACAGCTGTTAGCAGGTACCAGCAACTCGCCCCATTACAGCTGAAGTAACCACCAATAAAACCTAATCAATGAAATCCCTTTTAAGCTGGTTGGATCAGTGACCCAGAAAATAGCTCCCCTGCAGAAAAGGAAATGATAGTCTATAAAGTGAGAAGTCAATGGGAAAAATCTATTAAAGCGGCTGAGCTATCAGGAGACCTTTGGTGTTAACTGAAACCTTTTGGAAAGAAGCCACAAAACTTGCAGCGGACTTTTAACCCTCCAGATCCTGCGGTGGCAGAGGAGCCATCCGTCCTGCTGCAGCCCAGTAGAGGGCAACACAGACAGCCCGGCTCCCAAATGCTCTCACGTTGGTGGGGCAGTGCCTGTAGGATGGAAGGGATGCTGAGGAAGCACTGGGCGGTGGGGTCAGGCGTTCAGATTGCAGTGAGATACTGCAGAGTGCCCACCAGTGTGGGCAGTGGTGCTGGTGAGCACCGAGCCAGTGCTTGGTTCTCCTTTCAGGGTTCTGAGCTCCTTTTCCCCAGTGATCTGCAGCACACCTGGAACTCTCAGCCAGTTTCTGTGTGCTGATGTTGGTTGGCAGCCCAGCAATCAGCACAGCATCCTCAGCCTGAGGTGGTAAGGAGGATGAATGTGGTGGACTTAAAAGAGTATAATATATAATATAAGAGTATAAGAGTATAATACATAATATATCTTGGCACCTAAATCTAACATGACCCACAAAACCACAGTGGAAAAAAGATATGTATTTATTTGATTTCCCATTGAAGTCTTCTTCTGGTCCCAAAATCTTCTCTCTTTTGATTGGCTGTGGACAGCAGTGATCGTTTGCTAAGGCTGGAAGACAGAAAGCAAAATCTCTGCCTTGCTACTGCCCCTTCTCATGGAACTGCACTCTTATGTCAGAAAGTAACCAGGGATTCAACAGATGTGGGGGAATGGTTAAATCACAACAAAAATGGGAAACGCATCTTGAAAGACATAGACCTCCTGAAAATCTGATGATTCAGATCATGGCATGCATTGAGTTCCAGCTAAACTTAATTTGGCTCAGTGAACCTGCAAAGTACTTTGCAGAAAGGTTTAGATCATCCACCATCCCCATTTGTTATGTACAAATGAGGAGCAATTCAGTGATGCAAAGTTGGGGAAATGCATTATCCAGAGCTTGATTCTTGCACATGATATGCAGTAAGGAAGCCACGTCCAGGTGGAAGCAGAAGTATCAGATCTGCTTCTATGTATTCAATTTAAAACCTATTGGAAGTGCTATAGCAAATCTA
Source organism: Meleagris gallopavo (assembly GCF_905368555.1). Lineage (NCBI taxonomy): Eukaryota > Metazoa > Chordata > Aves > Galliformes > Phasianidae > Meleagris > Meleagris gallopavo. The sequence continues at coordinate 3,277,826 of NC_139432.1, read as the reverse complement.
CCCGCCTCCCCCCCCCCAGACACTCAGCCCTTTTGTTGTCTCTTTAGTCGGTACCTCTGACTTTCCTTCCTTTCTGCTTGGGTTTAATAAAAAATAAAGGCTTTTAAACACCAGGAGACGGTGGAAAACCTTTTCAGAAGCAGTAAGAAAATCCATAGAATTACAATGTGAGAAAACATTCTCTAAAGCAGCTTCACTGGGACTGGGATGTCGTAGAGCTGCAGGAGTTGAGGTTCCTGTCTGCCTGCAGTAAGAGTGATATTAAAGCTCCACTTTCTGAAAGAGGCTCCCACTTTATCAGATTTTACCTTGTTTTCTTTATAAACTGTTTAGTCCTGGTGCTTCGCCAAGCTTCCTACTTGCCAGCAAGACTCCAGTGCTCAGAGAGGGGAAGAAGTGAGTCATCCCCTTACAGCACTCCATGTTTTCTGAATGGAGCCCTATGGGACCTGCCTTGTTCTTTGCCAGCCAAACTGGCATGTGGTGCACTGCAAGTCTAAATATACACAAATACAACGTGCTTTATATGAAATTCATTTTAAATTCGCCTTTCCAAAGCTGTTTTGATTCAGTAAGTGTTGTTAAATTCTTTTTGAAGGCTCAGACGAAAAGGAGGGGGAACAGTTTTTTTGGCTTTAGGAGGATTTCACTTAAGATGGGTGTAGGTTTGGTCGTGCCTGAGAAATGCTGCCAGCTCACCCACCTCTCATGGAGCAGCAGTGGCCTTGAGCATGCCAGCATGGGCACATCTCAGATGTTCAGCCCAGCAGAGCCAGGAACTCGGAGCTGTTCTGGCTCTCTCCTGCCTTACAGGACCTGTGATGGCCTGAAAAGTGGTGTTTAAGCATGAGTGGGCTGTGAAACCAGAGTGTCCATGATGTCCTCATCTCAGAGTCAGTCTTTGTGTCTTGTAGATGAAGGTGTAAGTTTTAGAGCAGGGAATTCCAAAATCCATGCATGAATCCCTGGATCCCAGGAGTGCCAGCAGCCCACGTGTGCCCTCTCTCCCCAGGGAGGAGCAGAGGGAGCTGAACTGTGCTCTTTCCAATGCCTGTGTGCTAAGAAACATTTCCAGTCCTTCCCCCTGGGCACAACATGTAGTGTACCAGGAAAGATGTTGTGCTGGGAAGGACAGAAAGGCACTGCTTGGGCTGCTGCTCGTTCCTGTTCTGTGCTCCATTTCCCATCTCTAAGATGGTAAGGCTTGAGTCACCCCAACTCATTTCCCCCTCGTTACAGAGAGGGACCTTCATGCTTTTCTGTGGAGGTGCCCCTTGCAGCAAACCCCATGCACTGCAGATCCCCTACATAAAGACAACCCCCCGTGGCTCCTCCTGTTTACTCCAGCAAAGAATGAAGTGATTAATGGGACCAGAACATCTCTTTCCTCCCCAGGGTCCACAGAGAGGCACAGCTGAATAAATACCCCATGTTATTGTGGGCTGCTTGGCTGGGGGTTAAACTACAGGTAGCCAAGAGCGCTGCCAAATGTATTTATTGCCACACTCTGCAACCAGTAACAATCCCACAGATGAGAGAGGGTCAGGAAGGTTTATAGGGACGAAGTGACATTCCCAGCTTCCCTGTGCAGGGGTGCTCTGGGTGTGGGATGGGGGATGGCTGGATGGGATGCCCTTCTGTTCTCCCAGCAAGTGCGATTAGATAAGGTCTAACACACCCTGTATCTCCCTCAGTGCAGACTCTTACAGTGATTTTCTGCTCTTACACAGAATTTTTTGCACCCATCTGAAGTGATAATCCATTTTGCCTAAGAAGTTCTACAGGATTCGGGTTCATAACCCTATGGCACAGTAAGAAAAGACCCTATTAAGGCAGAGGCTGTTAAGGGTTAATACACTCTGCACTTAGCCAATATCTGAGGACGATTGGGTTCAATCAGAAGCACAGATGCTCTTCTGTATCCCCGTGAATACGGTGGTTAAAGGAACACCAGACCTCAGCTCCATATCCCACAAGGTTTTAGGTTTTTCCTAACAGAGCACCACTGACCCAGATTAACAGAAGACTGTCTGTGTGACACCTCTCAGCCAAAAGGAATGAGATGTGTGCTCTGGAAGGAGCAGAAGGGAAGTTTGGTCTCAATCTCTGTTAGTGCTTTTACTGCCCATGTGTTGTTTCATCTGAATGCCAGCAACCAAAAAAAAAAAAAAAAAAAGAAAAAAAAGGGAGATTAAATAAAGAAGAAGGAAAGCAAAGCAATGAAAAGGGAACAAACGCAAATCTTCAGGGTGTGTATAGTGATAGTGCTTAGGTCTCAGAGCAGCACACTATCAGGAGACAACGGCTTCCTCTCCAGCAGATTGGTACTGGAACAGCTGCCCAGAGAGGCTGTGGATGCCCCGTCCATCCCTGGAGGTGTTCAAGGTCAGGTTGGATAGGGTCCTGAGCAGCCTGGTCCAGTATTAAATGGGGAGGTTGGTGGCCCTGCCTGTGGCAGGGGGTTGGAGATTCACGATCCTTGAGGTCCCTTCCAACCCTGGTCATTCTGTGATTCTGTGGTTCCCAATGGTTTCATGCTCAATAGAGTGCACAGACCTGCAGAGTGCACAGTGGGTGCGTGTAGCTGGCAGTCTTGCACATAGAATGTCAAATCACTGCCATTGGTAGCTGTTCTAATGACAGCATGGTGCATTTGCTGTGATGAGGTGCTTGGAGGGTTGGCTGTGGGGCTCCAGTTCCCAGCTGGGATTTCCAAGCTGGTTGAGACATCTCTTGGTATTGGAGGTCCCCAGTTTGCATTCGTCAGTGGTTGCATTGGGCTCAAATGGCTGCATTGCATGCAATGAAGGATGGGACACAGAGTTAGGAAGGGAAGAATGGAAAAGAGGTGTAACTCGGAAGGAAAATACCAGTGCTATATATATAAGTATATAAAGAAAATCAGAATAAAGTGGAATCAATTCATCATCTCGTTATACGTGTTTAACCTCTGAAGGGAGTCTGAGTGCCTTGGGTTTGAAAATAGAGCAGCTTTTCTATGCTCTTTTTCTCAAGCCCACAGAGAAAACAAGGCTGTAGATGAAGGATGTGGAGCAGGAGCACGGGGAACTCACTGCAGGATCCTAACGAGAGGGCTGCACTACACAGCAATCTTGGGATCAAGCTCAAGGTTCCTGAGTGATGGAAAACACATTTGACAGGGCTGCTCTGGGAGCTTGTTGCTAACGGGAGCCAGCTGGGGAGCACAAACAGAGGCACTGCAACCAGCCCAAATCCCACCTTCCTCTGAAACTTCCAAACCTCTTTTTTCCTGTCGGATTCCAGACAGATGAAATTTTCCTGGCGTGAACCCACTGCTGGCAGCATCTCGGAATCGTGATAAGTCAGAACCCGTGGGCTGATTGACAGTCTGGGAAGAGAAGGTGAAGGCTCTGCAGCCCAGATCTGGCCTCATCTGCCCCCATTCCACCTCCTCTTTCAGGTCTCTCTGTGCTATTTCTCATTTTCTGGAAATCCCAACTTGAATTTGATTCCGAAGCTCGGTTGATACTGTTGTTTGTATGATAGTGTCAGGAGTGAGCGCATTCCTCGGATCATAAATCATCTCCACCTGACCCCAATTAATTGCAGACCCTGCGTTTCATTGCTCTCAGCTCTTGGTAGTCATAACAAATGAGGTCATTGTGTCAGTGAGACACCACAGCCGACACCACAGGGAAAGTCATGGGGGACCCTGATCCCGTTGTGAGACGGAATGGGCCATATTCCTCCCATTGCTTCCTAAAGAAGAGCCACAGGCTGACAGGCAGCAGAGTTAAAATGTATATACATATCTTTAATAAGGATGGATGAAAAGCATTTCTCCAAGTTTTATTTGTATTCTGGAATAGATAGAATGAGAATCCGAGGCAGCCAGGTGACCCATCTTGCATGGAATGATCCAGTGGCATGTGCCCAAGCAATGTTGCAGCAGGAAATTCCAGAGAATTTTCTTATAACTCAGTTTTTTCACTGTTGTTTTATCAATGCCATTTATCTTGCTTGTTTATTATTGTCATAAAAGCTCAGTAATGGTGGAATGATAGCGAACAGTCGGAAATTCCATCCCTGCAGAAGGGCAATTGGTTCCCTTCTTGATGGCCCACCAGCAAGAGCAATTGCCTTGAAACCTCAGAAGCCTTCTCCTTAAAAGGTCTGTGTGATAAGAGGAAGAGATGCTCTAAATTGCCATTGGGAATGACCTGCCATTTAGCCCTGTTGTGTACCACTGTCTACTTCTGGATGGTGTAACATCGTTTTTTATCTGTGAAAACTCAAAGTGTTCAATGCGATGAGCTCATCCTATTTCTTGGCATCACCTCATCTCAATTCTGGCACAGACAGAATGAAATTTCAGCAGAGAAGACAGTAATAAGAGAGGTCATTTTTCTCCTTAAAATAATGCTAGTCAAGCTAGCCCTAAAAAACTAAAGGAAAGTGAAAATTCCAGCCAAGTTTCACATTTGAAGCTGTGTACAGATTCCAAATGCAACATTATTACCCTTGTGTTTTCCAAATGGTGAGTTATATTCTTCAGATATGTAAAAAGCAGTGGAGGACGGGTGGCTGTTTTTCTCAATGCCAAGATGCTGATCTCCGAAGGATGAGTTCGTGCCTTACAATCCGTGCCCCATACCTACAGCTTCATCCTCAGCTTCAGGTGCAATTTTCTGCCCTGCTACTCTCTCTGCCTATTGCTTGTGCCGTGGAGGAGCTATCAGAATAATAATTAATAATAGAAAGGAATGGTTGTGTATCATCAGTAGTGAGATGCCGTGGGTTAGGCTGATCTCAAATACAAGTAGAGTTGCTCCTTGTATTGCCATCACATGAAGAAGGATGCTGCTGCTGATCTACCATGCTGGGTCTCCAGATGTCCTGGTTCCATTCCCAGTGCTCTTCCAGCATCTCATAGTTGGAGGGTGGCACCTGGGGACTGCTCTATTCTTGAAGTTATCTATTTAAGTTGGAGCCTTGCACCATTCCAAGCAGACCTGGAGCTCAGCTGAAGCCTTGCGGTAACACCAAACCCACAGAACCAAACCCAATGGGTACCATCAGGACACTTTCTGCTCTTTGTCTCCATGATGACTGTCTCTGATTTAATGAACACTCTACTCGGACTGGGCAGCTTTTTCCAACAAACCTTGCAGAAGCACAAGAGCAGGAAGATTTTGCTTCTTGCAGTAGAATAACTTTTTCCATGCTTTCTTGTCTAGCCTTGGAACGGTTGGAAATGTCTTCTCAGTGTGTGCATTAAAGACTTCCTGCCTGGAGTGTGCAAAGGACTCTGAGCATTCACAGGATATTAAACAGAGTCGTAATGGAACCCAACAGTATAAACATGTCTTCAGTGCAGACAGGAATGCCTCAACCCCTTACGTCGTGTAATGTAAAACATACCCCAGTTGTCTGTCTTCTCTTCTGCAAATAAACAGGGGGAGAGATGTGTTTAAAGTGTTTTCCTGTGAGACAGATAATTTCTCATCTCGCTCTTTCATTCTCTTCTGAAAATGTGTTTCTTAAGGTGAAACTTTATAGAACTTTATAGCTTTGCTATAACTCAATCCAGTTAAATTAGGGCTGTTGGAGTGGCTTGATACGAGTCTGTTTTGTTGGCTCTATTAAATGAGAGGCCTTATTTTACAAGTTTTGTCATTTTTCATGGTAGAAGATGCAAGATAGAGTATAGGGTATGTACAAATGTGTCGGGAAATACTGAAACGAATGCAGGCCTGTGACTTAGAGTCTATGCTAACTTGGAGCTGAAGGGAGGAAATGGTCCTTTCCTGATGTCTCTTCCATCTTCAGCTTCAGTATAGCACTGTTGGGCTGATGCTCAGCTGCTGACAAACTGCCACGAGGAGGAAATGCTGCGTGTGTGGCAGTACAACTGTGGGGCATTGATGTCTTCCAATGAATCAAACCCTAAAAGCTGCCAAACGGCCTCGGTGCCAATTCAGGTGTTCTCTGTTTCTTACACTAACCCAAAAGCTGCAGTGTGACAGAAGGAGGCTGGAAAAACTTCTATTTTTTTTTCTCTAAAAAGGAAAGATTGAAACATGACTCAATGCTCCGTGGTATGAAGTCACCACTCTCTCTGTTATTCACTCCCATTATCTCTTTGCAATCTGTTCCCAACGGGGCTTCCGGGCAACCAGCTGCTGACCCCTGTGTAAAAGTTATTAAAACAATAATAATAATAATAATAAAAATTGCAGTATAGAGGGAGGGAACAGTGGGGTAGAAGTCTGGTGGTGGATGAACACCCTTCCTTTGTGCAGAAATTAAAACAATGCAGCATTGTGCAGGGGAAGGATGGGGATAGGAGGGTTCTGCAGACACCTGCCCCAAACAGGGCTGCAATGGAAACTGCCCCGTTGTAATTCACAAATATGGGCTGAAAGGTTATAGCTCAGTGCTGGGATTGTTTTACAGCCACGCCAGGCGAGCTCCACTCAGACAGAAGCCCTTCTACTGTAATCACTGAAAGAAAATGGATTTCCTGTCTATATGCTTAGAAGTGCTGCATAGATCCAGTGCTCAGGTCCGGTCTCTAACACAGACATATAGTATTTCCTGAAGGGGCAGTGCACCATCCCCGGGGGAAGGGATTACCCAAAATACAAGATAGTGGCGGATGAAACTCAATAGGAGCACTGCTGGAGGAGGGGAAGAAAGCAGAACGGCAGAAAAAATGGTATGTCTGCTGTGTAAGCTGCCCTGATCCACTGTGTGCTGGGCTCCCTGCATAGGGAATTGGGCTGGACGCAGAATTTGGAAGCTTTGCTCATGTACATTATGACCCACTCAGTGTCTCTGACTGTAAAGTGATTACTATTATGATCTGTGAGTTTTCCAGACAGTGCAAACAAAGGCTTTGGTTTTTTAGTCACATAGGGGCTGTGAGGTGGGGTTTAAGGGCTCTCATCATCTCTGATGGGGGGAACTGGAAGAGAATCCTGCTCTTGCACAACTGCTGGGCATCCCACGTGTGGTTGGGGTCAGCATGAAGTCTTTGCGTCCCCGAGTGGGAGGCATTGAGTCACTTCTTGGGGGCTGGCAGGGATGTGAAGGACTGCTGGAAGCTGCTTGAGAGTGCAGGAGTGGGGAGAGGGGACAGAGAGAGCTTTGGGTGCCAACAGCAGTGTGGCAAAGGGGGTTGGGTGGAGCTCTGGCCACTCCAAAGACCTCCTCTTTCATGCTGATCATGGTGGTTTTCTCCTCAAAAAACACTTTGCTGTTGAATGTGAGAACTTTGTTTCCATTGCTCTTCCCATGAAGGTGAACACAGTGCCCACAACCTAAGTGAGGGCTTTAGATGTCACCATCCCAACGCATTCAAATGCTCAGTGGCACTCAGGGACATGGTTCAGTGTGCACGGTGGTGACAGGGGGTTGATGGTTGGCCTTGATGATCTCAGTGGTCTTTCCCAACCTTAACAACCCTATGCCATGGAAACGTTGTGCTGCATGAGATTGGGCTGCTCTAGAGATGTATAAGAAGTAGCTGAGCTTGCAGGGCTTGCATTCAGACCAGATATTCCTGTGTTAAATGCTCAGACCTCTGATGCTTCTGCCCCAGCTCTTTGGCCTGATGCTGCTGTTTCCAGCTGAGTGTTTCTGCAGCCTCCCCAGAAACGTGGTTCTCTGCCATCTGGTGTGTGTTAACCTTTGCACTCCTTAGCAAAACATTAGGCTTTGCTGGTCATATGATAAGGTGTATCCAGTGAAAAAAGAGAAATGGGCAAGCTAGGTTTTTCACATTACATCGATGGAGATTGTTGCTTCTACAGTGAGCAGCATCTCAGCAGAGGTTAATGCCATGGTGTGACTCCTCTACACCCAGGAAGTAATGGATTTAAATGGTAATAGAAGAGAAAAAAATAAAACGAATGGGAGAAGCCGAGCTCAAGACTTGGCTTCAGGGGGTGGGAGGAAAGAGCTGCTAAATCTGAAAGAATCCACACAATTGCTGTTGTGACTGGTAAGAAGGAGATGCCAACTATGAGATCTGCAGGGCGACGCTCTTACATGGCTCTACCACTACACATCCATATATCTACATACATAAAATCACATAAACCCCCTGCAATGAGCCCCTTGGAGGAGCTGGAGAAGACATCACAGCTTTTTTGCATGACAAACAGCCAATTCAAACACCTTTGCTGCTGTGCTGCACGGCTCTTCTCCCCACATCTTTTGCCTTTTGTGCTGTCAGGGAGAAGTCCAAGCAGGTGGTTTAAGAAAACATTAGCATGGATATGTCATAGCCTTAAAAAAGTGTTTGAAGGGAAACGGAGCTGTTGCTTCCAATTTTTCACTTTGCTGCCTCCATGATGAAATACAGCCATCTCCACTTAAGTAATACCTTATGGAAAAGGAAGTGTCGTGTTTTTATTGGACGCCTTTTATGACCAGCCTCGGTGAAAAGTGCAGTTGTGAGCAAGTCTGCGCTCCTCCAGCCTTTCACCAGCTTGTAATCCCACAGAGGAGGGCTCCTTCCAGGCAGCCAGATTTGCAGCAGTGGGAGGTGTGGGGCAGGGAGAGCTGCTCCATGCACTGCAGTGATTTCCGAAGGCTGATGCCACTGTTTGCACTCTGAGTGCATTTCACTTGGTCGAGTTTCCACCGAGGCTGGGCTGCTCTTTGGATGCAACCAAGTTCACATCTAGCTGCAATGCCCTGCAGGGCTTCACAGGGATGTGATAAACCAGGAGGAATTTCCCCACCAAGGTTCTAACTCTTGGACAGCAGCTCAGGTCACAGCAGTGATTTCGGGATGTGTGGGAAGGATGGGAGCTTGCTTAGGGTCCTGTCTGCTGGAGGGCTGTTTGGGTGGGTGTGCTCAGTGCTTGGAGGGCATTGTTTAAAATGCAATGGTTTCAATCCATCAGTGACCAATAGAAATGAGTTTTTTTTGTGTTTTTTTTTGTGTTTTTTTTTTTTTTTTTTCCCAATTGAAAACAAAAATAACCAGTGCTGTCAGTCCCTGGCTGCTGCTTTGCTGCTTCTGGTGATAACGTGCGAGGGTTTACTCTGTCTGCCTCAAATGCCAAAGCATTTGGAGTGTTTAAAGATGACCTTTATTGCTCAGTTCTGAGAGCCCTTGGAGGGTTACCAGCTGAGGCCAGCATGAAAGCTGCTATGAAGTTCATCATTTGATAGCACAGTCATCTCATTGCTGGGCACAGCCAGGATCGGCTCTGCTGACTGCTAATTACTGCTAGCTGCAAATCTACCTACTAACACTCTTGTAAAGCTTCCCTGACACACCTGGTTGAATGGTGCACTGCATCATCTCCTTGGGAAACCTGTAATGTCTGACACTGTTTTGACCTGAAAGGATTTGGTGGTCAGAGGCTTTGATGCTCCATTGCAAAGCAGCTGGGTTGCAGATGAGCAGATGGTTCGGGGTGAGAGCTGCCCAACACAGCACAAGATCTGGGTTGTAGTTGTGGATCAGTACCCAGAGTGATCCCACTGGGTCACTTCTGTGTGAATTAGGTTGCTATACACTTCTGTTAGCAGCTACCGTGAAAGGGAAGATTTATTATTATTGAGTAATGACTCTTTTTGGACCAGGAGCTGCTGTTGGTTTGTTGGTCACCAAGACCCCCCCAAGTTTTCATCCCCAAATAAGCAGCTCACAAACTTCCAGACCCAAGTGGGTGTTGCATGAAGTTGGATTAAGAGCTCATAAGGAAAAGAGGAACCCAATTCCAGCTCTGTGTGCCCACAGAATGGATCAGGTGTTGGGGTGGTACTAAAACAGCTCTTTAATAATTTGTTTTATCACGCAGATACGCAGTTTTACATCCAGCATATCTGCAGATCAGGTTAAAACCCAACAAGAATGCATTGCAGTGAGGTGGGACGAAGATGTTCCAACCACCCATAGCTGCAAATAATGGTTACCTTTCAAGTATTTGAGAATACTGAAACTTGTGTTTAATAGCCATTCTATGACATGCCAGTGTAGAATCTTGTTTAAAATATGGTAAAGTTGCATTAGAATACATTAAACAAAAGGACAGAAGATATGGGAGCAGACACTATGCTTTCCTAAAACGTAATTATTAGCTATATTACAGGTTTGGGTTGAAAGAGGACCAGTGTGCAAGGGAAGGAGTGCTCATGTCTGGCTGCTGTGATCATCCTAAGCTAGAAAGCTGCTTTTATGCACTTCTTAAGCTTTGAAATTGGCTTTAAAGTGTCCTGGGATCAGTCAGACACTCTCAGAGGTGGAGATGATGACATATGGAAGCAAACCAGAATGGAAGGATAGAAATGAGGCATGGCTGTTTGGTAAGGGCTGCTTTGAGTGTGGATGTGAGAAGAAAATTGTTCTCAGGAGGAGAGGTTGGGTATTGACACAGCTGCCCAGGGGGTGGGGTGTTCCCATCCCTGGGGGTGTTCCTCCCCATGTGGGGATGTGGCACTTGGGGACACGGTCAGTGGGCACAGTGGGATGGGTTGGGGTTGGACTTGGGGATCTGAGAGGTCTATTCCAACCTCAGTGATTCTCAGAGCCCAAGTCCAAGTGAAGGATGAGCAGACCAGGGAAAGGCTGGAAGTGAACAGAGCTGTGTAATCACCCTCTGGTCTCTTTCTAACTGATAACTCTTATTTTCTGAGCATTTGGGAGCCTGAACAGTATTACTCCTGCTATATACACAGTGGTTTTTATCTTTTTTTTTTCGTTTTGTCTCCTTTTTGTGAAGGTAGCCCTATGGCAATAAGACAGTTCCATTCACACAAAGCTCAAAGTCCTGCTCTCCATTGCCTTATTTTGTGCTTTCCATTTTCCTCCGCCAGCTCCAGCACTGCACACCTCTCAGTCTGTGCCCCACAGGGCCACCATATGGGGCTGCAGTGTCCTTCTGCAGTGTCACACCCTCTCCAAGCATCTCTTTATGGCACTACTCGGAGCTGGGAGATGTGGTGGAATCAGCATCCTCTGCATCAGGCTCAGGGGGGGACACTGGTTGCCCACCCTTAACGCGTTTCCACTTCATCCTTCTGTTCTGGAACCACACTTTGACCTGGAGGATGAAAAGGACATAATGAGTTATTGCCACCAGCAGGCTGATACCTGTGTGTCAATAGATGAATTTTGTGGAATTCTAGAGAAAAATATGGAAGGAAGCTCCCAGATTTAAGTGCTCCCTATCCAATTAAGGTGCTCCAGGCAGATTTTCAGAGACCAGCAAGGGTAGCGCAGTGCTTTGCCTGGAATCCATCAGCTATGCAAGGCAATCCAACAGGCACAGTGCACCCAAATGCCTTCTGACAACCACTCCATCCAGTCTGATCCATCAGAATTTAATTGACTTCTCTTAATTGAGCAATTCCTACTCTACCCACTGAGCTTTGATAAGGAAACTCTGAATGAGGTCACAGTGAGAGGACAAATTTTTGCCCCCATAAAAGTCTGCGCTTTTTTCTTCCTTCATCATCACACAATGCTGCCTGGCCCAAGAGTAGCACGTGTATCAAACGTATCATTCCAATAACCTCATGATAACTGGAGGCTGGTGGCATCCAGATTCCATTTGTAAGCCTTGTACAAATGGGTGGTAGCAAACAACAGCTCAGGAGGTGTCCCAAATGGCTTTTTTTTGTTTGTTTAGAGAAGCAGAATTCCAGATATTAACTGCTTACCGAGATTTTTAGCAAATGTCTTTTAAAAGAACATGGAGGTTTCGTGTTAAAATCAGAGAATCATGAGGTTGGAAAAGACCACTGGGATCACCAATTCCAATCAACCCAACACTACCATGCCCACAAAACAATGTCCTGCAGAGTAATATACATCTGTGCCATTGCAGAAGCACAGCCTGGAGTGTTGTAGCGTTAGGGAGAAACAGCAGGGGATGGGGTTTGAGTACCTGTCTCTCAGTGAGGTCCAGGTTCACGGCGATCTCGTATCTCCTGAGCCTTGTCAGGTAATTATGATGGGCAAATTCTGCCTCCAGCTCCCTTAGCTGCTCCTTGGTGAATGCTGTCCTCTCCTTCCGTGACCTGCTGCTGCCTTCTGCCTTGCTGCTGGAGGGCTGGCTTTCTAAGAAACAAGCAGGCGTGCAATTTGCAGTTACATCGACCTGTGTGAATGTGTGCCCTACAGAGATGTCAAAACGTGTTGTGTCCCCTTGAGCTCAGCACTGTCAGCCTTTGCTTCGAGGGGTAAAGTTGGGATGGGGTGCATCACTTGAACTGCAGGAGCAAGGGCCGAAGTGAGCAGCAGGAGGAAGGAAGCTCTCACTGCATCCACTCAGCACTCTCGACAGTTTCCTTTCCTGTGCCTTTCAGTCCATGCATGCACATTGCTGCTCCCCTGATTTTGGCTGCAGGCTGAAGGTAAAGGGAGCACTTTGCTGTGAGCACAGTGTGTGATGCAGTAAGAGTGCATGGTGCAGGGGGAAGGGAAGGTTGCTGAGTGAGCACCCTAGGCTAGCATTTAGCCTGGGTACACTGGGAGGGGGGAGAGCATGGGAAAATAAGCAATGCTGGGGAAGTGGCATTCCCTGACTCAGCACTCGGTCCTGCAGGCGTTCAGCAGCTTCTAAGCTGAGCTGAAACCATTGGGCAAATGGCACTGAGGGTGTCACTGGTCTTCGTCTCCAAACAATGTGAATCATCTGAAATAGGCTCTGGGAACAGAGCAGGCAGTGCCCCACTTGAATCACAGAATCACAGAATGGTCAGGGTTGGAAGGGACCTCAAGGATTGTGAATCTCCAACCCCCTGCCACAGGCAGGGCCACCAACCTCCCCATTTAATACTGGACCAGGCTGCCCAGGGCCCCATCCGACCTGGCCTTGAACACCTCCAGGGATGGGACATCCACAGCCTCTCTGGGCAGCTGTTCCAGTACCTCACCACTCTCTCTGTAAAGAATTTCCCCCTGATGTCCAACCTAAATCTCCCCTCCTTCGACTTAAAACCATTTCCCCTTACTTGGTGTTGTAAGGGGATGTGTGGCACAAAGGCTTACGGTTAGCTGGCAAACTGCCTTGAGGAAGGTGCAAGGACCACAGAGTGCAGGATTTGGGCATTGCAGAGGGTGCTCCTATCCCTCAGAGCAGCTTAAGCTCAAGCATGGGGGTCACCAATAGTAACGCAGGATGTTCGGTCATTGCAGTGATGCACAGGCCTGGTGGAGGCACCTGGTGTTTGCTATTCTGCAAACCACTGTCAGTGCAGTTTTTCCCTCAGCAGAAGGCATAATAAAAATCTGAAGTATCTGCATAACGTTGCTTTCTTCCCCTAGCAAAGAGTTTGAGGGCAGATTTATTGCAAATCAAGTAGTAAGATGGATTTTGCCGTCACACGGGGCGTAAAATCCTGAAAGCTCTCGGGAACGTTGGCCAAGTGAAGTGACTTCATGGGGAGCTGATTAGTTTGGCAGCCGATGACAAAGTAATAACCAGAAGTAACTTCAGTGGGCATCTCATGGAGTGGAGCACACGGGGTGGTGACAGATGGAGCTCTGCCCCCAGATCACTTTAAATTGCTGAGGGACTTCCCTATGCTTATCTTGCTCAGGTTTTCAGTTCTACCTGCTCTTATGTGCTGCTTTTTATGCCACTGTGGCTGTTAATGGGACTTGCAAGCATGGAGCACCCTCTTTATCCAATGTCATGATGAGCAAAATTGTCTGAATCACTATTTTATTATACATAATTACATATTTCTATTCTATTTCTTGCTGCCTTATCCTTCAGCTCATGCCTTATTCTTCAGCTATATGTATGGATGAAGGTGGGATATCCAAACTGCCTGTCTGCAGTTGACCATTCTCAACAACATTCAATGTAAAATCGGAGGGAGGCGTTTCTTTAGACTCAACCTCCACCCAGTGGGCATCCCAAAACTTTCAGTGCTTATCTTATGGTTTTAAAGGCTAATTTGATTTAGGGTTGGGGATTGGAGTTTTCTTACTGCTTGAGCGGTGTTGCTAGGTCTTCACTTGGTAGTAAATGAAAGATGTATTAAACCCAAAGTCATTACAATACCTTCCAGGCTCTTTAGTGCTGTAATAATAAAGGGGTTTTTATAAATGGTTTGCTAAACTGTGCAGTGTCGAATAGAGGGGTGAATGCTGATGGCTGTGGCCCCCAAAGCTCCCCCAAAGTCAACTGACATCTCCGTGTCACTGCTATGCCTAGGAGGGACACCAGGGATGAAAATGGCATCTAAATAATGGTTGCTGGTAGAGGAAGAGAAGAGGATGTGTGTGCTCACACATGAGGACTTACTGCAGATACCCCCATTGCTATCCTAAAGCGAAGCCTTTCTGTAGCTGCTCGGAATCTATCAGTGCTTTAAAGAAAGTTTTAAGGATTTAAGAGCATTTTGATCTTTTCTACGTCTGAGAAATGTTTCCATGTCTTGACTTTCAAACCGTAAAATGGGGATGCTGGAAAATACCCCCGACTTCTCAACACTCTGCGGTTTGCAAATGAATACCGTAGCAAATATATGCATGTAAGCATCTGAATCTTAACAGCTTCTTTAGGAGAAAGCAATGTTATGCATATTTCACATATCTGGAGAATTGAAATAGTAACAAACCAGATGTCATCTGTCTGAAATTCTTGAACGCTGTACTGCAGGAAGAAGGTGTTTTGTTGGCAAGGGTGGCACAATGAAAACTGTGATTGATTTCCACATTGCTGGGCATTGTACTGGTGGGCAGTTCAAAACCTCAGAGTGGCATTCCCAGCTAACACGGGCAGCTGGTGGGATCTTAGCCTTTTGATCCCCCTTCTGTCACCCTTGGACAGCAACAGGGCAGTGGAGTGGAACTGCCAGCCTAGGGCTCTGAGCACAGCATGGAACTGAACTGGCACTCTGCTGCTGCCTAAAGGGACGGGTTCAGCTAATAAGGAACAAAACCCAAACGCCAAAGGTCATCAAGGGACAAGCAACTTCATTTCCATTGAGATATTGCATAGTTTTCCTCAGTCAAGAATTACAAAATATTTTCTCCGTCCATCCATCCATCCATCCATCCATCCATCCATCCATCCATCCATCCATCCATTTCTCCCCAGTAGCTTTACCCCTACTCCTAGAGATGCTCTCCCCATCCCACCCCACACCCCCACTTCCACGCCACCTACCTGAGTGTTCCTTTTTCCTTTTGGATGCCTTTCTCTCCGTCTCCATCACGCTGTTTACCGGCACCTCGTAATCTTCGCTTACTCCCGCTGCTGTGCTCACAAGGTTGGGACTCTCTGAGTCCCCAGAGGCCAACGCCAGCCCTGGGCTCAGCAGTCTCCGGGCCTCTGTCGTTGCTTGCTGCCACTCAGAGTGGGGACGAAAGACTGGGGTCTGCTCCTCGGGTGGGACGCAGTGGGCAGCGCTCAGCAAGCAGGAGGCTGAGAATTCGGAATAAGGAGCAAAATCCGCCTTGGGGTGGAAGGAAAAAGGGGTCGGGGGGCAGTGACCCAACCCTGTGGCTGTAGGGACGTCGGCACCCCGCAGGCAACCCCAGAGTGGGGCTGGGGGTTGGGGGCTGCGCATGCAGCTGCCGCCGGTGGGGTCCATCCTCGTCACTTGGGTTCCTCAAGCAGGAGAGGAGAGGAGGGGAAATGTTTCCAAATTTGACAGCCCAGATTTCCTCCCTAAGCGACACTTTGGCTGGGGGGTTTGTGAGGCTGGAGGTTTGTTAGTTGGAAAACTCTTCTTGAGATCTTCATTGTCCCAAAAGGGTGGAGGAGGAGATCGCCCCAAACGGGGTCCCAGGGTTGGTGCTGGAGTCCTTGTGAAGTGCTGGACATGAGGGAAACACTTTTTAAATACTGTGTTGGGGAGAGAGTGACAACTTTGTGAAGTGAAATGTGAGAGAGGGGAGGGAGGGGTTAACGTACACACACCCGCTCCCTCCAACCAAAGCAAAGCAGCACCTATTAATCATCCGAAACCTTATATGCACATCTAATGGGATTTGCAGATGGAGACTTTTAAAGAAACAATGTCTGTATTTTTTTCTTTACCCCCCCCCCCAAAAAAAAAGTGGTTGGGGGGGGGAAGGGGGTAAAGAGCAGCACACATGCACACACACAAAAAAGGCTTTAATGTTTCCCTGTGACACTATGAAGTTATTTTTATTGCACTGTTAACAAAATTCCCCGAGTCCTGGGGTTGGAAAAAGCCTTAATACGGAATTCAACAGATGCCAGAATCCAAGAAGCAAAGTGGGAAATAAAAGTATGAAAGTGCTTCACTGATTATTTACGATTTAAGGCCAGGCTGTAATATATTTTTTAGGTGACTTGTGTGCACGTGCACAGTTTTGAGGGATTTTTGTTCTTTTAGCTTTATAACACTTGTATTTGCTGATGGTTACTGCTGGTGGCAGTTATTCTTTCTCTATCCTACTTTCCAGGGAGTTCTCTGTATGCCACTCCTTCTTACAAGGAAACCTGCCTTTGTGCCAATGTGAGATGTGTTTTTCATCTTTTGTTGAAAGTTTTATGGTTCTTTTTAACAGAAAGCAGATTCGCAGACCCCAGATCTGCTGCTGCTGCATGGGTGTTAGCAGGGAATCTGCTCTCCATCCCTTTGACACAGAGAGGTGGCACCTGGGAACACCCCAAATATCACTGCAGAGCTGCATTGGGGTTACTGCAACTGTTTGTGTGTTTTTAGGGGTGATTTATACAGCCATGTGTGCTGTGTTTCTGTAATCTGCTTGCGACCTTCTGCTTTGCTTTGCTGTGCCTCTCTATAGGTTCATTTCTTTCCCCTTCTCCCACCATTTGGGCTGGGTTTGTGCTCTCATAGTCACAGAGGGATTTACCAGATGGGCACAGAGCCTCCATTTTTCTTTTTCTTTTTCTTTTTTCTTTTTTTTTTCCCATGACTTTAAGTGCTACTTTTATTTGGCTTCTGTATAATTCAGCGCTGTGACATTTAAAGGAATCAAATGGAAGAAGGTGTGCTCATCCCAATCCCTGCTGGGTTATACCATGGGCTTTTCCAAGCAATCAGGTGGGCTTAGCTCAGATCTTTCAGATCAAGAACATCACCTTTTACCTTCACATTAATGTGACTTTCTTGCAAAATGCCAAACACAATTCATCCTCTAGGAAGGGCTCTCCTGCATAATTCAATCTGTTCAGAGAGCAAACATTCAAACACGTTTCTCACTGCCTGGCAGGAGGAAAGAGCACAGATTGCTCTGTCTGGAAGGCCAGGTGGCAAAAGATGTGTGGATATTTTGGGCACCAGCAGGATCCAGGCTAGAGCCCAGAGTGGTTTTGCCAATGCAGAATATTTCATTTGTGTTCACCCACCAAAGTCATGCTGGGTAGTAGAGATTTGCGTGAGCTCAAGCCTAGGTCTGTGATTTCCAGCCCTACTCCCAGTTCCAGCTAATTAAACAACTACTTACTTCTCATTTATGTCTGTGCATGTATTTTAAGGGAAATAGAAGGGAAAGGGAGGACTATCAGTCGATGTATTGTTCCTTTTATCCAGAAGGTTCAGGTTCCCATGGGACCCCAGCAGGGCTCTGACTGCGGCACACGGTTCGGTTCTCGCACATCGCTTTGTGCTCCCAGTTAAACCACTCGGACCCCATTTTCCCCACAGAGCTCTCTCTGTTGTTGTTCCTCTGACTTCAGATGTGGGAAAAGGAGACAGCAGACCCTCCCCAAATGTGGGAACCCCCCGATCCCGCATTGCCCCAGCGCTCCCTGCAGCTGCTGCTGTCACTCAGCGGCCCAGCGGGGGCTTGTTTGCCCTCTACATCTTCCTGACACTTCATTCCTGAAGGAAGCAAAAACAACAGCCCTCCCCTCTTGCCAGAGCCCATTTGTTGGACGAGGCAGCCACCTTTAACCTCCTCAGAGTAAACATCTCTTCTGCCAGACCCCAGGCTGGGCGGGAAATATAGGATGGATGGGTGCGATAGGCTTCAAACCCACTGCAGCAAGAAGCTCAGCAATAGAGGTGAAAAACAAACCTGGGCCAGCTGAGGCTGCTGTATCAGCAAAGACTCACAATAGATGCACTGGTGCTGACGTGAGATTGTGCTTGTTGGCAGGGCAGATGCTCCTGGAGAAAGTTCGATATTCCATTAGGATGTCATCCTCTGCCACGCTGAAGACATTGCACTCCAAGGAAAGATTGTTGTTGACTCTTTGCTCTCATATGTGCGCTTTTGTGAGTCTGTGAAACTGCAACACCACGTGCAGGGAATGGGGAGAAGAAGGGCTCCCAACAAGAGGCTGGGCCTGGCCTGAGCCTTGCCTCATTATCTGGGTGGTTTTGGTGGGTCAAAGGATTGCAAAACTGGGTCTTAGCACCCAGAAGCTCTGAAGTGCATTTTTGGAGTCATTTTATAGCTATTGGGTCACAGTTCTTATTCTCACCTGGCAGAAATAAGCTTTGAGGTGCTGGAGTGTGTCCAGAGAAGGACATTGAAGCCGTGAAGGGTCTGGAGCACAAATCTTGTGAGGAGAGGCTGAAGGAGCTGAGATGGTTCAGCTGGGAGAAGAGAAGGCTCAGAGGGAGACCTCACGGCTCTCTATGATGCCCTGAAAGGAGGTTGAATTGAGAGGGGTGTCTGCCTCTGCTCCAACGTAACAGAGATAGGATGGGAGGTGATGGCTTCATGTTGCACCAGGGGAGGCTCAGGTTGGATATTAGGAACAATTTCTTCTCATAAAGAGTTGTGTGAGCCATTGGCACAGCTGCCCAGGGGGGTGGTGGAGTCACTGTCCCCGGAGGTGTTCAAGAACCATGTGGATGTGGCACTGAGGGATGCAGTAGTGAGCATGGTGGGATGAGTTGGGATCTGTGCAAGGGGTCTACATAAGGATATATCTACATAAGAAGATCTGGGCTCACTATCAGACTCATATATCTGTAGGAACAGTAACCACGGCGTGTACTGAGAGCTGCTGTCCCAATTTATTGCAGCTGTTGGTTTGCAGGTATTGAGGATGGAGTTGTCTGCTCCACCACGCATAAAGATGGTGGCTGGAGAAATGCCAGAGTGGGCACATGAGTGGTAAGCAAAGGAGTAAACACACAGAGAGACGGAGCACGAGCAGGAAGGAGGGGGAACTGCGTCCAGGAGGGCTCCACTCCACCTGCAAGGGGCTGGGGCTGAGCTGGAGAGGAAATGCCAAGCCCAGAGATGGGCTCTCTGGGTCCATCTGTCAATTTAATAGTTTTCTCAGCATCCTGAAGGAATAAAAGAACAGAAAAAGTGTAAAGCTTGGGCTAATCGAGGCAGTGAACCTGGGAGGGAAAGATGATCTCCTTGAAATGAAAGCTAAAGAGCTGTGTGGTTAAAGAGCTGTATTAAAAGACATTAGGTATTGGACAAAACGTCAGGAAACATTAACTTGCATTTTGCTGTAATCCCCTATGGCAAATTAGTCTGGTTTAAAAGGCCTGGATTTGCAGGAAACCAGTATGAGGGTTTTTATGGTTTTGGGGGAGGAAATGGAGAGAGAAAGGCTGTGTTACCTCAAAAAAAGCAGCGGTTTGTCACGGTGGTATCAGCTGTTTGATAGATTTGTCTCTCCAAACTTCTAGGAACGGGATTGCTGTAAGTTTGTAGGGAAAGCTCATGCAGCAATGATGTGATTTTGGGGAAATTATGCTGGAGAAAAGGCCCCAGACATCTTCTCAGGCTGAAGTATAACGCCTACCCTGGGTTACGTGGCCATTCATGCTTTAAGCCTGGAAGAATTTTCTCCAAAAAGCACAGTCAAAGAAGTTTAAATTTTATATATATATATAAAATCCTATCATCTGTTGTTCACCACATTTTCACCCTAACATCATTCTCATGCTTCAGCTGCAAAATCAGCAAGCAGATTAAAGCAGGTTCCTGTTGCATCTCCTGAGGTTTGAGGCAAACACCCCCAGTTGCTTCTGCACACAAAGGCGACTGGAGGGGAACAGCAGTGGAATGAGCATTTCCTCACCCAGCACAAGGCTGAGAACAGTGAGCAGTGAGTGAGAGCTATACACATCCAAGCAATGTTTCGTTAAGCAAAGCATGAGCATAGGATTTGTGAAGCTGTCCATCCCAGAGATTGATGCTGGAGCTGCATCTCTGCCCAACACAGGCTGTGCAATGGCAGGGAGTATTGAGTTTGGGTGATCTCGTGTTTGATGCATTAATTAATCTGGATGGTCTCTTTAGTATGGTGCTCTTAAAAGCGTTATCTCAGGGGCAATCTTATGAAAATATTTCAGTTGGCATTGATTTAATGACTCAAGCTTTTATCCTCCACCTCCTATTTCAGCTGTTCTGTTCCAAACAGTTGACTTAAAAAAAAAAAAAAAAAAGGGAGAAAGGATGGAGCTCAGTTACTGTGTTCATTTGGAAGCTTTGCTGTCTCCTCTTCCTTCCTACTGCTTTCCTTGGGACTCCAGCAATGGAAACAGTGAGAGCAGCATCACATTTGTTACCTACTTGGCCTCAGTTGTGCTGAGCCATTTGCAAGCTGCATCTGACTACATGTACTCATCATTTTCATACCTCCAAAGAGATTGGCAGATCTTCTGTTTGTTGCATTTGCCCTTTCCTTTCTTCCAAAGCACTTGCACACTTCTCACTCCTCAGCCTATTTAATTTCCTACCAACACAAGAAGTACAGGTGATAAAAAGCTCAGTCTGAATAAAGCACTTTTCAGAAGAGCTCGCAATTTTCACCTCTTCAAATGATGAAGAACCTGGCAATGCAAAGTATGATATTTTAAAATACCTTGCTTTTTCCTCTTCTCCTTCTCTTCTTTTCTTTTTTCTCTCTCTCTTTTTCTTTTTTTTTATCTTCCTCTTTCTTTTCTCCTTCTTTTTTTTCCCCTTTTTTTCATCTCATTTTTTTCTCCTTTTTTCCTTTTTTTCCTCATTCTTCTTTTCCATTTCTTCTTTCTTCCCCCTTATTTTCCCCCATCTTTTTTCTCCTTTTTCCTCCTTCTTTTCTCTTTTTTCTCTTTCTTTCCCTCCCCTGCTTCTTTTTTCCCATCTTCTTCTCTTATTCTTTTCTCCTTTTCCTCCTTCTTCTTTTTTTCCCCAATTCTTCTTTGATATCTCCTTTTTTCTCTCCTTCCTTTTTCCTCTTCTTTTGTCTCTCCTTTTCTCTCCTTCATCTTTCCCCCTCTTCTTCTTTCCTCTTCTTTTTATTTCTCTTCTTTTCCTCTCTTCATTTTTCCTCTTCTTTTTTTCCTCTTCCTTTCTTTCCCTCTTTTTCTCTTCTTCCTTCAATCTTCAACTTCTATCCTACTGTTGCCTTTTCACTTTTTCTCTGCAGCTTTTCCTGAATTTACCCCTATTTTTGCCCCCTGCACATGGATTCCCAGTGGCTCCATGGGCTGCAGCCCTGGTTGCTCACCCCAAGCCCTGAGCAAAGCCCCAAAGACTTTTCCCTGCCATTCTCCTTCTTTTCCCCTTTCCCACTCCGTCTGTCTCACCCCACAGCTGGCACCACTACCCCCAGGATTCTAATTTAATGATAATGTTTCTCTTAGCACTAAGTCAATATTTCCGGTATTAATTAAACCTACTGGCTTCACAGGAGCAGAAGGAAAAAAAAAAAAAAAAAGAACTGTTTCAGGTACAGGAAGCTCAAGATGTGCTCAGAGACTTTATGTGATAATTTATTTGAGGAGAAAGAGCAACAGAAACAAAAAGCAGAAGAGAGGTGGCCAGGTCCAAGTTTGGGAGAATATCAGAAGGGAAAATTTCTGTCTGGAAACTCTTGATAGCATTGCACAGCACATAACCTGATGCTTGTAAGCCTTTTGTTTGAAAGCTCACTATTTTGTTTGCTACTTCTGTGGCTCCAATGTGGAGGTTTGGGTTTTAGAAATGTGATGGGAGCTACGGGCAATGGCACTGAGGGAGTTCACATGCAGAAAAACTCACAAGATTTGCAGGAATGTGTGAATGAAAATGGGTACACATACACATATACAAATATACATATCTCTGTCTTGAGATTTGGTGACAACACAGAGCAAAATGTGTTCCATGATTTCAAAGCAGTGTGCTAAGGGAGCAGACTGCAGCTCCTGGATCCTTTCCTTTCCTTTCCTTTCCTTTCCTTTCCTTTCCTTTCCTTTCCTTTCCTTTCCTTTCCTTTCCTTTCCTTTCCTTTCCTTTCCTTTCCTTTCCTTTCCTTTCCTTTCCTTTCCTTTCCTTTCCTTTCCTTTCCTTTCTTCCTTTCCTTTCCTTTCCTTGCCTTGCCTTGCCTTGCCTTGCCTTGCCTTGCCTTGCCTTGCCTTGCCTTGCCTTGCCTTGCCTTGCCTTGCCTTGCCTTGCCTTGCCTTTTGCCTTGCCTTGCCTTTTGCCTTGCCTTTTGCCTTGCCTTGCCTTTTGCCTTGCCTTGCCTTTTGCCTTGCCTTTTGCCTTGCCTTGCCTTTTGCCTTGCCTTGCCTTGCCTTGCCTTTTGCCTTGCCTTGCCTTTTGCCTTGCCTTTTGCCTTGCCTTGCCTTTTGCCTTGCCTTGCCTTTTGCCTTGCCTTTTGCCTTGCCTTGCCTTTTGCCTTGCCTTGCCTTGCCTTGCCTTGCCTTGCCTTTTGCCTTGCCTTGCCTTTTGCCTTGCCTTTTGCCTTGCCTTGCCTTTTGCCTTGCCTTGCCCTTGCCCTGCCCTGCCCTTCCCTTTCCCTTTCCCTTCCCTTTCCCCTTCCTCCTTCCTCCTCTCCCCCTTTCCCTCCCCCTCCCCCTTCCCCTTCCCGTTCCCCTCCCGCTTTCTTCCCCTTCCCCTTCCATTTTTATTAATCTTCTGGATTTGATACCCTATGAAGAGATGAGGAATCTCCTTTCCCTGAAAAGCTATAAAACCAAGCAGAATCTCAGCTCTGGCATTTAATTCTTAAGGCCATTTGCCAAAAGAACTTGAATAAATCACCTTTTTTTTTTTTACCAAAGAGCCTTGCCCTTCCACCATGTGGCTGTTCCAAGAAGAGCCAACTGTTCTGAATGGCATCCAAAGCACCAGAAGCTTTCTATGAAATCACAAACAACGTTTTGGGCCAGCGAAGGAAGAGTTAAAGATTTTGACAGGCCGAATTTCTTTCTTTTTCTTTGAAAAACACAAAAATTAGCTCAGCTTTTGGCAGATCGCAAAGCTCATCTGTTGTTTTCATCAGACCACGTTAACGAAACAGGAACCATGGCATCCCCAAGGAGCTGATAGGAGCATGACGTTGAACCTTTCGGAGCCATTTTTTTTTGGGGGGGGGGTCAAGGATCAACAAATCTATCCTTCTTCTTCAGTTCATGTGTTTTGAGGTGGGACAGAACGCAACATTGTCATCTCCAGGAAGAATCTGGAGATCCAAATAACGTTCCATTCGTAGGAAGAATCCTGTTTCTGGAGATCCAAACAGTAAATCCATATCTGAGGGTTGTTTGCTAACTGATGAGCTTTTACATTTCTTTCTTCAGTGCTGCAGTTGCTTTCCTTGTGATTGCCCTTTGCTGCTGTGCTCTGTGATTCCATTCTATAGAACCATCTGCACGAAGTGCAGTTAAATGGGAATTAACGGAAAAGATTTCTGGAAGAACTGAAATTCATCCCTATGTTGAATGGCACTGAAATGAGACAATAAAAAATAGGGGGAGGGGAGGCAGAAGTTTATATATATATGTGTGTGTGTGTTTAAATTTTTGCTGTTTGGGACATTGGCACAGAGTGGGGATCGTAGTTTGGAAGAGAGCAACAAAGTTCTGTGTGAAAGGGGTCCCATGGGATCCTGCACAGCAATTAAAGCCCAGCCTTTGCACAGGGCAGCCTTTGGGGTTTTACACCTTGGGGAGGAGGGGAGGCATGCTGCCGTGCTAATTGATGCTCCCTTCCCTCCTTAATTAACGGTTGGCGGCACCGCACCTCCCTCCTCTGGCTGCGTGCGTCAATGCAGTGCGATGGGTTTGGTGGTCGTGGTGGCAAAGTATGGGACAGAAAATAAGGTGTTGTGGGTGTATCGAGGTGAGGGAAGGGACAGAGGCTGAAATAGGTGGAAAATAGAAGCGTTAATGCGTGGGGTGTGAAATCAATCTGAGTATGGTTGGGGGAAGGGTTCCTTTTGTGTGCAAAGCCAAGACCACACAAAGCAAAGCAGGAGGCTTTTTACTACAGAATTAAATACGACTAATTAGTGGCTCCTGTGAAAACCTCAGCCTGCTAATTTTTTAATTAATACTGCAAATATTTTATTCCAATGAAAACTAGCAAATGGAACAAGAAGGGATCAGTATGGCCCTGCCTAAAGCTGCTTCACCCCAGCACTGTTACTGCGAGTGTCTGCCATGCTGAGTGCACTGAGATGCTCTGAAAATCACTTCTCTGTGGGTCAGTGGCTTTTCAGATCTTTTGGACACTGGGAGAATCTGACAGATCCGAAAAAATGATGGGGTTGGGTTGAAAATCTGCCTTTTATTTTCCCAACTGTAAATGTGGGTGAAAAGCTCCGGGAGGATTTTCATGTCACATTTCTAATAAGAACAACAACAAAAAAAGAAGAATCAGTGCATCTGTCTGTGTGTGATCGACACCTGGAACACTGGGAGCAATACTGGAATGCTGATGGAGTCCATCACCCAATGGCTTCTGGAAAGTGATGGGTAAATCCCTTCAGTCAACTCCGTGCCACAAAGTGGCTCTTTTCTTTTTTTTTTTTCCCTTTTAATTATGGAGCTGGTTTAACAGAAAATGAGAAGAAATGTTTAAAAGGTGACTTATTAATTGCCTGTAAATTAAAAAGCAGATGGATGCTTTATTGCAGTTGAAAGAAGTTAGTAATAGTAAGGTATAATGTCAAATGGCAATTGACTTTTTTAGAGTTCTCTTTTCTTTTTTAGCTCATAAAGGAGTGATTTATAGCTTCCTGCAGACTGAGGGATAAATCATCTGGAAGTCTGAAAACTGGGGCTAAATAAAATGCAATCGTGGAACTCAATGTCTGCAATGACAGCATGCAATGTCCGCCTGTGGAGCAGCACCTTCCCTACAGGACTGAGCTCTGGGCTGAAGGAACTGGATTCCAGGACTCCAGAATGAATGAAAGCAGTTTGGATGAATTGCCCTCCACTCTGCAGAGCCTCCCAGCTCCTTCCCATTGGGCACCGAGCAGAAGTGATGCAAACAAACAGCAGTCAGCACACAACGCTTTGTTTCAACGGAGGCTTGGAAGAAGAGGAGATACAAATCATCCTTTTCTCTAAAGGCTCTTAAATAAACATATATGTGTGTTTAATTTTCCAATTAAAATGATAGCCATGCTATCTGTGGTGCTGATGGACAGGCTTGAGTTAACTCTAGGATGCTGTGAGTTGTCTGCAACTACAAGAAACCCATATGCCTTCCAAAACTGCATTTAAGGGGTTCTATAGGTTATACTTAGCTTATTAACACTTCAGTGTTAAATACGTTCAGTGGACAAACAGGAGTTTGTTATGTTAGTTTACGTTAGTTTAAACCTGACATCAGAAAGCAATTTGTGCTGTGCAGGATACAGATCTCTGCGCGTGGAGGGGGATCAGTGTAGCATCTTCATGCCATACGATGCACTGTTGTACATCGATGAGGTTAATCTTTCCCGACGAGCACCGTTTGCTTTGGAAAATCAATTACAAAGGTCAATGTAAGGCGGAGAAATGAGCATTCCAGCGTGCTTTTTTTTTTTTTTCCCCCTAAGATGCTTCGATTTCTCACCACGAGGTGGAGGTGTCCGCCTGCAGGTCCACTTCGATGCCCCTTATTTGCAACGGTGAGGCTGCAGCTGAGCTTTGCATCACACGCTGCATCCCCATCCCTTGGTTTCACCCCGCGCCCAGCACGCAGCACGATGCTGCTCAAGCTTGGGTAAGGAGCTGAGTTCCCTTTGGGTCTGCAATGTGACAAATCTCTGCTCATGGTGAAGGTGGGAGCACTTGCAAGGGTTCCCCAGAGCCCACAGCACAGCCCTGGGAGTGGAATGGGCGAAGGGATGAGGAATGCCGTGCAAGAAAGAAATGCTTGCTCTTCTCTTGCTGGTGCACAGGGATAAGACAAGAGGCAATGGCCTAAAACTTGTATGTAGGAAGTGCCATACTAACATACAAAACCTCGTTACAGTAAGGATGACAGAGCATGGGAACAGGTTGCCCAGAAGGGTGGTGGAGTCTCCTTCTATGGAGGTATTCAAGAGCCATCTGGATGCCCTCCTGGGCAGTCTGTTGTAGGGTCCCTGCTTAGCAAAGGGAGTGGGCTCAATGATCTCTTGAAGTCCTGTCCAACCCCTGTGATTCTATGATTCTCTGAAGCACAGCCCTGAGCGTGGGGAGCAGCTCATCACCCCCCCACTTTGCTCAATGAGAAAAGCCAACCATTTCAGGTCGATGTGGAAGGAGTGGGAAGTCATGGCTTGAGGCAAAACCAACCTCTGGCCTTTTCCAAAGAAAAATGGCACAGCTTTTTTTCCCAACGAGGGCTCTTTGAGCTCCATGTCCTGTGTGGCCATGGGTCTGGATCTGCTGAATTCACGCTCTGCTCTCCCCAGCTCCATCCTTCTTCCCATGGCCGCAGCCTCCTTTGTTTTTATTTTACGTTTATAGCGTCGACGCTTCAGGCCCCTGCAGCAAATTATAACTGTGTTTGCCAGATTGCTGTCTGGGACCAAGCAGAGGAGCTATTTTCCTTCTTGTCACTGGGCTGTTGCTATTGTGGGAAAAAAAAAAAGTCTGAGGAACAAAAATCCTTTGCTAGAAGGTGACCGCGACGGTCGCTGCTGTGGTTCATTGCTCGAAGACAGCGCGGCACCACGGTAATTCAGGATGTAACACTTATGGTTAATGCAGGAAAAAAAGAATCGATTTTCACATTTTCTTCAGCACTACATCCTGTTCTTTTCTCTGCCCCGTATGAAACAAATAATTGTCAAATGCTCCCAGGGTTTGCATTAATTGTTTTTTGTTTTTTGTTTTTTTTTTTTTAGTGGGAAGCGATTGCAAGAGTGAGTGGCTAAAGGAGGGAAGCTGCCCTCCAAATCCCATCCTCGGGAATTATGAGGTGAGGGAAATGGAAATGCGATGGCAGCAGAAGCCCAAGAGTGTAGGATGTGATGTTATGGTACAGCTTGGACAAAAATCTCATATAAAGGACCTGCTAATAGGTATCTCTCCATTGGGATTATAAAGCTTTCTGGAAACCTTGATCAGCTCTAGCGCAAATGATAAGACATTGTGGATGCTGGCCTGCTGTCGTAATTGATTCTGTAATCAAAGAACAAGAAAATATGCTGAATACGTTGCAGAAGATGCAACAGGCTTTTTCTATGGGGAACTGAGTTGCTTGATGAGTTGCTCTGCAGTTATTGTTGGCTCAAGGACAGAAGTAATAATGCTGGATGGCATCTGTTGTGCTCCAAGTGGGATTTCTCTCTTCTCCTGAAGATGTTTGTCTCATGGAAATCCCCAACCATTTTCTATAGGCTAAGGCCAACTTTGATTCTTAGGAGCTTCACAAGAGATGGGCAAACATATTGGGAATCAAAGCCCAGCCATCAGCACCTTAACTATCGTAATAAACATGATAAAACCAGGCTGAAGCAGAGCTTTGGCTGAATGGCTGATGAGGTGTGTGAGATTCCCAGGGCTGTGGTTCCTGATCCCCCACATGGTTGTGGACCTGCATGGAGAGGGACGTGGTGCAGAGCATGGATGTCATGGAGGATGCTCTGAATGATGGCAGGGACCACCAGCAGCAGTGGTTGGAGGCTCATTGGCAGCACTTGGGATGGGTGATGGGGACTGAGTCTTAGTGCAGCTTTGTCCCATCCCTGAGCTCTTCCCTAATCTCCCTTAAAACTCCCAGGCAGATTTCTCTGCTGGAGCAGCTTCTGTGGTTGCCATGACAGTGGCAGCAGGATAATGTCTGAAGGTGAGGAGGCTGCGAGCCTCATGGAGGGTTTGATTGATAGAAGGAGGGATTTTTAGCTCGGTAAGAAAGAGCATGAGCAGCTCCTCTGCGTGCCCCTCGCTGGGTTCCCAGGGCACCGAGCCCTCTTGCAATGAGGAGGAATTTGCTCAGAAACTCTGAGAACAGCTTATCTTTAAAAAAAAAAAAAAAAAAAAAAAAAAAAAAAGAATATATCTAAAAATGGGGCTCATTGGAGCTACCAATCCATGCACTGCTCCCAGCAGGGCTGTGTGCCCCAACACTGGGATTTCCTGCTCATATCATACATTTGGGATGCTTAGAAGTCAGAGGAATCACTTTTGTTGTAAGGAAAAAGATGTTGATACATTAATATTCCAGACTATATGAAGGACTGACTTACTGGATGGGATTTGGGGAGCAGGTTTTGTCTCTTCGCACTCATTCTTGCAGTCAGCATTGCTCTCAGTCATTGGAAGGAGCTCTAAGACTTCAAGTTGCTGCCATAAAATGGTGTTTGCACCAATTTCCACGTTGCCTGAGTGTTTTTAGGGAACTGAAAATGTAAAGCAACTCTCAGGTCAGCTGAACACAGGTATGGGTTAGAAGCCAGCGTGCATTTCTAGGAGTGTTAGAGCATGATAGGAATATATAGGGGTATTGGAGCACAATAGGGATATATAGGGCTGTCAGAGCATGATAAGGATATATAGGGATGTGAGAGCATAATAGGGATATACAGGGCTCTTAGAGCATTGTAAGGATATTTAGTGGCCTTAGAGCATTGTAGAGATATGTAGGGGCATTAGAACATGAAAGGGATATATAGGGGTGTTAGAGCTTAATATTCCCAATGCCAACTATTGCAATTTCTAGAGTGAAAGAAGGTGGCTGTGCTCCCCATGAGTGCCCCATCCTGCCAGCTCTCGGCCCCCAGGAGCAGCAGCAGCCATGCAGGACGTGGATGACAGCTCAGCTCAGTTCAGTGCTGGGCTGTCGGCATAACAGGATTAGGAAGTGGGTAAAACTAAACACGAACAGCCATAAAACTTCCCACTTCACAATGGTTTTCCATTTTAAAACAATGTAGGCTAGATCCAGTGAGCAATTACTATTTATTTATTACGAACAAGCGGAATTCAAATTAGGCTGATTCGAGCCTCAGCAACCCCCTCAGATTGGATTGGTAATTAAGGGACTCGTTGTACTGGTAATTATGGTTTACCATGAAATTACCCTCCCTTCTCCCCTCTCTCCCCAAAAACACCAAATTAGCCACGAGTGGAATTATATTTATCACAGCACCCCATGCAGGAGGGACTTTGTGAGTAAATACAAACAAGGAGGAAACCGCTCTGCCACGCCAGCGCGATAATTAGGGTTTGAAGGCAGGAATTCTTGCAGGAGCCAAATTGGCCACTTGTCATGCAAGGGAGCTGTGAGCACCTCCAGGCAGCACCGAGGGTGCAGATCCAGCTGAAGAAATGAGACAGAGAATGGGTTCATCCCCCTGAGTGTTCACCTCCCATAGAATTAAACCCAAACTTGCAATCCTGATAGTGAATTCCAGCTGCTGTAGTTGCAGTCTGTTTGAAAACAACGTGTGCCTGCTAATGAACCGAGCAGCTTCTGAGCTTTGCTCTCCCCTTTCCTCTCGGTGTGCCTATATGCAATTACCTCTGTTTGAGTTTGCATTGAATGCTGTACGGCAGAGCTGTGTCGTTGCTGCTGCAGCTCTGCCATCACCTCCGTGTTCCCCAGTGTGCTGGCGCAGGCTCTGTGCATGAGCATAAGGGAATTTGGGTATTGCTGAGCTCTGGGAGCAGCTGTTTGGTGCATCCCTTGTGCACATACGGTTGTGCAATGAATTGCTCACAATTGCAATTCATCAGTAAGCTCTCTGGTATTGCAGTGCAATGGTTATTTCTCACTGCACTGTGTGATCTGGGCACGTTTTGGGCACATAACCATAAACTTATCTTTAGACTCGGCACACAGACTTCGTGCTCCTCAAATGATCGGTTGGAGAGCAAATAGTAGGCTTGGTGAAATGAAAACCTTCTCTTTGCTAAGTGCAAAATGAACAGCAGAAAGAGGGAATGCAGCAGAGAGCATGGGAGCAGGGCTGTGTGAGGAATGGAGAAGACTGCAAGGGTTGGTTCTTTCTGCTGCAAAGCATATATATAATAGCAAAATGCACCGACCATTTGGATGCATATTTGGGGAGGGAAGAAAAAAAAAAGTTCTTCTTTAAAATGGGGCTTGTGTTTCTCTCTGAATTAATGTGTTCTTTATGGGTGTTGGTTTCGTTTTTTAATAGCATACCAACTCTTAAATCCCATTCCCGAACCTAAGGCAACACTTCTTTCCATTTCACATAGATGTGACTTCTGATCATGCAAGAGCTTAATAATATGGTGAGGAATGCATTTAAAGAGTGTAGTGCATTCTGAGTGGCATCGTCAGTGATTAAATTACAATTATTAATAAAGATGCTTGGCATTAAGGAGGAAAAGATTAAGGAAACCAATAAATTCACTTCATTAGATTTACAGAGTGTGTAATCCAAAGCACACTGACAACAGCAAGCTGTCAGCACTGTAATTTGTCTCCTGGCTGTGAGATGCAGCCCAGAGCTTCTGCCCATTTCTGCAAGAAGAACTGAGGACGCAGACAGCACAGAATAGCATGGTTGGATCATGGTCATTCAAACCACCCGTTTAAGGCAGAGACATGAAAAAAATAGCCCTCAGCCCACACATTGTGGCCTGGCACAGAGCAGCATCCGAAGATGAATGCAGTTGATGAGATTAATTTGTTGGGCCCTTACTTATCACCTGCAGACGAGGCTCCGTGCATCATGAGCTCATTTCCTGGTGCTATTTCAGCCTGGCTCCAGCCAAACAGGGCAATTAGCTGCGGCCAGCAGGGCTGTATGGTTAAAATGCTCTCCTGGTTCAGCCACACGACCCCCAGGCTCCAGCATGGCCTTCTGCTTTGGGTGACATGTGGAGTGCTCCTCCTGCTGGGTCTCTCTGGTCCCTGCTCCTTTTGGAAAGCCCCTGCTACACGATTTTGTCTTGGATCGTAAGGTGGGTGCTCCATCCATGGAGACACCCAAGGTTGGGCTGGATGGGGTTCTGAGCACCTGATCAGGGTGTTCCTATTTTGTGTGGTGTTGTATGGAGTCAGGAGTTGGACTCCACGATCCTTATGGTCCCTTCCAGCTTGGAATAATACTCTACAATCCAAATGATTTTGTGATTCCCTACTATCTCAAGAACCCACCTCCGTCCACATCTCTGTTCCCAAAAGCTTCTTCCTTGCTATTTATCTCAATCTAATCATGAATGGTTCATAATGAGTTCCACCCCTGAGCTCCCTACAAGACACGGGTTTCATAGAATGGTTTGAGTTGGGTTGGAGTTGGGACACCCACATCTCAATGAGGTGCTCAGAGCCCCATCAGTCTGACCTTGGGTGTCTCCACAGGCAGAACACCCACCACCTCTCTGGGCAACCTGCACCAGCACCTCACCACCCTTATCATAAAACATTTTTCCTTATTTCCATCAGTTTGTTTCACACTGTGCTGAGAGCGAGATGCTATGGGGGCTGCAGGAAGGACCCTGCTGGTGACTGACAGCAGCAGAGCCATGGGACTGCTGGAGAAAACTTTCATTTATTTGTACAGCATGCATATGGCAGGTCCCCACCTCCTGTTTTAGTAATGATAAATGACAAGATGTCGACAGTTATTAATTAAAGCACCCGGCGTAGCAACGCCAACGAGAAGGGCTGGGAAGCAAAATGTGCAGCATTCCTTCCTCCCACCCTGAGAATGGGGCCCCTCTGCTGTTCTCGGGCACAGCAGAGATTAGGGGATGGCAGAGGTATTCCTGCACGAGCCGGCTCCCTAGTAACTGCCTGAGCACGGGGCCTGAAACATTGAAATCCTCTCTCATGCCATGTGCGGTAATTAAACTTCAGCATTCCTTCTGCAGGAAATGTTTCTCCTGTGTTGTTCCCACAGATTGTGCTACAACAACAATTTCAGCCCCGTGAACTATTAACCAATTATAAAGGGATTTTCTCAGTCCGCTTTAACCAAGAATCAAAGGCAAAAAATGTGTTGTGTGTTGGTTTTTTTTTTTTCTTGCCAGATATTGTAATTTAGGATACAGAGCACCAGGAGCACACAGGGCTCCAAGCTTTGGTCAACCAACCAACGCCATGTTGGGTTTTCTGATTCCACTTGCCAATAGCCCAGCTCTTTTTCCTTAAAAAAGGTAAAAATTGCCCCAAGATTGTAATACATCTGTCCTATTCTTCACTTCTGTCTTTCATATCTGTATCCTTTCGGTATGTGCTCATTTCTCTTTGGATGGAGAAGCTGCAGCCTTCTCCATCCAAGGGCACAAAGAAACACTCTGAACTGAAGTTTGTGCATTTAAAATTACGTAATGATTCACTTCACGTCTTCTGCATGCTATGGGATGAGATAGAAAGGAACATATATTCGCCCTTTTCTTTTTAAGGACTTATATACAGCTTCAGGTCTCCCACTAGGTGGATATTTTTATGGAACATAACTTTTCCATCTTCCTGGGAAATTATTTAAATTGGTTTTACTACTGCTACTTCTAGGGTGCTTAGTAAGAAGAGGATGAGTGCCGTTGGGATGGAGATGGAGGGAATTATTGGTAATAGGATGGTTGTAACTGTGGAGATGAGTTGGATAAGTAGATGTCCGGCTGTAAGGTTTGCTGTTAAATGTACATCTAGGGCTATTGTGAGATGTGTAGGCTGGTCGTTCTGATTATGATTAATGCTGGGATTGGTGGTGTGGGTGTTCCTTCAGGGGCTGGGTGGCCAAGGGAGGCTGAGAGTTGGTTACATAGGCCTGTTAGTAGGGTGGCAAGTCATAGTGGGAGGGCTAGGGCCGTGTTTATTGACATTTGGGGTGAAGGTGTAAGGGAAGAGGCCAAGGAGTTTGATTGAAAGAGGCAGGAGTGTAAGTGAGGTTAAGATGAGTGCTCTTTTATGGCTGGTTTTGTTGAGGGGAAGTATTAGTTGTTTTGTAATTAGGTGGGTGAATGATAATTGTAGGGTTGAGGGGCGATCGTTGATTCATTGGTCACAAGGTGGTGGGAATAGGAGGGCTGGGAACAGGAAAGATATGAGGATTAGTGGAATTCCTAGGAGGTATGGGCTTGAGAATTGATCAAAGAAGCTTAGGTTCATGGTCAGGCCCAAGGGGTGGGTTTTGCTGGCATAGTTTTATTTGATGGGGGGATTTGTGGAGGTGAATGTTTTGGTTGAATAAGTAGTGAGAAGGTGAATCAGATTAAGAGCATGATAGTGAATCGTGGATTTGGGTTTAACTGTGACGTATCATTAAGGAGAGGAGCTCTTTCTCTAGCTTAAAAGGCTAGTGCTGATTCCATAGCTTCTTAATGGTTAAGATGATAGGAGGGAGGATCAGGCTTCGAAGTATTTGAGGGGAGTGGATTCTACTACGATAGGCATGAAACTGTGGTTAGCTCCGCAGATTTCTGAGCATTGTCCGTAGAACACTCCTGGTCGAGTGGTAATAAAGGATGTTTGGTTTAATCGTCCTGGGATTGCATCTGTCTTTACTCCGAGGGTTGGTACAGCTCATGAGTGGAGAATGTCATCAGCAGTGATGATTACGTGGGTAGGGGACTCTACAGGAATCAATACGGTGGTCAACTTCTAGTAATTGGAAGAGCCCTTTGGGATCAGTAATGATGGTATAGAGTGCAGCGAGGAGAGCAGAGCAACAGCCCCAGAGCAGCAGTTCCAGACTTCCCATAGCACTCACACACTGAGGCTCCTTTTGAACACATGCACATCTTAATCACTCCCACAGTCATTAAAAACACTTTCCAATATTTTTGAAGGCAAAAATAAAACGGAAAACGCAGAACATTATGCTATATATATTTATATAAGAAGCCATATCCTAGGTGAGATAGCAAAAAAAAATTGATGTTCTAAGAGAAAAAAGAGCTGCTAACTCTGTCCTCTCCCTTGCTGGGATGGGCTCTACCTCGTTGCTCACTCTGCAATTAAATCTTGCACAGCCCTCACTGCTCAGGGCACCGCGTGCTGCTCTCAGGCTGAGGCTTTGGTTTTTCTTGGAAGTTCCAGAACGTTCAACTTGCTTTTGTTTGGTTTTGTTTTAATTTCCTTCTGCTATTATTTTATATTTATACTGCACAGCCCTCGCTGCCTTCGCTGGGCACACGAAGAACTTTGTAGCCTGGATGTTTTCCTAATGTACCTGCAGGCTTTCTTCTAGCACGTATTCATTTAGAATAATTTACCTACCGTGGATGCTTCACACATCAGTTGTTTTTCCTAGAGGACTAAAATAACTAAAATAATTCCTCCATGACTAAAATAACATGAAATGTCCCAGATGGTTTTCATAGAATTGTGTCATAGAGTGCTTTGAGTTGGGAGGGATCCTTGAAGGCCAACTGGTCTCACTCCTTGCAGTGAATGGGAGCACCCACAGTTTGATCTGGTGCTCAGAGTCTCATTCACTTGACTATGGGTGTCTCCAGGGATGGGGAACCCATCACCTTTCTGGGAAAACTTTTCCCTTGTATCCCATCTAAATCCCCTTCTTTTAGTTGGAAACCACCTTCCCTTGTCCTGTCACAACAGGTCCTGCTAAAGGATCTATCCCCTTCTTTCTCATCACTTTAGATATCAAGCACATAATCTCCCCTCCTTTTGGGCCATCTGCCTGCTACGTAACATTAAAATATGTTACATATCTCTATATTAAAAGTTAAATTCTCATTGCTGTTTGCAGAGAAATACGAGCAAATCCAAACCATCAAGTATAATGTCTGGGTGAAATGTGTGCTTGAAAATGATGCTGGTGTAGTTCAGTGAACAGAGTGACTGTTGCTGCCCAAGACAGAATTACATGTTTGAGGGCTGTGTAGCTTAAGAGTACATTGAATGGGGATGGAGTTGATTACTCAGTGCAGAAGTCAGTTGCCTGTCCTTTGGTTCCAAGCATCCCCAAATCATGGAAAACTATCTGAAATCCTTCCATTCTGGTCAAACAGCATTTCCAGCTCAAAAGGAGGGATGTGTCTGAGGAGATGACACTCAAATTCTGAAATGATGCCAGTTTTCCCAGTGAAGTTATCCTAGTCACCTGTTCTTGTCCCTGATCTGTGCTCCATTGGATGTTTGCATTCATTAACACCTTTCACTCCTCACAGCACTGCTGTTATGGCACTTGCAAGTGCAAAGAGTAATCCTCATAACAGCCTCCTACCTCTTGATGCCACACTGTGGATGTAAACAATAAAACTCATTCTAGAAAAACATTGTTTTTCAATAGGAAGACCTTCACACCACTGATCTAAAGGCAAGTTTATCCTGAGGCCCATGTGAATGATGAACAGGCTGAAATTCCACATGCAATTCCTCCCTTCATTGGAAGGCTGTTGCCTTCTCCCCTTGGTAGTATTTCCTGAGAGCAATACTTTTGTTTGCAGCCATCCAGAAATTCATAAGGAGTGAAGAACAATTTTAGCAGAAAACGATCACTTTTAGAACTAACTTCTGCTAGTTTGACAAGAAAAAAAAATAAGGCCCTGCAAATAGCAAAACCCTCCAAATGGAAGAGTAATTACCTTAAATTAAGCCTTATTTCTGGTTTTAAAAAAATACCCACCCCATTCTAAAAGACTGGGAACATTAGTGTTAAATAGTGGCTACTTTATAGTGAAAGGGAAGGAAATAGATGGGAGGAAGGAAGGAAGAAGAGATTAGAGAATCTAATCCAGATGGAAATAGTCTCAGAGGAGCCACTATGTCCCAAGGTCTCTCATAAGGGAAGTGTTTGCACCAAAGAATCTGGTAGCCTGAATGAAGGATGACCTCACTTATTTATTTAGTCAGAGCTGAGCAGCTTTTTTTTCAGACATCGAACTAACCTCATGCCACAAGCATTAAATTGTTGGCAACGTGATAAAGATGTCTGTTCAATTTAGGGGCTTGATAACCACTAAATAAATACACTTTAATTCCTTGGCTGAGAGCACATCTTAAGTTGCCTGGAAGGCAGTGGAGAAATAAAAGCTCAACCTGAAGGCTGATACCAGAAACTCAGTCTGATGTGGAAGCCTTCAACAAGGAGGTGCAAGAATTTGGGTTTGTGGCTCAGCGAGGAGCTGGGGATCCTTCCCTTTGGGGTGGAGATGACGGCATTACTCTGTCAGGCACCAAAAAAACAATTCTGGGGGCTGCGTAGATTCTTAAGAAAGAGAAAATTTCAATAGAGAGCACCCAAGTGGCAGGAAAATGCCATCTGGAACTGCCAAGACATGGCAAAAAGTGATTCACACCGCAGCTGCCCCACCTGGGATGGCTGTTTATGGCACAAAGGGATTCTCACCATCATTGGGAGTGTTCAAGAACTGTGGAGATGTGGCACTGAGGGTTATGGTCAGTGGGGTTGGGTTGGGGTTGGACTTGGGGATCTTAGAGGTCTTTTCCAACCTGAATTGTTCTGTGATTGTATGAAGGCACAACCTGGGCTGGCTTTCCCAAAAAAACGTGGGTTAGGTAAAGGTGGGCTCCCACTACCTGCCTAGCACAGGGTTTTCAGTCTGTTCAGGTGTACACTACATTTAATCCAAACTCAAGCTATGTATAAGTACATTCCATATTAATTTAAGACCTGTTTACTACAGAAAAGTCATTCTGTACTCCCATATACTTTGCTCATTGAGTGCAACAAGCTACTTACAACTTAATACCAGGTGGCTAAAGCAGTATGTGATTATTCCTTCTGCTTTTCCTCCTGTATTTCTCAGGGTTGACTTCCTCGGGCACTGCTGTGGAGCTCTTGCATGAGATGCTGCCTGGGTCTGGGATGGATGGAGTGACACTCTTTGTAATTATAGAGCCCAATCTCAAGCAGAACCATTGGCACTTGGTGGATTTCAGCTGCCTGTGAGGTTATCTTTCACTGAATATAATAACAGGTTTGGTGTTTGGGCCTTACAAAAGTCCCTTGGGAGGGTGAGTTACTCTGAGTTTGTCCCATGGACGCCACGCACCTAGGAACACAATTCAAGATTAGCCCATAAAATTGCTGTTTCCAGTGGTTTCCTCTGGGTATGTTATGAATACTTTTGTTTGGGAGGAACTGGGAGTGCATAGATTTGGTGTGAAGGACAAATGGAAATTTCTTGCAGATGCTCATTCTCAAATCTCTGGTTGATGTGGCATTGCCTGTGTTCAGCCCTGGGACCCTAAGAAATGCTTGCAGCAAACACAGACAGGGTTAATTAAAGCACCTCTGTATTTCTGTCCTGTTCTAGGTGTCCTTGTAAATGCTTTTCCAGTGCATAGAGATCTAGTTGTAAGGCAGAAAAGTGCAAAAGTCTGAATGGCAGCTTATCAGCAGGATAAGTCTGCACAGCTGATAGAAGAGAATGCATGGAAGTTTTTGGTGTTTTTCTTTTCTTGATGGTTTCCTTTTTTGGTTTGGTTCTATGTTTTTTTTTTGTTTTTGTTTTTGTTTTTTTTTTTTTTTGTTTGTTTGTTTTTTTTTGAGGGTGGGGGTGATCTTTAGAAAGATGCTGGTGGCTCACTTGCAGCAGATCCTTCATCTGTGAAAAACCTGCAACCAGCACCTGTTCATGGGCTTTGTTTTTTAAGGGAGGTGACCTTTTAAATTGCCTTGGGCATTGGTCCACATTATTATCTTAAAAACTGGCTGCTGCTTTGCAGCTCTTGCCTGGTGTCCTTCAATGAGAGAAATGTGAAGCAATGAGGGATATGGTGAGTGGGCATGGTGGCGATGGGTCGGGGTGGGATTTGAGGATCTGAGAGGTCTTTTCCAACCTTTATGATTCTATGATTCTAATCAAATGTCAATCAAGAGTTCTTGATTGAAGGTCAATGGCGTTCTTGGGTTTTTTAGTGGGTTTACCAGGTTGAGAACCTGTGAATTGGTGTTACTGGGAGGAGCTGGGGAGCTGAAATCTGCTGAGATGCTTTCAACCTGGGGAGTAGAAATGAGAATGGTGACGTGGGGCTCTGAGCTCCACATCTGCCCAAGATGATATTTCCATGAGAAATATGCCCAGGAGTGAGAAGCTCCAATATGGAGTACCCTTAGAGAAGTGTCATTTATTAATTGGAAATTAAGGATCTCGGTGCTCTGCATCATAGAAATGTACGTCCCAGGCTGGAGCCAAGCCCCAGTTCTGTAATTCACTGCCTTTACAGCAAACAGCTCCATACTGCAGCTGAAAATCAACGAGTCTTCCCATAATTAATCATTATTTCTACTTTATTACCAATGTATTTAAAATTCAAAATAACAGACTAAGATTTTTCAAGCAGTATAACTTCTCATTCTCTACAAGGGAAAATGTTGCATAAATAATTTTTGAGACAAAATAAATACATAATTCACTCTTTGAAACAATAGCTTTTCTCTCTAGATTCTTGTCCCACATAAAATAACTGCAAAATCTATAATCAACATGGCAAATTGCCATGGTTGATATGATCTCTGCATAAGCCCTACACAGAAAATAAGAACAGAGAGGAACCGTCTTTATCCCAAGTTGTGTTCATCTGATTCTAGGCCTAGCACTTCTACAGGATATGTACAGCGTGTGGCTATTCACTTCCCAGTAATATTCTTTAATGGAAAACACAAACTTTAGTCTGAATGTTGAGAAGTACAGTTGCTGTCAAACTAAAGATGTACCAGAGCTGCACATGACAAAGACTTTTCTAAAGGAATTCATGACTTTCAGATTAGCAGAGGCCCATTTCTCACGCAGAACCCTTCTCCCAGAACTTGGCTTGCACACTCTTAGCTCTACAAGGTGTATGGCCAAGTAATTCAAAGGCTACGGAATAGGAAATGTACATTGAGATATCTAGGTTGATACTAAAGTCAGTTGTGTACTAGGAAATAAGGATTAATCAGTATTTTTTTTATGCTAAATTGTGCACATCATCAGCTGTTTACAGGACAAACATCAGTGAGGTTATCTCTCTTGAGAGGAGCATCCATTTCATAAAACTGCTTCCCTTAGGAGAACTCGCTTAACTGGTCCTAACCCAAACCCTTGCTCCTAAAGGAATAGGATGGTTTGGTTGTCAGCTCTCAGTTCTGAACCTGTTGACTCTACAGCATTCTAATTAGAAGTGTGACACAGATCAGTCACACTTATGAGAGCACAAATGTCATATTTTGGTTTTCTTTCTCAAAGGAAACCACTGGGGCATGAGGACACCTGGCAGAAGACGTTCCCTTCTGGCAGCCTGGCTCCAGCTGAGACCCAGCCCCAGCCTCCCCATCCCCAACATTCCCAACCCAGTGGGACTGCATTGCCCCACCTCACTTGTCCTGCACCATGGGATTCAGAGAAGGGAAAGGGATGTGGCATTCCTTCCATGTCCAGCCAGCAGAACGACTCCTAACCAGGTGTGATGTGACTGTACCCTAACAGCCTCGCCTCCCTCTCCTTGTACAAACCAGGTGGCCTCATGCTGACCCCCAGGGTGTCCCCTCCTCTCAAACTGAATGTAGCTGCTGCTCCCACCAGCTCGGTTTATCTCATTCTCTTATCAGACCATAACCGCTATCATCTGATGGATTTTGACTATGTGAGCCTTAGACCCAGCGTAGCAGAAGGAATTGGAACCACCTGCAGTCAGACCCTCGTGCTCAGCCTGTGCGTGCCGTTGTGTATGGTATAAAATATCCAGAGCTGCTGGGCTGCATCACTTGGCACGACCTCCTAATAGGCGTTTTCCAGCTCATGCTGGTTCGGTTTGCTGCTCCTGGCTCGGGACAGACGTGACTTCTTGTTCTTCTGCTGCCTGGCGGGCTCCTTCCCAAAGTCCTTCAGCTCGGACTGGTTGTGGTATCGAGTGTATCGCTTGCACTTGCAGGCTGTGACAGCTCGGAATTTGTAAGTCCGAGTCTCATCATCAGGACACGCCATCTGGATGCGCTGCGTGCGGGTGTGAGCTGGGATGCAGCGATAATCCGGGGAGTTCTGCCTCCACCACTTCCCTCTGCCGATGGAGTTGGGCAGGAGGTGGGATGGGACGCACTGCCCCGAGCAAACCAGCTCCTTCACGGGCTTCAGGCTGCGGCACGGCCCCTCCGTCACGTAGCGGGTGATGCGCATCTCTCTGCAGCTGAAGTCGGAGACATCTGCAAAGGAGAAGGGTGTTAACGTGTGACTGCTGCCTTCCCATCCACAAGGAAGCCATCAGCTCTGAGCCCTCAGCGTTGAGAAGGATGTGGAGATGTTGGAGAGGGTCTGGAGGTGGTTGTGAGGATGCTCAGAGGTTGGAGAACCTCTCCTATGGAGTCAGGTTGAGAGTTGGCTTGGAGAAGAGAAAGCTGTGGGGAGATGTCATTGTGGCCTTCCAGTACTTAAAGGGGGCTCATAAAAAAGATGGAGAGTGATTTTTATACTGATAGTCCTTTTGTCCTGATAGTGATAGGGCAAGGGGGAATGGTTTTTGGGAAAACTAAAAGAGGGGAGATTTAAATCAGATGAGAGGAGGAAATTCTTTGCTCAGAGGGTTATGAGATGCTGGCACTGCTGCCCAGAGTGGTGGGTGCCCCATCCCTGCAGATCCCATGGCCATGGATGGGCAGTGGGCTGCCCGAGCTGCTGCTGGGGGGCACCCAGCCCATGGCAAAAAGGTTGGAACTGGATGGGCTGTAAGGCCCCTTCCAACCCAAGCAGATTGTAATTCAGTCACCTCGAATGATGGGTTTGAGGTCTCCAAAGACACCAAAGCTGCTCTAGTTGCGAGACTCTTGAACCACCATGAATAGGTTGATGAATCCACGCCTGCCCCCCCCACAAGGCAAACCCCACACAGGGCTGTGCTGGTGAGCACTGAGCTCAGGGGCTGCCCAACACCAGTGCTTACTCTACAGGGAGTTCCACTGGCTTCATTTACCATGGACAAAGCCTTCCCCAATACTCTGGTTCAACTCTATTGACCTCAGAGGTTCCCTCCAGATTTAAACTCTTCTGCAGAAGGGAAGTTTTCCTTA
This sequence comes from Meleagris gallopavo, assembly GCF_905368555.1. Lineage (NCBI taxonomy): Eukaryota > Metazoa > Chordata > Aves > Galliformes > Phasianidae > Meleagris > Meleagris gallopavo. The sequence goes on along the minus strand of NC_139432.1, from coordinate 3,236,826 downwards.
AGTGCCTCTGAGCTAACATTCCAGGTGAGGGAAATTAGCAGTGCTATGGAATTTCAGTCATAATGTTCTCTAAATTTACTGCTTTCTGTGGTAATCCCAAATCTTCTCCTTTCAGAGGCACCTTTGAGATGATTAGGAACTTTGTGGGGTATTTTCCCCCTTATTTTTTTCCCATTGGATAACTATAGATAAATGAAACATTGGGAAATAGAAATCCTTTAGCATTCAGGATTTAGACAAACTTTCTCATGTAGGAATTGTCCTTTTCCAAACGTGCCTCTTTTGCCACTTGGGATGCTCTGCTATTTGACCTGCTTGCAACACACAGAATTTGATTTTTGAAGATGTTTATCAAACAACTCCATCTAGAGGAACACACGGTAATGTTCTTCTCTTAGGGAGAAGGTATAATTTTGAGTCATGAGCACGACTTGTGATGGAAATCCTCAGCTTACAAATGGAAGCCTGAGTCTGCCAGTCCTTTCTGTGCATATGTCACCTGCCCTGCATGTGCACAGAGTGCACAGACTGCAAAATTATTGATGCTGCTCTGCAACCTCATGTAACCCTGGAAGGTCTGGCTGCTTTTGGATCAGCATTTTCATTCCTTATGTCAAAAACACAAAAATAAGTATACAAGACTATTGCGTACCCTGATACGTGTCCAGTAAATACCCTTTACTCCCCCCTTTTCACCCCAAACCCCGTGCACATTTCAGTGGGATGGACCCTAATGGACATCAGAGCAGTCAGAGGCTCCAAATGAGGATTTGCAGATGTAAGTGAACCAACCTGCCTTGAGTTGGGGATGTGGGGCTGCCTGCAGGAAGCACAGTGCTCCCTTTGGGGAATTTCAGACCTCTACGAAGCAGCACTCAAAAATATCATTAGGTATTTTCTTTTAATATCTGATTTTAACCTCCAGATGTCCCTTCCGACCCCTGTGATGGAGTGAGCTTTGGGTGAGCTGCTATGTGCATTTGGCAGCCAAATGCAGGTCTGAAGGACTGAGTTTGCCCTGTTTCCAGAAGTGCTCCCTCTAAAACTCCTTCGCTCTCTCTGCCTTCCATCCGTCCTCCCAAAGCTGTTTTGCATCATTGTGAACATCACACATTTGCCCAAACGCAGTAAATCTATTAAGCAGCCAACCTACTTCCAAACCTCTGGCAAAGGGGGTCCTCTCCCATTCACTTGGGCATGAATTCCTCTTGGAAGTGCTCTAACTCCTGTTGCCTCCTGCAACCCAGCCGAAAATCCACTGTTAGCAAAGGACACGAAGCAGCACAGCTCACTCAGCTGAGCACCACTTCTACTGGAGGTCTCAGACCCCACCACCCCGATTCCTCCTCAATCTTTAATTCCCTTCCACACCTATTTGACTAAAAAAACCAGGTTCTGATAACACCTAATCTCTTGCAAACCTTTAGGGTCCAAAACAGCAATCTAACGTGATTTGTCTTACCATTAGGGTCCGGAGTTTGCTGTATATGCCTTCCCCCGTGCTTTGCCTGGTTCATCGTGTTGTTGTTGCTGTAAATCTGCTCCATGGGGGTCTCTGTATTTTCGGTGATCTCAGGGATGATTTCTGTCGCATCATTTTTGAACACTTGCCACCCTCCAGCTGCCCGGGATGCGATTTGGATGAGGACGCAGACAGAGCACACAGCCCAGGAGATCTGCATGGTGGCAGCTCACAGGTCGGCTCCTCAGCACCCTGACAGCCTCAGTTCCCAAGCACAGGCAAATCATTCCCCTTTTTTAAATCCTTTTTAGAACCAAGCCAGCCAATGGCTGTCCAAAGTGGGAAGGGCCAGACAGCAACTCATTCATCTCAGCTTTTGTCAGTGTGAAATAGAACGGGTGCGTGGGGGTGGCTTGGTTGACAGGACTCTACAACTTCCACCTAAAAACTCCCCGTGTTGTTGGGTTGTGTCTGGCAGCAGTGCGGGTTGATGGGAGCAGTTTGCACTGCAGCCCCACTTTCTCTGCAGTTTTTGGGATCTGGCATCTTGTGTCACAAACGCACCGAAAGAAACAGGAAAGAGCTTCCTTCCAAAATGAGAAGTTGCTTTATTTAACAGAAATCAGCTCTGAGGAGTGTGGCTGTCGGGGCAAGCAGCCAGGTGCTGCTTTCTGAGGTGCTCTCCCTTTTTTTTTTTTTTCTCCCTTATTTTCAATACATGCACTGTGGGATCACTGCACGCTGCTCCTTCTGCTGGTGTTTTGCACAAGGCTTGGGTGCAGCACACGAGATTATTTTAAACACAAGAATGTGGCCAGGCTGATTTCTGTGCATGACGCAACTAAGAAAAAGATAGAGATGATGCCCTTATGCCCAAGGCAGCTATGCCTAAGTGTTATTAATGCATCATGTTCCAAAATCTTTTGATATTCTTTTTCCTTGCAGAATTGAGATGCTAATGAGGACAGTTGGGTGATTTCTGCATCTCAAGGCCACAAATATTTCTGTGGTGTTTACAGATGCTATCAGGCTAAATACATCAATCAGGAAGAGCCTTTCAGTGAGATCAGACCCTGTGCTGAGCTCATCACAGCTACTGAAAGCAAATGTGCACTCAGAGCAGTGAAGGACACTTATGCATCTTCCTGCAAGGTCTGTCTCATCCATCCCCATGCGTGTAGAAGAGATTCCAAAGTGATTCACCGAGCTTCAAGCAATTTGAAACATTACTCAGAATGTCAATAGCAGCCTCTGAGTTCTCCTCTGCCTCTGACAGGGGTGGGAGCAGTTGGGGCTGTCTGGTTTCCCCCTGTTCCTGTAGGGAACTCGTTACCTAAGGCTTGCATTCCATTCCAGCCATTCTGCCCTGGCACAGAAAACAGGTGTCACCAAACGTGAAGCGGAGGTGTGCTCTCCTGTGGGGTGACCCTGATGATAAATAATCCATCCAAACAGCAGTGATGACCTGAAGGCATTTCACCTCTTTGCCCTTCCACACCCCCAGACACGCACAGCGGAGGCGTTTGTGTGCTGAGCTGGGGGAGCTTCAGCCTCACTGCTCCATTCCATGGGCTGCAGCAGCACAACTGCGTTTCTTTCAATTAAGAACGCCTCTTCTACCCAAAGCAATTGTGATGTGAATAGTGACGGTCTCACAGGCGCCACAAACCCAAATTCTGAGGCATTGCAAAGCTTTTTCCAACTGTAATTTTTCTCAGTTCCAAATCAATGTTTTTGGATTCCAGATGCATGCAGCAGGGAGGAATATTGTGTTGGAGGACCATGGGAACACCCACTGAGGGAAATGCATACTGAAGAAATGACAGACACCAGCTTGGGTATCTTCCACACAGGATTTCTAGCTTTTGGTTTTATCTTTCTTTGAAAACAAGCTGGGCTACGGTGCTTAATGAGTTAGGCTTGAAATTGTGTGTGATGATCTCTTGTGCTCTACTTGCAAGTCTTATAATAGAGCTGTGTGATTCCTTTTGTTTCTTTAATTGTTTTAAAAGTAAAGATGATGGGAACCAAACTGTGTGTTTTGTCAGACAGGAACACCACCAGCTCAGCAACCTTCTTCCAAGTGCTATAGGACAACACTTGGCACAACAGAACACAGCCAAGGGATGAATGGGAGAGCCCATCATCAGTGAGCACTGCTAACTGCTCCTCAGGGGAAGTTCTTTACTATGAGGGTGGTGAGGTGCTGGAACAGCTGCCCAGAGAGGCTGTGGATGCCCCGTCCATCCCTGGAGGTGTTCAAGGCCGGGTTGGATGGGGCCCTGGGCAGCCTGGGCTGCTATGAAATGGGGAGGTTGGTGGCCCTGCGTGTGGCAGGGGGTTGGAATTTGATGATCCTTGAGGTCCCCTCCAACCCAACCATTCTGTGATTCTTACCCTATTCAAATGTGTGTCAGAATGGCATAACTTTGTCTATAAAAGCTCAGTTTGTGTTAATTTCTGCACAGAGAGCATTTCCAAAAGTGATCAAGGAGCGCATTCACAACAATGTATTGTCAAGAAAAAGATGTAAAAGTTTTCTTAAGGTTTCTCTAAGCACTTGAACGATGCCCTCTTATAAACTGTCTGAACATTTATCTGTATCACCCGCTGGGAGAAGCAGCAAGCAAAACTGAAGGTGAAAATGAGAAGCTGCACTTTGCCTCTGGCACAAAACCTCAGCAAGGGCAGCCTGACAGCAGTAAGAAAAGAATCCCAGGGACGTTCAGATTCCTTAACTACAAACACATTCTTCTACGTCCTGTAGCTGCTTGCCTGCTCACAGCACAGCAAGCAGGAACAGTTCAGGCTGCAGCCCCCAGGAACAATTGATTTCTGCTCTGTTAATGAAGCACAAGAGGAAAAAAGAAAAAAAAAAAAGCAACAAACGTTTTTGATTTCTATCAGGAACACTTTGAGAGTGCAATGAGTTTGGGTTTGCTATAATGAGAGCTGAAAAAAATACTTCCTTGGCCTCGTTGAGGATCAGACATGTGCTTCTGTGCTTCCAGGACATGGCTGGGGTGCAGGTAGAGGGGGTAAAATAGCATCGTGTACTCATCCTGAATCCCTGGCTGCTGCTTTCTGGGCTCAAGACTTTGTGTCCTGCTGCTGTCACTCTGCCCTTTGAAAGCATCTGCATAACACAGCTGATGCAGTCAGTTCTGCCGTGTGTCACTTCTGGTGCTCAGCATGGCCCTCCCTGGACCAAGAAGGGTTCTGTGGGGCATCCACACCTCAGGGATGTGCACAGCCTGAGCTCTATGAACTCATTACCTACACACTGCCCCCAGAAATTCACTTTCTGAAGGAATCCCTTGCTTACTTCATCAGGAGTTGGATTTGGAAATCTACAACACCATTCTGAAACTGCTATTGACATCTATACATTATATAAAGGTCAAACTGGCATTGACAGCAGCCCCCCAGTTCCCTTTTCACAGCCCTTCCCTTTCTCCAACACATCCTTGTATACCTGGAGCTCAAAAGTTCCTTTTTAAATATAAAGTAAGTAGTGCTAAATAAATAAATATATATATATATATGTAACATATTATATATATATGTATATATGGGAACAAAAAGTGCTGTGGGAAGGTTTGATGGCACTCCCTTGCTTGCTCCCCCAAAATACTGCTGAGCTGCCCATGCTCGAGCCCTGTTCTCTCCCAGGGATCCTGCAGAGCCATTTACCTCTTCTGCACCCACTAATCCCAATGCTAAGCATGGACTCCTCTAAGTCACCAAGAGCTAACGGATCTGTATTGTTCTCCCACCAGACATCAGCAAATGTGCTGCTGAATGGTTCCGGCTGCTTGCCTTGCTGGTGCCAAGACATCAGATTCACATAACAGCTTTGGTCAGGGATGGAATGAGGACTGCTTAGTGGGGAACAACGAGCCTACAGCTCCATCTGGTGAGTCAGCTGGCCAGCTACCTTGGCAGGGAATTAAAACACGGAGAAGAAAAAAACACAACAAAAAACAACCAAAAAAGCCCTCAGCTGAATTACTCCCACAACTTCCACTTACAGGGCTTGTTTCCAAAACAGAAGAAATGAATACGTTGTCCAAAGAATAAAAACTGGAATACAGTCATTGCCCATTCAAAAGTTACAGACAGCAATTAAACACAACCGGCTCCAGAAGGCAGCAGCTCAGCCACCGGCTCAATGTCAGGTCAGTGCCATCAAACCTTCCCACAGCACTTTTTGTTCCCATATATACATACATACATACATACATACATACATATATATATATGTTACATAATATATATACACACATACATACATACATACATAAATACATATATATACATATATACATATATACATATATATATTTAGCACTACTTACTTTATATTTAAAAAGGAACTTTTGAGCTCCAGGTATACAAGGATGTGTTGGAGAAAGAGAAGGGCTGTGAAAAGGGAACTGGGACTGCTGTCAATGCCAGTTTGAACCTTTATATAAATGTATAGATGTCAATAGCAGTTTCAGAATGGTGGTGTAGATTTCCAAATCCAACTCCTGATGAAAAAGCAACAGCAAACGCTCACCTGGGTTCTGCACTGTAATGCCATGCACAGGATGCATTTGCTGTATGAGGAATAAGGACATTCATTCTCACCTGCAACCCCCTGGAAGATAGTTCCTCAGGGCTGTGGCCAAAACAAACCACTGCTTCCAGTTGTAGCAGATTTAGTTTGTTCTGCACAACAGAAGTGGGAACGCTTTGGTGTGAGGAACATTGCTAACGTGTTGTTAGCAATGGTTTTGCCTTGTTCAGCAGGAGGAGGATGGGTCGGATGTGAGTGCTGTTCCAGCTCAAGGAGCACATACACGCAGTGCTCTGATCTGCAGGGTATTGCTGGAAGATGCACTCTCCTGGCACTGGGAGGTAAGCCAGCCATACACATCTTTAGGAGGAAAATGTGTCCAACACTTACATGAGTTTGAAGGGAATTACAACACAACGCATTACAGCTGCCAGTCTTGTCTTAGGGTGCTGTTAACTCTAATTTTGAAACAACTTTGCTAAGTGTGTCCAATTGCAATGCTCTCTTGGAAAGCATTCAGCATTATCGTAGAATCATAGAATGGCCTGGGTTGATAAGGACCACAATGATCATCTTGTTTCAAACCTCTGCTATGTGCAGGGTCACCAACCAGCAGCCCAGGCTGCCCAGAGCCACATCCAGCCTGGCCTTGATTTACTTACAGCTCAGAAGAGCCTATTAGACACAAGATTGTCATTGCCAACAGCGCAGGACCAAAGGATGAGGACAGCACTCAGAAAACACAATTTTTCCTTTGGATCGAAATTCTGAGTTGGAAACTTCCCTCGGGTGCTGATGGCTGGGAGCTGTAGCTCAGATGGATTCATTTTTGCACATATCATCATTTCAGAAGGATGATTATCTATCTGAACATCCTTCTTTGTTCCTTGCTGTAAGATGAGAGCTCCTCGCCTCCGCTCCCCCCTACCTTCCAACTTCTCTAACTGAGCACAAAAAGCCCAAGCTGCTGCATCTCTGTCACTGTGCAGGATTTGACATGGCAGATATCTTTGTTCTATGACAGATGTGGATTTTACAGTCCCTGCTTAGCCTCAAATACTGCTAAAATAACATCCTTTCTGAGTCACCTATCAGTTCCTTACTAACAGATCTACTGTTTCTGTGCTTTAAATCAATTGCTAATAGAGTTTTCTTTATTCCCCTCCACCCTCATGTTACAAAATTTGTTAAAGAATCTTAACAATGTCTGTCCTGTGCTTTTTTTATAGCGAGATGAATACACAAAACTGGATTTGGACTCAGTTGGATTATTAATACAAGTGTTTCCAGTTAAAGCAGCGTTAGGATTTTAACTCTAGACCTACATTAAGGCACAGCTAAAAAGGGATCACAAACCTCTCAGGGTTCTGATAGCAAAACCAACAATTCTGAGGCTGTAAAGGGAGATCCTTTGCATTAACAGCACTGCAATAACTGACAGGCACACAGAGACCCACTCGAGCATACTGTAAACAAAGCTCCCTCTCCCATCACTGCAATGATTCATTTCATCTGCATGTCCAACAGAATCAAGGTATGATTTATTTTAATAGAAAGGAAATGCTTTCTGTTCCACGTGGCATGTAACAACGTTTGTTTCTATTGAATGGAGCCATGCAAATAATTCAAGTCAGAGTGTACCAACAAAATGCTCTGTAAGCACACCTGTACTACAATGCTGGAAGAAATCTGTAGATATAATCTTGCTATTCCACATTAATAAACAGCAACAGCATAAGGACAGGGAGACTGTGGTTCAGTACAAACCTCAGAAGCCATTCCAATCTGATACTTCACGCTTTATCATACACCCAGTACAAGCACTCCTAAGTACAGCCATTCTTCTTCCCTTGCTGGAGTTCTTTTCTCAATATTTACTCCACATTTTCTTTAGAGTGAGAGTTTATAATAAAAATAAACTTTAATATCAGACTATGTCACGTCAATCACAACAGCGAGTGGTACAAATAGTCTTGGAAATACAGTGTGCATCAAGGTCAGGCTCTGGATGGCTTTACTACCACACACTGTGTATTGCATATATCCACACTGAACACAACACTGCATATTTCTTTTTACAAGAGTGCATCTGTGCATTTGCATATATGCTGCTCCATTCCTTGAAGCTCCTACACTCAAACTCGAGGCACCTGTGTGCATGAAAAAGAAGCTTTAGAAAACACAGTACTTCAATGAAGAGTGAGAGATGTATGGGGGCTCTCAGCAAACAGTGCTCCGGTGGAATAAAATACAAAGCTTGAATGAGGCAACGGGATGTCAATGCAAAGCATGTTATAAAGCCTGCAAAGGGGCACTGAAATATGTGTGAACAGCTGTTCTCACCCGAGCCACCCCTCTAAAGACACCTCTATACTGCAACAACTCCAACAAGTGACACAACGTTGTGCCATCTTGAAAGACAGACCCACAGTTTGAGAAAGATCCCTTCGCTAGACAAGAGCAGGAATTCTGTCTCCCTCACACAACGTGACTTAGCTTGGCGGTTGGGGGGGGGGGTTAGGAATCTAAAGCACTTAATACATCCTCTGATGGTTTGAGAAAACACTCAAAAATACTACAGTGCTCTGTTTCAGGGCTTCACTTTGCCTTCCTTCACTAATTGCTCATTTAGCTGACAAAGCTGCCTTAGAAAGCCATCGTTAGGGCCAATCTCTCTCTTTTGCCGGACAGTGACCAAAGCAGACTTGACATCCATGTTCTGGCGAAGCATGAGGTAGGCGATGACCAGCGTAGGAGAACGGCTGTAGCCCTCACGGCAATGCACAAACACTTGTCCTGCAGGGAAAACAGGTCATAACGTGGGTTATAATGGAACAGAGGATGGAAATGCAGCATGAAATAAAAGCGCAACAATTAGTCCTTCAGTCCCCCGAGGACTCCGAATTGGGAATTCTGATGGAGGTATGTAAAACTTGAGGCTATCACTCTGCTAGCTGGTACAGTCTGTCATCGTGGATAATGCAGAATTAATAGTTCTGCATCACTCACACTACAATGTATTTGCTGCTGCATTATGAAGCCAGCCTGAACCTATCTATATTTCTCCAATCTCTATTTCAGAATGTCTTGTACCTAAGGATGACTGGGTACCAAACAGCACAAATCCACGATGCACAGTTTAAAATACAGCAGACAGATGCTGTTTGTTATATACTGTATCTCTTCAAAGACACCCACCCTTCTGGCTGCACTGCTGTCAATTCCCATGATAACTCCGTGCTGGATCATACCTGGCTGCTTGTCTGGCTCGTTATGAATCACACTAACACTCAAGTAAAAGAAACTACTAATTATGCAATAACAAGAACCAGAAATACCTTCTGCCAGCACCAATGAAAAGCTTCCAGCTAACTGATTAGGGAAATTATTCCCATGTTTATTGGAAAAATGCTGACAGTTGGCATCCAACAATAATTAAGCAGGTTGCTGCTCCCTCTGAGAAACCTAACTCATTTTTATTGCTTCTCAGCTGCTTCCTTTTCGCTCTGCTTTTCCAGACACAAAATACAACCCCAGGCTTCCCCTCCAGAGTAAATTCTTTCCTGAGACCACAGAACAGATGAACCACACATAGACTTGCTGAGGCCACGACTTGCTCGGAAGCCTGTTACCATATTTGCCTTGAGCTGCATATTCTGCTCAGCTCGAGGCAAACCTCTAATCAGAAGTGAGTTAAACAGCTAAAACAATTAATTCTTTACATTTCCTGAGAGCCTGCAGCCATGAATTAGCAGGATTCAAAGATTCTTAAGCATGTAGAAGAGACCTGACTTCCTTTCTACAGTCAGAAGCAAAAGGATTTCTGGCCTTCCTCTGTGAAAGGCAGTGAGAATCCTGGGCTGACTTGGGTACAGCAGCCCTGCCTTCACTTTGCTCCCCTCCAGAACCTCATGCAGCTACAAAGCTAAAATGAAGCTGCAGGAGAGAACAGTACTGCATCCCTCATCACTTCGCTACTGCTTTTGTTCTACTCTTCACCGTCAAAAAAAAAACCCCTATCGTATTTAAGTAGTGAGTTAATCTCAAACCTGGCTCCACCACCACCCAGTTACAAAGTTCTTTTGTTTACCACGGCAGGAAAAACAGCAGCAGTCACAGGAAGCAGTATTTAGACTGAAAGAATGACAAAGTAGAAGTGCTGCTATCAGTTCTGATCAGATTAGCTGAAGTTGGGGGGGACAGCCACAGCACAGCTGGCATTGCTAAACACTTCTTCCTACTTCAGACTGTATCAGTGGGTCACAGAACTAATTGCAAGAGCTGTCATTTAACTTCACATCACAGCTCCAGCTCCCCTTTTGCCCACTTCAGGGAAAGAACTCCTGGAACTGTAGGAATCCTCATTCCTCTTTGCTCACATTTAGTCACGAAGCAAGAAAGAAATGAAGCATCTGTAGAAATGAGTGGTATGCTGCAACAGACAGAGCAGAAGCACTGTCTGGCCCACTGCACTATGCCCTAGCATTTCTGCTCTGTGGAAACACTGTAGAGAAATGTGGCAATCAACAGCATTTCTCCTATCATCTCCAGCTTTCCTGGAATCCCAGGGACTGCTGGGGTAATTGTCACATAAAATAATAATAAGATCATAGAGACAGTCTCTATCCTTACTGTATATTTGAGAAGCAAACATACAGCAAGTTCAGCAATGCATTACCTGCACCATTTTTGCCTTCCAATGCTGTAAAACTACTTTTAGATCCTGTATTCGCTTTCTGGGCTTTTCATCTGTCTAAGGAACACTAAGGACACGTCTTCCCAGACAGCCACTATTCAGGATGCAGCTGCTGTTTCACTTTGCAAAGTCATCCCTAAAATGACAGACTTCCACTTAACATATACTGGAGGTCCACATACGTAGAGAGATGACTAAGATGTTTTACTGAATATTCAGGTGTCTTTGATGCCAAGACTTGATCTGAATCCTTGGTTTGCCTGTCCAGCTGAAAATCTGAGCAAAGAACCATTTTAAGCAGCGAAATAAAGAGCTAAACCAGACGCAGCGTACAGAAAATAAGGCAGAAAGACATTTCAGTTTGCCTTACCATCCTTCTGGGAAAGTGCTTTCTCAATAAAATCAGCTGCCTCCTCAAAATATCGACTGAGGTTAAATTCCTGCGTATCGTTAGCTTTAATGCCATGGTATGTGATGCCTGTGCCTTCATAGAATTCTGCATTAGTGTTCACATGCATGAATGACTTCCCCTCTGCTGCATTCAGAACATGGGTTATCCCCAGGCGCTGCAGCTTCATAATGTTCTTGGCTATGAACCTGTGTGATAAAAAGTGTCAAGAAAATGATTAGAACTCGGTGTCTCAGTATTTATGATGTCCCCAAAAGCTACTGATAACCAAAAGGTTTCATTTTTCTGCTCATGGATGCTAAGTATACAGTGCTCAAATTAGCTAAAGACTTGACACGCAGAAATATTTAGAGCCTTGGTCACTACTTGTATGTCAGAGAATGCTCCTTTCCTGGCTGACAGCCAAACACTGAGACTTAATCCTCTGCTCCCTACTATGGCACGGTTATAACTCTGAACATTAAATTCTGACTGAACTAAGAAAATTTAGGAGATAACAGAAACACCTGGCTAATTGCTCCTACGATTAACCACTTTCTCCATCTGCTAATTTAAGAACCAGTTACAAGCAGCCTCTGCTGGCAGCCTCCAGTGCTCCTTCCCAGGCCACAGGAATATAGAAACACAGAAAGTAAGATTTATGTTATCACACTGTGTGGTTGCATAGGACAACGTTCACATAATTCAAGGCTTTATGAACATCTAGAGCATTCCTTTTCTCCTAATGACCGTTCACCCCTTAATTTATCCTCATGCACGAATTCTTATGCACGAGTGAAGTTTCTACATCTTCTCTCGGTGCCAAACAACTATGGCAATGGGCCAAGTATTTGTAAAGACTTCATTACCCAAACAAATGTTGACAGATTTTTCCATCTGGCAGGACATCATCTGTGCCAGGGGACAAGTATCAGTGCCAAGGGAATTCTGCTTGCAACACAAAAGTAAATCCTACAGAGCAAGGCCAAAACAAAAAGCGTTAATTCACCTGCGAGTTCCTCTGTTTAAGTGGTGAGTATATGGCACGAGGAACAGTGCGTGGGTCAGTGCGTGTCTGACAGTGGTTGGGATCAATGTGAGTCTGCTTTGCACCTGCTCACCCAAGCAAATAAACCACATCTTTAATATGGAGCAAAAACTGCCCCATAGCACATTTTCATTTCTGCTGTTACGTTCATGCAAAATTGCTTTTTCACCACTCAATTTAATGCTGATTTCGGGAGGATGTCTTTCAGATTCCTTATTGCACTTTGAGCCCATTAAGAACAAAGAATTGCTTCGTGGGTTAATCATACACACTCAAGCAGCCAGAACACTCAGATATGTGCTCTGCAAGCCTGGTAAAGTTGCATTCTGTCCAGCTGTCCTGCTCATTTACCATGAGATTACACTCAAATATATCCTGATACTGGCTGTGACAGGAAATTATTTGTACTTCTGATATCATCTGAATTGTCTGACTGTGCTGCTGCTTGAAAAACACACTTGTATGAACGTCACCAATCTAATCATTCTTGTTTCAGTGATATTACATTTTGACTCATCTTCAGAACTCTTGTCTGATCGCTTTGAAAGGTTACAACTGTCTGCTGTGATATGCAAAAGCTCTCTTTTATTTTATCATTTCACCTCTGTGTTTGCATTAATGATAACTTCCATGTACTGCATGGGAGACGTGGTACTTGACAGACAAATCGTTATCCCACGCTGTGACCCCATTCAGTCTCATCCTCCTGAACGTCTCAGCGTTGTTACTTTTACCCAAGGATGAGTCATTCACAAGGAGAGAAAAAATATGCAAAATATTGTAAAAGGCTTCGAGCAGAACTGCCTGAATTCTCACTCAGATATCTTAATTTCTCCCCATGAATTCCTGTCCAAACTCTGCTCAAGTTCTGTTTCTTTCACGCTGGGTGTTGAGATTCCAACCTCTCCGTGGATGTCATTACTCTGTAAATTCTCTCTGTTGTAAAACCCCTGCCTCTGGTAGCTGTGGGAGCAGCCTCACATTGCAGGCAGTGCTTGATCCCTCCAAGCCAGAAAGGAGATTTGTCAGAGCAAACGACCGCATTACTTTATTCTCTTCTACCCCCATGAAGTGCTCCCAGCAGCTCCGCAAAGATAGTAACATTTGTGCAATGAAGGCTGAAATGGAGAAGGGAGCCGAGCACAGGGCTGACACGCAGCACGCTGAGGTCTCCAGCTCCAGGCAGATGCTGGAACAGAATGGGATAAAGGAATGCACTGCGGACACAGGGCCTGAGCAGCTCTGTGGCACACACAGCTATTGCTGCCCTGTCACCCCACAGCATCCCGTCCCTTGGATAACCATGGGCAAGGATAGGAGGCAGCAGAAGAATCCCAGAACTGCGGGGCTTGGAAGGGAACTTCAGAGCTCATTGAGTCCAACCCCCTGCCCAAGCAGCTCCCTACATCAGGCTGCACAGGGCAGCATCCAGATGGGTCTGGAATATCTCCAGAGAAGGGGACCCCACCACCTCCCTGGGCAGCCCATCCCAGTGCTCCATCATCACCCTCACCGTGAAGTTCTTTGGCATATTGGTGCAGAACTTCCCATGCTCCAGTTTGAGCCCATTTCCCCTCGTCCTTGGCCCCAGACAAGAGGCTGCCCACGTCCCTTCGCCTCCCACACTTCAGATATTTATAAACACCGACAACCTCCCCAAAATTAGAAGCCCCAAATTAGGAATTAGGAAGAAAACGTTTCACTCCTGAACCGTGCGTGCGCTTCATTCAGCCCCTCCGCCCGCAGCCGGGCTCTGCAGCAGGTGCCATTTATGGGCAGCGCCCGCTGGGTGCCACAGGAGCCCGCGCAGCGCCGTGCTCAGGCCCTGCAGCCAGCCAGGCCCCGCGGCTCCCTATGGATGCCCGGGGGGGCCGGGTTGGCCCCTCCCGCTGCTCGCAGCCCTACGCAGCCCCTCGCGGGCCGCCCGCTCCCGGCCCGGCGCACTCACGCGTTCCCCACGTGGATGCGCGGCACCACCTCGTTGCTGTGCGCGCTTGGCAGGCTGTAACAACCGCTGCCGTTCGCAAGGAGGTCGTTCAGCTCCTCCACCGAGATCCTATAATCGGACATGGCCGGATCCGGACGCTCGCGAGGCTCCGTTAGCTCCGCCGCTCGGCACGGATCGCCCCGCCCCGCCCGGCACCGCCGAGCGAGGGGCGGAGTCCGAGCTGCTGGTCCGGCATAGCGGGCAGGCAGCGGGCGTTGCGTGGGGGTATGGACGGAACCGGCATCACCGTGAAGCTGATCCTGATCGGAGACAGCGCCGTGGGGAAGTCCAGGTGGGGACCGGGACCGGGACCGGGACCGGGCGGGGCGGGCAGCTCCGCGCTGTGTGCCGCAGTGCTGAGTGCCGGTTTGTGTTCGTGCAGCCTTCTGCTGAGGTTCGCTGAGGGATCCTTCGAGCCGAGCATGAAACCGACCATATGTGAGCCGGGGGGGCTGTGAGGGAAGGAGGTCGGGGTCTGGGAGGGGATGGGGGCTCTGAGGGGATGGTTCGGTCTGTAAGGGGACAGAGGCTGTGAGGGGTTGGGGGGGCTGTGAGGGGACATTGGCTGTGAGGGGATGGGAATGAGGGGGGTCTGGGAGGAGATGGGGGTTGTGAGGGGGGGGGCTGTAAGGGGGGTGGTGAATGTGAGGAGAGGGGAGACTGTGATGGAATGGGGGCTGTGAGGGGACATTGGCTGTGAGGGGATGGGGATGGGGGGTACTGTGAGGGGAGAGGGGTCTGTGAGGGGAGGGGAGGTCTGTGAAAGAATGGGGGCTGTGAGGGGACGGGGGGGTCTGTGAAGGGACATTGGCTGTGAGGGATGGGATAGGGAGCGCTGTGAGAGAATGGGGGCTGGGGGGGGGCTGTGAGGGGAGGAGGGCTGTGAGGGGTGGGGTGGTGCTGTGAAGGGGCATTGGCTGTGAGGGATGGGGATAGGGGGTACTGTGAGAGGATGGAGGCTGTGAGGGGATAGAGGCCATGGGGGGACAGGGACAGCTTTGAGGGGATGGGGAACGCTGTGAAGAGGCATTGGCTGTGAGGGGGTGGTGTGTCAGCATGGAGGCTGTGAGAGGACATTGGGTGTGGGGGTGTGAGGAGATGGGGGCTGTGAGGGGGTGTTGGCTGTGAGGAGATGGAGGCTCCTGTATGGGAACAGAAAGCACTGTGAGGGGAGGAGATGGAAGCAATGAGGGGATATGGGGTGAGGGGAGGACTGGGTGCTTTGAAGGGACGGGGTCAGTGTTGGGACAGGGAGGGCTGTGAGGGGATGGGGCTGTAAAGGGTCAAGGATGGAGGCTGTGAGGGGATATTAGGTGTGAGGGGATGGGATGCTGTGAAGGGACAGGGTCAGTGGGGGGACAGGGAGGGCTGTGAGGAGCCATCCCATGAGGGGATGGCAGTGAGGAGCTGCAGACACCGTTGTTCCTCCCACAGCCTTTCCCCTCTTATTTTGCATCTCAGGTGTTGATTTTAAAGTGAAGAAGATGGTGGTAAATGGCCACACGGTGCAGCTTGCAATATGGGTAGGTTTGATGTGAGGCAGATGTGGGAATGTAGAGATCTCCTGTAGGGGCTGTGCAGTAAACAATCTGTGTGTTGTACCGGACACACAGCGGATGCTTTATTTTGGTTGAAATGATGGGAACAAAAATGCTATTATTTATGAACCGTGTGAAGTTTTGCTGCATTTGCCAGGAAACTCGAGCAATTGCCTCAAACTTCTGGTGCTGTGTTTCCAGCATGTGGAAACTGGGAAATCGGAGTGCAGTGTGTGTTCAGCTTTACCTGTAATGTTATTAAAGCACTCAGTGTTTTCTCCTAAATGGACTGTAGGCCCTTGAAGGGTTTTTCAGGTGTTGGGGCATAAGTATTTAAGAGCACTCTATTCTGGATTAGGCTATTGGGACTACTGGAAAGAAACGTGCCTAGGGCTGGTGGTAACACAGTGAATATTGGTGTCAGAACTCATGTTCTTTCTTGGTTTTTCTTTATGGCTCTGTGTATGGAGAGTGGGACTGTTGAGGTTGCAACTGCTCCAGCTGTGTGTGTTGGCTGTGTTCTGAGCAGAGCCATGCTGGGAGTAATAGGAAACCTCATAACCACGCAGGGGTGTGCCTCCTTGCTGTGGAATGGAAACCTACACAGGTTGTGTAGCTGGAAAAGGAGCTTTACAGCGGTAACAGCCATCTGGAGAGGCTGCTAATGAGCTGGAAGGGAAAATTGGTGCTTGGAGAATGTTAAATAAAAGTTTCGGTGCGTGTACCAAGCATCAAAGTGAAGGAGAGGCTTTGACTTTAGTATCTATGTGTTCATTATAACCTCCTTAGTAAGCAAAACCTGTACTAAGTGAATACACTTAGTAGAAATAAATGATAACATAGCTGTTAGTCTGTCTATTACAATCTGTACATAAATCTAAACACTTCTTTGGTAGTAATAATAAAAGCTGTCACTTTTTTTGCCTTCTTATTGTTTGTTCTGCGTAGAGTGGAGTGTTTGGAAGATTCATAGAGAGAATGTGACACAACTTAGCAATAATT
This sequence comes from Meleagris gallopavo, assembly GCF_905368555.1. Classification (NCBI taxonomy): domain Eukaryota; kingdom Metazoa; phylum Chordata; class Aves; order Galliformes; family Phasianidae; genus Meleagris; species Meleagris gallopavo. The sequence continues at coordinate 3,220,144 of NC_139432.1, read as the reverse complement.
GAATAAAACTACTCATTTTTATTGTTGTTTTTTTTTGTTGTTTGTGTGTGTTTTCTTTTCTTTTCCCCCAAGGACACAGCGGGCCAAGAGCGCTTTAGGTCACTGAATCCCAGTTATTACCGAGGAACTCAAGGGATTGTTTTAGGTAGGAGGAATATGGGAGGGAAAGGTGACTGCAGGAAGCGTGGTCTTACAATCTAATAGTACGTGTCACTGCAAAAGGGGACTGAGAGAATCAGGGGAACGGCTGTGTTTTGTTTCCCAGCACTTTGAATCGTTAGCTCAAACTCTGAGTTTGCAAAACTGCTGGTAGGAAATTCTGCTTCTTCAAAATGTTTTGTGTTTCAGCCAAGTCACCCTGCAAACCATTGGGTCGGCTTTGTAAAAACTGTTTTGGTGAATTTCTGGTTAGGAGGCACATTGGGTTTTGCCTTTTGTTTCCCTTAGTGTTTTTACTGCTTGTTTGTATTTATTTGTTAGTGATGATGGGTGTGATTTGCTATAGAACACGAGATTTGCAGCACAAGGAATACGTGCTTAGTCTTTTTCAGTGTGAACACCAATTAGTAAAAGAAGGGAGTCATTTTCAGGGGTTGTGAGGGCTGAACGTGTGCAGAATATTTTTTTCTGGCCTCAGTGCCATGATGAAGTAAGTGCTGATCAAGTCTTTGCAACTGCTAAGCTCCTTTTCTTCCTTTACCAGTGTATGATGTTACAAGGAAAGACACTTTCACAGGCTTAGAGAGCTGGCTGAACGAGCTGGAAATATACACCACCAAAAGCAACACTGTGAAGATGTTAGTTGGCAATAAAACTGATAAGGTCAGTTCAGAAATACATTATCTTACACTCTTCTGTAGATGACTCAATCATGAGACAGTATAAATGTGAGATAAGCTCTGAAACGATCACATTTCTTGTGTGAGGAGATGATAGGCTCTGGAACTTAGGCTGGGCAGGCTCCTTTTGCTGCCTCATTTGAGAGGCAGCTCGCATTGGAATTTTGTGGATGTGCTCCTGGAGTGATGCAATTAATGAGAGAGATTCAATTACGGGAAAACAGTGAAAGTTTCTGGCTGGGAACTGTGAAATACCTTTTAAGTTAACAGCAGTGCAACAGAACAGCTCCTCTGTCTCTTTGAGCCAACCGTGGTTTGGGCAGGTGGTGGGGAAGGGCTCTGCTCTTACCTTCAGCTGGCTGTTAATCATACAGCTGTGTGGGTGAGGTGCACACAGCTCTGTACACCTCTGGGCATTTTTGACATATCCTAGATGCACATCGCTTAGCAAGATGTGTTTCACTCTTGCTTTACTTCAGGAGGTTTCCAGCGTGGCGATCCTAAATTAGGGTTGGAATTGGAATTGGAATTCTTAGCTGCCTGTATATCTGCATCGAGCAGTTTGTACTTGTCTTGGGATTTTGGGGAAATCCTCCTTTTCCACTTAACAAGTCTGACAAATTTCAGACATCTTTGGTATGCTTTTTCAGCTATTTGACTGTTGTAACTTCCTTTCTGGCATTTCCTTTGCTCCCCCTTGATTCGGAAGATAACAACATCTTAATTTCCTGCTGATTCAATGTTGCTGCTCTTCAGTTTGACCCTCCATTGGCTCTGCCTGACACCAATACTACTTAATGCTTTTAAGCTGACTGTAGAGAGAGGGATGTTCAGTTGATGGCTGCTACATGATTTTATAGACTTTTTCTTTCTTTCCAGCAAAACTTCAGTTCTACAGTGCTGCTTTTCCAGGGAGTTCCTTAAGCTTGCAAATATAGCTCACTCGAGTCGTGTTCTTCATTCATCTCTGCAGCCTGATCGGGAAGTAGAGAGAAGAGAGGGACTTCAGTTTGCTAAGAAACGCTCGTTGCTGTTTATAGGTATGTAACTGTGCCAAAGTCCTTATATTCATGGATTGATCGTGTGTTGTTCTGTAATTGAAAGTGCTTTTTTCCTGACAGTGAGATTCCTTCATGCACTGTGTAGGCACGAGTTCTATATTCTCTTGAATTTTTTTAAGGTCACTTTTAGAACTCACAGTCTTAGAGGCTGGAGGCTTGCAAATGAGATGAAGTCTTTGATTTTTTTTTTTCCCTCTTTTTTTCTCCTTGCCCACAGAGACCAGTGCCAAAACAGAGGATGGAGTGCAGCATGCCTTTGAGGAACTAGTGATAAAGATCCTGCAGACGCCAAATCTTTTGGATAGAAGCACAGAGAAGAAGGGAGTCCAGCTAAAGGAATCCTCACAGCAGGAGAAAAGCGTATGCACTGCATACTGTCCACTTTCTTAAATCTGCAGGTGCCTGTCCAAACTGAGTGCAGTTCAGAAGAATATACTAAGGGCTTTCAGGAGCTGCTCCGTGCCTTGTTTGACCTGCTACAACTGTGTAGATTTGATACCAAACTGATTAACAAAATACTCTTTTATTCACTAACAAAGTACAATTTCTTTCTGTTATGCACATCTGATATCTCCAGGTATCAATTTAATGCTTTTTCTGATAACTCAGATTTGTTACTAGCAAATCACACTCTTACAGTATGCTTTTGGCATTTGACATCTACTTTTTCTAGAATTCCTGCCTTGGCATAAAAGAGTATTCCATTTTGGAGTATTGCTGTAAAGCTTCTCTTCCCCAAAGTGGCACAGGAGTCTTTCAGGCTGCCAGCTTCCCTTTAATGCAATTCCTGCTCAGGAGTCACCCTAAGCAGTGACATTACCACTCTATTTCAGATGGTTTTAAGCAGTCAGAATCACTGTGGGTCTGCAGACAACAAGCAGAGTTGCTACTAAATGTGAGGTTTGTAGTGAACAGTCATATTCAGTAACATTCTGCAGGAAGCAAATGCTTCCTCTGCAGTACACTGAAGGTTATCCCTTGCTGCTCTTAATTGCGTGGTGCTGAGGATCAGAGGTGCTTTGGAATCATCATTTTGGGCCAGCTGACAGCGTGGGTACTTCTGCAGTTGACAGAATAATCTGCAAACCTGTGTTTCTACTCTCATTCAGCAATTGTAGGGTGAGAGGTTGGTTCAGAATAAAATGTGCTGGTGATAGAAGGTTGTGCAGTAACAAGAGGATGTCCATTGCCAATCTCATGATGAAGTTCTACAAGATAGCTGCTGCTTTTTACCTTCTCTCCGCTCCAAAGCTCACTGCCTTTTCTTGAAAACAAGCTTTGAGTCATGGAAGATGCTGGCCTTGGTTCTGGGTTTGGTGGCAGTACTGCTAGGAAGGCTTTGTTAGGTGACACAGTAACAGTACTAAGGAAAAACTTGGGGACATTAAAAGTCTTTAAAATGGAAGCTGGAGTGTTAGGAGATAAATGACAAATCCAGAGATGTTCTGTCTTTACAGGATGTTGTCAAAGTGGAACAGAAATGTTGCCTTTCTTAGGATGCACATTTTATCCGTTGTTATCAAGTTAAATTAACAGCAGGAGGCTTTCCTGAGTGACACCAGGGATCTAACATTAGTGCTGCTGTATGACAGCTGAAGGCAAGGTGTACAAACCAGATTTTCTTTGGAACTATTGCAGCTTGTTCTCTATAAATGCTCTGGAGCTGTTTTTATCTGTGAAAAGCGTGCATGAGAAACTGTCACAAGAGAATAAAATGCCTTTATTGGGTTTTTATATCTGTTTGTCTTGCATTGGGTCATGTATCACCTCTATTGCAGTCAGTCTGAGGAAGGTGATGACAGATTCTATTGTGGTGTTTGATGGCTTTATCAATGGAAACATCTGCTCAAAGCCAGCTGAAGGAGTGCTCCTTACACCTACATCCTTGTTTCAGTCTTTAAAACACCCCTGTGAAATAATGTTCATTTGAATCCACTTCTAAGAGCAGAAGTTTCAGTTGGTGTGCCCGACAGCAGCTGGGGGTGCATGCTGCAAGCAGCTCACCAAGGGATGGAATCCTACCCATCTATGAGCAGTGTGTGTCATAATTCAAGGTGTGGAATCTCCAAGTACCACTGCAAGCAAGAGCGTGACCACCAAAAAGAGACTGGAAAGTCAAATTTGGAAGATGGGAGGCCGTGACAACTTGAACAAAGTCACAGGAACAGGTGGGAGGGACATATGGGAACAGGGGGAGATAAATGACTGCTGATCTGTGGGGTGTAAAATGGCCTCTGCTGGTCGTGGTGGTGTTCTGGTCACTAAGGTGGTTGCTTTCCTGTGTTTCCTGGGGTTGAGGACGAGACTGGGGAGAAGAAAGATGACTTCTTTGCTGGTGAACGTGGGTGAAATTATGTCAGCGTAGTCTAAGAGCTGTGATAAAGACAAAACTGGGTGCTGTGGGCTGTCTGACTTGGGTTGCTGACCAGAGAAAGGCTGCATGGAGGATTCGGGGCTCGGTGATATCACAAAACTTGTTTTCACTTCAGGCTTTTTTTTTTTTTTTCTTTTTGCTTTGCTTTGTTTTTTTTTTTTTTCCTGTGTCTTTCAAGCAAGGCATTGGGTGGATAAAACGCCTCTGCATGCACAGAGCTGGCAGCCTGTTAACCTGAGGAAAATCCAGGTACTTGTAACCCTACATCTGTGTGACAACAGTGCTTCAGGTAGCAGGGAACCTGCTGGAACACATAGAGCAGGGTCACAGAATTAATGTGAGAGGGGTAAGGGCAAGAAAAAGAAAACAGAATGTGTTACTGCTTTCATGTCAAGTTTGTTTATGTATATAATATATAATAGAGAGAGCTGGGAGAGGAACACAAGGAAGCAGTGACAAAGCACAGCTCCAGAGCCTGGTGATTTGGGGATATGGTTGAGCACAGAATTTAGGTGTTTGTTTTTAAACATTCACGGGCAACGTAACAGTGAGAGCCAGCCCAGGAAAGCCTCATGAGAACAGCACTGCACACTTTCTCTTGCACAGGACGATCAAAAGCGAATCAGTCTGATTGAAAGAGACAATAAGAAGCTCATTGAGAACCTTGCTGCCATCCAACGAGGGCCAGCAAGGGTGGATTGTTGGAATAAATGCTTTTACAGAAGGTAGCTGCTGTACTGCCCTTCCTTCCAGGTGGATGGGTGGGAAGGAAGGGTGCTTTTTTCACGTGTCCTCTCCTTCCTGTTTGTTCATTTCTGCTCACAGGTCAAAAAGCGATAAACAGAACAAGAAAATAATGACCATCACTGTGGAAAATCATGGACTTCTGAAAAGGCTTGCTACCTGTAAGCCTACCTATGATCAAAAGAAGTTTGAAATGGAATGGCAGGCATGTAGCTGAATTTTTGTATACCTCTGACAATTGGGGTTAAGATATCTTAAAGTTCTCAGGTTTGGATGTACCTGAAACCTATGGCCACCACAACAACCGAGTCCTGGATTGAGTAAGTGAGTAATAGACAGGAGATGTGACAGGAGGTGATTGGCCTACAGAGAAGTGGATGGGTGAGGCAGGAAAAAAGGATGAAGTGTACTTCCTTAGGTGTTGTGTTTGTTTAACAATGCATAATTAGACTTGGCGACAAAACCATAAATCTTTTTTCCTTGACAGAACACGAGACAGTTTAAATAGACTGCCACACAATGCTGCATCTCCTTCCAAGAGATTGAGGTATGTTCCATTTCCTAAAAACGAAGCTGGGGTGGATGTAGCAGGATTCTAATCCATGCGCATGTGAAATGTTCCATAGTAAATTGCCATCTTAATCCTAATAACAAATGTGGCTGGAGATAAACTCAGCTGGTTTTGAATAAGCTGTGTGTCTGAGCATTCCCTGGAAGTACTCTGCACAACTCGTTTTAGAAAGGAAAGCAGTTCAGATGCAGTCAGTGTAAGGATGGAAAGCTGCCTGACAACTTCAGGTACTGTGGCTGTTAACCACAGCTCTTCCTTTGACACTACAAATATGAAAGGCTACGTTAATTTCAAGCATGGGCAAGGGAGGGAGAGAGAGGGAGAAGAGAGAAAGAGGTTCAGTTTGCTTAAATATTTTGACTTAGGGTTTTTGGTACCACTTACAAAAGGAGGACTTAAATAAGTTTCTTTATAATCTCTTCTTTTTGTCCCTCCTAACTGCAGAGCACAAACCAGGCCTGGCCTTGGATTGGTATTGTCTGAATTGGAATCTTGTCCTGGAAGCAGTTATCTGTTACGTGTACCTTTTCCTAAGACTGTCAGAATAAAGAGGAGAATACATGGAAGCAGTGACTTTTTTTTTCTTTAATATGTACTTCCATATTCTCTCCCCATCATTTACTTTGAACCTAAAAAAGTCCTCAAGCAGAAAAGCAAAATAAATGTTTCTGATAGTATCCTAAGTTATGATCTGTGGGTGTGTACATCAATGTGGAATATCTGCACATAACTTAAATATATATTTTTTTAACCGACACTGAATATTTTAGTTCATGTTTAATAGGAGTTGTATATCTTAACCCTGAAAACTGCAATATATATCCTGTGGTCAGATCAATCTGCCATGATATTGATTGATATTTTAATAAATCCGCTTAGCTTGAGATGCTGTTAAACTACTGCACTCATTTTTTTCCTGTCTCTTCCCACTCACATCTCTTTGATGGCTGTGCTGGGCCAAAGCTGCAGCAGCTTACTGGCAGAGCTGATGTGCCACAACCACATGAGGGAATCCTTGTACAGCTGCTGGGAGGCTTCCAGTCTGGCAGCATGTTTTCTGACAAGTCAGAGCCGTTCTACCAGACTGCAGGAAGTGCTGTGGGTGATACCTGGAAGTTAGCATTTGGAGAAGATGGATAGACAACTTTTTGAGCTGGAGTTAATGTAGATTCAGAGACACTAAATAAGAAATACGCTTTTAATAAGTAATGGTGTTAGTTTTGCTGAATGCTCTGGAACAAGAATAACATCACACTGTTAAAAGAATGAGACCAGTGTACCAGAAGGTGTTGTGAGAGGGCACAGTACAGAGGAAAGATTAGAACTCAACAGGCAATGGGAAACAGGAACAAGTTTCAGGTAATACACACCCGCACCACACTCACAAAATCAATGTGTTTTCTTAGACTTGCCCACCTTAAAAAGCTGCATCTTCTTTCTGCCAAGTCCTCCAACAGATAAAATTTCCTCTTCAAGACGTGATGGAGCCAAGTGCATGCTTTGGCTGCCTTCACTTGATTTGTAACAAAGGTATTCATAAGTGCTGGGAGAATGATGATTCAGTGCTGTAGCTCAGCTTCCTGATGTTTCAACCTCCTCCTCCTGGCAGCCTATGCAGAGCTGCTCTGTTGCTGTCCATCCACGTGGCGCCCCAGCAGTTGGCATTTGCAAAGATGCCTTGTTGAAAATAAGCTTCTTCAAGTCATGTTTTATACCATACACACTTTTCAGATAGACTACAGAATGTCCCCAGGTTATGAGCTGGATCAATCACACAGGTATGTTTACAGGTTGCTTAACATCAATCCTGTGCTGTTAGGAAGAGAGCGATTGGGAAAGTGGGCAAAAGCCATAGCTGAGCAGACTAATTACTACCTATGCAAGACAGCCAGAAGCACTGGGAAAGGGCTGAGCTTGAAAAACAAAACCAACAATACAAACAAAAATCCCACCGCCACCCCTCAGCTGCTAAAACACAGACGATTTACAGAGCCAGTCTAGTTTTTGTGCATAATTAAAAGGGTTTGCAACCAGTAATCCTGAGTGGAAGAAAGCCAGCTGAACCTTTAAGTAACTGACAGGGTGTGGGCACTCTCCCTCACCCCTCAAGTAGCAGACTTGCTGCTGGATGAAGAATCTTGTTCAGATGCCACACGAGGTCTGGCCAAATGCTGAAGCTTCTAGCTGTCCTAGCATTGCTTCAGTGCTTTTGGAGATGGGACCCTCTGCACATTTTCACCTTACAGAGTGCAATATTTGCAGTCTAAAAGTCACTCCAGTCTTTCACTAACCTGCTCAGGTTGAGAGTGCACAGCTGGTACTCAGGATTCCAATTCAAGAAGGCAGTATCAGCTTCTGACTTTATTTTTTCCCCCTGTAGTCTTTACATATTACTTTCTAGAGAGAATGGCAGTTTTGCAGTGAAATCAACATATTTCCCTTTTGTCATCCGTATATTTACAAGGCTTTTTAAATAAATTCTTTCCTTTAAACAGATGATAGCAAACTATGACCTAACCCAGCTGACTGGCACCCAAAATGAATCCTTGTTTAGCTTATCTAGCACAGTTTTAAGCTGATTACACGCACTCTGGAGATCTTCTTTCACCAGCGTAGCATCAATTAAATGGCCATAGTGCTCTTCAATGAATGCTGCTGAATTAATAATTTCCTGCTGTTCTTCATCCTGCTGACCAACACAAGAACATGAATTGATGTTTTCAGTATGCATCTGTAATTATTCATTAGCATTTTTATGGATACTAGCACACTGAGTCATGACTTTGCAAGAAATGAACCGACAGCGTTAGGAAAGGGGAGGAAAGATCTGACAACTGAGATGAAGGAGCAAGAGGCATTAGGGAGGGGGAAGAAACATTACAAGAGGGAGCTAAGGCACTGATCTCACACTGCAAAATAGAGATTAAGGTTAGAATACTTACAAGGGGTGTTGAGATTTCTTCTGACACAGGAGATTTTAGGACATTTTTTTTCTTTTCTGGAATGAGGGGCTTCACAAAGATAACATAAGGCTTAAATTCAGGAGTCCTCAAGTGCTTCACTGCCTGTGAACAGATGTATTTTCTTTTCTCATGTCAGATTATATACATTGTGTGCCAATGATCTGCTCATGCTGGGTTCAACAGTTTCACTTGTGTGATACACAGGCCTTCATGCCACATCTAACCACAGCATGCTTTCATTCTTCAAGAAAAAAAGTTATTATCAGCATCCTTTAAGGTATTACAAAAGCATGTGAGCACGGTCTGACTGCAGGGACACCTTGCTCTGCACCACAACCCCAGGAACAAGGATATGAGAAAAGGACAAAAGGAATGATGTGACAGGCAAGTTATTGTTAGCTTCTTGTAACAAGCCAAGCACTGCTCAGCCAGCAGCCCAGCCACCTGTCAGAAAGGTGTTCAAAAACCAGCACTGCTCTCAGCACAGCAGGCAGCCCCAAAAGGTGAACAATGTTTGTTACTCAGGCAGGCAGCATTACTAGAACTATTTGCTTTCCTTAAAATAAACTGCTGAACTTACTTCAGGAACCACATCCACCAAACAAACCTTCTTTTTGGCCATCACAGACCGGATTGCCTCAAGACTTGTGCCATACAGGTTTTCCTTGTATTCTCCATGTTCCACAAATCTAAAAAGTAAATATATATATGTTTCTTAAATACAGTCCACAAGGCACATTTAACTTTCAACATCTGATAGCTGTTTCCCAAAGTCACAACAGTCAAATATTGTGGAGGGAAGGAAGGTGGGGGAAAAAAAAAAAAAAAAAGGGTTTCTTTTTCTCATTTTTTTTCCATTGGTTGCTTAGTAACAGTTGTCTTCTTCCCATGATACTGCTGGTGAATCAGCACTGCTGAAAAACAGGGGAAGAAACTGCATTGATTCAGTTGACTGCTGCTCAAGTCTACTAAAACAAAGAAGTTGTTTCTCACATGAAATAGAACAAAGCTGGCAAGGAAATGGACTTGGATTCTTCCACCTTCTGGGAGGTTAGCCAAACTCTGCACTTCTAGGAAACAAGCCTGATCTTACAGAAAGTCCTTCATACCCATGGGTTTAGCCTACAACTCACTTTGAAGTGGAATTATGAATTAAATTTCCCCATGCTGCCCATCAAATTAAATGAAGAATAAAGTAGGACCAACTGAATATCTGTTACTTTCACCAGGTTCAGTTCAGATCAATCACAGACTTAAATTCTAACTTCTGGTATTCCTACCTCTCTTCTGTTGTTTCTAAATTGTCTCTTAGTATAATTCTTGCTTCACGCTCACAGTCCAAACTGAATAAAAGTTGTTCCTGGAAAACAGAACCCTTCCAAAATGGCTCCTCCAGTCTTACCTGATTTTGGTATTCACATTACATGAAATTTACTTAGCAATTTTTTCAAAATATAATCAGTTTTATCAGTATTTTAAAATTAACTCACTTGTTTTGCTGCACATCTGTCTCAAATGATTGCTTAGAGACAAAGTTGTATTCGACTCCCTCTTTCTCATGACTTTTCTTTGACCTCGTTGTATCTAAAAGAAAGTGGAAGCAAAGCACAGCACACAGGTCAGCTTCTGCAGACAGTGCTACCATCTCTGTTCAGTTTCAGTCACGTTTTCATGACCTCAAACAAGGCAGTCAAAATTAATATAAAAATTAATAATTATTAATATTAATATATTAATAATTAATAATATTAATATAAAATATTAAGCGATGAAATTATTTTGCTGTAAACTACATTATAGAATTGAAAATGAAGTTAGTTTGGGTATTGGATTCCTTTTCTTTGAAATTCAGAAAATAAATACAGAAAATAGACAAAATTCTGCTATGTTGCCTGTGAAGTTTAAAGTATGAACATGCCTGGCTGTTTGCAGAATTGGGTCCTTGATGGTTTATTTGAAATCAGACATCTTCCCTCAGAGCTCAAGACTGCTAATATTATGCAGTATTTATTTATGTTTACTCTCTTCTCAAACGCAAGATCCCATTCCTTAAAGTAATGGAAACAAATGCAAACTCTGATTTGATTTGTATCTGCATTTCCAGCTCCACAGTTAGGCAGAGATATTCACCTGCTGCTTGAAAACTCCTCTTTGTTACAGCACTTTAGATTCTCAGTTACACACAGCACATTGTGCACGTGCACAAAGTTATACTCTGATCTACTCAGACTTCTACGATGAGAAAACAATTTCCACTACCTATGAAATACGCAAATAGTCAACAGCTGAAACACTGATTGATCAGTGCAATGAAACCCCATTCACCAATGCAGCTAGCACTGCACTATTCAGCAGAATCGATGGAACAAAGTGGCAACACACAGTGTCAGTAAATTCTACTCACGTGGAACTGCAACACCGTACTCCTGTGGGTTCTCTGACACAACTTTCTGCTTGAGCTCATTTAACCTGGCTCCCAAACAACCTAACAAAAGAGAATGGTCTGACTATTTTTTGTGGGGAATAAGTACTGTAAAGAGAATAATTTACATCTGTTCTAGCCACTCGATCCATGAATTTTTTCCTGGTGAGGGGTTTTTTTGTCATTTAAAAGACAACAAAATAATAATTGAAAAAAAATAAAATAAAAAGCTTTTGGAATGAAGGCAAAAAGGGAAAGAGGAAGGTAATACTCTGGATCAATTCCACCTCTTACCAATCAAAACAATCAGCCTCTGCTGCTCCCCAGGCTGCTGCTGGTATTTTGTGACCTCCTCATAGGTTAGGAGCTCTGCTGCATCTGCCTGCTCTGCCTGCTTTGCTTCGTTAGGATTGTTTTCCTTCTCTTTACGACTTAACCTAAAGCTCCTGCGTAAGCCAGCTGTGGAGGAAAGGCAGAAGAGGCACTGAACCATGTCTCCATTTATTTCCACTGTCAAGCTTGTTCGGGTAGAAGGTACTGTCTTTGAATAGAGACACTCCCTTTATTAATTTTTTTTTAAATAACAAATTACTGCACATATGCTGATCTGATCCACGACCAGTCTGTGCATAGGGTAGAAAACCAAGCAACCCATCTATGCTAAAACCTCCTCAAGTCACCCTGAGCTGCTGAGCACTGCTTATGCAAACGTCCAATTACCCCTTCAGACAGAGATAATTAGTTCACAAAGTATGTGAAATTAACTCTATTATTAATAAAGAAAATTAGCATTGCTACATTAGTTTGGAGTTTTTTCTTGCAGGGAAGAAGTGGATTTTGGTTTCTCACCTATGTAATGTCCATTGAAATATCCCTCACAGTCACAGTCCTCTGCAAAGAAAGAAGTGGGGAGGACGTGGGGAAGAGAAGGGGGAGAGAGAAGGAGGAAGATACCTTAGTGCCTGCTGTGTGCATCTGGGTAGTTGGTGAGGAAAGGGATATTTGGAAACCATCATTACTTAACTCAATCCAAATTAAATTAGTTTAAATTGTAAATCAAGACAAAACAGCTGTCTGAATAAGCTCCATCTACTACTCCCTTTGCTTGAGGGCTTACCAAATATTTTAGGAAATGAATTGGCTGGTTAGCTTCAGACAGAAAATGATTTAGGAGGGCACCTACCTTTATCAGAAGTCTGATCATCTGCAGTTAGCATGAAAGACAGAGTTGATAAGATTAAAAGGCTGACAAACGACTGCATAGAATTAGAGGGAACGGAAAGGAAGGTTCCTCTGTGTTTTATTTGCTTATCAGGCTTTTATATCTCAAAAAACATGCAGTAATGTACCCTTATCAATTGATCAAAGACTTTTTTGCTAGGATTTAGTAGTAAATGATAATAATTTTATAATAAAACCTGCTTAATTATCTCAGTAATGTCTGAATAAGTAACAACCCTCATTAGGTGCCTCCTAAAATTGGGTGTAACTGATACAGAAAAGATTAACTTAAATGACTCATGCTGTATTATAATTTGGTTGAGCATCTGCCCTCCACTTCACAGCACAAGAGTACTTCTCCATGAGATGTGCATCACAGGACAGAAGCTTGCTTCTAGCAATGAAGGAGGACAATTTCCAGATTCCTGGTCTACATGAGTGTGGCATCATCCAGTCTCATGGCCCTCCCACACCTCAGCACCAGCTGGGTTATTTGATGTTGACACTAAGAAATTCTCAAGGATCTAAAAAACCACCACCAGCCTCATGTTCTTGAAAGCAGGAAGAGCAGGTCAGCCATATTTTAAGCCAGCGGGCACTTGTAACACTGGATAAAGCTCAAACTGAACTCTTCCCATGAGGCAACTCATATCCATGTAGATCAATCAGTGTCAGAAAACACAGGACATATACAAAAGTGCTATTATTGAAAACACATTAAAAACAAATCCTGAGAAGTGAAAAATCAACTATAAAATCACTTCAGGGACTGAACAGACTTACATAATGGCTTCTTCACCGTTCTGGGATTCGGCTGGGTGCCTATACTTCTTCTGTACATCAGTCGTCTAAAGAGAAAATAATTAGATTTTAGCCATTAAAGCTTCACAACATAAAAATTTATAGTGTAAGTTATACATACATCATTTAAGACAAAGAACAACACGGCATTTTTCCTTGAAAAAAAAAAGAAACAAACTGTTTTTGATTCAACATCTACAATCCAGAGAAGACACATCCAGCAATGTGGAGTAAGAATCACATACGACCAGTAGCCAAAATCAGATCCCTTCTTAAATCTACAGCTGTCCTGCAAATAAAAGGCATCAGGAGCTTTTTTTTTTTTTTTTTTTTGCTTTCTAAGATACGTTTATCCTACTGTGAAAACAGAAAAACCTTCTAGCCCTGATGACACCTGGGTCTAAGCTGAAGACTTTCTTAGGAACCAGAAGAAACATCAGCTACACTTTTCTTTCACAATTATTTAGTGCATAAACTAAAAACTGGTAGAATAAATCCTCACGCTATGGAAATACAAGTCTGGGAAATAGTCTGTCTCCATAAGCCAAGAGGTTCAAGGACAAATATTCCATGTTTAATCTCAGGGGCCACTTCTATAGCAAGTGCTTCTGTTCTCATGCTACAAAGCACAAACCAGCTGGAAACCACCCTAAGAAAGCTGGGAAGTTCATTATATAACTGGGGAATACGAAACCTTCTAGCACTGTCCTCCAAGCATGGCATGATTCTGCCCTTTATTTCCTGCAAAAAAAAAAAAAAAAGCAGCACAAAAACGTGTGATACCATATGGTTAGTTAATAAAAACAATAAAAACCTGCAATCTTCATTGACAAACCTTTCTTGGAACTGCTTCGAGGGGATCAAGCCTGCTCTGAGGTTGGTGTCTCCAACACGCTTTGCTTGCCACCATGTAGGATCATCTTGGCTTACAACTTCCAGGATGTGTCGTCTCTTAAAGGGCAAACCAGCCTCCTGGCAGGGAATGGCTCTGTCTTCTTTGGGATTATAGCAGAAAAGGGCCCTCATAAACACCTTCAAAAGAAAGTAACGCATCCTTTCTTCTTGTCCTTTTTGGAATTACAGTGTACCTTAAGAAGGTACTTTTCTGACAATAACATTATTAACTAGAAAAATCTATACACTTTTTCTCCTTCTTGTGCTTTGTGGTACTCAAAAATATTGAACCCTAGTAAACTGCACTTGTATTTTGATTTACCCATGCAGAAAAACAAACTAACTTCCAAGCATCTACTCAGTCATTAGGTATTGTCACTGTGCAACGTGAAACTCAAAGTCCCAAGTAAGCACAGCCTAGCTAAACACAAAATGCAACAAACAGGAAAAATAGAAGGGGAAAGAGAAAACTATAAAGATGGATTTATGGCAAAGTAGCTTTATTGTGAAGGCTGTACTTATAACATTTCTTTAATCAACATCTGATACTTAGCTTTGGATTTGTATCCTGGCACTACTGCATATATCAGAGCAGAAAGATTTCTAGAAGTAATTTGAGGGGTTCCAAGGAAGAATTTGTCTGCAAAAAGCAGGGAAGTAGGGAGGCTGAGAAGGAATCCTGGAGGGGACCACTGACACAATTAAGTCATTGCTGATAAAGGAGGCCAAATGCAAAGGCCTACTATGGCCAAATGACGAATGCAGCTCTGTTGGAGGGCAGATCTGTTTTGACTCAAGTGAGTGGCAAAATGCCCAGCGATAATGGGCAGATAACAGCTGTCACAGCAAGAGGAGACTGGCAGGAACACCAGGTTTAATTATGCAAACCAAAAGAAGCAGCTAGATTATGAATGACCACGTGCCAAGATAAGGAGAACAGAATTCACTTAAGTACTTATACTGAGCAATATGGCACAATCCTTTATGTCAAGAAGGTGCTCTGTTGTCTTTTCAGTATTATTATGGGTCTCATTCTGTGATGATTCTTACTGAACCAACAGGAATCTTAGATAAATGCAAGTATGAAAACCATGCTTTGGTACTCTACCAGGCTCTGCATACCTTGCTGTCTTTCAGACGATCTTCTTCTTTGATGGCTGGAATTATTTTTAATGTTATCGATCCCTGAGACTGTGCCTGAGAAAAAGGAAAATGTTGGTTTTTTTCCACTTTGAAATCAGTGTAAGGACAACGCAGACTATCCAAGTCCCAATTTAGGAGCCAGTCAGTCTTCTCAGAACTTTAATAGGCAAAGCTAATCCCCTATTTAACTGTCATGATGTTCCATGAATCTTCCACAGCACTGTAATCCCCATGGAGACACCAGCAGTAATTCCTCAGCTAGAATCTATTAAGACTTGCACTAAAATTCTTTCATTTCCTTTTGGCAACCACATTCGTTTCTGGATTACAGCTCATGAAGTATTAAAAACTTCCACGGCTTTTAGTATGATACCAAATTAAGTTTTTGGAGCCTGAATATTTTAAGGAGCTTGGCTGACAAACAGTTGTTTTCCCAGATTGCAGCTCTTTTTTCTTACTTGTTAGGGTGCAAACATAAACATTCACTAAGTAAACACATCCACTCTAAATATCTTTGCTAAAAAATGTCATTTGTTAGTTACAGTAAATTAAGAAGTGATTGTAGGTGCTTGAAAATTCAGAATAGGTTCATCTGATCTATTTTTAGATACATTCCCTTGTATGAGATAACTGTCCTAGAGGAGCCTGTTACTCT
Organism: Meleagris gallopavo; assembly: GCF_905368555.1. Taxonomy (NCBI): domain Eukaryota; kingdom Metazoa; phylum Chordata; class Aves; order Galliformes; family Phasianidae; genus Meleagris; species Meleagris gallopavo. The sequence continues at coordinate 3,204,456 of NC_139432.1, read as the reverse complement.
GTACAGATAGAAATAGAAAGCAGGAGGATCAGCGTGGACAAACAGTTGTAGGTCTTCTTCAGAAACAAAACACAGAAAGAAAACTATCACATTGCAGGCATTTAAAACAGGACAGACAAACACTACCCCAGAGTCCCCCCAAATCAGCTTCATACAAGATTTCAAAGTACAGTTTTGATTTCTCCCCCTGAACCAAAAGCAGTCATTCTCCTCATCCAGTACAATTTAGTACAAATTTAAGTTAGGTGGTGGAACTGATGCCAGAGACTTCAGCCTCTTAGTGCTGGTTTTCTTCTCACTGCATCACTAACCCCACTCAGCACAGGCAAGAGGGAAGCAAGCTGCAGGAGGGGAGTCAGAGATGAGTAAGAGCTCCTGAGTAAGGACACTTCCTGCAACACAACAGGATGACCACAGATGTAGGAGTTCAGAAAGACTTAAAGATTTGTGGCTTAGAGCAGCTTGGAGCAAGAACTGCTAAAGTCTTGAGAAATCTGGTAGTAAAGGACAGACTGACAGCACCAATGGGCACACAATTAACTTTCTTCAGCTTCCTGACATCATGAATGAACTGCTTTCCTATTAAGAACACACTTTCAATTTGCAATTTGCTTGTCATAAACAAAGCATGAGGGGGATGTTCTTGACAAAGCAACACATAACTTTATATTTGTATCTTACTTGGTACCGATTCAGTTCCATGGAAGTTTCTGAAGTCAAAAGGAGAGGATTAAATAATCCACGTTGAGAAGAAAAACTCTTAGTGTAAAGACAAGCAGGGATTCCATCTTTTAGCTCTACACACACATCTTAAACTCAAGGTTAAATTTCATCATCTATCGTAATTACTAGATCACCCAATAGAAAAGATCTTGAAACAGAAATCAGTGCAGACCAAAATCTGACTTATTTCTTCGGGTCGTTTGTGAAGCACAGCAATGCCATTGACTTCTCTCAGTTCATCTCCAACGTGGACAAGACCTGAAAAGAGAAGTAAGTTAAAGCCTATAGAATGGAGAGCAGCACTCCTCTGACATCTGACCCAGGTTAATGCACGTGTCTCCCTCCTCTCTCACTCTGAACTTAGTGGATTTCCCTCTACAGCCAAGTGCTTCCACTGGCAGTGTGCTCTGCAATCTCCTGCTCTTAATCCACGTGGCAGTTTTTTCATGCACCAGAGTCATAAAGACCAGAGCAGGGAGTGCATATTTGGCAAGATACTTTGGAAAATCACCTCCTCTACATTTGGATCAGCACTAAGAATGAAAAACTGAAATAGCTTCCCAAGGATGATCAAATCCTGTACCATCAGGAGACAGGTGCTGACTATAAAGACAGGAATAACATGGCTGTCAGCTGACAGATCAAAACCACGCAGTCCCAGAAAGATTGTTGGACTAATCAACTTAATTCTTAAACAAGCCACGAAAAGGCCCCTAAAAATTTTACATTTGCTTATCTAGTTAAGTAAGAAATACTGCATTTGTGCACAGTGTAACTACTGTTCAGTGACAGAGAAGAATTTGTGAGTCAAGAAAACAGCAAACAACTCACAATATACTGGAAACACCAAACATACTAAGATGTAAGACTGAAAGTTAAATCACCCTTATTTCTTTTCTTTTCTTTTCTTTGATACTTACACCTACTCCTCCCATCTCTGCTGGCATTTTTCCCAGTGGTTATTTTAAACAAAAATGTATCTAATTAAAATAATAGATTCCTGATGAAATACGGAAATGCTAAGCACAGCTCTACTCATTTCATTACATTTATCAGATTATGCCAACAAGAAAAATGGTAACAGTCAAGAAAAAAGCTGTAATTAGCTAATATTTTTCCATCACAGTAATTCATTAATTTTGGGATTGTATTACCTGTATATTAAAAAGTACACGAGGCTTGGATTCTATAAATCACACATAAGGCCCATTCAGCTTATTGCATAAACTCTGAACAAGCACCTTCTAGAAAATAAAGTCAAACACCACATGAATTAACCCTGTAGAATCTGGAAGCGTGGTGCACAACAGCCTATGGAGGGAAGTCTCTCCTGCCATCAGGCACTTGAAATTCAGCTGCCAAGTGAGCCTACATGCAGGCTCCCCTCACAGTCATTGAGGAAGAAAGGCAATTCCAACATTGGAATCCCATTCCAAGGCCTGCTGGGATGATTAATTCCTCAGCAATGTAAGTCTCCCTCCACTGACTGCACAGAGTACACATTCCAGTTCAGACTTGGCATCCAACAGTTTCCTATTATGAATTAAGTGAGTTAAGTGAGCTCTATCTTTTTCATAAAATAGTCAACATGCCCAAAGAGCTGGTTTTGCTCATGAAATTTACCACTGCGATCAGCTGCACCACCTCTCATGATCCTTGCTACAATCACAGCCCCTGTATGCTCATCTCTTCTGATGGTAGCTCCCTGAAATAAAACACAGCCCCCCCAAAAAAGAAACCATCATAAGAAATTTGCTTAGGATATACTAAGCAGTGAAATAAACTACGTCTTCTAAACTGGAATTCACTTAGAATTCATACAGATTTCGTCTTCCACCTTAACAGCTTTCACTGCTATTGAACTTCAGCTGGTGGCCACATCACATGGTTGCAGGAAAGCCCAGTGCTCCTCCTCTTTCTGATCACTGTGCTCAGTGTTTACATCACACTGTCATTATGGTGGTGATATATGGACTCAAGCACACAAAACAATACCTTGCAAAGTGCTTTCTTTATGTGTCTTCTGAATCTTTATACAACAGAGCCAGCCCTATTATGCATAAAGGGTGAAAGCCAAGGAATTACAGAGTTTTATGAGTTCTTTAAACCTCCAAGCTCTGCTGGCAATATAAAACTTCAATCAGGAATTAAGCCTCTGCTCTCTTCCACTACCTACTGTCACACACAGTTCCAAAAAGCACTTCAGAGACCCCTTCCCCACTGTAATTATTTTTTCTTAGGAAATCATTTCTTTCTGTTTCTATTTGTATCTTGTCAATAAACTGTTTATATACAGCTAGTAAACACACTCCTAAAATACATCACTGACACTTATGTAGAGGAAGGTATTCACTCATTTTATGCTAGCTATGACACAAATTACTGCATATAATGAGCATAATTATTTTAATATACAGTTTCCTCAGAAGTAACATTCCCAGCAAGTTACAAACACGTCTATACAATGTTTATTCAGAACTATGAATCTGTATTGACCAAAGTTCTTTTAGGCAATTTTACTTCAAAGCACTCTCACTTTCTGTAGAATCCTTGGTGATGCCCTTCATGCACCTCCTCTGTATTTACAATGACTCCTTTCCAACACAGAATGTTATGATTAGATGTGGATTATCTGATACGTACCAAGGGCTCTTTATTTTTCACTAGCCGAACAATTTTCACTGATTCTTCATCAAAATCATCATCAAAGTTATCAGGCAGAGGTGGAAGGACGGGGTCAAAGTTCTTCTGTGCTACAGTGTCATGTACTACAAGCATTGCCTGTGTAAACCAAGTAAGAAACAGTAACACAATCGAGCAACATCATGGCTTCCAATTCTCAGCTTTCAGACATGACAGCAAACATAAAAACAGACACACAAAGAAAGAAAAACATCCCCAAAAGCTAATTTGGGGAAAATCCTACACGGAAGCCCTGAAGCAGGAATAGGTGGTTTCTTACTGGTCTTCTAGATACAGTAACTGAAGAAGTCAGTATTTGGTGCTAAAGGCTTTTGCTTTCTCTTAGGACTGTCCAATGTAACTTTTCCTGTGCAGAATGCTGTTGGAGTCATGCAAAGAAACCTGAGCAAGTTCTCTGGTGTGTTCTGGTGGTTTTTTGTTTGTTTGTTTGTTTTTACCCTGAGATGTGGTGTTGACAGCAGCTGAAGCAGCTCTTTTTCTTCATTATTCACTGGCGCAGTCTGCAATTCTTCTATTACCTTCAAAATAAAAAGGAGCAACTTCTAAACAAAAGGTGTCCATAATTCCATACAATCCATAAAAAAATCCATAAGCAGTGCATAAAAAAAAAAAAAACAACACCTCTGGTGTTTGCCCTGTGATAAAGCACTTCAACACTATTTGCAACCAGGTGGCATTATTTGTGTGCATCATGCAACAGAAGTTTCCTCATTACCCTGCAAAGCCTGGACACCCAAACGCATTCTGTGAACAGCAGTGCAACTTGGATTGTAACAGTCTTATGTCCTTAAGATGGAACTCCTAAGTGGAATACTCTGATGTCTCTAGCTGCCTCTCCCATAGGAAGACCATTTAATATCATCCCTCTGCTCTGCTTGTGGTCTGTCTTCACTGGACACATGACATAGTATTTTTGACAATTTATTTCCTTGACCAGCTATAATAAATAAAATTTATGTAAAAAATAAAATTTGCCAATAGATTTCCAAGAGAACTGAGGAAGAAGAGAAATACATACCCATAGAACACAATGGTTTTGATCTGTTGGAAGAGTGGACTTAAAGAGAAAAGGGATAAAAAAAGAGATCAGGAGTTTTTTTACTCACATCTTCAACTAATCCTGCTGCGCTGTGCAGAACAGGAGTTGGACTCTGTCTTTCATAATGACGGAGCTTTTCATGAATCTGAAAAAGATACAAAACTTCTTAAAATAAAATAAAAATATTCCACATACTTTTATGCATAACTTTTCTGAGATAAGCATCAGAAAAAAATCACCTCTCTTGGGGTTATTTTTCATCTATGAGGTTTGTTGTGGTTTTGTTTTTTTTTTTGTCTTCTTTTTGCTAATGCTAAGAAATCTGTTAAAGCTTCAGCAGCACAAGGGAAAAAATGAAGTCACCTCATGCTGCTTTTCAGCTACTGGGTACAGTACCTGCATTTTGGCAACTGCATCAAGTAAACTATGAAGTGTTCCTAATTTGACTAATTAAACTAATTAGATGTAACTAACTACTGACCAAACCTTACAAACAGGCCTTCCCATTTGATTCCCATCACACAACTCAACATGAACATCCAATATCAGGCAGGAATGGTTTTGTTTGAACAAAGTATCTTGATTTTCATTGAATTTTCTTCATGTTGACATTTAAATAAATGTGTGTTTTGGACAACACAGAATGCTGCACAACACCAACTTAGATTTGGCAAAGTTGTTGATAAACCAAGGAAACAGAGAATATATAACCTTCAAGGAAAATGTAGATTGATAAACTTTTACCTTCATCAGGTAGCTGAGACTCTTTTCACTGAAGACATCCTTAAGGAACCCCATTTCCTCTTTATGATTTGAATCAGGTCGTAGCTGAGATGTCAAAAGGGCTAAAGTTTCATGTAAACCTACATTTAAATTCAAGACAGAAAAGATTTTGTAGAAAGCACGCCTTACAGGTCCCTCTACTACAGGTTTAATGTCAACTACATTTACTTGGGTACCATCTTGATTGTTATTGTCTGCACAGATGTGGGTGCTTGTCATCCAGTCATTTGTAATGCTTCCTTCTTAAGCAGTAAATGCATCTTGAGATACAACACACATCACATTACAGCCAAAGCTACAAAAGCAACACTTTTTAAAGCCACTATTTTTGATGTTTTCCTCTTCACGTATTCCTTTTGCTTCTGCAATGGCCAATCCTCTGACAAACCTGAAGTTATCACAGTTCCAAAACAGACATGGAAGATCACTGAACCACTGCCTTTATGGCACAGCCATCAGCTCTGCTTCCCAAAGTACTCTGCTTGCAAACATTATCCTGTTCTTTCTACCTCCAGGCACCTTTTTTAACTCTTAATAACTTCCTTCAGCTCCATTTTTCACACTCCTCTGCCCTTCTATATTCCTTCAGGTAAACTGCTATGAAATCTAGTTGAACCATCTTCATTCTATCTTATTCAACTGCAGTGTGAGTTCATTTCCTGCATAAAAAGCACACACACACCAGGGTTTCAGTCACTGCTCTGTTGAAAGCATGCAGATTCGTTACCTGAGTCTTCTGAAAGCACTGGCATGGCTTTGTTCGTAATCTTAGACACAAATGTTCAACTTAAATCAACACAACTGCTTCTTCTTTCTGGACTGAGAGTGAGAGGCAGTTCTGAAATCAGCAAAGATAAAAACCTAAGTTCAAGCACGTGAGAAAAAGGGAGATCATGTAAAAGCAGTCATTTACTACTATACATTTTTCTGTTTGGTTTAACCTGAGTCAGGCACAACCCTGCAGTTATTTTATGCATGCAATAACACGCAATAAAGTAAGATACTGTGTTATATAATAACGTCTTGTACAGAGCTGATGGCAAAGAGAACAGATGCTTCCCTGTTCTATTCTCAAGAGAGCCACAGCTTTAAAGGGCCTAAAGAGTCATTGAAAAATGAAAAGAGAAAGCACGATACGGAATGGATGGCTGAAAACACAGGAACAGAGTGTGCAGGATGATCCCATCATGAGATGTTCTGGCATTCCAATGCAGGCCGTGCTACAATTAGATGCAACTCATTAAAGCTAGCAGGAGTCAACCTTGGGCATGGTAATAAGGATGCTACAAAAATTACAGCTGACTCCGTTGTACAAAAAAAATTCCATTGGATGCTTTTATTGCTGATTTCTCTGGAGGGCAAATGACTCCAGAAAATTTACATTTCAAAGAGCAAAACTGAATCATAGAATGGCCTGGGTTGAAAAGAACCACAATGATCATATAGTTCCAACCCCCTGCTATGTGCAGGGTCACCAACCAGCAGACCAGGCTGCCCAGAGCCACATCCAGCCTGGCCTTGAATGCCTGCAGGGATGGGGCATCCACAGCCTCCTTGGGCAACCTGTTCCAGTGCCTCACCACCCTCTGGGTGAAAAACTTCCCCCTAATATCCAACCTAAACCTCCCCTGGCTCACTTTAAAACCATTCCCCCTTGTCCTATCACCATCCACCCTCATAAACAGCCGTTCCCCTCCTGTTTATACGCTCCCTTCAAGTACTGGAAGGCCACAATGAGGTCTCCCTGGAGTCTTCTCTTCTCCAAACTAAACAAGCCCAGTTTCCTCCACCTCTCCTCACAGGAGATGTACTCCAGCCCTCTGATCATCAAGGCAACAGACTTATTTAATTAACTTTCAAGGTTGTTTCTAATACACACTGCTTTACAAAAATAAGCATGTTCCATCCTCTATCCCTCACTTCATGCCGGAATAAACACACACACAATTCATTCAACCAGTTTGGTTCATTCACTACTCCATTTCACTTGACATGTACTTAACGTGTTCTCTGATTACCAATAAAGTCAACTTTAATTGCCTGCTCTGTCTACGTAAGAATGTGTGCCTCCCCCAGCCACACTTATTGAGCACCAAAACCAAAGCAAACAAACTTGTCTTCCAGCCTCTTAATCCAAAAGCATCCTGCCCAGGAACCTGGAAAACTGTTTTAACACCTCAAAAACCCAACAGAGAACTCTGGGTCACCGGATTGGTGTTAGAATGGATGTTTCTCCCAAGGAATGATCCCATGTTCTGTAAAACCCCACCAGGCTGTGCTGCTGGGCTGAATGCTCAAAGGAATGCCGTGCATCCCGTGCCCAACCATTAATTGCTGGTGTTCTCAAGGCACTAAACTCAACCCCAGGCACTTGGCATGTTGCAAAGGAGGCTGAAAAACCGAAGAGCCCTTTTTGCGCATGAGCTCAACTGTCCTTTTTCCTAAAATCCCCCACCCCGTGCCAGTAAGTCCTTTCGTAGAGCGCTCTGGTCCAGCAGGACGAGGCCTGCTGCCCACGGGCACAGCGATGGCACAGCCACTACCTGAGGGAACGAGCCTGCTGCGGTTCAGCCTACGGCAGGCTCCTGTAACCTACAGGGCCGAGCGGTGGAACTGCTCACACCAGAAGGCGGACATCAGCCCAGCGAGGGGAGAGACCGCTCGGGGCGGACCGCGGCTGCAGCACAGCACAGCTCCATGCTGCTCCGCCCGCACACCCCGCTCCATCCCCGCACCCCCACACCCTCAGCCGTGCTCTGCAGTCGCCTCTCGGCCGCCCCGAGCGCTGCCCCGCGCCGCTCTCTATCAGCGCATCCCCGCACCTCAGAGCCCGGCCCCGCCCGCCCGCAAAATGGCGGCGCCGCGGTCCCTCAGCGTCTCAGCCGTTACCTGCGGTGCGGGCGCGAAGCCCCGCGCTGCGCTGCGCTGTCCGTCCCGACGGAGCAGCTCCCGCCTCCCGCACTCCGCTGCCGGCCGCGCTCATGCGCTCCGAGAGCCGCTGACGCACCGCCCTCCTCCCCTCCCCCGAGCTGCCGGGCGGGCGGTGGAAAAGGCCCTGAAGATGAGGGTTTTGAGAGCCCGCCGCCTCCCTGGGCAGCCCGTGCAGTGCTGTTACCTTTACTGTGAAGAAGTTTTTCCTCATGTGAGACCTGCTGTGTTCCAGCTCGCACCCACTGCCCCTCGTCCTGTCGTTGGATGTCGATGAGAAGAGCCTGGCTCCATGCTCCCTTCACACATCCTTTACATATTTATAAATATTAATGAGGTCACCCCTCTTTCTCCTCCAAGCTAAAGAGCCCCAGCTCCCTCGTAAGGGAGATGCTCCACTCCCTTCATCATTTCTGTGGCTCTGCACTGGGCTCTCTCAAGCAGTTCTCTGCCCTTCTTGAATCGAGGGACTCAGAACTGGACACAATATTCCAGATGTTGTCTCACCAGGGCAGAGTAGAAGGGAAGGAGAATTGATTTTTCCCTGCTAACACACCCCAGGATGCCACAAGGGCACAGTGCTGTATGGGTCACCCTGCTGTACCCAGGTCCCTTTCCTCTATGCTGCTCTCCAACAGCTCAAACCTATGCTGGTAGCTGGGGTTGTTCATTGCCCAGCATTTTGAAGAGCAGCAGAGTCATAAATGCTGGATAAGACCTCTCGGATCCCCAGGTCCAACCCCAACCCATCCCCACCATGTCCCCAAGTGTCACATCCCCACCATTCTGGAATACCTCCAGGGATGGTGACCCCCCAGCCCCTAGGCAGCCTTTGCCGGTGCCTGACCGCTCTTTGGAGTAGAAATTGTCCCTAACGCCCCACCTGAACCTCCTCTGGCACAATGTGGGGGCACATCCTCCTTCAAACACAAGAGCATCAGGTTGGCCACGACCGAAGGTGGCATCTACAGGCAAGCTGCACAGGTCTGCTGCTGGTTAACCTCAAACCCACCCTGCTGTACTCTTTATAGAGCAATCTTGGTGTTCTGGAACACAGCTTCACCACCACACGTAGCGGTGAGCAGTGAGTATATTCCTGAATAAGGCACGAAGTGCTGCATTTGTGCAGTGCAAGCAGCCCCTGCACTGAGCAGCGTGCTTCCCTCACAAGCTGGAGATTCACCTTCAAGGAAATTGAATCCCTGTTTCTTTTGAACTGGGTGACCACCATCATCTTCAGAAGCCTGAAAGTACGCAGAACCGGCAGTAAGCGAGGCAGGAATTTTAGAAAACCTCAGTTTCAACTTTGGTGTCTACAGCCTTTGTATGAATGTAACCCATAATCTCTAAATAAACTCCATCTAGTTAAGCTGAATCTGTCTAAGGTGGGATTTATATCACTGACAGCAGGTAACATCCAAAATAATGCTCCCTCCCCACATACTTGTAATCTGACTTGAGATGTAGCACGCAGAGATTGAGGAAGAGTTAAAAAAAAAAAAAAAAATGAGAAAGAAGAGCAATGATATCCCTAATGTCTTAATAATCATTAAACCATCAGGGCTGACGTGTTTTGTCCTTGTGCTCTGGAAAGGATTGGCTGAGGACGTTTGAGAGGTTTGGGGGATTTTTGTTTTCCTTTAAGGAGATGAGTGATGGAAGACATTGCAGAGTGAGAGAACAGTAAAAGAAACGCAGACACAGCTCCCCAGGACTGGAGTATGATGGAACAAACAGGCTTCTATCGTGTGGTGTGAGCATCTTAAAGATCCTTCTGTAGCATATGGTAAAAATACTGACATTGAACTCTGCACACACTAATAGCTTATTCAGTTCCCAAGCCAGAACTGAAGCAACACACAATTACCAGTTATTATAGGCTGTCTTTTTCTAAAAATGCCAATAAACACTGGCCACTATTTTGTAATGAGAATGATTTGCCAAAAGGTGTTGGAATGAGTGACTTGAATTACAGTGCTGCTCTTATGTAACTGAGAATTAAAACACTGATTATTTTTGAGGAGGAAAAAACACCCACATTTTAAATATTAATATGTTGGGCAATAAAAATCACTAGCCTAGCCCCAATTAGAGCTTCTAACACAATTAATAATTGCCAATTTCGGATCTTTTCTGTCCATTAAAAAACATGAGAACTGCATTAAAATCACTTAAGCTCTTAGGGAGCTCTTCTGAACAGCATCTCTGCTAATTGGACCATAAACACAAATGCACAACTCGTAGATGTAATTACTATCTAATTCTGATAGATAAGACCTCGTTTGCCTTTAGAATCTTTATTTTCATTTAAACTCAGGCTAAGCATTCGCACGTTCGCATCCCTTTAAATGCTGACCTATTTCAGGAATTCCCTTTAAAATCCCGGCGCTGCCGGCAGCACGGCCTCTCGGCGGATGCCTGGCTGCCGCTCCCGTCATTATTCTCACTCCGCTACCCGGCTGCTACAGCGAGACGAGGTCGGGATACAGCAGGGCACCGGCTGCGTGGACCAAAGCAGGGCTGAGAGGCGTTGGGGGGGGGGGAAACCTCACTGCCATCCCGATCCCCTGGGACTCAGCGAGCTCCGCTCCGCCCCGCTGCCGCCCACCGGCCCGGTTCTCCCGTCGGCTGCGGGCAGCGCTGGCGGCGGCTCCGGCTGAACGGGAATCCCTGCATCCCGCATCCCAGCGAGGGCATGGCTGCAGTGAGGAGGAAGTTCGGCGATGAGTACCAGGCTGTGGGCCCGGCCGCTGCCGGTGGCCGCAGAGAGCGACAGCGTTTTGTGGACAAGAACGGGCGTTGCAACGTGCAACACGGGAACCTGGGAGGTGAGAGCAGCCGTTACCTCTCCGACCTCTTCACCACGCTGGTGGATCTCAAATGGCGTTGGAACCTGCTCATCTTCCTGCTGACCTACACGGTCGCCTGGCTGGTCATGGCTTCCATGTGGTGGGGCATTGCTTACCTGCGAGGTGACCTGCACCGGGCACACGATGACACCTACAGTCCGTGCGTGGCCAACGTGTACAACTTTCCCTCCGCCTTCCTTTTCTTCATAGAGACCGAAGCCACCATTGGCTACGGGCACCGCTACATTACCGAGCGCTGCCCCGAGGGCATCGTGCTCTTCCTCTTCCAGTCACTGCTGGGTTCCATCGTCGATGCGTTCCTCATCGGCTGCATGTTCATCAAGATGTCGCAGCCCAAAAAGAGAGCCGAGACCCTCATGTTCAGCCGTGCCGCGGTGGTCTCGCAGCGGGATGGCAAACTCTGCCTCATGTTCCGGGTCGGCAACCTCCGCAACAGCCACATGGTTTCTGCTCAGATCCGCTGCAAGCTGATCAAGGTGAGGCTCAGAGTGGAAGCAGGAAGGATGAGGCAGCAGGTTGTGGTGGGTGATGCTGGGAGAGCACGGGTCAAGAGAAACCACTTGCCCCAAGAGCAGCCATGCTGCCTGAACCCCCTTTTTGTCCCGCAGGGGGGCTTTCACTTGTAGTTCCTTACCCCATGGGTCCTGCCTGTGGCCTTCCAGCACTGCAGAGCTTGAGTGGAAAAGCCCTTTGATTTTCACCACTATCTATTTATTAAGCACTGACAAGGGTCAGTATAATTCAGAATGCAAAAAAGAACTGGAACTCAAATACAACTAATAGATAAATAGAGGAGGCAGAACTGTTTGGCAGCCATGGGAGTCCTCAGATACACTGGGCAAGAATAGAATAGGAGGAAAATACTGTGTGGTTGAGTGGCATGTTGAGAGGAAGCAAGAGAACAGCTCAGAGCAGCTGTGTCTTGTCACAGGGGCATGCCTGATGGGCTGCATCAGCAGCTGAATCCTGGTGATTATGTTAATTTCAGAATATGAATGTCATAAATGTTTCATGTTCTCTATGGTAATCCTCTTTTTGGAGCAACTGCTTGGCCATTTTAATAATCTGCAGAAACAAGCCTGATACAGTAGCTGATAAGACAATGGTAAATGGGAAGGACTGCTTTTCCTCTGCTTTGTGCTGAATGCTTGACTTAGCTGCTAATTTTTCTTGTCAAAGAATTCCTTTTAAAATGGAGCTCTACTAGGATTCAAAAAGCGGTTGGATTTGTACATGAAAATGAACTGCTGAGAATTACAATGGAGCAATTTTTGTAGGAATCAGAAAGCCAGATAATCCATTATTTTTGCTGATTTCTAGCACCGAAAATGATCAGAAATCCTCCTCTAAAGTATTTATTTCTGGCCATCATCCAAGATGGAATGCAAGTCAAAGCAGAACAGGAGCAGTGTCAGAGCTGTGATTTTACACTGATGGCAATTCACTGTAAACTTCTTTTGAAACGACACACTGAACACACAGCCTGGTGCACTGTTTGCTAATAATTCTATCGCTGCACAATGCTGGTTTATAGAGAAAACAGGAGGGCATTTGATAAGGACTGATTCATCTTACAACAGTTGTTTCACAGATTAAGCAGTGAAACCCTGAGTAATACCTGAGCTCTTACATCTTACAGCTCTCACAAATGATCACCAATGCCCTTGATTTGTCTTCAAGCTTCCTGGCGACTTTTGGCAAATCAAAGCTATTGCCACAAGAATGTTTACAAGTAAATGTGCACAAGCTGCACCCTCAGTGCTCACTACAAGTAGTGTCTTCTAGCCCACAGTAGCCCTCAGCCTTCTAAATCCTCCAGTTTGTTGAGGTGCCCCTTGAACAGGACATGCCGTCCCAGCAGAGGCAGCAGCTGTTCCAGCAGCAGATGAATTTACATCAGCTGCTTTGCAGCAGCTTCCTTTGTGCATCCTGTAAGCCCATGATGAATGTGATGTAACTCACAAACCATCTCTCTGTAGCAAGTCCTGCCTGTTTTGTGCTCCGTGCTTTTGGCTGTGCTTCCTGCAGTGCTGCTGACAGCTGATCTTGCTACACTCCTGTGTTGGATTAGATAGCAAGATGTTTACTTGTGTCACAGTGAAACAATGTGAAGGAGTGTGTCTTACCCCACTTTGCCATTGAGATAGGAGCTGTATTTAGTATTAACCTTCATGTTTCAGTTGGACTAATGGATGTCTTACCTTTGTTTAAAAATAAAAATAAAAAAATACACCAATCTAAGTCTGTCCGAGTGGCATTTGCTGCTGGCATGATGTATATCCTAGGATATTCAGTAGATTTCACTAATAACCACCATAATGTTGGTGTGACAGCTTTCCATAAAGCTTTTCAGCTGGTAGCACAGGAGAACTTGATTTGGAAAGCTGAGGAATGTAGAATCCAGTGGCAGAAAGGTACAGATGAATAAATCTGGACACCTAAGGAGTTTGGGTTTGTTCTTAACTGTGAGGCAAATAACCTTTGGTGCAACTCACGTAGACCTTTGGATTTCCCATCTCTTGCTACATTAAAAATCAAAGCTAGGGCATTTCTAACTATTTGTGTCCTGGTTCGAGTGTGTATTAATCTGTGAAAGTTATCTGGCTTTGTGGGAGGTCAAAATAAAGAATCTCAGCCGTCCCTTCCAACTGCTGGCAGTTTACAGTCCTGTGCTGCTTTCTGTGCTCCTTTGAGTACAGCTGTGTGCAAAGAGATTGATGGCTGAAAATCTTAACATCTTAGAGCTATGAAACTCTTTGTTTAGGATCGTTTATTTTTACTTAACAAATAAGCTCCTCTTCAAAATTCTCCGTGCTCTGCATAAATCAGTCCCGTGTGCAGGTGCTAAATACCTCAAGCACAACCTTTTGCTTTCTCCCAGATCTGTTACCTCTAATCATCCTCACCGGATTTGTTTACTTCAATCAAATCAACTCAATAGACTTTTCCCCAGAGAAAAATTGTTTGTAGATGGAAACAGATCATTCAGGCAGTGATTTGTGCAAATATGCACATCTTTGGTAATAGCATTCTATAAAACTTTGCGGAAATTTCAGGCTCGCGTGTGGTTCATACAGTTCGTGTTAAGCCTTGTTGCCTTGGAGCAAAAATTGTATGCTGCCAACTGAGTTGTGCACCTGCTGAACAGTAGCCAGGCAACAAAAACAGCAGTGTTGTCTGCAGCCTGGATCTGCAGCTTCCCTCAAAAAAAGATGAGGGATGTTTTTGCAGTAGTTTGATTGCAGCTTTGCATATAACGGTGTGTCACAATCACTAAGTAGCAGGGGGGTTGGTCCCTTTTTATTTCCTACCACTCTATTTTACCTTTCAAAGCACTGTAATACTTGAGAACACTTTTACAAGCAATCAGCTGATATTTCCTTGTCCTCCTCAGCCGTGGAGAAACTATCTCTTACCTAAGGCACAACTTTGATTATTTAGATAAAAAGAAATATATATTTCTGAGCAGAAAACCAAACACATAGCAGATAAATAAAGCAATCCATTGTATTCAGTAAGGCTCAGTACTCCACCAGCTATCTAAACTGGTTAAGGAATCACAGTAAATGCCAAGCAGTTAGATATTCAGCATTTTTAATACACCAGTACATCAGAGAGACAATCTCAAAGTACAGCTGTTGCTTGGGATTTGTTGTTGTTGCTGTTAAAGATAAACTTTCTTTTCCCTGAAGAAAACCTATTAGATTGGAGTCAACAGCAAAACTGCTTGCTTCAGCTTGTTCCCTATCACTAATGGATGGAGTTTCCACGTAATGGAACCAACACATTTATCAAAACAGATAGAACAAACTAGTAGCTACGTAATTATCTATCATTCATGATCAATAATAAGCTGCTCAAACAGTTACGTGCTTTCTAATCGGGCAATAAAACAGAAAGGATTTTAAATAATAGGATTTTAAATAGGCTCTGCAAAGCTTTAGTTTTAACAATCAGTTTCCAGCAGTGACCTTTAAAGCCATCAGTGGAGGACCTGCCTGGCCAACTGCTGCATGTTCTCAGCTGTGTTTTGAATGCTAGGAAAATTTTAGGAAGCTAGAAAAACAAAAAAACAAACAAAAAAAAAACACCCTGACCCATCAGTATTTTTAATAGATGAATGAAATGATGCAAATGCAAATGGGGAACTTAGCTGAATAACTACAATAAGAAATACCATGTGGCATGTAGTAGTAATTGGGAAGGGATGCATCATTAGCATTATCATCAGGAACATTGATTTGGACAACTTTGTGCAAATGTGACTCACCAGATGTGCTTTGCCATTACTATGATGCTTACCTTAAAGTCCTTTAAGCATATACATCACAGTTTCTGCAAAACAAAATATAAAGATAATGTAATGTGAATCCAAACAATTCATTAAAGCATACTTAACTTGTTGATTCTGTTCTCACCAATGGGAACTTTTGCTACAAGATGTCCAGAACAAGTATCTGCCATAAGGAGTAAAGTGTGGTACCTGATATTATCATCAGTGATTTGTAAAATACGTATAATGTCACAACAAAGTTTGTAGATGATGATGATGAGATCTGGTGGCATGATAAATGTCAACACTGGTCATATCTATCAACTTCGTATACATAGCACTACTTTTATCTCTACATGATGACCTAATACAGAGCTAATAATGTTATCAGACAGGCAGGTTTAAATTTCATTGCATTGCTCCTCGTGTTTTGCTTCACACAGTGCTTACTGAACTGTCTTTCCATCTCTAGTCCCGACAGACACCGGAGGGGGAATTTCTGCCACTAGACCAGTGTGAGCTGGACGTTGGATTTGGAACTGGAGCTGACCAGCTGTTCTTAGTTTCTCCATTAACCATCTGTCATGAAATTAACTCAAAGAGCCCCTTTTTCTGTCTCTCACAAAGATCGCTAAGAAGCGAGCAATTTGAAATAGTTGTCATCCTTGAAGGAATTGTTGAGACCACAGGTAAGACATTGTAACCTGGTAACACGTGTGCTCTAACTGTAAGTCTTTGTCTGCAGTCTTGGCAGTTGTTGATCCTTGCATGCTCTGTAACGTCCTATCATAAGGTATCAAACTTTGTTGTCTTCACCATGCTAAATGGCTTTCTTAGCCACAGGGCTCTGTACTACCGATGCAATACATTTAAGAAGAGACACTCTCTGCCAGTTCCTGGCTGTCCTCTGCAGGCATGTAGAGGAGTTCAGGATTCTTAGGTGACTTTTGTCTTAAGCAGCACCCCTGGTCTACTCACTTGCTTATGTTACAATGTCATCCTCTTGTCTCTGTCTCCACAGGAATGACATGCCAAGCTAGGACCTCATATACAGAAGATGAAGTTCTTTGGGGTCACAGATTCCTCCCAGTGATGTCCCTGGAAGACGGCTTTTTCCGTGTCGATTATTCTCAGTTTCATGCTACATTTGAAGTCCCCACTCCTCCTTACAGCGTCAAAGAGCAAGAAGAAAACCTGTCTCTGTCATCCTCTTGGAATAGTCCTGTTGACAACAAAACCAGAAAAGAAAAGGTTTGTTCACTTGACTGCGTTGATATCGCAGAAGAAAAAAACAAACTCCCTTTTAAGCTTCAGAAGATTAGCTCAAGAAAGGAAGACCTTCCAAAAAGAGTCCTCAGAATGAGTTCCAGTAACACAGGAAAGACTTGCAGTACTGGGGATCTTCTGAATATTCAAGAAATGAGTTCCATCTCCAATGGTGAAGATGGTGATGACAGAATACAGCTGAAAGCCTTAAGAATGAATGCCGAGGCTTAGACTCAGTCTAGAAGATGCCTAAAAGTATGCGTGCTCTGAAGATGAAATTGGAAGATAATCTGCCTGCCAAACTTTGCAAAATAAACTCTGATCACCTCCCTTAAGAGCAAAAGCATATGAGTCATTGTTCACAAACAGCATTCAAGATTGCTAACCTGAAGGAGTTTTCGTATAGTAATGAAATAATTAGGTTTTCCTACTTTCTGGAAGGATGATCCCTTTTGTATAATTGTTCTGTACAGATCTAATTTATGTAGCCTAATAGAAATTTGAGAGGCAGTAAGGTTAGACCGTTGTGCCAAAGAGATCCCTGCCCTGATGTCATTTAGCAGCATGCTCATTGCAAATCAACGTTGTCTTCCATACTTGTAGATGCTTTTTCATGAAGCATGGACCAAATCCTTGGATGGATCATTCTCTGGAATGAATTGAACATTCTCTCAAAGCACTTTTGCTAATAATGACAGTTTACTTTCAGTTGTTGAAGATTTGAGATCATCCCTAGAACAGACAACCTTCTCTACAGAAATGACCAAAAAGATGTCAGTGAAGATTTGCACCTCAAGTGTTGGCATTCAGTACCTCTTTAAAGTGTTACACAGAATTTTCTATATGACTAGCTTGAATGAGAGAGATAAAAACTCTTCTGGTTTTAAAGCTGAAGCTGCTTGCCTTACTGAACGTCAGGATACGGAGAGAACTGGAATCAAACTCAATTCCAACACAAGAAGGATGCTGAGCTGTTGGAGTGGCTCCAGAGGAGAGCTGTGAAGATGACCAAAGGGCTGGAGCACCTCTCCTATGAAGAAAGGCTGAGACAGCTGGGCTTGTTAAGGTTAGAGTAGGCTCCAGGAAGATCTTATCACGGCATTCCCACACTTGAAGAGAGCTTATAAGCAGGAGAAAGACTGACTTTTTACACAGTCTGATAGTGAGAGGACAAGGAGAGCTGGTTTTGAACTAAATGAGTAGAAATTTAGGTTGGATGAAAGGAGGAAATTCTTTGCACAGAGGGGGATGAGGCTTGGCACTGCTGCCCAGAGAAGCATGGTTGCCCCATCCCTGGAGGTCCCCAAAGCCAGACTGGATGGGGCTCTGGGCAGCCTAATCTGCTGGGAGGCAGCCAGCCCACGGCACAAGGTTGGAGCCTGATGATTCTTAAGGTCTCTTCCAGCCCAATCATTCAATAATTCTTAACCACTCCATGGTTCCACACTCCCAGCATAACCCTACTTCCATTCAGCTGTTCTGCTGCCCTCCTCTATATGTGAAAGCAGTCGTTTTCCTCTCAGCTGGCAGTAAGGGGGGACACAACCCAAAGCTGCTCCATCCCACACACTCAGCACAGCAGACCACTCCGTGAGGGAACGATGCCACCCGCCCTCCATGGGCAGAGCAGGCTGAGATGAAGGGGTGACTGCAGCCCCGCGCTGTCATTTTGCACAGGTGCAGCTGCCTGTGGTTGTTTTCCTTCCCCTCCCCCCCTCCCTTCACCATTATATACGTGCTGAAATCTGTGCTTTTACACTTTTAAACGTACCACGCTGGGATATTTAGATCACCCGCAATGACCCCACTCCCCCCCCCAGAACATCCAGAACTGATAGACAATAAAATCACGTTCACTTTGGGCCTCGAGCGTTCTTGTGAGTCAGTCAGCGCGGAACCCAAGAGGCGCAAAGACACGAAAGACTTCGTTTCTCCACAGAGCTCCGCGCCAGCGCTGCCCTCTGCTGCCCGGAGCGGGGCGAGGCAGCGGCCGCCCCTCAGCCTCAGAGCGCGCGGCTCCGCGCATGGGCGCTTCCCGCCTACCGCGGAACGCATGCGCAAAACCACGGCTCGCTCCGCCCTGCTGCCGCGCAAGCGCGCTGCCGTCTCCCTGAGTGGCACGCATGCGCATTGCTGCGCCCGAAAAGCCCTCTCGCCGATTGGGCGGAGAACGCATGCGCAGTGAGGCTGCGCGCGTGCGCCGCGGCCTGACGCATGCGCACTGCTCCTTGCTGAGGCGCCCGGTAGGCCTTGGGTGGGCAGCTGCTCCCTCCAGAGACCCGGAGCCGCAGCGCTGCGAGGAGCGGACGGCAGGAGCGATGTCACCGCCACTGACTGGGCCACACCTCTGCTGGGCCAAACCTGTCGGAATGTGACAGCGTACTGGGAGCTGTAGTCCTCCAGCCTCGAGCTGGGACATGTAGTCTTCCGGGAACACTTCCGGTCAGCCATGTTGGGCCGCGTTGCATGCTGGGATTGGTAGTATTTAGCAGCGCACTGCCTGGCGGCCATGACGGCCGTGGGGCACCCTGGGAGATGTAGTCTTCTCCCTTCACCAGCGCTAGCGTTTACCCAAAGGATGACTTCGCCCCAGGAGGTCTTTGTCTTACTTCGCCTCATCAAATACCTTCCTAACCGGCGACAAAGCCACTATAAACACTATGATACTTATACCTGTAAGCTATGAGTGGGGCTCACTCAGGGCACAATTCAGGCATTAAACTCAGGATTTGTGAGCATCCCTCTGGCCAGGATGGCTTCACACCGTGCATCCATCGTGGGCATGTCCCTGCTGCAGATTACGCTGCTCCGTTCCTTTTCTCTCACCATGCAAAACAAGCATTTCCCAAAGAGGGAAAACACATGGAAATGGTGATAACTGGGAAAGGTCCCAGAAACCACAGTGCAAATCACAGCACTGGGGCGATCACTGGTTAGCTGGCTTATCAATAATTACTAAGGTTCTTCCTGAATCACAGCAAGGCCATCCAAATCCCCCAGGAGATCTGCTGGACCTCATTTATGGGATCCCACTCCCCTGGCTCAGGGCTGGTGACACCCAGGGGACGAAGTCTCAGAGGCAGCTTTCAAAAATGGCAAAACTGGAAGAAAATGGGCCCTTTGTGCAGGGAACAGCCGGAGGGCACTTCAGGCAGGGTGACGCTAGCAGCACCGGCTGATGTGCTGCTTTACGGTGTTGGGGACACAGTACGTTTCCCATTGTCCCTGATCCAGCCTCAAAATTCAGGGGGATGAAAGAAAGTCTGAATTCTCTCAGTGGGGATAGGCAATTACATCTCCGGAGCTGGGATGGAGGCTCTATGTTGTGGAAGGTTAAAGCTCTGTGTTCTTCTGCGTATTTTGAAGCTGCAGTCTCCACACTCAGTATCTCAAGCCCAGTGCAACTCAGTGGGAAAATCCATCCTCATTGCAAAAACACAGCCTGAAATGGCAGATAGATATAAAAACCATCCGGCATCATCAGCCCTGAGCCACGATCGGTGCATGGGACAGGATAGGATCTGAAAGCCATCACAGCACACAACAGCTGCACTAAACCCCCACAGACCTCCTGCTCACTGCCGGAAAAGCAGTGTTTCCTCTCCGCAAAGCAGCCAGAAGCGTTTGACACCTCTTTGCACCCCAGGGATTGATGTGAACAAGGCCACGGAGCTTCGTACCGCAGCAGCACAGGGCTCAATCCCACTAACAGGCAGCAAAGGCAGCGTCCCCTTTTCCCAGGGCTTCAAGCTGTCACCTTCATTGGAGTCTTTAACGCTGCTGCAGCCATCCACTGTATTTTAGGGGAACATTCCTCCACAGGGCAAAACCTCAGTAAGCCAAGATGCCAGCCCGGGCTGCAAGAAGCGGCTCATTGTCCTCCAGCGATGCAGCCGTGGTGATGTCAGGAACAAAAAGCCTCCTCTTGTGCAGCCTCCGAAGCGTCCCCCAGCCTTGAGTGCTCCCAGAAAAAAAAAAATGTATGGCATGAGATGTGCAAACGCCGGAGAATTCAAGTGCCCGTCGGCCAACAGCCCCAGGGATGTGCATCCCAAGCTGCTGCAGTCCTTCCCTAAGCCTTGCAGCCAAAAACCACTGAGCAGAGGGCATCTGTGCACGATGACATCTCTTTTGTTTCCTTTTTTTCCCTCATTCTTTTTGCAATCGACGCATTCCCTGAACCACCTCCATTTCCACGCGTGCGTTGCTGTTGTTGTTTCATGACATCCTTCAAATGAGAGAATCGCTTTCAGCAGAAATTCAGTTTTTCCAACCCAAAATGTGCTTTTGGTTTGCACACAACAGGACAGGGCTCAGACTGCTACCGCATTCCTCCTGCCCGAACCCGTGCCCGAGCAGATCCAAGCCCCACACAGGCCATGTAACCCAGTTAATCTCAATGAGCATTTAAATCAAATTAGTTAAACTACATTAAACCCCTGTGAGGACACGGTTCAGAGTGGAAACGGCCTTAATGTGATTTCAGCTGACTTCCCTGCCACAATTTGCAAGTCAGAGAAATCAAGTTAAAGGCTGTTTTCATTCTGAACTCTGTCCACACAGGGCCTTAATGCAGTTTAATTAATCTGCTTTAAAATTGAGCCTGTCTTTCATTTGGGCAACTTCAACTGACTCACCCTGGGGAAGCAAACCCGCCTGGCACAGCTGTGCTGAGTCTGAGGCTGGAAAATCCTGGAGGGTTTGGAGAAAACTGTGATTATACCTAATCCCAACAGGCAATGTTTTGGGGTGAAGCCGCTTGTAGCAACCACCCATGTGGCTGGAATTGGAAACATTGGGCTTCCCAGAGTCCGGCAGAGCCGCAGGCACCGAGGCCAGGCTGGCTCTGCTGGCCTGGATGCTGTTCTCGATGCTTATCGCTGCTTAACAAAGTTTCCTCCTCGGTGGCAGAGAACAGCAGGCTAAAAGCAGCTGCATTAATCCCTGTGTTGCTCCCAGCGAGGCTGTAATGGCTGCTAATTGCCGGCCAGCAGCCCTAGGAAGCTCGGGCTGAGCAAGGGAACGCTTTGGCCCTCAAAACCAACAGCCCTGTTACGTTCCCCACACCATCCAACCATTCCCTAGCTCCTTCCTCACACCATCCAGCCATTTCCCAGCTCCTTCCCCCCTCCCTCCACCTTCCCAATTTAGCTGAGAAAAACAGAAAAGGCAAAGGGATGGAGCCCCCTCCACATCCCTTTCTATTCATTCCTCTACCCCACAGGGCTGTGCTTTGGGGTCTGCTGCAGATCCTGACACTGGAACACGCACAGGATGTGACCCTGAGCCTCCAGCAGAGCTCCCAGCAGCAAGTACCTGGCTCCCCAGCAGCACAGCGTGCTGCAAGCAGGGTTTACTCCATTGCTCAATTCCCATTTTCTCTGTAAAGGTAAAATGCATTCCCCATAAAGGAGTTCCAATTAAAAGGGAGTTAATGACTTAATGAATCAGAAGAAAATCTGCTTGCATTAGCAGTGAACCACTGACCCTCTTCTCGTTGTGGCTATCAGCTTTTTAATTGGATACATTTTTATTTCCTTCCCAACAAATGGACTATTGGCTGAGCATGTGCTCAGTGAGCAAAGGGGATCGGGGGTAGGGGGGACAGGAAAAACCCAGCCTGGAGGGACCCCCCCAGCACCCATCCCACGGCAGCACCCACCCGAAGCCTCAGCCATACCTCAGCTTCTGCTCTTTATCTCCTACTGGTGAAGATTACAGCACTGCAGACAAAGGCTTCTACGATGCTCAGGGCTGTAAAACCAAAAAATAAGGGTCAGACACTACCCCTATACTTACAGTCCCAGGAGGGGCTGAACTCTCCTCCTCATCAGCTCATTAACTGCTCGTTAATTCCTTATTACATGATGAGGAGCATAATGAGGAGGCTTTCCTCTTCCCAAAGCTCAGCACAGTCATGCTCACCTGAAGATGCACTCAGCTGCTCATATCCCAAGCAGCACTACGTGTCATCCTTACCCCCAGCCTTGGGGGCTCCTCTTTCCTCTTTCCCCCCTCCCTTTTTTTTCTTTCTTTTGACACCTTCATCACTTCTCCCATCCATCTGCTGCCCCCCCCAGGGGTGCACTCACCCAAACACAGTGGTGATCAATGCTTTGCTGTGCTGCCATTCATGTTATATTCATTGCTGGCTGCACCCTGCCCTGCACTCCATTGCAGAGGGGCTCTAAAAGCATTTCTATTTGTGCCCCTATGTTACAGGAAGCTCTGCAGGGAGCCGCCCTGTGCTAGCACAGGCATGAGGGTGGGCAAAGGAATGGTGGAGAAGCCCTCGGTCCCCTTTTGGGGGCCTATTTTTGGATGGTGGGAGTGACTTTGTTGGGGATGTGGGTATGCTGGAAGATACAGAAGCAGTCCCTGGTGTACTGAAAGCAAAAGTAAGAAAGAAAATCTTTGTCTGGGGGAGACATAGCCAGGCTTTGAAGAGAGGTTTATGGTGCTGGGGTCCTCTCAGAGGGGAATAACCCTCACCGGGAAGTGCTGATACATTGTGCATGGTCCTGAGCAATATGGGGACAGCAAAGCACTCAGTCCAGCCTTCTGCTTTCGCACCAGGACCACCACATCCCACCCACTGCGCAGAGCTGGAATCCTCCCGTTCTGGGCTCCCCCTGTACAGGGACAAACCCTGCCCTGTCTCTCTGTGCCAGTCCCTCACACAGTGACACTTATTCTCACCCTGCTACAGGCAGCTGCCCGCCCTGCCGTGCCCCCTGGCCCAGGAACAGGTTGACATCTTGGGGAGGAGGGGGTCCCAAACCCCTCATCCCACTGTCAGCAGCCGGACAGAGCTGCCTGGATCCGCCGGCTGTTTCCAGGGGAACTGCAAGGGGGTCAGGGAGAGGTCTGGGATGTTTTAGTCTCCCTGTAATATCCTTAATTGCTCATTTATTTAGTGCAATTAGTCCCAGGTGCTTGCTGTTGTCTGTGTGACCCCGGCCCCGCCGGGCTGTTCCCAGCGGCCGCATTGATCGCTTCCCGCTGCGGCGACGCGTGTGCATGTGTGTGCAATCTGTTTGTGTGCTTTTTTTTCCCTTCTTCTCTGGTGCTGTCCCCCAGCTCTGCCATCGGCGCTTCATCCCCCTGAGCCTGCATCCCTCCAGAGGCACAATGCAGTGAAATGTTGCACCTGGTTTTCTTCCCAGGGGATGCGGGTCAAGGAGAGCATCCTCTGTGCGTCCCCTTTGAGCATCCCACAGCCACAGTCAGCACAGGGCTGGATCCGTGCTGCAGCAGCCGGGAGGTGATGGGCACAAGGGCCACTCCTATCACTTGTCAGGAGTCCCTGGAAAAGAGCCTCCCCCTATATTCCCCCCCTTTGTAGGAGGCAGAAATGCTATCGCTGAAGGAAACAATCCGACGCTTTGTGGAAGCGGACGTGAAAAGAAACCTCCCCAAAATGCCGGCTGAGGTCAGGCTGGGCTGCCTTTGTCCTGCAGGCAGAGTGCTGGCGCCCGGGGGGGGACCGCAGCAACCATGGGACTGTGAGTCACCGCTTGGTCCCCGAATGGCAGCGAGGCCCCGTGCTGGGGCCGGGAGTTGGATTTGATGATCTTTATGAGTCCCTTCCAACTGAGGGTATTCTGTGATTCTGTGCTGCTGACATGACCCCAGGCTGGGGTTCTGCAGTGGCTCTTGGGGCTTACATTGGCAATGGTTATCTCAGGAACATGCAGCAGAATTCTGGGGGTTGTTTTGAGGCTGGGATTCTTCAAAAGCAAAAAGTTTCAGCTTCACTTCATGCCTTGCTCTGGGCATAGCCGTCCCATCGCTGTGACCAAGGCCGAGGTTCAGCCAAGGGGAGGATTTTAGCAGTGCCATGTGAGTTCCAGCCAAACACCACCTGAACCCTTCCCTTTAACTCCACAAGCTTCTAAAAGGATTGGGGTTTTCTCTGCCAAATGCATTTCCACCAGTCCCCAGGCATTACTTCCCCGATGGCTCTGTCCCAGCATCTTCATTCCCCGGCACCGTTAACGACCAGGACCTCTCCGAGACCAACGCTTTCTGCTGCCTCTTTCTCCATACACCCAGATCTCAATGCACTTTAATTGTCTGCCAATTGATTCCCCAAATTCCCCACTGACACACATCATGTTTAATTTGCAGATACTGGGAAAGAGGCAGCTCAGGGGCTGTTCCAACCCATCCTTAACTCATCTGCTCTTCCAGATCATAAAGCATAGGGCGAAAGATGCTGAGAAAGCCAATTATGAGCATTTTCATCCCATTCGGCTGAGCCCTCTAAAAGGCTCTTTGTCTGCCTGGGGCTGGGGGACATCCGCTGGGCAGCCCCCGGCTCTGTCCTTCAGCCCCGTGGCAGTTCATGTCCTTGAATCTTCCACTAGAAGCTGAGCTGGCCCCAAAGCAGGGAGGGATCCGGCCCACAGGGGATCTGCACAGCTCATATCAAGCTCCGGATATAGCACCCCCCCATTGCTGCCCCTCTGTGCTCTCGTTTGCATGATAATTCCTTGCACAGAGGATGCATCATGTGCAGTCCCCCCATTCTTGCTTTGCTTTCTGCAGAGCTGAAAATCAAATCTGTGCACTTCATGACAAACCTTGCCCCACGGCAGGGAGCCCCCGGCCCCCCAGCCCTGTCCCTTGGCAGCTTCTCGGGGGGAGCCTCGGCAGCAGGGAGCAGAAATAATGAATCTGAGCATGAAACGGAGATGAAAAAAACACTTTGTCTAATGGCTGCGCATGGAGGAAGCTTTGAAGTTTATTGGAGCCAGACTTTCCAGGGCTGAATGGGTCCCAGGGGATGGTGTAAAGGGAGGCAGAGCCCTGCACGGGTCCCAGGAGGGCCCGAATCTCTCAGATCCTCTGGAGACAGAGGCAGGAGATCAATGTCTGTGCTGGAGGTGGGCATGGCAAGGGGAGGCTGTGGTGCTGGGGATGTGCTGGGGATGTGCCACCTGCATGCACGGGACCCTGAGTGGTGGCTCAGCTGCTGACAGCCTCCGGCAGAGGCATTTTGGCACGCAGCCCTCCATCATTGGAGCACTGCTTGGGGTTGGGGGGGAGGCGGTTCGAGGAGCAGCTCGCACCCACCCATAACTAAAATCCCTCAGAGCAAGAGCTGCAGGCGCTGGGAGCCAGCCCGGCTGGGGTTCATTACCCCGCAATTAGCCCAGGGCTCTGCATTAGGGTCCGAGCTCAGTTTTCAAATTGCCGCTAATTGAGCAATCTGCCGGGCTAATGGCAGAGCCAACCAGAGGAGCTGGGAGTGCAGAATCCGTTGCTTGTGGTCCCGGACCTGGAAGAGCAGTCTTGCAGAGCTCGAGGCTGCTGTTCCCGATGCCTGGAATTGATTTGCAGAAGGGAAGGAAAACAGGGAGAAAGTATTCTTTTATTGCTCGGATGAAGGATTAATTATCCGTGAAGGTGCTCGGGATGGGCAACAGCATGGTGGGGAACAGAAACCCCTCGCTCTGAAGCTGGGACGTGGTCACAGCTGTTCAGCACCTCTGCAGCAGAAGGGAAACCCTTAAATCATTGAATTCAATTAAGCCTCGTGCTCTCTGCCAGTTAAGCAGACTGATGGTGAGGACCTCTGCTCTCCCCCTCTTCCAAAGCTGATCCTTCATCCCAAGCAGATGAGGTAGGCAGAACCAGGGGGGGAAAGAACCCACTGGATGGCCAAACCCCACCAGGAGGGCTGGCTGCTCCAGGGGTGCACTAGGCAGCATTAAAGCCATCAGCATCCCAGTGTCCCTACTCCATGCAAAGCCCCCTGACATGGGGTCACATCCCCAGGCAGTGGCTCGGAAGTCTGTGCTGCAGCAGCTTTGCTCCCTGGGGCCTCAGAATGGAGATTTTATGATGGTTAATAAATATTGAGCTTGTGGCCGTTCCCAACACTGCTTGACAGAGGGTTGGGCAGAGATGGGGATATTTGGGGGTCTGATTGAGATGGTGTGTTGGGGGTCACTGCCTCCTTCCTGCACCCCACTGCCCTGAGCTTGGTGAGAGCATGGATAGAGAAGGTGGTTGGGGTGAGCTGGGGCTGAGGTTGGGGGATCCCACGCCCTCCTTCTCAAGTCTCTTCCCTTTTTTGTCTTTGCCATAGGCAGCTGCAGGGGAAGGGATACTCTGTTTGGAAAAGCATGAAGCAAAGCTGCTGCTTTTACCCAAATCCCTGCCAGCCCTTAATATCTTTGGGAAACTCTGTTAGCAGCAGATTGCCCCAAACTCTGCAACATTATCCAGGGAGCGTGCGTTAATTCGCCGTGATGGAGAGCCCCAGTGTGCCGGGGTTGGCTCTGGTTACTCCAGGGACATGTTAATGGAAGAGTTTTTTTTTTCCCAAGGTTTTCTGTTTTATGGCAGCTTTGCTGCCCTTGGAGCTTGTGGATGTGGAAGGAGTGAGGGCTGGTCCCCGTGTGGCACTGGGGATGCATGGCTATAGGAAGGGAGAAGCCCAGGGATGGCTGCTGAGAGGGGAATGTGCCAGAGCTGCTTTCTATGGAGCAGATGGGGACTGGGGGGATGCACAGTTTTGTTTTGTTTTGTTTTTCTTTTCTTTTATTAATTAAATTCAAAAAGGGGAAAAATAAAAGCAAGCTGCATGGTTTTGTTGAGTTTTGATGTTCTCAGGAGGTGCTGGAAATACAGATTTCATAGGAGTTTCTCAGAGAGCATCAGCAGGGCTCAGTGCTGAGCCATGCAGCATCATATCCTAGCAACCCCTTCCAAAAACCTGGGTGTTGTCAGGGTGCTGCCACCCACCCTGCATGGCACAGGCACTGCTGTCCTGCAGCAGAGTGCTGTCAGAGCCTGTCTGGGCCCATGGCAGGACCCTAGGACACCGCAGCAGACGGATCAATCACTGCCTCCAGCTCCTCTGTCTGTGCCCTGCAGCCACTGCTTCCCACAATTAATGCAGTCTCTGAGCTGAGCTGCCCAGCACAGGCTGCCATCAGCTGGTTTGCATCTCAGCACGACTGCTGTTTCTGGCAGGGCATAGACCAGGATGCTGGATATGAGCAGGGATGCTGGATGTGGAGTGGGATGCAGGAGCCAAGGGAAGTTCCTGCCCCACCTCCATGCCCACCTCTGTCAGACCACACCAGAGATGGGGGATGAAAGATGCTCCTCACTCCTGGATCAACTCCCAGGGATGTCCCAGGGAAATCTGCTGAGAGCAGAAGATGCAGGATAGCAAAGCACGACCCAGCTTTGACACGGGAGAGGCTCTGTGCAAAGGATCATTAAAAGCTTTCCAAGCTCCAGCTGGTTAAACAAGCATCAGACAGAAAGGAAATAGAAAAGAAACAAGGGATATTTCAGAAATCTGGAGCAAGGAGTAGCTGCTGAGTTGGGGGTAAGTTGTTTATGCAGCACAATCAAGACAAGTGCTCAAGCTGATGAGAAAGGACGTGACAGTGGATCATGTTCCCATCCTCAACAAAGACCTCCAGCCAAAACAAACTGAAATCTCCACATCCAAGCATCTGAGTAGCGAGAAATGCTTCTTACTGTTCGAGCGACCCCACACCTCTCAGAAACAAATGGGGGGAAAAATGCACTTTTCTGGTTGCTCCTCTCATTACCCACCTGTGCAGCAGGAACTGCTCAGCCTTGGGATGCAACAGTGCAGTTCCAGGGCTGTCCATGTGCAAGGTGAGAGCCAGTTTCTGCACTGGGTTCTGCTTCATCCATCCAGACAAGAACCAGTGCTGTGGCATGAGGCTGCAGCCCGTGAGCACCACAGCTGCTGCTGGAGGCTTCTCCCAAGCTTTCCCACTCAGAATCTTTCTTGGCAGCCACAGCAAGAAAAGCATTTCCTTCTTCACCCCCAGGAGGCAAAAACCACCCCCAGATGGGCCCAAATCAGCTTCAGAGCTGCAGTACTCATCCATTCTGGAGTTGGTGCAAAGGATGCTCTGTAATTAGATTTCCTGCGTGCTAATGGTTGAAGTGCACCAGCTATTTGTTTTTTATTTTGCCCACTGCACCCAAAGCAAGCAGACACCGTGCCCACATGGGTGATCTCCTCTAAGGAAGCCCACTGCTCTTCCCAGAGGAAAGGGGTGTGCAAGGAGCAGCCAGCTTTTGTGCCTGCCCTGGGCTCTTGGCTGTGTTCAGATCCCTCAGCCAAGGATGGAGATGCCTCTTTCATCCTTGGCAATGATTCAGTCTAAGATATAAATTGTCCTCGGAAGATTCCTGTCCCTCTCCATTGACTGGAAGGAGACCAGAGCAGCTGCATTATTCATAGGAGCATCTTGATCTCATTCCTGCTGTAAAAGTGCAGCTTCACTGCATTCACCAAGTGCCCAGCTCCAGGTTCAGGGCTTACAGGAGGGGCAGAGACCAGGCTTGTGTTCATTGGCTCCTCCCAGAGCTCTCCCCTCATCAGCAGCACCTCTCCTTCTAACAGGAATCCAATCCTCCAAAGAGAGGAATAGGGAGAGCAGGATGCATCCCCATGTAACTCCTTTACCTAACAGTGGGGCAAAGCTCCCGCATCCAGGCTGTGGGCTGCTGCAAAGGAAACGCCAGCCCAGATTTCTTGGAAGGCTCCTGCTTTCTTCCAAGCATCACTTTGCAGGAAACACTCAATGAATGAATGAACAAGAGGATGAATGAATTCTCCCTGCAAAAACAAAACAAAACAAAACAAAACAAAAATGCTGCTCTGGCAGATCTGGGTCATCTGGTCAAGGCAAAGGGCTGAGCTGGTTGAATAGCTCCAGTGCATCTCCCATGGCAGGGAAAGATAACAGTGGTCCCACCTTGCTCTTGGCTCGCTCTAAAGCAGGTTGCTTATGGGGAAGAGAGAAGGGAGACAGCCAGTGCTGCTTGGGGCCATAAATTAACCTCAGGGTTTTCTAATGGGACCCTGATTTATCTCCTGCTTCTGTCTGAACTAATTGAGTTCATTCCTCTTGGTGATTCATGCCATGGAAATGGGTTCCAGAGAAAATGGGACCTCGAGCAGCTTCAGCAAATCCCTCTCTTTATTAGCCAGGGAGCCGTAATGCTTTTACAACAAGGAGAGGTTCAGAAGCGGCCGCCTGCCCCCAGCCCATCCATCACTGCCAGAGGCTTCAGCTCAGGTTTCAGCGGGGTTCCAGGTCTGTCCCTCGTCCATCTGGGGCTGCCCAGGACTTCAGAGGCACCCAGAGGGCAGAATAAGGGGTCTGTAGCCCCCCACTCTCTGGGGAGGAGAGGGGGCTGGGGGACTGAGCCACCCCTGGGAGGTGACGAATGGATCCCTTGTACCTTCTCATGCCTAGGGTTGATGAGGTGGTAAAGGAAAGCCACCCCGAGCTGCTCTCATGCCCCAAGTGCCAGAAAATGCAGCAGGTCTTTGTTTGACTCCTTGCATCAATACAAGGGATGCTCTGACCTCCGGAGAATAAAATGGTTTGGAAGGAACCTTGAACTTCTCCAAACGCCTGACCCTAATGTCCAGCCCTGCCTTGCACATCCCTCCCACCCACTTCAGCCCATCCCAGCAGAAATTCACCCCCTGACACCCCATACTCCAAGCACAGCCCCCAGCTCCCCCCAGCAGAGCACGATCTGCGGACACGTGCGTGTTTGTTGTGCTGTTTGCGCGCGGCGCGGAGAACACAGGGGAGAGTTTTGGCGACAGCAGCCGCCGTAATGGTTTGTTTGCTCTCAGCATGTCTCGAGGCTCCCGGGGGAGTCTGCAGCCCAGCATCCTGTGCCTCCCGCCCGGCTCCAACGTGCAGCGAGCATCGGGCTGCACGGCTCTCGGAGCAAACTGCCCGCTATTTATTAAGATGTTAAAGCATCCTGCAGCAGCGTGGGGCAGAGGGATCTCGCTGAGGCATCCCAGCACCTGCAGATGGGGAGTTCCCGTGAAGGTTAATCACTAAAACACCAGAAAATGGGCACTGCTCC
Source organism: Meleagris gallopavo (assembly GCF_905368555.1). Taxonomy (NCBI): domain Eukaryota; kingdom Metazoa; phylum Chordata; class Aves; order Galliformes; family Phasianidae; genus Meleagris; species Meleagris gallopavo. The sequence goes on along the minus strand of NC_139432.1, from coordinate 3,173,969 downwards.
TCCTTGGTGGATTTTCTCCTCGCCCAGGTCACTGTTGCAAACATCCAGCCCCTGATAGCTGTATTTCCATCCCATGTCATGGACCTCATTAAAACCTTTCTAGAAGCCAGGATAAAATTGCATTTACCAATTTCCTCTCTGTCCTCAGCGTTGTTTACTTGGAGAATTCCAGCAGGTCTGAGGAAGAGCTGCATCTCCCGCAGACAGCGCTGCTCATCCCAATCAGATTACTCTGAGCCAATTGATCTTCATTCATCTGACCTTTCTAAAGCTCTCACCTGATTTCCAGAGCACAACGCACTGTTTCCTTCCTTGGCTCCGGTTTGGGCTTGCAGACTGCCCGCCAGACAGCTGCTAAGCCATAACCCACTGCAAAAGAGTTCATTTAACCAAACAAAAAACCCACAATGTGATTGAGACCATAATGCTGAAGGGGCAGAGGCTGACTCTGAGCAGGGTGCTAGAGGGGAGGGAGCTGGGATCTGTGTGGATGCCGTAAAGGCAGCAGACACAGAGCTGGGTCAGCAGCGATCAGCGCACACAGCCCAGCTCCCCGCAGATGCTGCAGGCTTTGTTAGCACGGGCCAGCGACTGGCTGATTTGCATAGGGAATGAAGGCAGCAATTAGTTTAGCTCATCATCTCAGCACACTGGGAAATTAGCTCCCTTCTGATTCAATCAGAACTGCTGGGAAGATGCTCCGGAGACGCGTGGAAGCTGAGGCCAAGCACCAGCTCAGCGCCAGGCTCAGCACTGTGGGACCAGGAGCTGCTGTCCCACCCATCCCAGCCCCACATCAGTACCCTGAGCTCCTCTGCTGCAGCTCAGCCCACACCCTCCCTATTTACGGGCTTAATTCTGCCGGATTCCATAAGAATGAGATATGAGAGGTCTCACTCCAGGGTAACATTTCTCCAAGGACAACCCACGATAGCCCCAGGGCTTCACCCTCCTGCCTGGGGACACCACCCATGGGGAGCAGATACATTCGCCCTCATCCTTCACCCCCCCCATCCCACTCCCTCCCTCAGCTCTCAGCAGTAATTCTCAGCAATTTATTCCCTGCAGGAATAGTGATGAGCCTGGAAGGAGCCCCTCTCCCCATTATTCTCCTCACCATGATGAGCGCTTGGCTGCCAGGCGTTAATCAGAGCCCCTCTCCTGCAGGGAGATGGATGGAAATGCATTTCCCCCAACCACACCACTGCTGGTTAATGCATCCAACCGAGCCCTGGGAAGGGCCACGGTCGCTCTGGGCCTCCAACTTGCAGTGCTTGCAAAAAGATAGAGCCTGGAGGCTTTCTAAAAAGCTCAAGCAGGAGCAACGCTCCAATAATACCATGAAAACTTCTGCTTCTCTACCAAGAGCAATGCCCTTGCCCTCCCAGCATCACTCCCTTCCACCCACCCACCGTCAAGCCCTTAACTCAGCCCAGCTGGACTGTGCCATGGGGATTCCCATCTGGGCCATGCCAAGATCACTGGGTGGGGGCCATGACAGCACCCTCCAAATTGGAAGACAAAGCAGAGAAAAAAGTCTCAATCAAGTGACACAAAGACTGAAAGCTCCCCAAGTTGTTCCCTAAACCTGGGGGTGCTGGAGGTGGAAGGAAGCATTTGGGGGTCTGGGATCTGGCCATCTGACACCCCAGTATGTGGGAGGAGGGGGGTCACAGCTGGACCCCCACTGCTCTGCAGGCAAATCCCTCCCTTTCCCTCCTCCCCTGAAAGTCCCCCCAGCTCCCATACACCCTTTCCAGGAGGTTCCCTGTCCCTCTTTTGTGCACAGATGCACACAAAAGGAGATGAATGGTGCGGGCGCTGCGGATGGGGCGTCGAAAGCAGTTGCCATAGGGACAGTACCTCTAAGCATCAGCTCAGGGCTTCATTTGCAATCTCTGCTTCCATCCTTTATGATTTATCCCTTGCACTATCGCTGCTAGGAGTCAAATTGAGGTGTGAACCCCCAAATTACCCAAGGCAGAGCCTCAACAGTGAGCTCTGGGGGGCATTGATGAAAAGCAGGTTTGGGGCCGGAGAGACCCTGCAGCCAGAGCTGCCCCCACATCATAGCCCCCAGCCTGGCTCCAAAAAGCCCCAAAGTCACCCCAAATCTCAGGGGGAGGCACAAGCATCACCTTTTGCCCTTGCTGAAGGCAATGGGAAGGGCTCATCCATCAGCGGGACAGGTCTGGAGGAACCACACAGCAATCAGAGGAATGGGGCCGTCGGGGGTCACTCGAGACCCCCCAGTTTGCTGACATCATCAACAGCATCATTATCCCAGTTAAACAAACCCAGCTCCATGGCTCTCTTTGTTTTCCACTGGCTGTTTTGCATTTTAATCAAAACCACAGGGCACAGGGACTGCTTGATACCAAGGGCACTCTGTGCTCCCCTTCCAGTCCTGTGCACTGTGCAATTTGGGGGCAAAAAGGGAGAAACCATATAAATCATATGTGTACATATATTATACTCGAGCTCCTTGTAGGTTAGCCCTGCATCCATGAGACGTTACAACTGCATCCATCACATGCAGCGCTTTAGCTGAGTTCATTAGGAATCTGTAATCTGATGGAGTTTATTATCCTAATTAAAGGATTGGAGAAAGCCTGGCAAGGTGAAGGATGCTGCAGTGCTCCCACTGCAGCGGTACTTGGAGGAGCTGGGATGCTGTTGTGCCATGCTCAGGTTGCTCCCAGCTGCTTCATCCCACTGTCCCCTGATTTTGGGGGAAAGGAGTGAGGGAACTCATATCCCAGATTCGAGGACAGCTCAGAGGAAAATCTGCTTTCATCCCTGGGAGATGGGATTCCTGACCCAGGAGGAGGTGCTGCCCTGGGCTGTGTGGTTTGGGGGGGGCTCAGTGGGGGCTGGATGGAGGGAGGAGCAGGACGGGACACTTGATTTTGGGAATTGCTCAGCAGTGGCTTCAGCAAAACCTATAAGGAGCACCAGCAAGAAGGAAAATAAATGGGGTTGGGGCACTGCAGCTGCTCGACTGAACAGGAAAACCCCCCTGCTCCAACTCCTGCCCCAAATCCACACCCCCTGCTCACTGCAGATGTCACGGGGCTGGGCCAGAAATGCACAGAGCTTGGGGAAATGGGAAACAAAGTGAATTTAATGCCCTACAGGGCCAGTGACCTGGGATGCAGGATGAGAGATGGGCAGCAGGGCAGGTACGGTGATGGATCTTGCTGTTGGGAGAGGGTTGGGGTGAGGGAGTGCAGGTGGGCACAGTGGGGTGGGGTCCTGAGTGCGGCAGCAAAGGGAGAAAAATGGGAATAGCAGCCCCAGGTGGATGTCTGGGCTGCTTCCTGACAGCTGCAAGAAGGAAGGAGCAGCAGCACAGCACTGTCAGTGGTCTCCATGGGTCAGTTTTACTGCCCGGAGGCTTGCTGGGTTTTTGGAATTTGGATGAAGGAAGGCAAAGTGGGTGAGTGTGAGGTGGGTGGGGGTTGCTGCGTGTCCCTGTCCTCACGGCATCGATACGGAGACAGACAACAGCCCTGAGACTGGCAGAGCACAAAACACTCTGAGCTGTGGACTGGCAGTTCTAGTTTTACCAAGTAATAAACCCAGTGCCAGCATCCCTGAGCACGTGGCAAGGAAGCAGCTTGGCTTCCCAAATACCTGTGAGAGGCAGGGATCAGCTCCACTGCTTTACACATGGGGAAACTGGGGCACAGCAGTTAGCAATGTCACAATGTTTTGAATTGGGCTCGTTGTGATGATAGAAAAGGGGAAGAGGGGGGCAAAACTGCCCCTGGATCCTGTCTGGGCTACGTGCATGCAGCTAAACAGTTTGGAAAGCATTCCATAATAGTCTGAGTAGAGAAGGAATGAAAATAAAGATCTACTTTGAAATGAAGTAGGGGGATGTGGAAGGGGAAAGGAAAGGGGATGGGAGAGGAGAAAGGGAAGGAAGGGGAAGAAAATGAGAAGGGAAGGGAAGGAGAAGGGAAAGGAGAGGAGCAGGAGAGAAGGAGAAGAGGGAAAGGGAAGGAAGCTCCATCCTGCCTCGCTCTGCTCCTCCTGCCTGCCCTGCTCCATCCTCATCGATGCCATGAAGGATTTGACATTCATTTCCTCCTAATAGCAAAATTCTTGATCCATCAGCAACAAAAGTGAATCAATCAGTTCCCAAAAGCCAGGCTGGTGAGAAGAAAGCCAGCCCTGCCCCTGGCATGTGGAACTAATCCATAACTTAAGCAGAAAAATATTGATAATGTTGCTGCTGCAGACATATTTATGTCCTTTATTATATGCACCACGAGGAGCGATTTTCTCCCCCCCTGCCTGGCTCTGAGTGTTATTGTAAATCGTGCACAACTGCTTTGCTTTCTCAGGGAGGGAAACCACGGCTCTATTTTTACCATCTCACGATTTTGCTATTGCTCCATCCCGAGGAAGGATTGAATTTCCTGGACAGCATGGGCTCTGCTGATGGGAGATTCCTTTGGGCTGTCCTTATAAGGAACCCAAGGTTCGTCCCCGCAGCACTGTGACCCCCCCCCCCCCCCCCCGTGCACGGTGATGGATGGTACAGAAAGGATGGGGAAAAGGAAGGAAGGGAGAGCTTGGGGCTGGAGATTAACAGCTAAAAAAGAGCGGGGGAACAGTTGGAGAGAGGCATTAGGAGAAATTACAGGCATGGAAATCAAGGAGGGTAATCAAAACCAGGTTGGGACACTTTGATAGTAATGGAAATCAGGTTTATGTGAGTTTGGGGAACGTTGCATCCCGCCCTTGCCTTCCCTTATGGGCGGGATGTGATCCCTCCTGGCTCAGAGCCCTGCATTCAGGGTGCTCAGAGCTTTTGCCCCATGACAGACACCCAAACACAGCCCCATCACTCTGACCCCATGGTTTCACACCATCATCGAGGACACCCAAGAGCTAAAATCTCCACTCAGGAGCCCAAATCAAAGCACAGCAGCAGGGCAGCCCCATGACCCCATACCATGCAGCCCCTCACCACGTACCCCCCAACTCCCCCATACCCTCCGCTCTCCTCACTGCTGTGCACCTCCCCCAGCACTGATCTCTGCGTGATTCCCATCTGTACCCCAACACCGAAGGGTACAGCAGTGCAAAGAGATCACTCTGAGATTGTGGGATCTTTTACCCCCAGCCAAAGTGGGAATGGCTGAATAGGCGAAATCAACCCCATCTGAGTCCCATTCCATAGGAATAACTGCCTGCCCAGCACAGGCTCTGGGTTTTACAGCACCCCACACATTCTGCAGCCTGCGTGTAACCCCCGAGTAAGGAAAAAGGGGAAGGTTTTGCAGGCAGTCCCTCCCTGGCTTTCTAAATCAAGAGAGCAGTTTTCCCCTGAATGGTAAAATGCTGCTGCCCAAGCCTGCAGCAGCCCAGTGCTCCTGCACCTCACCTGGGGCAACGATCAGCAGTCCCTAAACCACAGCTGGGGATGGATCTGTTCACCCCATTGCTCCCCACCACCCCCTCAGTGCAGAGCAGATGGGTTTGGGGCTGCAGCAGCACCTGGCAGGGGATGGGAATGAGAATCCTGCTGTGCTCAAGAATCTTCTACATGCCCAAATCCCATTGACTGAATGGAGAACCAGAGGGAGCCCTCAGCTTTCACTCATCTCTTCTCCCTTCCTGCTCTCCAGAGATGGCCTTGGCCCTCATCATGGTGCACAGCACAGCTCCCAGCCCTGGAAGCCCATCCCAGAACACTGCAGCACCACATCCCACCTGTGCTTTTCTCTGCAGCCCTTTATTCACTCTCTCAGCCCCGGGGCAGCGCAGTGATATTTTCCCAACGTGTATTATTTATTCATCTTTCTTTATAATGTAGCATTACTATGTTGCTGTCTTCGTTGGGAAACTAATTCCCAATGCTTCTTAGTGAAATCGATAAAAAGTTTGAAGGCAGGAATTTGCTCTGAACTTACAAGTTTGTGCTATTTCCAGGAGTCCTTGTAGGGTGGTGGGAGGGTGAGAAAACATAGCTTGGAGACCTTTGGTCTTTGCAAAGCGCATAGGGGCAGACCTGGATGAGCCTGAAGGAAGATAAGGATAAAGCGAAGCGGGCGCTGTGTCCTTGGGAGGGACTGGATGCAATGTTTTGCTGAGCTGTAATTAGGTTTTTGCTAATTAAACCTCCTTGCTCCAGTGGGGGGAGGCCCATGGGGCACAGCTGTCTCTCCCAGGAATGATGCTTCCCCTCAGGAGCCCTCCCTGCTTGCTCCTCACCTCTGCTCTCAGCCCCATTCCTTGATGCTCCCATTCACAAATAAGGATGAGCCCACCCAGCCCCGGGAACCCCAAGGTGCTCCCCCAGCAGTGAATCCTCTGCGTACGACCTCCCAGCCCAAAATGGGGTCAGGAGCCAGCAGCAAAGCCAGAAGCCCCTTTTCTCCTTACAAGCAGATGGGCTGCTCTCCATTCCCCAACCTGCTCTCACCAACCAGCACTGCTGGAGACCAGCATGGTGCCACTGCAGCATCATCTCACTGTGGCTCAGGAGGACCTGGAGCATCACTGAGCCACAATTTCAGACCCCCCTCAATGGCCAGGAGCTGCCCCAAGGCATGGCTGGCCGTGCTGTGGCACATGGAGCTGGTTGAGGGTGGGGAGACCTCTTGGTTGGGGTTGGGATTTGCAGGGCAGCAGCCAGTGCTGTGCTGTGCTAGCAGCCCTGAGGATGATCTCTGAGCAAATGCAGAGCCTTTGTTTTAATTCTGAGAGGTGACAGCTGACTTTTAAGAGGCCTTTTGTCATTGCACAGAGCCAGGAAAGGGCCACAACCTTTCTGGGAGAGAAAAAAAAAGCCTGAGGTGGGGGGTAAAGCTCTAGGAGTGCTTTCACCAAAGGAGCCACACGGGTTGGAATGGAGCAGCGGTTTCCACTTACTTGTGCTGGCTGCCTGCCCAGCCCCGTGCAGATGCAGCCCATCTGAGCGGCCGTCTCTGTCCGTCCGTCTCTGCTTTGCGTCACTGCGGTGAGGTTTTTCTTGGGGTGACACTCGTGGTGGTGTCTGAGCATCATAAAACACCCAAGCTCTGCACTGGGGCTTGGGGGAGTTCCTCTGGTCATCCCCCCTCCAGGGGAGATGCTGCAGCCTGGCGGTGCATCCCATGGGGAAAGGCCACAGCCTGGGGTGGAGGAATGGATGAAATGGACCCATAGCAGCAGCTCAGCTTCCCCCCAGCTCACTTCAGCAGAGCAGCAAAGGCAATTGGAGTCATAAGACCCAGGCTGCTCCCCCCACTGTGCCTGGCTCTGCCAGATGTCCACAAGCAGCTTTGCCCTATTTCCAATCATTCAAGCATTGAAAAGAGCAATGCTTGTTCATGGTGGGTGGGTGGGTGGCAGCCATCCCATTCCCATGTCCCATCCCCACATCCAGGCTCTGCGCACGCTGCCCTGTCCCCACTCGGCCCTGAACCCATCACCATGTGGCTCACACGTGTTACCACATCAGAGAACAAACAGCAGCTTTGGCTTCAGGTTAATCTTATTTAAAGAGGGGCTTTCCTCAAAGCTCTGATCCCAGCTGCCCACAGCACAGTGTGAGTGGGTGTATGGGAACTGCTGAATCACAGCCTGCACCTCTGATTGATCACCTGAGGCAAGCAATGAGTCAGCCCTGGGAGCACAGGTGAAGGCAATTCACCTGTGCTGCCAGAAGGGGTGGAGCCTGGCTGCACCTCTCCTAGACCCATTTAAGAGTGGGGAAGGATCTCTTTCTGGAGATCCTTCCTTTTGGAGTTTTCTGGTGAGCACAGGACAAGGGTATAAGTCCTCTATCTATCCTTCTTTGGTGTAATAACCTGCTTAGCCAAACTCTCTTGTGTATTTCTTAATTATAACACCTATATATCTATTGATTATACAGCAGGCCAGGAGCTGCCAACCACACAAGCATCACAGATGTCTCTATACTCAGAGAGTCACTAAGGTTAGAAGCTCAGTGCTCAAGAGGGAATCCAGCTTGTGTCTGCCAACAGGACGACATTGTGATCACAACGCAGTAAAGCTAAGAGATGGGCAGCAGCAGGGTGACACAAACAGACCCACAGACACCACTTCTCCATCCTATGCTAGGTGGAAGCACTGGGGGCAGAGTGACATGAGCAGGGGGTGAAGGAATCCTTCATCCCTCCCAGCCCCGGCGCCAGCATTTCTGGGCAGCTTCCAGCAAACCTCACCAAAGCCACACAAAACTGGCTGCATTCTTTTTTCCAGCAAACCTTACAGAGAGAGTTTTTGGTGCTGACACATCAAGGCAGGAGCCAAACCGAGCTGGGGAAAGGCCGTGACATTTCCAGCTCCACTCCCTGACACGCAGCTGAGCTCACAGCCACGGGGCTGGGGCTGGGCAGGATGGGGACAGAGCAGCTCTGTGGTAAAGTGAAATGCAGGGGAGCAGCACGTGTTGGGGCTGTAGGAGAGGAAGGATGTCAGTGTGTTGTTTTACACCTGCGGGTGGAACTACAAACAGAAGCAGGTGGCTCTGGGCACTGCAGCCTCTCTTGTGGTGACAAAGGGAAATTCTCTTTGTGGCTGGGATTGCTGTGACAGTGCTGAGTTTGGGTTTGGGTCCTGGGGGTGTCACCTGCCGGATATTGTCCCTTGGCCGTGAAGCCAGAGGGGATCTGGTCACCCCATCCCAGCCAAGCCCGGAGCCTCGCTCTGTTCTTCTAATTAACGAACCCATTTGCAAATCCATCATGAGGATGGTGCTGGTGGAGGGTTGGAGCGAGGTGTGCAGAGATGGATGGACATGGGTGTGTGAGAGACGGACAGGCAGACAGACAGACAGCAGGCAAGAGTGTGTGGGGATAGATGGACGCGAATCATTGAAGGGTGGAGGGGACGGCTGGACTGAGACCAAACGCAGCCGAAAGCGTTTCGTGGGGGGGAGGTGGGTGCTGGGGAGGGGTCCGGGCTTTGTGTACCGACAGAGGAGGGTGCTGGCTCGGCTGCTCGCCGTGATGCTCCGGGGGCGGAGAGGAGGAGGAGGAGGGACTTGCAGCCCTTTTCTGGTGCTGCCGAGGCGGCGGGCGGCAGAGGGAGGGCAGCCCGGGGGATGCGAGGCGGCCCCGGCGCACCATGGCCGGGTTCGTACCGCTGCTGCTGCTCCTGCTGCCGGCGGTGAGTGCGGGGCTGCGGGCTGAGCCCGGGGGGGCCGGATCCAGATGGGAGCGGGCAGGGAGAGCATGGGCTGCCCCGGTCCCGCTGGCACCGGGTGGGGCTGGGATGGAGGGGTACCACGGGACTGTGGGGTTCTGCTTGTAGGGTCCCTTGGGTATCGGCAAGTGGGAGTGCCAATTGTATGGGGACGGAGGGTCCCAGAAGGTTTGGGTGCAGAGGGAGAGGAGCGGGAAGGTGGGTGGTGGTGGTGGTGAGGACACTGTAGGGATTTCTCGTGCAGCCCCTCGCGTCCTGCTGGTACCGGGCTGGGCTCTGCCGGCCCTTTTCCCCACAGGAGGTTGTGGGAAGAAAGCAGCCCCAACTCTGTACCCCCACCTCCCGAACCCCACATCTTCAAAAACTCTCACAGACCTTCCTTTCCTGGCTCCAAACTCACTGCCCAGCGTGAAGGGCAAAACCGGGATGGGCACAGCCTGTGTCGGAGACAAAACTTAGGGATAAGGGGGACCAGAAAAGAAGGAGACACACAGAGCAGGGGATGTCGGGATGCACTGAGCCACCTGGGGCAGAAATTAGGCTTTTGCTGCAGGAGGATCTGTGGGGTCCCAGAGGGCTCAGTGGGCAGCAGGACGCTCTGGGGCAGGTCATTAAAGCTGCTGCTTCAGCAGGTTCATGTGGAGACTGGGTGGGAGGGCAGTATGGATGGCTCATGGCTCCAAGCTGGGTTTGGTGTCCCCCGTATCCTGCAGCCAACCCTTCAGGGCTGGGCTGCCCCTAGGATTGCACCTGCCGAGCCCACCCAGCCCCATAGAGATCTGCGGTAGTTGGAAACCCGCTGCTCCTCTGAGCCCTGAGCAGGACAGATCAAACGTGCCCTCACAGCTGTGGCTGTACCCCCTGCACCCCATTTCCATGGCACCTTACCTCTGCTGCTCAGACTGAAGCTGAGTTGGGGGGGGGGAGGCAGAGCCCTGCGGGACCCACACGGCTCAGACGTGGTTCTCCCACTGCCCAAAGTTTGGGGAGTGCAGGGATCCAGAGCTTTGGCCTTTTCTACACAGGGTGCCCCGCCAAAATACACAGAACCCGTCTGTCAGCCTCGCGGGCCGTTCGGATCCAGGCTTGCTGCTGGGCCCGTCTCCAGCTGCAGCATTGCTCCGTTTTGGAGCAGCGCAGCTTTCTGTGCCAGGGTTTGGGAGATGATGGTGCTGCGCTGCGCACATCTTCCTCCAGTGCCACCCCCTGTAGGGCAGGGAAACACAAAACTACTCCAAAAGCAATTAAAAGCTTTCAAAGGTGTTGCTCGCACCCTCAGCGCGTCCTGTCGTCCTCCCCCCCCCGCCGCCCCCCTCAGTCCAGCTGTCAAAATGCTTTATGGTGTTAATACCTGTGGCTTTGTCAACGGGAGTTGTGTTAATAACATGCACATTTCAGCGGGCTAATGCAGACCATGTGCCCCTCTTATAAGCGTGTTAATCTTTATGGATGTTTCAGCGCTCGAGATGCAGAAAGGGAAACGTAGGCGTGTGTGTGTGGGGGGGGGGGGGGTGCAGCATCTGGGGCTGGAAGGTGCGTTTTTCACATCATTTAGAAACGCGGAGGGTAGGACAGCCCTACGAGGAGGGGACCGTGGAGTGTTGGACAGCTGGGGGGAGGTCGGGGTTGGGGGGGGGTCCGGTTTGGCACAGAGGAAGCAGCGCAGCCGGGTTCTGTCCCTGTGGGGCTGCTTTGCAGCTGCCTCAGGCGCGGGCGGCGTGGGAGAGCTGGCTGCTGCGGCCCCAGCTGCACCGCTGCGGCCTTTCCAACACTATTTATAGCCAAGTTCGGATGCTCCCCGCTTCCCCAAACCTTCCCGAGCAGGGGGACACGCTGCAGGTGCTGGGGAAGAGGAATAAACGGGTTGAGCTCCAGCTCCACTCTCTGCCACGCACATCGCTGCTGCCTGGAGCTGTCCCTGTTGCAGAGCGAGCTCTTTGCTCATCCCCAAGCCCATTTCCCAGCTGTTACTTGAGGGTGCTGGGTGGGTCTCCCCCGTGCCAAGCATGCTACCCATGCAGTTGGGGATCGGTGCCAAGCCGGGCTGGCAAAACAGCGCTGAAGGAAGGCACACGCTTCCAAGCGAAGGGTAATTGGAGCACTTTGTCATTCAGATGCCTATAATTGGCGCTCCATTGTCTCGGGCCGGGCCGGCTTATGCCGGCTGATGCGCCCATGAGTTCATAACAGCGCATTGTGCAGAGCGGCGGCCAAAGGGCTGACGAGGAGTCCATATGCACGGGGACTGGGAGCTCCTCCGCTGCCGGGGAAGTTTCTCCCCCCCCAAATCAGCCTCATCTTGGTGGCAAAAGGACGGTCTCCCCGAAAGGAGCACATCCCCGACAGCTTCCTCCCCATCGAGCACCAAGGCCCCGAGAGCGAGCGCATAGAACTGACCCCGGATGGTCACAGCACCGCTGTTGCTGCTGTCCCTTCGGGTGGCCCCAGCTCTGAGCATTGCTCTGCCTCCTCACTGCCTCATTCTCAGTGTGTCCGACCCGCAGCCCAACAGCACCATCTGCCCTGATACCATCTGCCCCGTCCTCCTTCCATACAAACTCATCCCAGCTGCCGCACGAGGAAATTCCCGACCCTCCTGACTGTGAGCAGGAGGAGCAAAGCCAGCCCCACACATCACCCCTGGCCAAGGAGTGCTTTGGGGAATGGCCATCTCTGCTCCCCACGTTACGAAGTGGATGTGCAGAGGCTCTAACCGCACTGCTCATGGCACATTTATTGCTTCCATATGTGATGACAGGTTTTATAAGCTAGTACACTTACTCCTGTTAGACAGCTGAAGCTCTCTGCGCTCCTGTCAAAGTCTTCATTTCCACCGAGGGGGCTGATTTCTGATCCCAGAGCAGAAATGGGACCTCAGCCCTCTGAACCCTTCACTTGGGCTGGCAGCTTTTCCCAGGCAGAGGAGGGCTGTGACAGCACAGCATCCATAGAGAAAACGGCTTCTGTGATGGGACATAAGGCTGTAAGCCTACAGAAAAGCCAGCATCCCCCTAAGACCCACAAGCCCAGACCAAGGGCTGTCACTGCCTCCTTCAATCAGCAGTACTTGGCAGAAGCTTTGCGAATGAATGAGCTTTGCGTAGGAAAGTCATTTACCTCCCCTTTCTCCCAAGCCCTATATCTAACACACAGCCTCCCCTTTAGCCCAGACATTGAATGTCCACCCCACAGCACAACCCTCCCTGGATGCAACATCTCTCTCTGCCCATCGTTGCAATTCCTGTAACAAGAGTCACCTCTGGGTTGTTTTCTCTCCCAGGGACCCACCTGGGGCTCCAAGGAAAAGTGCTTGACCGAGATGTACACCACGAGTGGTGAGTGCTGCAAAGCCTGCAACCTTGGCGAGGGCGTTGTGCAGCCCTGTGGGGTCAACCAGACCGTCTGTGAGCCCTGCCTGGACAGTGAGTAGTGATACATGGGGCTTTTGGGGAACACCAGTGGGCACCTGGGTGTCTGCCCTATGGACACCCATTGCGTGGATGCGCTTTGTGTCATTTGGTTCCATTTTCCCACTGCACAGAGCCTCAAACCTCAGCATTGTTTCCAGCATTTCCCCAGTGCCTGCCCAGCAAGTGCCAGCAGCTCTCCCTGTTTGGGGACCCATTGGTGCCAGGCATTATTGCAGATCCCCTTCCAGTTCCTCCATTGCATCGATGGCTCCTCGCTCACAATTGCCTCCCAAATTTTCCTCTCCCCACACTGCTTTTCAACCCAGCCATGGGGATATCTCAGGAGCCACCTGTACTATTGCTACTTTTACCTTGTAAAGGCTGCGAAATAAAAGCAAGTCGGAGGGGAGAGAAGCAAATCACGAGTCCCCAGGAGAGGCGGGGAGCTTTCTGCTGGCTGACTCCAGGCACATTGCCTATGTCAAATGCTTCATAAATGTCGGTCGGAGCTTTGCGCAGGAGAGCTGGTTAAATGCTTGCAGATGAAGTGGTCCAGCTATTACTGCTTAAACAATGCCATGATAGGCAGAAAACGATCTACCCTGCAAATTTACTGCTGCAAGCTCTTTGAAGACCTGGGGACAAATATTTGTAGGGGGATCTGTGCCAGCCAAGCTCTGATTTGAAAGGCAGAATTGGCAGAGCACCATCGTAGGGGAAGTAAAAAGAGTCAGAGAGCAGAGAGGGGGGGAGAAGCCCTATAACCTGAGCAGCACCAGCACAGAGCAGTGTCAGAGCAGTGCTAAAAATACCTCTGCCTTTCTGCAAAATCAATGAGCAGCGCTTGCCCTCCGAGCTGCATCCCCCTGGCTGCAACCTTGGGGCAGGTTTGCTTGCTGTTCCTGGCCCCAACCCAGCTCCCAGGATGCAGGGCAGTAAATCCAGAGGGCATGGAAGGATTGCATTGCACACCAGGGTTACTTAGAGCAGCATTTTCTATAACTGCCTGCAATTCTAGGCTAGGAGATGGCTTACTTCCCACCTCCATTCTGGGAAGTGGGAGATGAAGGGGGTTTCTACACTCCCTGCAGAGATTATGGGGAGAGCAGGACCTGGGTGAATCAGTTAAGTCATGGCTGTTGGTAGCTTTGTGAATGCTGCTATGCTGGTTTGCATACCAGCTTGCTCTGCCCTGCCCTAACAGTTGCTTTCTTGCAGCAGGGTTAACCCCTGGCACCAGATCTGTTGGGTCAGGGAGCTGAGTTGGAAAGCATTGGGCTCCTTCCTCCACCCCTGCAGTGATGACAGCAGCCAGGAGCAAACACTCTCAGCATTGCACTTTGTGCCTTGCTTGGTTTTGCTGTTCCCTACACCTCCCATGCCTCTGTTTCCCCTTTGAACCCTCCAAATGCCTCCTAGCCCTTTCATCCCTTACCTGGGGGCCTCCAAAACACAGAACCCCTCCCCTGCTCACCCCATAGCACAGTGGGGCTGTCCTGACAGCACAGCATAAACCCCAGGACAGGACCAAGCCCCTAGCAAGCAGCACCAAGGAGATGACCTGGCTCCCCCATTGCACCAAGAGGGAAACCAAGAGCCACAGATGGGGATACTGCAAACTCTCCTGCTTTATGCCCTCAGCCCTGACCCAGTTGTGGTCATGCATTGTTAGTGCCAGCAGGATTATCATCTTATCATCTACGTGCTATGATGGGGAGATGCTGATGCTTATGCTGGGTGGCACTGGGGTGCAGCTGATGCAGGAGGGTTCCCAGCTTTCCTCTGAGCTCAGGGCGAGATTTCTAGGAGGAGAGGAAGCTTGGAGGCCCCATCAGCAGCCTCTACTGGAATGGGGACAGGATCTTTTTGGAGCTGCTCCCACACTTCTCCTCCATGGATCCCCTGGGTGCTGTGTGTGCAGCTCCTTCCCACTGAGTGCCCCAGTTACCAAGCAGAGCCAGCAGGGAGGAATTAGGGTGCAGCCCTTGGCCGTGACATCCCCACCTCCACCCTGGGCTGCCTCCGAGGCTTTATCTTGGCCTTCTTCCCGATTCACTGTCTTCTCAACTCACTGCTCAAACCATTTCACAAGAAATTTCCTACTATCAAAGCACCGCCCCTGCCAAAGCCTGGAGGCGATGTTCCCTCCATCAGACCAAATGGCCACTTGCTTTTTTTATAATTTCCCTTCTTCCTTCCCTCTACCCCTTGCCAGCCCCCCCCCCCCCCCCCTCCTGATTTCTGCCTCATGATTTATTTATCTCCTTCGCCAGCCTCCGTTGCTGCAGGAGGGAGGGGGCCCTGTTTGAATCTCAGCTGTAATTGCTCAGCTCGGATACCTTGCTGCCACTGCAAATGTGCCCACTCAGCCGTATGCCTTTCCTGGCCACTTCCCTGCTCTAATGGTATCTATCAATAATTCAGAATAATGCAAGCCAAGAGCCCAGGTTAATGGGTGCAGTGCACGCTGACAGCCGACCCGGAGCAGCTCTGCCCCTGCACCCTTTGCCATTGCCTGTGTGTGCTGGTTTGGGCACACTTGCACACTTGGGGTGCAGCTGAGGTGTGGGGTGGTTGCTGTAAGAAGATGCTGTCCCCACCGGAGAATGGCTTTGGGAAGCTGTTCTCAGCCCTGTGCACCTCAGTGCTGTGTCCCTGCCATTTGGGGGTGCGTTGCTTTGTCCTTTGGAGCCCTTCACCGGGGTCTCAGGTCTCTCCTTTCCCCTCTATCCCAAAAGTGAGGCACCTGAGCAGTCCTGTGTGGCTCCTCAGCCTCCTGTGGGACAACCAGGGAAGCTGGAGAGCACCAAAGGTGCTGGGAGGCCACAGCAGAAAGTTTTGCAGGTACAGGGTGGGTGCACAGCCCCACTATCACCTGGAGGAAATTGCCACCTCTAATCTAAAGGCAGATGTGCGAGTGGTTCCCCTTTCCAAGGAGCAGGGCTGGCAGACAGGTTGCACTTGATCCCCCAACACCTTCTCTCACTGAGGAGGTGGGGGATTGGCATCGTGGGCTGTGGGGGAAGTGCTGTGAAGCACACAGTGCAGGGAGACTAGCTGTGCCCTCCGGGACAGGCACTAATCCCAGCTTCCTGTGTTAAAAATGAAATAAAAATAGCCCCAAGTACCTTGGGGATGGGGAGGGCAGCAGTGCGGGGGCAGCTTGGAGGGCTTCAGAAGGGGATTGATTTACATGGCCAAGTGAATCCTGCATGGTGAAATTGGAGAGCCCGGAGCCCCAGGGTCAGAGGAGTCAGCAGTTAGTGTTGTAACCTCCTGTTCTCATCACCTTTTTTGTTCCCTGGCCTCTTGTGAGGCCAAGGAAGGGGCACAGGGCAGTGATACCTCAAGAGACCCCACCAGGAAGGATGAAGAGAAGAAAGCTTTTGTGATGCAATTGCTGTAGGGTACCAGCATGGCCATGGGGAATCTCTACAGATGGGGAATGGGGATGATGCTCTAGGATGAGGACTTGTTGGAGAACATGGGCACTGAGCACATAGTCACAGCTGGTTGGGAGTGCTGAAGGCTGCAGGAGTTCAAGGGACCTGAGTCAGTGGCTCAGCATGGGGAATTGCTACAAAAAGGAGGATGCTGTTCATGGGAAGGGAAAGGGCAGCAAGAGCCTGCAGAGATGTCTGGGACTTGAAGGGGCTAGGTGTTTTTTGGGGGGCTAGGCAGGGAAAAACACCCTGTATCTCAGAGGAGGAGGAAAATGGTGAAGAGTTGTGGCTCTTGCACAAGCCCAACTCCTCTGGGCTGGATGGGAGCTGAGGGCAGCACTGAAGCCAACGCTGGGGTTCAATGTGACCAGCAGGGATGGGGATGTCCCTACGGTCTCTGTTCTCACCCCACCCTCTGTCCCCCCCCAGGTGTGACCTACTCGGACACAGTGAGTGCCACAGAACCGTGCAAGCCCTGCACGCAGTGCGTGGGGCTGCACAGCATGTCTGCACCTTGCGTGGAGTCAGACGACGCCGTGTGCCGCTGCGCCTACGGCTACTTCCAGGATGAGCTGAGCGGGAGCTGCAAGGAGTGCAGCATCTGTGAGGTGGGCTTTGGCCTCATGTTCCCCTGCCGGGACACACAGGACACGGTCTGCGAGGAGTGCCCCGAGGGCACCTTCTCTGATGAGGCCAATTTTGTGGATCCCTGCCTGCCCTGCACTATCTGTGAGGAGAACGAGGTGATGGTGAAGGAGTGCACGGCCACCTCCGATGCTGAGTGCAGAGGTAATGCTGCCTTTTCCATCTTGGAGGGGAGA
Source organism: Meleagris gallopavo (assembly GCF_905368555.1). NCBI lineage: Eukaryota > Metazoa > Chordata > Aves > Galliformes > Phasianidae > Meleagris > Meleagris gallopavo. Next base: position 3,157,127 of record NC_139432.1, on the reverse strand, counting down.
GCAGGGCTCTTTGTGTCTCATGGTGCCAACACAAGCAGGTGTAGCGCTCTGTGCCACAGTTTCTCCTTTGCAACGGGGAGGTGGGTGCAGATCCCCAGGGATGGTGAAGAAGAGAGGACCTCATGTCCAGCTGAGATCCCCTTGGGCATTTCATTATGCAGCTTCCTAATGAGCTCAGCCAAGAGGTTCAGCAACTCTGATGCTGCTTTTGCAGCCGCCAGAGCCTTCATCAAAAGGGAATTTGACAGTTCGTGGCTTTCTCATGGGAATTAACTGCTGCTGCCTTCCGAAAGAGCTGGGGAGCAGCAGGAGAGTTTGCATCATTCCATACAGCAGCCCCTCTGCTCCACTCTGTGCAGCCCTCAGACTCTGATGGGGGCTGTTTGGGGGATTTTCGGGGGGGGGGGGCTGGCGCTGGGTTCTTCCTTGGCCGTTCCTTGGCAGCAGCAGTGCAGTTCCCTGCCCTGAGTGCAGCGACAGAGAAAGAGGCTTTGTCCCATCCGCTACTGATTCACAGCGTGAGGCGGCGGCCAGCACAGCTCCCTTTGGCTGATCCCTTGGTGGGGTCGAGTAAATGGAGCCATAAGTCAAGGAGCACAGGGTGAGCTTTGTTAGCTGCCAGCGGGGCCCCGCCGGATGCAGCCATGCCGCCACTGGAGCGATGCTCTGAAAGGGCAGAGGGGTCCGGCTTGGGGGGTGGCACTGGGAGATGCCACGGCTTCTTTCCCACCCTGGGACAGCCAGCAGACAGAGCACAGCGTGACCCATTTGCTGTGGTGGAGCTGGAGGGTTCAGAGTGCAAGAGCAGAGGCTGCAAGAAGCAAGTTGGATGTTGCACTGGATTGGGTGTTGCATCAGGGCTGTATATTTGTCTGTGTGCAGGAACAGGTTCTGCTGAGATCAGAAATTGGGCTGTGCCCAGGAAGGGTGGTTGGGGCATGGTGGGGGCAAGGAAATGGCACAGCTCCAAGGAGGCAGAGCAGGGACATGGCCCTGCAACACTCACAGTGGGCACAGGGGAAGCCCCTGGAGGAGGGCATGGGAAGGGCTGAGGGAGGCAGGCACTGAGGAGGCTGTTTGGGCAGCCACGGGTGAACACATCATGGTGCAAGACAAGATATATCCGCTCCATGAGACATCTGTGTGTGGGTGTATGTGTGTGAACAGCTCCCACGTTGGAGCTGGGCTGGCAGTGCACACCTCACAGGCAGGGGACAGGGGAAGAGGATGAGTGAGGTCCCCCCTCCCAGGGCCTGAATCCTGGCTCTGGTGCTGCTGGCAGCGGATGAATGCAGGCAGACGTGGCTCCTTGTGAGCTGCAGAGGCAGCTGCTCTGCCTTCATGTGGGGTAGATGGGAAGCAGCTGGGGATGCATCTCAGAGGCCACGTCCAACACCAGCTCTCTGGGACCAGAGACAGGAGCCCAAGGCTCACCAGCAGGCTTGCGTAGCTGGGAGAAGAGCTGCTTTTCTCTCCTGATACAAATCCTCAGAGGGGATAAATGCTGCTTATGCTGGGCTGGATATCCATAAGCAACAGGAGGCAATGATTTTCCTCTGCTGGAAGGACTTGAGAAAACCCACTGCAAGGAAAGAAAAGCCTTCAAACCTATGTCCCAGCACCACAGACACCATCAGGCACCATTTGGAGCTGGGAACAGCTTCAATTCTTCCTGGGGTCTTGGGATGAGGTGGTTGCAAGGATAAGCATGAAAACAAGGGGCTGTGCCAGAGCTGCTGGAGTACACCACCAGGTACATGGCTGACTCTTGTCATTGCTTTTCCCTCCTGACAGACCTCCACCCACGCTGGACAACGCACACCCCATCCCTGGCAGGTTCTGACAGCCCCGAGCCAATCACCAGGGACCCCTTCAACACCGAGGGGATGGCCACCACCCTGGCAGACATTGTCACCACTGTCATGGGCAGCTCGCAGCCTGTCGTGAGCCGTGGCACTGCTGATAACCTCATCCCTGTGTACTGCTCCATCCTGGCGGCCGTGGTGGTGGGGCTGGTGGCTTACATCGCCTTCAAAAGGTAAAGGGCTGGGGATGTGGGTAGTGGGAAGCAGGCTGTGCCCCCTGCTTTGAGGTCCTGCATTTGAAGCACTCAACAAAAGTGCCGCAAAATGAGGGAGGGCAGGAGCTGAAATGCTAAAAAATGCAGCTGAGGTGGTGAAAGGGAAGATTGCAGCAGGATAGGGGTGCAAGCCATGCCCTCCCACACCCTTATCAAAAACACCCCCTGCTCAGCCCCCCCTGCTTGGGCACATCGTATCCGATCACACTCAGCAGCTCATCCCAGGGTGTGCACCTGGCCCTGCAGGTCAGGACTGGCTTGGCTGCTTTCTGTGCATCTCTGGGGGCACCACGAGGGGGGTCAGTGCCCCCTCACATCCCTTCTCCACCAGGACCTCATCCAAGGGCTCATGCATCTGCTCAGCTCCAATGTGTGCTGCCGAAACCGACCTCATCCATCCAAATCCCTGCCACTACCCTGGACTCAGCGGTGGTTCCCCTCTAGCCCCAGAGGGCACAAATCATACTGCTGCCTTCTTGTACACAGACCACGAGAAGGCAACAGTATGGGGGTTAAGGCACGGGTGTGACCATGAGAAGGCAGCAGCCACAGCTGCGCCTTCACGTGGGTACAGCGATGCACGTGGGGACCTGCATGCAGCCTTATGTGCCCCAGGGGCACGGGCACACCTGTGTGGGTCCATGCAGAAGGGGGCTTGGTCCTGGTCCATTGCAAAGCTTAGGAGCAAAAAGCAGAGCTGATTTAACCTGATGCATCTGCTGCAGAGGTTGAGCCAAAAGTTGCATGAAAAATGCACATCTCCTTGGGAAAATGCTCTCAAGCAGGGCACAAAGCAACAGACCCACTCCCAAAAGGAAAGGTGCGAGCAGAGGGATGCTGATCAGGGCGACAGTGACAGTGCCACCACCACTCTCTGTGCAGGTGGAACAGCTGCAAGCAGAACAAGCAGGGAGCCAACAACCGCCCTGTGAACCAGACGCCTTCCCCAGAGGGGGAGAAGCTGCACAGCGACAGCGGCATCTCAGTGGACAGCCAGAGCTTGCACGACCAGCAGCCACCCAACCAGAGCACGCAGGGACCAGGTAGGGTGATGGGGGCTGCGGGGTGGAAGGGGTGCGCAGCATCACAGCTCCTTAACACATTCCCCCATTGCTTGCCCTTCCCAGCACCAAAGGGAGACGGGAACCTGTATGCCAGCCTGCCGCCCAGCAAGCAGGAGGAAGTGGAGAAACTGCTGAGCAGCTCGGCGGAGGAGACGTGGCGGCAGCTGGCCGGGGAGCTGGGCTACAAGGAGGACCTCATAGACTGCTTCACACGGGAGGAATCGCCCGCCAGAGCGCTGCTGGCCGACTGGTCGGCCAAGGAGACGGCCACTCTCGATGCCCTCCTGGTGGCCCTCCGGAAGATCCAACGTGGGGACATCGCTGAGAGCTTGTACAGCGAGTCCACCGCCACCTCACCGGTGTGAAGGGCGGCCCGGGGGGGGGAGGTGCAGCCGGGGGTCCCCTGCCCTGCTGCCTCATCGCCTCCCCCCTCCCTGGCACCGAGAGCCCTGGAGAGGAAGATGGGGAGGATGAGGGGGCCCCCCACCCCTCCTCGCTTTATGGCCCTGTATGCACTGAGCTCCTGTTTTCGGTATCGCCCCCTCCCACCGCCGTCTCCCCCTGGCAGCCCGTAACCCGGGCTCAGGGTCCTTCTCGGTGCCTGCTCCCGGGGCAGCCTTGAGGGCAGGAGCGAGCACCACTCTCAGGTCTCTCTCTATTTCTAACGCCTTCTCCTGGTTCCAGGTCTCCATCCTACTCTTTTTTCCATTGTCTTCATCACTGTTGTCTTCTGCTCCCATCTGAGGCCCCCAAATTCAGCTGCTTTCCCCAAGCTGCAAGTGAAGAGCAAAGGGGGGGGGGGGGGGCACAGAGAGCAGCAGAGCAGTTGCAGCAGGATTTGGGGATGGGGCTGTGCTCTGGGGGTGGGCTGGGGGAAAGGACTCTGTTTCCAGCGGCCTCACCTACACTGTGTAACTCGGAGTGGGCTGTTCCCATGCTCAGGGCTGGCAGGGTTTGGTCTTGATGGGGAGCAGACACCAAACACTGGGGGCAGCCCTAAGGAGAGCTCCAGGAGTGGAACACCAAAGTTATAAAGGGCTGAAAAAGTGCCTGGAACAGGGATGTGACAAAAGGGCTTTGCTTGTCCTTCCTACACCACAAACCAGGTGTCCCCTCACTGCACTGGCCCAGGATCGAAGCCACCCAGGTGCCAGACCTGCCCTGACCCCCAGCTCATAGCTTTGGGGTCCCAGCCCCAGCTCCTGTCCCAGCAGTGATGCTGGAGGAGCTGCCAGGTGAACACCCTGAGCTTTCCCCTTTGAGCTGCCATGGTCCTGGAGGACGTCCCCATAGTCCTGGAGGATGTCCCACTCAATGGGACAGGTTCACCACCTCCCTCTCCCGGAGGCTGTTGGCAGAGTAAGGACTGCAAGGCGAGTTCACGCATGGATCTGCATTCATCCCAGCCTCCCCACTCACCTCGTGCTTCATTCAGAAGCTTTACCAAGTGCAGAAGGTGATTTTCTTTCCCTCTTTAAGGAGCTAAGCAAGACTTGTAAATAATACTGTGTCGTTTTACTAATGCTCAATGTTTCTACGTCTGGCGTGGATGACCTCTGCTGCAGCGCACCGCGGGCTGCTCGCTCACAGCATCGTGCCTGCAAGCTGAGCTTTCCCTTTTGCAGCCATGTCCTCGTTCCCACCTTGTCTTAAAGACTGGCCTTAAAGACTCAATGGAGAATGCAGGGAAATGCACACATGCACGCTCCAAAAATGATCGCGAAACTCGAAAGAATTGAAGGATTTGGCCATTCCAGGTTGTTGCAGAGAGAGCTTTGTTCTTTGCAGGCTGTTTCTCTTTGACTATCAGGAAGCACTTCAGGTTGCCCAAATAAGTTGTGGATTCTCCGTGCTGGAGATCTCCAAAGCCCACTTGGATGTGGTCATGGGCACCATCCCTTGGGGGGCACCGGGTGGACCCAGAGGTGCCTCCAGCCTCAGACAGGCTGGGATTCTCAAAGCTAATCTCAATGGGAACTGAGCACTTAATTCCTTTAAAAGCCTTTGGAATGTTACTGCCTGTGTTTTAGAAAATAATAGAGCACAGGCTGCATTTGGATCACACTGGGATGTTCAACGCCTCATGCAAAGCATCTGTGCAGCAAGAGCAGAGACCCCTTCATGAGAACAATTGTGCCATACCTTGACCACTGGCTCCACACACTGAACTTGTTGGACGGGAAGATTCAGTCCCAGCAGGACTATGTTTTCCATCTCTGCATCCTGAATCTCTCCCACCACTGAAGTCCAAGGGAACTGCCCCAGATGTAATCCCCTGGCTGGGGCACTGACTCCTCCAGACTAAGCCATTCCCATGGATGCTTTGGGACAAATGTAAATGCTGGTTGTCGCATTGTTGGTTTCATCAGTCCCTTTTTTTTTTTTTGGAAGAAGTGACTCAAATCAAGCACTGGGTACCGCCAACTCCGGATCCCAAACTGCCTGCTTCAGTCTGGCCAAGCCCACGTGTGCAGTGCCAGACATAAATTGCTTTTCTTCAGGACAATGTTGCCACAGTCTCAGGTTTCTATTGCCATAGCAAAGGGTCGTTTCCTCACCCTTCAACCAACCTCACGGCTGAGAAAACAGAGACAAACTCAGCATCCAAAGAGAAGCCACGGGATGCCTCGAATCCCACGTTGCAGGAAAAATAATAATATTAACAATAAAAAATAAAAAAAAAAAAAAGAAAAAGAAAAAGGGAAAAACAAGCCAAAGTTAGTGCTCGTCGGTACGTTTTGTGTCCTTTTCTAATGTTTCTGTTGTACAAAGAACGTGAGTTTCTCCACTTGTTCCCCCGATCCTTTCTGTAATACCAATGCCAGTTTATTAGAGAGTCTTACGGTGAAGAAATTGCCGTCGTAGAAGGAGTTTGTGGGTGTGCTGGGAGGGCTGAGCAGCATGAGGTGGGAGGGCATCTGCACGGGGGTCGGCTCGGCGGTTCTATCATTGTGTATCAGTTGGGTGCCAATAAAGAGCATCACAATGTTGGCGTGCCTCTTGGTTTTCCCCAAGCAAGAATCAAAGACTCATTTGGGTTGACTAAGAGCATCCAGTCCAACCATCAGCCCATTCTGCACCCTGAGCTGTCAGCACGCAGGGTTAACCACCAGGTCCTGCACAAAACTCCAGATCAAGGCATGTTTATTGGGGTAGGGGCAAATTTTTGCGTTGTGTCCAGGAAGAGGCTGGAAGGCTTCATTTCCAAGTAGGGATTTTTGATTCTAAATACACACACTTTGGCTTTGGGCAACCAAATTTCAGGGGAAAACATCCCTGTCTGATGGAGGACCAGGCTTTGGATGAGCTCCAGCACTCTTGGTGACAGGTCAACATCCCCCCCAAAAGAGCTGATGCCATGTCCCCAGTTATGGGCAAGCAGGAAGATAAAAGGGCAGTGGGGACTGCATGGGGCTGCTGCTCCGTTACTTTGCATAGGGTTGCGTGTGGGTTTGCACAGAAGTATTTACACATTGCAGTTTATGAGAGCTTGAAATAGGATGCTCCAATGTAACTGGTTTTATTTTCGGCTGGCAGGAAATGTAATGAGGACCAGGACTACAGACACATAAAAGATCATTCCCCTTTTTTTTTTTTTTTCCAGGCTCCCACATGGTACTGCAAATAAACAAGGGGAAATAATTGCAATCAATCCATTAGGTTTAATCTGCTTCCTCTTAATCTCCATCCTCCCCTGGGAAAAAAGCTGGAGCAGAGAAGAGGAGCAGAGCCAGGCTGAAAGCAGAGCTGGAAGGTGTCTGCCTGCAGCACCCAGAAAAAGTTGGACCTATAGGCAGAATTGGGGTGTGGGTGTGTGTGTGTGTTGGGGGGGGGAGGGGGGTGTCAATGTGTACCCTTCACTCCTACACTGTCCCCATATCCATGGCTGAAGCAGTACTTCAGAGGGGGAGCTTTGCTAGGTGGTCTTCATGTGCAGGGTCAGCTGCAGTAGATGGTCCTTGGGGAGGGCAATCTGATTTATGATTAGTTCAGGAGGTGAAAAAAAAAAAAAAAAAGAAAAAGGAATAATAAGATCTGGAAAGGAGTCTGATGTTTGCATGGGCTGCTGAGCAAGGCTTTGGGAAGGGTGCTGGGAAGCTTCCTTCCCCTCATTTATGGGTATCTGGAGAGGGAGAGGTCAACCCCAGGCTTAACCTCACCTCCGCTGCAGTGCTCAGTAGGGGACAAAGAAGGGCAGCTGTAAGCACTGGGACATAGGGACAGGACTGGACCCAAACTCACTCTCCAGTCACATGCCATTGCTTGGCTGAGCCATCTCATCCCTGGCACAGGGTCTGAGATAAAGCCTGAACCTCCACAAGCCATGGAATGGGGCCATCACCCCTCTCATTCCCCATGTCTTAGCAGATGCCTCCAGCCTATCCCATCCCTGGGGGTGGGGGTGCACTGCCTCCTGGGCACAGCCCTGTCCTCAAACCTCACCAGTCACTGAGAAAAAGAGAAATAAAACTAACCCCCCCTCCACAATGTATCAATATGCTTTCACCCCATGCATGAGCAGGGAGCTGCAGCCCTCCTTCTGTGTAGGAACAACGATGAGAATGGAGCTTCCAGAATTGCAGCAGGGCTTTACACGTGAAACAACAGCTCGCAGCACCCAGCTGCAGCTGAGGAGCGCTAATCTCACCTCCATTTCTTCCCCAAGCATCTGTCTGCCTCCACAGAGGAGACAAGCAAATGCTCCTGCAGGTCACCCCAAGGCTATGATGGGGACAGCAGGTGCAGGGCAGGGGGGATTTGGGGCACTCAGGTCCTGACCTCACCAGGGCACCATGAGCTGCCAGCAGTGCCTGCAGCAGCAGAGCTCAGCTCCCCCCCTTCCACCCCCAGGCAGAAATCTGCCCACCATATGGGCTGCATTCCCCCGTAATGGGAAGCAGGCATTGCATCACAAGGGGCTGTGCTGTCCCATCAGCTAGGCTCAGGAAAATGTGCATGGCCTGAGCCTCTGTGATTCTTGATGCTGGTTCATGTCTTCAAGCCCCAGCAGAAAGCAGTGCTAGGGTTGAAATGGGATAAGCCTGGCCCCAGAGGGCAGAAGCAGTGTGTCCAGTGACTTCCAAGGCAGAACAGAACAGGGAGAAAGGTGACTCAGGGTGTCTCTACATGGACAGGGGACACAGGGGGGCAGGGTGCAGATGTCCTGGCACAAGGAGTTGTGAGATGAGGACGTCTGGGTGGGGACAGAGCCAACACCATCCCCTGCAGCCACAAAGCCACTCTAATGTCATGCAGCCAACAGACAGCCCTCCCTCACTCATACGTGAAGGATTGTCCATATGACAAACAAAGCACAACCCACCTCACCCCCTTAGACATGGGGAAAACCCCTTCATCATGCACAGGGCAGCAAAGAGAGAGGGGAGATCTGCTCTGCCCCTCCTCACACCTAAATATCTCCCAGGTGACCCTGCTTGGCCACAGCCAGAAATAAAGCATGGGGATGGGAGGAGAGGTCTGGGTTTTAATGGATGTGGCCCTGCAAGCAGGGAGAGGGAAACAGCCCCAGGTGGGGTGCATTTAGGTAGAGAATTAATGGTGGAGGCAGTGTGAGAGTTGATACCTCAGCAAGGCAATGGTCTCCATGTACGTGCAGCTCCTATTGATGCTGTTGAATCATCTCTGTAAGTGCGTGAGGGGTATGAAACATTGCCCAAAACATGCTGAGAAAACCCAGATCCAGGAAGCTGAGAGTAAGGATGCAAAGGAGACACTCAGCAAACCCCATGGCAACCCTCAGCTAGGAAAGCCTGGGGATAAATGGGGGACATGTTTTCCCTCAAAGCATTGCTGTGAAATGCAGTTTGCTGCTGCACCACTGATGCAAGATGCAGTGACCGTTTGCAGATGCTGCCAAGGAGCCACTGGGGCGAACCACAGAGCTCTGCTTTGCATGAGGACAGCGGGCTGCCAGCAGTGCCCTGCTATGGAGAGGCCCTATGGCCAAGCAACGGCACCGCAGCACCGAGAGGGTCTGTAGGAAACCTGCCAGCAGCTCATTTTCCTGCTCTTTTAATTATTTCCTTTATTTTAGTATGAAAGGAGAAAGAGGAGTTGGGGGGGTGAATGATTTACGGAGACCGGGAGAAAGTGGCCGTGCTGGTTTCCTTCCAAACACAGCTGAAGACAAAATCACCATGAGCAGGAAAAAGCCTCCCCAGGACCTGGCAGGGATGACTTTCTCCTGTTTCAAAGGCAGCGTGGGACAGATGAGGGAGATTTTCATTCCCAGGCAAATGGAAGTCCGGCTCCGCGCCCACCGCGGGATGGGACTGCTCCAAAGAGACGGGAAAAGTCCTCTGCTCAGGAGCAAAAAGCAGCTGAGACCCAGACCTGGGCTGCAAGGTGGCTAACAGGGCTCTCATTACTTTGAAAGGTGGAAAAAGCAGCACGGTGCATTTGCTGCAGTCCTGGGCTGACTCATTTTTCCCATCTGAAAGACAAAGCGGACGTAAATCCTGCTCAGATACCAGCTCCCAGGTTCGTTTATTACTGTCTCGTTTTAGAATAAATATTTTATCCTTTTTTATCTCCAGCTGCTGTGTGTTGGAAACGTCTCCTTTTTGTAGTCAAGAGGGAAAAATATATATATATAAATAAAGAAAGAACAACCAAGAATGAAATTTTCATTAGATGCAAAACGAGACTTTCCCGTGCTGCCGAGCGCAGCCCCCGCTCCCAGCTGACGGCCGCTGGAGTTTTGCTGCACAAAACTACCGGATTAAGTTCTCAGGAATAAGGAGTTCTGGTTTTGTGAGTGGGGCAGGCGCCAGGAGGGTCGTGGGAAGGCAGTGGGGATGGCAGCCCCCTCCCCACCCCGGGCACATCCCTGCCACCCTCAGCGCTCAGGGCTGGGGCAGTCTGTCTTTAAGCTCAAATCCATCCCACGCAAATTTGTTTTTCCCCTGCGCGGCTCCGGAGCTGGAAGGGTTTTGTTCCATCTCTAATTGCTACAGACCTGCTTTGCAGCCTGGAATAATCAGGGTTTTTCTGCAGAGATGCTTCGGTTCAGCGCTGGAAAGCACCCAAAGGATCGCTCACACGGCTGCAAGGTCAGAGCCTGGAGGTGGAGAACAGTTGCAGATCCACACATGGATTTCAGCACCATTCAGGTTTTCCCAAACATCCCATGGGAAGCAGCACCCAGCAGTGGGCTGAGCCTGCCCGTGCCTTGCAGCACTGAGTGATGGCTTCTAAGCTGAAACACGATGCAGGAGGGCAGCCTGGGTTGGGGATGTGTTAATTATTATGAGTGCAATGAGGGAAATTAGTGAGGGGGGGATGAGAGTCACACAGTGCTGGCAGCGGAGCTGGTGGGAGCACAGTGATGGGACTGCAGCACCCATAGACCCTCACCCACCCAGCCAGGATCCCCACCCATCTCTGAGTCCGATGGGTCCCCTGGCCCCACACTGCACAGGGACACGGGGGCATCCATGCCTGCTCCCATCCGTGAGTCTGATGGGTGTCACAGTCCCACACCATGCATGGGGATGATGGGCAAAAAGCACGGTCCTGCTGGGGGTGGATCACAGCTACACACCTCTGAGAGAGGGGGAGGGAAATACCCCCCATGGCAGAGCTGCCTGCACAGCCCCAGGAAAGCACCGCCAAACAAACAATTTCCTCCCAAAGAACCTCAATTTTACACACGGAGTGAAAGGATTGAGACATTTCATGATTGAGCCCAGGCTAAGAGTTCCTGGGAATTGCCTGCGCAACCATATGGATTTGTTCCATGGCTTAAAAAACACAAACACAAAACCCCAAAGACACCACCCCCCACCCAACCCAGCCCCAGCTTCCCACCCCCTTCCTTCCTCCCCTCTGCTCAGAACACGCCAGGGCTGCTGGTTTCAATTAGCTCCATGATTAACTTTCTTCGTTTTATGGGCAGCTCCTGCCAGGCGCCCCATTGCCACCCCATTGCTGGTGGGGGCACGGTGATGACTGTGTCCCTGCCCCACTGGCGATGGGGTGGGTGAAGCTTTTTCAGCTCAGCATCCTGCGTGGTGAATGATGGCAGGCAGGGAAAACAAAAGGAAAAGGGAGAGAAGGAGAAAAAGGAGATGGAGGCAGAGAAAAGTGATGGATGGGGGTCAGGAAGGGCTGGGCAAGGTGGGATTTGGAGAGGGAGGGAGTGGGGGACCTAACGCTGCTTTGACACACACAGCTGCTGGGGGCACAGGGGAGGTGTGAAAGGTGAGGGCAGCAGGTGAAGGGCTTTATCTCATTGCTCCCACAATGCTCATGGCCTGGGATTCAGACCCCCCAGACCCCCCTAGGGTTTAGCCCCATGGCACCTCTGTTCCCCCCACAATACCCTGTACCCATAGGAACCCAGCATTGCCCAGTACTTCTCCCTGCTCCAGGAGAAAGGAGGGCCCCTGACCCCCATAGCTCGCCCCCCCCCCCAGACTCTCCCTCACTGCAGGGTCCCCTCGCCAGCTGCGCTGCCGTCCCAACCCCAGCTATAAATCCTCCCCCAACATCGAACAGGCGCTAGAAACTGATTTAATTCTCATTTCCTTCTCTCATCTCAAGATTGAGCCTTTAATCCCCACAAGCCAGCACTCCCAGACCACTCATTCCCTCTTTCCCTCCCCGTCCCCCTGCCAGCATCCCATTGGGACTGGGCAGTGAGAAGGGCCACCTGGGCTCCAGCATTATTTGCCCCCTTCCCCACTGTTCATTTGCCAGGGAAATGAATCTATGCAGCTTCTTGGGGATGGGGGGGACACAGAGTGACACCTGTGGTGTCCCAATGTAGGGCTGGCTTTGCTCAGCAGCCCCATTGTTCCCTGCAAATGTGACACAAGGATGCTGCGCATCCCACGCATCCGTGCGGCTGTGCTGAGCGATGCACAAGCTGGAAGTCAGAGCTTGGCCCAGGCAGCGTGCACTCAATTAGCAGATTGGAGCATCGCTGAGAGCCAGGAAGCCTCAGAGAAGGTTTCTGCCAAAATTTGCATCTCAGCCCCTCGTTGCATGATCCACCACCACATCCAGTCTTCTGCTCGCAGCCTCAGCTCTGCTAATTGCTAATGCTGGGTTGAGATGGGACAGAGTGAAGTGGGAGAAAAATGGGTCCTGAGAATGTATGTTGGGCTCTGAAATCTGACCAAAACATGAAGGTGGCTGAATCCAGAAGCTGGAAATTCCAGCTTGGAGGAGATGGCAGGTGGAGGCTGCAGATCATCAGTACAAAAGCAATGGGGAGCTGGGGTGGGGGAGCAGAGGTGTCCTGTACCCAAACTGGGGATGCAGGGGACAATAGGGGCAGGGACACAAGGTGGGACAGGGGTCTTTCTGCACCTCAGGTCTGCCTTTGTCCCAAGTAAAGGCAGTCACCTGTGTTACCAGATGTCATTCACCTCACCTCTCCTGCCAGCACTGTCTCTCACAGTGCTTTCATCACATAGAGCAGAGATAACTCCTACCCAGAGCTGAAGATAAGATCAGGTCGGCAGTGCTTGGGACACCTGAAACCAGAGTGCTTTTCTGGTGCCTTCTGCCTTTTTGCAGCCCAGCTCCCTCCCATCACTGCATGGGATAGCACAGCCCCAAGTGGCTCCAGCAAGGCTTCTGGTGCTTGTGTGGCTTCTTTGTGCTCTCCTTCTGCACGTGAGGGATGAAATGGGGATCCTTTCAGCATGTCACATCCCATGGGGCTGCAGGCAATTGGATGCTGAGAGCTTGGGAAGCCGGGTTGCTTCCCCACGAGGCCGCTGCAATGTTTGAGTATGGGGTCCCTGTGCCTTGAGCCCATCCTCCCACCTCCCACAGGAAGCAGCTCCTGTTTGCATAGAGTGAGCCCCAAAATGCTGCTCAACCCTATGGGCAGTGCCAGGTGGGCACCAGAGCTCCAGGTCCTGGCTGGGACTTGGTCCTGCAGCATGGGATCACTGCATGGAATGCACCATCCCCTGGGGCTGCTCGCTTTGAACCAACCCTTGGTGGGTGCAGAGGGCTGGGCAGCAGCAGGCGGGCGCTTTTCATCAGCCCAGAGTCACTCAAACGACGACTTTGTTCCCCAGAGAGACCTGCCCTTTCTTTGAAGTCACTACGAGTCCCCTAAAAAAAGGAGTCTTTTATGGGAAGGATAATTACTCCTCATTGCACTGGGGAGAAAGAATCAAAGGCGAACAGCCTCCGGAGCATCTTCTGTGGGTAGAAGTGTTGTCTCTGGCTGCCCCCACCCCGCGGCTGCCTCGGTCACCTCTCGGTTTTCATTCATGATGTTCCCAAAATAACTTTGCCTTTCTCATCAGGACAGGAAGCTGTAAGAAGCAAATCCAACCCTGAGCCTGCTCAGAACGCTGATTCCTTCGGTGTGCCGGGTCAGCTGAGGCTGCCAGCATTTGGGTAAGCAAAAACAGCAGAAAGGGCTTTTTAATTTCCTTGAAGCACAGCAAGTTGTCCGAATTTTGGCACCAACGTTGCTCTGCGCTGAATTCACTCGCAGCATCCAGCTCCCAGCAGGTTGCATTTCAGTGGATCTGAGCCTTCATTTTGAAGCTGTGCATCACAGAGTTTCAGTGCTGACCACCTATGGGGTTTCCACAACCCCGTGCCCTCCCTTGATCCCAGCAGCATCTCAAAAATTTAACACTATGCATCCTCACTGTCCATTGGGCTGGAAAGTGCTGGTGCTGTGGGGTGAAATGGGGCATGGGGCGGGGAGGTTTGCTGGTCAAGCACAAGAACCTTTGGCCAACTCAATGGAGGGGTGGCCAACCCAAGGAGGTGGAGTCATCGCCCCGGATGTGTTCAAGAAACATTTAGATGTTGTACTGAAGGATGTGGTTTAGTGGGAGATACTGGTGATAGGTGAATGGTTGGACTGGATGATCTTAGAGGTCTTTTCCAACCTTGGTGGTTCTATAAGGAAGGGTTGGCCAACTCAGGGGAAGGCTACCATTGGGAATTGGGAACCTCTGCGTTCTGGCTGTGGGGTGCTGGCTGTGAGGCTGATCTGGTGCTGAACGAAGGATGTCCCCAGTGTGGGTGGCTGTGATGCAGGGTTTGGATGCTGCCACGTGGGGAGCACACAGGGACAACATTGGCCAGGTGCACAGAGCAGAGCCACGCTGAGCACCCACTGCTCCTCCACTCCCCCAGAGGCTTGTAGGGAGGGGTTTGGCCAGGCTGCAATCACACAGCGCTGTGACTGTTGCAGTCCATGGGCTGGAGCACATAGCATCCTATGGCAAGGGGTGGATGAAGCCTTTGCCCTCAGCCCAACTGCAGCAAGGGCTCAGAGCAACTGCAGCAAGGGCAGAAACCACCAACCTGAGCGAGCAGCTCCATCTCTGCGTGCAGGAGGTGGCACTGTGCACAGCCCCGAGAGGCACAGCTTCACACAGCACATCTGGAATGGGATGCACACATCTGCCCGCCGCCCTCCAGCTGTGCTGTGATGCACAGAGACAACCACAACCCTCCCCCCCACAGCCCCCTGGGACGGCCGTGATCCAGCACTGATGGAGAACTAATATTTTCACAAGTTTCCCAGAGAGCACAAAGGGAGCCGGGCCTCCGCGGCTGCCGGCACATCGGAAACATTCACTTTCCCCATCTCTTTTACACGCCTGTTATGCAGTGGTTTTAAGACACTCCTGACCCAGGCTGTCATATTTTAAGACTTCATATTCAGCGCTGCAGGAGCTGTTTGGGCGAGACGGAGCTCTGTGTGCGTGCATGGAAAAGCACCGCCACCATAAAACCACATGGGAGCATTTTCTTCTCTCAAAGGACAACAAAAAATGCATTAATGGATTATTATTATTAAGCTGGAGGAGTGACAAATAATCCACCTCCGAAGAATTCCGTAGTGAGAAACAGCTGTGTAGCATTCGGTCATAGCAAATTGTTTTGCAAAGCCCAGCAGCTGGCCAGCATGGAGCAAAAGAAGGGGGAAAGGAGGGTCTGCATCCTGAAAATGATTCATCCACCAGGTGAATCGGTTTGCTCTTTGGTTAAATGATTGGCACCAGAAATAGGTGTTCGATGAATTTGCAGCGGATAAATAGATGAGAGGGGAAAAGCTGAAGTCTGGCCAAGGCTCAGCACCATCCTACTGAAATCTGGTGTTGGTAACAGAGCTCCAATCTAAATATGTTCCACATGAGTTTGTGTTTCTCTTGCAGCGGGATGCAGCAGCAGGAACTCAAAAAGTGACCTCAAGACTTTCACTGGGATTGAGAAATCTCTGCCCAGCTCGTTGGCTCCTCTCCCCCTACAAATGGACAGAGAACAAAGGAGCATCATCTGTGCACGAGCATTGCAAGTCGCAGTTCATCTCAAGATAGAGCCTGAGATTTCCCAACTCCTGCTGCCACGCATCTCTTTCCTTAATCAAATGGAAAATGACTCAAGAGGCAAAAAAAACACAAAACCAAACACCCATCTGTGTGACCTTCAGTTGCCCGTTGGGGACGTGGAGCCTTTCTGGGCACAACAGCAGGGAAGCAGCCGCTCGCTCCCAGCGCTGCCTCTTCAATCCGGCACCGAGACGCGACGCTGTGATTTTGTTAATTAAAACGTCTCCGTCTGCTCGATGTGTGCAGGGACAGAGCGTGGGGATGTGACAGCAGAGCGGCCCCGCTGGCTGTTGCTGACACACGCAAAATGAAAAGGAGCGATGCTGGGGATGGAAATGAAGCGTTCTGAAGGAAGGATTGATGCTTCTGCTCCCGGCCCTGCAGGCGTTGTGTCTCAGGCTGTCACTTTGGTTCTCTGACCCCAAGCTCCTGGTGCTGTGGGATCCGTTTGTCCGTCCCCAAAAGCTGACACCACACTGTGATGCTTTCGACACCCATCAAACGCCACATCCCCACCTGCTTCCCCTCCGCTGGCAGCTGAGCAAAGCCCTCCTCTTCTCCAGCTCCTGGTTTATATCTGGAGTTGGAAGAGCCTGGAAACATCCCCGTCACCTTCCTGTGTCCCCAGTCCCCAGTTCTGTACACCCTGAGGCTTTGGGCACCCCCAGCACAGCCTTACCCAGTGAGATGGAGCAAGGCAGCAGTGTGGTCTCCTCCTAGGAAAATCCAGCAGTGGGCTCCTGTACCAGAGGTGTGATGCAGAACTCGTAGGAGATTTTACATGATTTTATTCACTGTTTCCTCCCCTCCTGGCTGACACCCCGCTCCATACCTGCTGTGCCTGCAGGGCTCCTGGCTCTGCTCTCTCACCCATTCCGTGCTGCAGCCTTCATTGGATGTTCCGACTGGGAAAGAGCTCACCTGGACCCACAACATGTTCAGCACTTTGCTAGGACCGAGGGGAAAGGAAAACACAGCTTTGTTACCCCTAATTGGAACAAACCCACAGACCTCTCCTTGGCCCCTGGCAGCAGCAAGCACTTCCCAAGGAAACCAAGAGCACTCCCTACACCTTTCAGCCTCCTCCATATTAATTTAAAACCAATTAAACTCCATCACACCTGGCTTCCTCCCCATCTCCCCCCTCAGTGGATGCAGGTGAGCAGGGCTTGGGGGTGGACACAGCCTTGAGCACCGTGCAAACACCCCCTCTCCTCCCCCCTGGGAGCTGTAAGGAGCTTTTATCAGCTTGGATGGGATTTCTAGCGGAAGGAAGATAACGGATACAGCTTTTCCAAGGGAAAAAATAAACAGCCCCAACGATGGAGACAATGCTGCTGGGTTTTACTGCTCTGTAAATCAACCCCCCCCCAGCCCCAGGGTAAATCATCGCCTCCTCTCAAACAAAGTCCAGTTCTGGGACAATGGGAACTGAGGGAAACATTATCCCATTTTCCGTCTCTGTTCCCCCCCCTTGGGAGGAGACTTGGGTTTTTCAGTGAAAGGCACCGCAGATATTTGGGGGGGTTGGATTTTGGCAGCCGGCACCTCCCCTGCTTTCCATCAGCTGCAAACTCTCCGGTTCCCAACGAGGGGAAGAAACAAATAAATAAAAGCTGCTATAAAAGCAGGCACGTTCTGCAAAGATTTGGGGTGACAGAAAACCTCAGCTTCCTGTTTATAACCAAAAGAAAAGTTGGAGGGGGGTAATATTTTGATGAACTTTAATCCACTCCACTCTCTGAACTGCCTTTGCACAAATGACCCTGTGGTTTGGCTCTGTCCCGTACTGCCTGTGTTCCCTGGGATGCTCCAGAAGCACCTCCACCTCTTCTGCCCCATAGAGAGAAGAAGAGCTGAGGACAAATGGGTGCAGCTTGAAGGAGGTACAGGGGTCCCAAACTGCTGTGCATCCTGGGCACAGAGAGGGCTGGAGGCGACCTGGATGCAATAACTCATAGAAAGAGCCCGTGCTGGTGCCTCCGCAGACAGCACAGAGTTCAGATGTGAAATCATCCCCCCCTCCCCTAAAGAAATGCCTTTTCCCTGTGACATGAGCAAGGCCTGGCAGGCAGCAGCTGGGATAGCTCAGATTTACCTCCTACCTCCCATCACTCCCACTTCCAGGTCGGTGATTAGCATGTCCCATCTCCCCAAGCTGTGCTCACTGCTTGCAGATGTTTCTTGCTTAGCAGCAATAGAATCACCCTCCCAGGGGCTGAGGCTGCGTTGCTCCCTGTGCTGCCAGAGGGTGACAGCCCCATACCCAGCACGTAGTGGGATCACAATGGGACTGCACTGATTTTCCCATCTTTGAGGCAGAAAGTGGCTGCTTCCTGCACCTGTGCACCAACCTCTGCATTTCTGCACCAGTTCACAAATTCAGCCTGAATGTTCCATAGGAAGGCAGCCAGCAGGACCTGCTTGCACCATGCACTGCCATCAGCAATGGTGACAAACCTCATTCTGCCAGCAGGACAGTGCTGTGGGAGTGGGGTACCCAACTCCTCTCTCAAATTTCTCCATTCTCTATATTTTGGGGCTCGTGGCCCCATTTCCAGCATGGATGAGATGCAGGGACCTCCCCTTGCTGAACCCAGGATGGCTGCAGCTCTGTCCCCACCCCGGATCCATTTTGGATCAATGCATGTCTAGGCAGGAGGTGAAAGGTGAACACATTAAAATACACTTAGCAAACACCATCTGCAGAGCTGGTGAGAAGGTGAAGGCAAGAAATCATTGTCCCGGAAGGCACAGTGGGAGAGAGCTTCATCCCATGGGTGATAAATGCGTGGATGTGCTGAGCTCCCAGCAGTGAACTCAAAAGGAGTAAAGAGCAGAGGAACTGTGCTGTGGGTGAGGGGAACTGCAGAGCAGAAAGCAGAAATTGCATGGGAAAAGGTTTTTGGCTAAGACAGCCAAAGCCCTGCATCTATCCCAGTCAATCTGTCCCCAAAGTCAGGCACTTTATGCCAAATGCTGAGGGTGGAGAGGCCACAGCTTGCACCTGATGGCACCCAAATCCAGGCCTTGTCCTGCTCACTGCATTGCAGAGAGCCATGTCCAAAGCAACAGAGCCAAGGGAAAGTTGGGATCAGTGCTCAAAGCAGGACTGATGGGGACAAGAGGGAGGTGGTTTGGATTCAACAAAGCATCACTGCAGAGCATTGCGCAGGGCTGCCAGGAGCATCCATTGATCGGGGGAATTTATTCCCTGAGGACTTACAGGAAATGGTTTGAATCAATTTAGCCCCAATTATCACACCCGTCACATAAGAGCAGGGGAAGAAATAGCTTTTCCAGGCAGCAGAAACCTCTTACAAAGGCGTGCTACCCGAAGGAGAGCTCACAGGGATCCTTGAGGATGCCCCAGTATCTCCAACAAAGAGCTTAAGTCCTCAAAAAAGAATAAAGCAACCCCACTGGGGAACAGCCCAGCATCTCCATGTAGGACTTCTGGCTCTGCTAGAGGGCAGAGCAGCTTCCCAAACCCATGGAAACATTTTTGTGCCTTTACAAAAAGGAACCTCAGTTACAAAGCGCCCAACCCTGAGCTGCTGGAGGCGAAGCTGTCCCACTGCATCCCCAGCTCAGGGATGGGATCATGTGCAGCAGTGACAGCCCCTCTTGTAGCAACTGCACCTGAGGGGTTGTGCTTCATTCTAACATGGAGAAAAGGGGGGGGGGGGGGGGGGGGGAAATTAAGGATGGTAGATTTTTTGGCACCTGGATCTCAAAAGCTTGCACGGAGCAGAAGGGAGCACTGAGGAGGTTGGTGGCTGTGCAGCAGCAAGGTGGTGCTGGTTCTTGGTTTATGAGCACTTAATGCCTCTCAGTTGTTTTTGCAGAGCAAATCAGGCAGCAGAACTCCATGCAAAGGGTGGCCATGGGCTGGGCTCATTGCCCACAGGGATGTCAGCACCAGGAAACACCGCAGCCCCATTTTGTGTTACAAACACCACTCGTGCCTTAGTGGGATTTGGGCACAGAGCACTTTGGGGAATGAGGACGCGCACCCCAAAACTGTACTCAGGAGATCTCCCCACAGCTGGCACTGCTCCACGGGAGGCAGCCAGGGATGAGGGGATGATGCTCTCCAAAGGAGGCACTGAGACCTATTTGGCTCTGTCCCCATGCCACACTGGCTGTGGGACAGCAGGACAGGGCCACCTGCCCGCGTGGCATCGCCATTAGCTGCCAGCTGTGAGGTCGGAGCACGGGGATTTTAACTTCAGAAGAAGAAATCAGCAGTGAAACAAAAGACAGAGGGATGCCCAAGCAGTACTGTCGGGGAGGAGCAGGGAACCTGCAATGCTCCCAGTGCTGGGGTCACCACCTGCAGGGACCCGCCAGTGCCTCTGGGATAGGCGAGACCCAAGCACCATCAGCTCCAGCAGAGTGCATCCAGAGACCCAACTCAGAGGGCAAAGCTATCAGCAGAGGGAAACATCCCCCAGAGACCTCCCACCAGCAGCCAAATCCCAGCTCCCTGAAGAGCAGCCTCTCCTCCAGCACACAGCACAACCAGGCCTCCAGGCACTCGGGTAAACACTCCGTTCCTCCAGAAGGAGCCAGGAATTCATGTGACCCACACTATTTATTTGTGGAAGTTCATTTCTCCCATCCTGGCACTGCTCATCCCGCTTTCACACTGACTTTAACTCCGAGACCAAAAATCACTGACCCTTTGTGTTTAACCCCTCAGTGCCTGGGGTCCTGGGCGAGGAGACAGCCAGCATCACTGAGATTCTGAATGCATGCAGATGGGAATCCTATAAATACTCCTGACCGTTCCCTACCCTCTTGGATCCTTCCAGCAGCCCTGCCTCCTCCGTGCCTTTCCCAGCCCTGCTGTCTGCTTCTTGCTACCTTTTCCCTCCTGACCACGTTTGGGCCCCCATTCTCTCACAGTCACAAGACTTGGGGGGCTGCAGGGAGAGCTGGGCATTGCGCCGTGGATGTGTTATTATTCTTGGCCCCTGCTGGAGGGGAATGTGCTGCCAGCAGAGCCTGGGGGGCCGGGCTGATAGCAGGAGCAGATACTGGGAGCTGAGTGCAGTCACAAAACATCTGGATGGAGCAGCACAGCACCGAAATGCCCGGAGTCAGTGGGCACAAAGAGGGACCAAACATCCCTCCTCTCTTTCCCATCTCCTGGGATTTATCCCTCCCCAGTTCCTGGAGCAGCTCAGCGCAGTGCCCATAGAGCAGACACAGACATCATGCCCTCCTGGCTCTCTCCAAATTGGCCGTGGGACAAGCATGCTGCTCCCTGCCCCCCTTTTACTGGAAAACACTCATCTCCCAACAGGAGTCATTTGACAAAAAGGAAAGGCCATCTCTGGACACTTTTCTTGCAAAATGATGTCACTTCACCTTGCTTACCCCAGGTCATCAGCTTGTGTGACCCCATCAGCACCGGCAATCCTGATGGCAAACCCTTCTGCTCCCAAACGTCACCTCCCATGGTGAGGCCCACCACGTTGGCTGCACCCGAGCTGCACTCACACTGGGGGTATTTCCAGGCCTGCCTCTTCCCAAACACCATGGGAAGGGATGAGTGGAAAGTGCCTCTCTCCCTTTCGTTCCCAGAAAGGATGTTTTGGCTGGGAAGGAACTCATTGCACTGCTCAGCCACGCTGGGAGCCAAGTCCCAAGATTTGGCTTGGTGAGGAGGTCACAAGAGCTGACCCCATTCAACTGCTCATAGCCAGGGGGGCTGGGAGTCCTAGGGGCCATGAGCCGTGCAGGTCATGAGCCACAGCCCCAGCAGCCTTGCAGCCACGTGCTGGGTGCACACTGAGCCCCACACCACACACAGGGATCCCCAGAGCATCCACGATCCCGAGCAATGCGAGCTCAGTAAGATCGCAGCCATCTGGCTTCGCTTTCTGCTACGGAGCTCCAGACTGAGCAAAGAGAAAATAAAGGATAAAGCCATCAATTGAGACAAACTCGCCCCAGCCCTCACCCATCGGTGCAGGGGCACGGCCAACCCTTGACTCAGAGCTCCAAAGCCTTCAAAGGGCTCTTTGTCTGCAGCATCCCCACCAGCATCAGCCCAACCACAGTGCGAAGCTGCCTGCAGGAAGGGATGCAGGCAGTGGGGATGCTGCTGGGCCCCCTGGGCATCCGTGCTGTCACTGGGCTCCTTCCACAGCATCACCAGCACAGCACCGTCCTCCCACAGGCAGCAAAGCATCCGGCAGCTCTGCTCGCCTACATCAGGCTGAAACATCTTTGGATAGCTGTGCATGGGAAACACACACGCTGCTGGATTTAAGCAACCACTGGAGCCATTCCTCCCCTGGGATTTGGGGCACCAGTGCCGGCAGAGCAGCCAGGACCCCCCTGATCCCACTCTCAGGAGCCAGAAACCAGGAACTGCTCCCTCCAAAGCAACCTGCCGCTCTCACAGTCCCAAGCTGTGATTTATTCCATCAATCTTTGGATTGAGTCCTACATACATTTCCAGTTTCCCTGGGAGGTTCGGAGTTTTTCCTTCCCCCCTCCACACGCTCCCTTTGGCATCAGCTGTGCTTTTGGATGGGGAGGAGGGGAGTGGGGAAAGCAGCCGGAATCGGATTGCAACCTTCACACGTTTCCAGGATTTTGGAGCCGTATTTCCCACCATGAAGGCTGCAAACCTTAATCTGTCAGGGCCACCTAAACAGAAACACATGGCTGCAGCTCAGCTTGCCAGCGAGCGACAATAAAGGGAGGAATCAAAGCAAGGGAGAAATTAAAGGAATCACCCATGGGAGTGAGGGGTGAGGCAGAGACAGTGTGGGGCAGCCAGCCTGGGATGTGGGCAATTTGATGCCTTTTGCAAAAAATGGGAGATGAAAGATATTTGGAGCTGTAAAGGAGGGGAATTTGAAGCCTGTACAACATGGAGTGGGCAGGAACATGGGACAGGCCGAGGGACTGGGGGTCCACGATGCCTGAGGACTGGATGATGCCCTGTGCAATGGGGGAAACTGGGGACAGCAGCATCAAAACAGGAGCTTGCATGTGGGCTGTGCATCCTTACATACCATTCCAGGGAAAAAATCCCACAGAAGTACTTAAAATATTTGCATTAAGTATCCAACAAGCCTATCAGGATTAATAGCATTACAGCAAATACCAGACAAATTAATAACCATTAGATCGTCATGTAAAAGCACTCCTGGAGCTGGCTGCCCTAAGCCTCGCTGTAAATCACTTTGCTATCAGCAGCCAATCCTTTGTTCAGGATCTGAGCTCTCCTTTTAGCAGCAGCACCTCACAGTGCAGATAAGGGCATCCCCCACAGCACCGTGCATTGCATTGAGTGGGCACTGCCCAGCACTGGGAGGGAAACCACAGCTGGAACCGTGCAAAACCAAATGGGTTTGCATCAGTGACACATTGCAGCACCCAGTTCTGCCCCACCTGCTGTCCTGCATGGGGCTGAGCTTGCAGAAAGATGCCCACACATTGCCCGGGGAGGAGGAGGGATGCTTTGGGGTTAATGGAGCACTGGGAAGGATGCAGCTGATTCCCAGCTGCCATAAATCCATGACCTGCTCCATGTAACCCACCACCCTGGCACTGTTCCCTCCCCATTCCCACCCTCTGAGGCGATGGCAGCGGCAGTTCTGCAGCTGGGGGTGTGCAGAGAACCCTTCAGGCTCAGCCCTTTGAAATTAGGAACGGTCGTAGAATCACAGAGCAGCTTGGGTTGAAAGGGATCTCAAAGACCATCTGGGGCCAGGCAAGGCTTCCCTGATACGTAACAGAGAAGCAGAAGGGCACGGGATGGAGAGAGTTCACTCTCCCAAAGCAATTACATCACCCCGCCTCCCGAATAGCTCTGCAAGTTGACCTCCGCCACGTTCAATCCCTGAGATTAATTACCAGGGTTAATCACAGCTCTAATAGCCAGCTTAGTCAGCATTACGACACCTCATCCTGCGGCTCTGCTGCTTACCTGGAAATACAACCCTGCCCTTTCCTGACCCATCTGGGCAGAGAAGCTCCTGCCTTCCTGGGAGCGCTGTATCAGCCAGGATTTACTTTATTTTTTCACACCATTATGGTTTTTCTCCCTGCCCTTAGGCTCAATCACCCATTCAACCCATCCCAGCCACTATTTCTTCCAGTTCAACCAGCATCTGCCTCCATTCCCAATGTCCCACCGAGCGGCAGAGCCTTTGTCACACACACCTGACCCCCCAACCCATGCCATCACATCCCCACTGAATGGGGACGGACCCATCCCAAACCCACAGCCCAACCGCTGCCCTCCGAGCTGACAGATGTTTCCTATAAATAACCAAACAAGGAGCACAAAAGCTGCAGAAATACGGAGCGCAAATCCAATTAGGTTGGAAACATTCCTTGCTGGGCGAGCAAAGGGTCTGCGGTTAATCAGCTCGCACGGTGCATCACGATGGGAGCAAGGGAGGGATTTGGGTCCTGCATTCATCCTCAAACCCAGCTGGATGGGGCAGAGAAAGCTGTGATCCATCCCCATCTCTCTGTCTGCTTTAGAAGCAAGAATGTGAAAACCTGAGCCAAAAAGGGGAATTCGCCAAGGGAAGAAGGGGAAAGAGAGCTTTGGAGTTTTGCTTTATTTCCTATAATAAGGATTGATTTCTCTCCCGCTGCGCTCTTGGATTTTGGCTCGGGATCTGGGGCTTCTCCAGGAGCCGGCCTGCAGGGTGGGTTTCACTTAAATGGACAATTTGTTGCCTTAATGCTCTGCAACCTCAAAAGCCACAGCGCAGTGGGGCTGTGTGGCTGCTCCTTTCCCATCTCAGGTCAGAGCCATCCAGGAACCACAGCATTGCAGTGCCACGAGCTTCTCAAAGACCACCCCAATGACTTTCGGTGTTCAAGGGGGGGTAACCTCAGAAGAGATCTTAAAAGCAGCCCCAAACCCCAGCGCAAAAATCTGTTAATCCAGCAGCAGGAGTCTGGCTAAGACACAGCAGTGGAGAGGCTGAAGTGGAGCAAATTCAGCCTCCAGACACGGCTTTTGTTCCTAAATCAGAGCAAAAATTAACCAGAGACTGGTTGGGAAATAAAAAAAAAAAAAAAAGTAGAAAAGAAAAAAAGAAAGAAGAAAGAAGAAGAGGGAAAAAAAAACAAAAAAGACAAATCTTCTCATGAAGTCATTCAGCTGCGACTGGAAATTGTCCTACAGGGTCAGCCCTGCCGATGAGCAGCACGAAGCTGAGCTGTGGGTTTCTGTCCCCGCTCCAAGGGCTTCTTATGCATTTTGCATCAAGCAGTAATTGGATAAAACGCATAACCAGGCACTGGCAGCAGCACTGAGCGTGGGTCCCCCCCTCCCCGTGGTGCTCTGGAGCCTGAGGGGTGCACGCTCTGATCTGGAGTGCAGCAAGAGGTGGTGGAGCATCGCCCATCCCCACTGAGAGCCCCACAGGGTGCTCATCAGCAGAGTTAATGCCAGGTCTCTCCAGCCCCATGCAGTCCCCCCAGCCTTTATATGCTGCTCTGGGGTGCTTCTCCCAGTGTTCTTGCTGTTCTGAGCTGCCAGCCTCTAGCAAGCACCCTATAGCTTGGCTGCAGCCTCAGCTAGTTGGGAAGGAGGAGGATAACGATCATAATAAATAATAAGAGCAAACCAACACTCATGCATTCACTGCAAACTCCGTGGCCCAAGGAATCCATCAGGAAGGCTGCAACGTCAGTTTTCCAAGCATGAAGCCATCTGGGTGGTTCCCCAGGGAACCCAAACATGTCACTGTTGTCACCATTGTCACCATGCGTGCTGCAGAGCCCCAGCCTCCCTCTGTGCTGGCTGTGGAAGAGAAAATGGAGTGGTTTTGGGGTTAAATGGAATGCTATCAAGCAACGTTGAAAACATGGGGGGGAGGACCAAGCTGCATTGAGCTACAGCTGAGTCCTGGAGTTTAAAGGTGTTAAAGCCTCTTTGCTCGTTAAGGAAAGCCTCACTTCCCCACACCCTGACCCTCAGGCCTTCCCACGCAGAGCAGGAAGATTTAAAACCAAAAAAGCAGAACCTGAAGACAGGCAGGCATTCCCCAAAGCCCTTGAACAAGCCAAGCTGCTGCCACAGCAGTGCAGGGCAGGGGTTTCTCATCAATCATGGCTGCATCCGCCTGCCCCACGCACCAGGACAGGGGTGGGGGGTGACTGGGGGTGGTCACAGCACTGAGCACAGCCTGGGGGTGGGAGCAATTGCTGCTTTCCCTTGTGGCTCCAACCTATGCTGTGCTTTGGGGAATAAACCCAGAGTAACCCCATGATATGACTGAGTTGGACAACGCCACCCGTTGTCCACTCTCAGCTCTCATAGGGATGGAGGTACGGGACCCCATGTTTTGAAACAAAGCTCCCAGTGCTTTGGGCTGAGCTCCCAGAACCCTTCCCCCCTCCCTCCCCCCACTACCATCACAGCGGATGGGCATCACCCCAGGAGCAGCCACAAATATGGAGATGAGAGCAAGACTGAGTGAGCAACTCAGAGGTGTCCCATCAAAATGAACACCCACAGCACAAAGCACATGGCCCCATCCCCCCCCACCTTGCACACCCCCAGCCCGATGTCTGAACCCACACCATTCCCACCTGGCCCAGGTTTCTCCCATGGGCAACCCGACCCATAGGAAGGAAGCAGCCCTGCTCCCGCCCCACAGCACTTGGGGGCTGTTCTGACCACCCCCACCTTGGCTGGGATGCAGGCCCTGATGGAGTGCGAATGCTGGAAGTGCATCATGAGGTACCTGCCTGCTATATATATATATATATATATATATATATATATATACACGTAAAATTATTATTACCATAAAATTTAGGGTTGTTAGAGAAGTCTGTGAAAGCACAGCTGGGCACCACACAGCTCCTTCCCATGTCTCTGTTGGCAAAGTCACTGCAATCTCAGCCTAAGTGATGCTGGGCAGCAGAGCCCTGAAATGGGGATATTTCTCCTTAGCCCAGCCAAGAAAGCAAAAGAAAAAAATATTAATAATAAAATCAGATCAGCTTTAGGGTATGAGAGCCCTGAAAGGAGCTGTGTCTGCTGCTCTCATAGAAGAAATTACCTCTCGCAAGAAGCCCTGCTGTGCTTGAGCACTTGGGCAGATGTAAAACATTAGCAAAGGGCCCCTCGCCTGCAGTTTGTTTCATCCTCTGATGCAATGCAAAGCTGCAGCCTTCGAGTCGGGGTCCCCATCCTGCCCGAGGGCAAAGGGGCTGCAGGGGGGGGGGGTCTGGGAGCTCTTGGAGGTGTGATGATGCCCTGGGGTGCTCAGAGCACTGGGGTGGAGAAGCAGAGCCTGCACAGCAGCCTGCTGCCCATCAGAGAGCCATTTCCATTTCTCCAGAAAGACAAAAAAAGAAGAAACCAAGCAGCTTTGCCCCTTCCCCACATATTTCAGAAGAAAACCTTGTCTTTTCCTCCCTCCTTTTCACCAGTTCTCATCTCAATGCACCCTCCCCCTTTTCCCTGTTCCTTTTGTGTTTTTTCTTTTATGTCAATAGGGCAACATTTTCCATGGGGTAGAACTCAAAACCAACCCAACACCCACCCAGCCCACTCCAGTGGGAAGAACCATTCATCATCAGTGTTATGGCACAGCCCCCAGACGGGGAGCATCTCCCCTCCGCAGCTCCCCCAGGCACCAAATCAGGCTCAGCCCGAGCAGCTCCAACCTGGAGAGGGTTTGGAGCTGAGTTTTTTGGAGGTTACAGATGGTAGAACACAGATCCCTGCCTTTGGAGGAGCAGATCAGCCCCCAGATTGAGGTGGTAAATGCAGATCTGCCAGAGAGGATGGGCTGATCCCCTTCCCAGCTGGGCTGGAGATGGCTGGGGCTGCACCATCTCATTTATCAACACATGGATGGAGCAGAAATGGGAAACTGGGGCAGAAGTGGGTGTCATGGGTGGCATCCTCCTGACCAACGAGGTCCTGGCAGCTGCAGGGTGTGCAGGGCAGAGAGATGAGCACTGCAGAGCACCCAGAAGGGAGAAACCCTTAGGGAAGGAGTTGGAGGATGTGGGAACACAGCGAACAGAGCCTTGTTTTTGCGTATATTGGTGCTCCAGCTTCAAGAGTGTTGGGTTTGCAGCTTCAGCCACGCCAGCACAGACCTGCTCCTGAGCTTCCCAATCCTGTACTGCTGGAGGTGAACACAGAGCAACTGAGATTCACTGCTAAGAGTGAGTTACCTCCTTTCAGCTCAAGTTCTGAGCTGTAAAGATCTCAGGCTTTGCTCTGTCTGGACTAAAATAGCACCAAGGGCTTTTTGCACTCAGATTTTTTTTCCCAACCTTTCCAAAGGAATGCAGAATACTCTGTCCCAACCAGAAGTATTGCAGTTTTCATTTCATTCCATGCTGCCCCACTCCAGAGCCAGGCACAAAACCCCAATGGCTGCAAAGCACGCAGCCTTTATGCCAACAAACTGCACGGTGCCTTTCTATGATGATAGGACCAAAAATAAAACTATGGGGCATGACCCACTAAGATATCACTGGGATGGGGACCCTTTCATCTCCATCATTCTGGCTCTGCTTTGGGTTTCGCTCTGCTTCATCAGTGCCCTTTGGCAGCACCTGCTGAGCCCAGCACTGGCAAACCAGAACACTCCATCCTGCCTGCAGGGAAGGAGCTGTGTGAGATGCAAACACCACAGCACTCAGCAGGGACACCTGCATCACCTGGATGTGCCTTTCTTCCCCTGCTTCCCAGTCCTGCATGTGCTCTGCTTTCCTCCAGAGGGATTTGCAGTGAAATGAATGCTTTGCTGGGAGAAAAATTGCACACGCTGCAGCCGGAGTGCAGAGTAGGGTGGCTCATGGCAGGAGGAAGGCTGTGTGGTGGGCTGAAGGATGGATGGACAACACCAACCAACCCTCAATCTCTCCAAAAACAGGGCTGGGAGGGAAAAACTGCTTGAGAAAACCAGGCAGCAAAGCTTATGGGGAGCTGGGAAATAGTTTGGGAAAGCAGCACGCTGTGGGAGCCCCTCTCCCAGCTTCACATGAGTTCCAATAGCACTGCTTTGTTTTCCCCAGGTTTATTTCTTTTCCCATAGAGAGTCCCATTTTCTCCTCTGTTATGTTTATGAAGCGTATCCAGCCCTGGAGGGCAGGCAGGGAACTGGGGACACAGTCCCTCCAAGCCATCACATGGGTACCCCCAGCACACCAGGCAACCAGGGAGCATCATTTCCAATTCCTCCTACAAGCAGAGCCAACTCCTTTTCTCCCCGGTTTGCTCGGACTGAGAAATCAATGCAGACAGGGATGAAAAATCATCAGACCTCTCCACAGCACTGCATAACAAAAACCATCCATCTGATGCACACATCCCCACGTCCCCAGCTGTAGGGGCTCAGTGGGTTGCCCTGGACAAGCACAATTTGCTTGTGGATTTGGGGCAGCAGCTGCTTCTCCTCTTCCGAGGAGACCCGGCCCAGAGCAGCTCCCTGCCTCCCTCTGCAGTCTCAAAGCAGAAGGGCTCGCAGCCTCCTCTGCTCCCTCCCAGCCTCTCCCACAGGCAGGATTTGGCCCAGGATCTCTCCTCCTGTTGTGCACCAGGGCAGTACCCACCTTGGCATCACCCCCAAAAGCCCCTCAGGGACAACAATTTGGCTCCAGCTTTGCACAAACCCCAGGTTGCTCTATCTGTTGCAAACACCAAACCATCTCCCTGCTCCCTCGGAAAAGCCCTCTGTCTGCAGATAGTACAGCAAAAACAAAGAGAGAA
Source organism: Meleagris gallopavo (assembly GCF_905368555.1). Classification (NCBI taxonomy): domain Eukaryota; kingdom Metazoa; phylum Chordata; class Aves; order Galliformes; family Phasianidae; genus Meleagris; species Meleagris gallopavo. The sequence goes on along the minus strand of NC_139432.1, from coordinate 3,127,907 downwards.
GGAACCTTTTAATTTGCTTTCCCATTTCCACACCCAGGCAAGCACTCGCAGCCTCAGCCAGGAGGTCTCAGCACTTGGAAAATGCGCTGCAATTAAGTGACATGCTTTGGAAGCCCATCCATTACTGGGAGAGGGAGGGGAAAGACCCGTGTGCAGGATAAGGAATGGAGCTGAGAGATGCAGGAAGGCAAAGCAGGGGTCATTGCAGTGGGATTTCCCAGGAGCAAACATTCTTTTAAAGTGACAAAGCAACCCAGTCCCTCCAGCTGTAAAACCAAACCGTGCTTTGGAGCTCAGGAGCTGCAGACAGACAGATCCCACCCAGCTGGGAGAACTTCACCAGGGAAACCTCACCTTGCACATACGCCCATGACTTTACATTCTTCCCTGAATTTACCACCAGACACCAAACCGACCTGCAGAAATGCTTTTGCTGCCCACTGACAAAGGGTGCAGACAGCACCCATCTGCTCCCCGCACAGCACCCACCTGCTGAAGGCAGATCAGCTCCGGGAGGAGGCAGAGCACTGAGCTGTGTCCTGGGGGAGCCGAGCTCACATCGCAGCTGTGACCAAATAACATCGGGGTGTAGGGCTGCAAAATCAAAACAAGGATGGCAGCCTCTCTCCCAGAGCATCTGGAAGGGGAAAGGGCTGCAGTGGGGGAAGCACAGCATCTTCAGCTGTGGGTCCCTCTTAATCAACACCTGAATTCATTTTCTTCCTCCCCTACCAGCTGTCAGGCTGAAGGCTGGGCTCCCACTCTTGCTACGCTCCCTTGCTTCTTTCAAGCCTTTGCATAAGCTGCTCTCTCTGACCTCACGCTCTTTGCTGTCTCTCAGAGCATCTTCATTCTCAAAGTGGTTTTTTTTTTTCTTTTCTGTTTTTTTTTTTTCAGTCTTTAACACTCACATTCCCGACAATTCTGCTTTATGTGCAGCTGCTCAGGTTTTGCAGGATCATCCCCCAGCCCCTCAGCTCTGCTGCCTGCAACGCATGGATGCTTGCAGACCCCATCCTACCTGCTGCCAAATGCAGTGCACCAACAGCAGCTTCTCCCCCTTCCCATCCCATATCCTTGCTCTTTGTCACCCCACCCTTTCTGCTTAAAAATATCTTCTGCCCTTTACAGCCTTTTATTTTTATTTTTTTTCCCCTGTATCTTTCCAAACTATCCTTAGCTGTGCTGAGGCCGGTAATGCCTGCCTAAAAACGCTTCCAAAAATAAGATGCATCAATAGAAAGCTGCCGTAGGAAGAATAGAAAGCCGACAGAGGGAGCGGGGATGCTTCGAGAGACTCTGCCCGCTTCTTTCTGCTCCCTGCCCTTACCCGGAGCTCTGTGCCGGGCAGAGCTGAGCCCCCAGCCCGGCTGACCCCAGTCCCCCCCACCCCCTCCCCAGCCCATCTTCAGCTCAGAACCCGCTAGAGGGCAACAGAAACCCAGGAAAAGGAGCTCGGAGCCGGACCGAGCAGCCCAGGGAGGGCCCTGCGATCCGCTCTCGGCCCCATCGCACCCGAAAATCGCGGCTGCAGCCTCAGAATTTCCCTGGCTGGGATGCGGGAGGCAGCCCGTTTAAGAGATGCTTCTCGAAATTCGGCAAGCTCAGCACTACGAGCGATTCCATAAGGAGAAACCGAACTGGAGGAGCAGTTGTAGCCACTGGATCTTCTTTTAATGGCAAAAGCCACTTCGGAGCTGCAGCTTTGGAGCTTCCAGCTGAGCAAAGCCACACCAAACCCCATCACCAGTGCATACAAACGTCAAGTCATCGTGGTTGGAAAAGACTGCTTAGATCCCCACGTCCAACCCCAACCCATCCCGTTGCTGGGGTGTCCCTCAGTCCATAACCCCGCATTTCCTGAACACTCCAGGGATGGTGATTCCCAAACCTCCATGCCAAAGCATCACCACTCTTTTTAAGAACAATTTTTTCTTAATATCCAACCTGATCCCTTCCCCAGAGTTCAACTTAAGGGGCCGAGATGCCCCTTCCAAACCCATGCCATCCATCCTGGGATCCCCTTTGGGGCAAAAGGAGCAGGAAAGGAGTTTCCTTGACAAGCTGAAAGCAGCACCCTGCCCTTCCACAACCCCCTCCCACCTTAAGCCACTCCAGCTGTACAGTGCTATGAATCCATTTGCCAGTGTTTAGAAGGACACCTGGCTCTAAATGCTGGCCCTGGGCTCACTTTGGTTTTAGTTCTGCCTCCAGTGTCCCATTTCTGCACAGGGGGTGCAGGAACAACTTTGGTTGGCCACATCTCTGAGCTGTGCTGGGGGCAGTGCCTACCCTGCGCCCACCACGCGTGGACAATCAGAGCAGCCCCACTGGGAACCATTGCAGCGCCAGCCAAGCAGAGCAGCTCCTAAATCAGCCCTGCTTTATGCCACGCCAGTCTTCAGCTCCCTCCAAACAGCAGAAAATCCAGCAAGTCGCTTTAAATCACTTTTATCCCCTGTTCTTCCTCCGTGCCGACCTCCGCTCAGCCTCACAGCCCAAGCACAGCACCATCCCAAAAACCTCCCCCCCCCAAAGCAGAGCAGCCAAAGGGTGGGATGCACCCAGCACCGTTGGAAGGAGGTTTTGGGGGGGACCTGACGGTGCCACCAGCTCCAGGGAGACAATGCAGGAGCTGCAGCTCTTGGAGTGATTTAGAGGCAGGTGTTGGCACAGGCATTCGGAAGTTTTATGAAGATCTTTTATCGAAATCACGGTAGTTAGAGACGTGCAGCCCATTAAACGTACCCAGCACACCGCTGGGGCCAGGACAATGTTATGCTGTCATATATCCTCCACTGCTGTGTTCCTTCTGCTTTTAGGAGGCCCCGGGGTTCTTCCAGCACTGCTTCTGGATGCGTGGATATTTGGAGCCCCGGGTGCCAGGAGGGATTCATTTCTTGTTGGCTCCCCTTGGTGCAGGTCAGCTGGGAATGGGGCTCCTGTCCCTCTGTTAGCACTAAGGATATGTCTTCCTGTGCCCCCAAATGGCACTGCTCCGTGGGGGCAGGAGGGAGAAGTGAGAGAGTTGTGCTCAACTGCAATAAGAAGCAGTTCACCCCCCATGGAACTCAGCTGCATCCGTCTGAGATGTAATCCCATTCTGCTTCCAGATGGTCCGGGGGTGAAAGGCAGCAATGCAGGCAGGTACTTTCAGAGCAGGGAGAGGGCAGCGGGTGCTGTGCAATTTGTCACTCACCTCCCTTCCTCCTCCCGGCCCCAAAACCACGAGGGAAGCCTTCCTGTCCAGATCCCAGCACTGCAATCACAGCCAGAAGCTGGAGAGCATCCTTGTGCAGATGGGAGCGCACGCAGGGCTCCCAGTGACAGCATCCCCCCATCCAAACATGCTCCTGTCCCCACAATTTGCTCCTCTTTAGCAGAACTGCAAGACTTGCCTTTCCAAAGTGGCTCAAGAAGAGCAAAGGGGGGGAGAAGGTTGGGAAGGGGGGGGTGGATATGGGCAGGATACAGGAGATAATCTGATGGGAAGGAATGCAATCGTTGCCTGGGGTTTGAGAAATGCTGGGTTTCATTCAAGCCCTGTCCCTGGCAAGTGACTTCTTACTGCAACTTCTGCTGAGAGATGGGAGAAGGACAACTGTTCCCTTCAGTGAAACAAACCCAAACCAGCAAGGCTCCGTCTTTGTGTCGCACCAAAGCCAACCAATGAGTTCTGTTTCCTTTTTAAGCACAACGCAGCCTGCCATCCCTTACTTCTGGGATAGCACACAAACCGAACCGCCTGGCTCGGGGAACAGAATCTACATTTTCTTGTTCCTTTTTTAATTTCCAAAGCCTGAGGAGCAATGCTCAGCACAGCCGTGGATAAGGAAGGGCAGAGCAGCACTGCTCAGAATTAAGGCATGCGGATGCAGAAACAAAAATCACAACTACACTGAAAAACTTCCTTCATAACCCTCGCATTCTGCACAGGCTCACATCCAACCACCCCCTCATACCTCTGGAAATCTATGGTTCTATTTTTTTTTTTGTTTCCTCTCTCTTTTTTCCTGGTCTTCCTTTGGATGACTGTTGGAAAAAGAAGTTTTTTATTGTTTTTTCCTAATGGAGGGAATGGAATGGAGATAAAATGAGCCCCAAAGTGGAGGGGAGCACTATGATACTGCCTGGTTTCCTGGTGCAAAGATAAAGAAGCATCTAAGGCAGCCCTGGCCATTTTGCACACTGCTTCGCTCCCTTTATATCTGGGATGCTCCTCTCCATGGAGACTCCATTCTCTGACAGCACCCAACCCAACACTTGGGGACCCTTCTGTGCCTCATCTGGCCCTTTGAGGACCCCCTGTTCCCTATCTGTCCCTTTGGGGACACCCTTGTGCCTCAGCCCAACACTGCCATGTGAGGACCACTCCCCTGCACACCATTTGTCTTTCTGGGGACCCCTCAGTACCCCATCTCCATGCTGCCCTTTGGGGACCCCGCAGTGCCCAATCTCTATGCTATCTTTTAAGGATACCCCCCCTCTGTACCCCATTCGGCCTTTTGGGGATCCCCCAAAACCCCATCTCCATGCTGTCCTTTGGGGAACCCCCTGCGCCCTATCCATCCCTTCGGGGACTCCCTTTTGCCTCAAGCCCACGCTGCCATTTGAGGACCCCCCCTGTGCCCCATTTAGCGTTTTGAGGACCCCCCCAGTTCTCCATCTCCATGCTGCCGTTTGGAGACCCCCCTTGTGTCCTATCCATCCCTTTGGGGACCCCCCAGAGCCATATCTCCATGCTGCCCTTTGGGGACCCCCTCTGTGCCCTATCCATCCCTTCGGGGACTTCCCAGCACCCCATCCCCACACTGCCCTTGGGGACTCCCCCCGGGCCTCCTTTGGGGACGCGGTGCCAGACAGCAAAGGGTTACGCTCGGAGGTGCCGCTCGGCTCCCGGCACCTGGAAGGAAGGGAGGGGAGGAAGGCACGGAGCGGAGTTTGCAGCGGTCCCCGAGAAGGCGGCGAGCGGCGGCAGCGGTGAAGCAGCGGCGGGAGCCGCCTCCCCCCCGGTCCGGTACCGCCGCCCGGAGCTCCTCATGGGCGAAGGGGGGGATCGAGGAAGCTGCTTCTAAAGGGGGACACCCCCTCCCTTTCCCCTGGCTGACGTTCCCCCGCTTAAAAAGAAGGGAGGGAAAGAAAAAAAAAAAAAAAACAACAACACCAAAAAACCACCAGAAACCCACCCAAAGCCGCACTAAATTTGAGGGAACAGCGAAGGCAGGCGGCATCGGCTGGAAAATGCATCTCACTCGGAGCTGCATCGGCTTCCTGATCCAGGGGAGCATTTCTCTGCTGGTGAGTGGCAGGGAAGGGGAGAAGAGGGCTGCAGAGGACGGGGGTCGGGCAGCCCAGGGGACGGGGACGGGGACGGGGACGGGGGGGATAGGAGGGGGGGTTGTAGCCGGGAGCGTCCCCAGATCGTTTTATCCCCCCCACCCCATCCCTTGCCGAAACGAGCATCCCAAAACTTCTGCTATTTTGCAGCAGGGAGAGGCTGGGCACCACAGGCAGGAGGGGGGGCTCACAGGTGAGGGGTGACAGTAGAGATTCCTCCGGATCACCTCTAAAAACCGCAGCCTCCTCCTGGCACTGCATCCCCGGGCTGGGGGGCCACCTCCTGCCCTTCGCGAGGCCGCGCTCAGCTCCTCACCGAGCCCTTCGCACCCCGGGGATGGTAGCGAGCAGCTGCTCGGCACCCGGCGCCGGGATCGCTCCCGAGCATCGGTGCTTTTTCCCCCACCTCGCCCGGAGCGATGGGGCTGCAGCATCTGCATCCCACCAGGAAGGATGCGCTGCCTTGCACCCACCTGCCTGCTGGGTGTCCACCTACCTGCAACTATGGGGCAGCCCCCCAACCCCCACCTGCACCTGTATGGGGTCTGTGATGCCCTACCAGGTACCGTCATGCTGGTAGGGAATGGAAAGGAGTTTGCAGAGAAGCTCAGGATTGGGCACTCGCTCACTTCTGCTGCTCCTGGCTCCATCTCTCCACCAGACCGTGGCATGGTTTGGAGGTCAGAAGAGGGATCTGTGAGCGTGCTGTCAGCCTCAAAACTGGTGGAAAAGCCATGAAGGCACCCTGATGTGCACCCTCTGCCCATCGGGGATCCTCTGGGTGTAATGGCTCTGCCCAAGGTGTTCCCACTGGGGAAAACACATCTATCCCAGCTCCTCTCACCTATTCCCTGAGCAACCAAGAGAAGGATGGGGAAAAAATTGGTGCCAGAAAGGAAATAGGGGATATAGAAAGGTGGCAGAATGGGAAGACAAAAGAAAAGGGAGATAAGGAGAGCAGGAATAGGAAAGAGGATGGCTGGGTCATACCTGGAGATGGTGGGATGACTGGAGAACAAGATAGGGCAAGGGGGCAGGTACCCAGCACCAACCCCTCATGCTCTGCCATCACTATGTTCAGGTGGTCTGTGGCCAAGAAGGGCCAAGGAAAGGCACTGAGCAGCGTGAGCCTGAGAGCCAGGAGGGAGACCAAGCGCAGGAGACCGGAGAGCTGCTCCCCACCAAGCCCCTGCTCACCCCAACCTTGCTGCAGAACGTGACCCTCCTGGAGCTGGTGAGCAGCTCGCGGGAGCTGTGGGATATCCTGGACAACCTCTCGGAGCGGGATCACGCTCCACATCCCCGAGGACAGAGGGACTTGGAGTCGGCCTCGGGCAAACTTAAAAAAATTTTTGGCTGGGGAGATTTCTATTCCAACATCAAGACGGTGAAGTTGAACCTCTTGATCACCGGCAAGGTGGTGGATCACGGCAACGGCACCGTCAATGTCTTCTTCCGCCACAACTCCACCGGGCAGGGGAACATCTCGGTCAGCCTCGTCCCTCCCACCAAGGCTGTTGAGTTCGACCTGGAGCAGCAAATCTTCATCGAGGCCAAAGAATCCAAAATCTTCAACTGTCGCGTGGAGTACGAGAAAGTGGACCGTGCCAAGAAAACCACGCTGTGCACGTACGACCCATCCAAGACCTGCTACCACGAGCACACCCAGAGCCACGTCTCCTGGGTCTGCTCCAAGCCCTTCAAAGTCATCTGCATCTACATCACCTTCTACAGCATAGACTACCGGCTGGTGCAGAAGGTGTGCCCCGACTACAACTACCACAGCGACGTGCCCTACTTCCCCTCGGGGTGATGCGTGCTCAGGATGTCCTGGTGATAAGCGGGTGCTTGGGGGGGCGGGGGGAGGGATGGGGATGGATTTTAAGCACGGTGGGTCCCTGGAAGTGAGGAAGGAGGAGGATTTTCAGTTTTTCCCGAAAGCTCCAATTGTCGTGAGGAAAGGAAATTTGGGCTATGGGGGTAAAGGCGTTGCTAAACTTGGCCCGGATCCGTGGTCTTTAGAGACTGGTACGGGGTCTGAATGTAGGATACAGAAAATAGGACATAAAGCCAGAATCAGGACTCACGTTTCTCAGTGCAATAACGGGTTTTTGCCTGGATTTAGGCCACATGGTCCTAAAAGGTGGGGGACCAGATGCAGAGGGCTGCAGGAGCAGGTGGGCACAGCACGGAGAGCGCAGCAGGGACAAGGGCACCTGGTGCACGCCATGGCTGGGGGACAGCCATGCACAGCCACCTCATCTCCCCCCAACCATGTACTGGGAGGAACAGGGCTGTGATTTCCCATGCTTGGGCTGAACATTGGGGTGGGACAGGGAGGGACACCCCGGGTGCCACCCCAGCGCAGCCCACTGGTTTGGGGGACTGGGAAGGATGGAGCCACAGAGAGAGGAATCCTGATCGGATCTGTCGAATCTTGCTGACACAATGTGTGATTCACGTGTTTCCCCTGACGCTGTGTGTGATTCATGCGTTTCCCCTTCGTCTCATCTGTGTTTCATGGGGCTCCCACCCATGTCTGTGTGCGCTGGGCTCGGAGCTGCCGGTTTCTGGGTGCAGAAGTGTGTGGTTGGGTGGCGGAGTAGCATTTAACTGATCTGGAAGGAAAAAAACTCACAGTGCTGTCCTTGGGAGAGAGAATAAAGTTTTTACGGTGGTAACGAGGCAGGTCAAGTGTTGTTACTGACAGCAAGTTCAGTCTGTGCCCGAGGCAGGCGGGTGCACAGGGTATTGCTGTGCTCCCACTGGGCTGTGCCTGCCCAAATTCAGCTCTGCTCCATCACCTGGACTTCTCTTGTAAAGGGAGGTTAGGGGCCCTACTTTGGGCCTCAGACCCCTCCACTTTCCCACTATCACCCCAATGCCCAGTGGCCACTGATTGTACAAGGAGCTTTTCTGCACCTCCCATGGGTATTCCCTACTTCCCCTGTGAGCATCCATGCTCTAGGTTCACACTTTGCTCCTACAGAGAAGACCAAGCAAAAGCAGCACCCTCCCATCCCATCCCTCCCTTGTGCCCCCAGAGTCTGCATCCATAGCACCAGGCCAGCTTAAGCCAACAGATCCCATTCAGCCAAGAGCACCGTGGCCCATTTATTAGCAAGGTGTTACTTCCACAGCAGGTTTTACGCCTCAGCCTCGACAAGTCCAATCCCTTCCTTCTCCCCAGACTGGAGCTGGGTTTGCTGGGTGCTGGCACACACCTGCCAAGTTCCATCGCCGTGCACTTGTACAGGCAGGAGCCAGTTCCAAAATACATTGAGCAAAGAAAGCCTTTTAGTGCAATAATCAATGAGAGGACTTTTACTCGGAGAACAGAAAGTTTCAAATGCTTTGAGAGAACGGTTTCAGAAAATAACAGGATGAGCATTTGGGGAGGGGGAGAAAAGCCATCTCACCAAAGCTTATGCTGCAAGGAAGGGCCGCAGAAAGGGACAGACAAAACAAACAAAACCTCCACACACAAAAGTTGCCCATTTGGAGAAATTTCAGACAATTGCCATTTGAAGAAACAGAGCAGACAGCAGGAACAGAAAAACAGGCTACAAAGGATGCACCATTGTCAAAAGTGATGTGGCAGCGCAGTTACTAGGAGACCAGGACGGGCCATTATTCTGGGTTGGGAGAAGAGGATTCCTGCTAGTGGAGTCACAACCTGCTCTCAGAAAAGGATTTTGCTGAGCTGGAGGGCAAACAATAGAAGGGAAAATCGTGCACCCCAAACCTGCACAGTGCACAGAGAGCACTGCTCCTTGGGGTCGCTCCCCTTGGGGATGGCTCGTGGCTGCTGCTCGTGGGCATGGCTCACGTTGTGAGGGTAGCAAAGAGCTCTGAGTTGACCAAGTCCAACCCCAGCCCATCCCCACCATGCCCACTGTCCACATCCCCAAGTGCCACATCTGCCCTTGGCCATGAGCTGTGCCTGCTCCTCGAGTGGAGTCAGACCCCGTGACTGCAGGATCACCAAGGCTAATTTCTTTCCCCATTAACAGCTGAACATAAAATGGATATATATTTTTTTTTTTGGGGGGGGTAGGGAGGAAGAGCTAAAATTTGTCTAAATGAAGTTTCTTGAGTTGCAAACTTCATTACAAACAGAGCCTCATGTAATGACTGCGGAAAGCAGACTTCAAAAACCCTCCGTGACTCCAGGGTTCAGCCAAGTGCCACAGAAGCGTTTGCAGCAGTTTTGCAATTAGAGCCATCTCTGTGTATGAAATGCAGCTCCTTATCATCTCTGATAACCCAGCGGATGGGCAATGTCTTTGTCTCCAAAGCAGGAAGGGTCCCAATGGGAACCACATACCGCTGTCATCTACAACTACACAGCCAATGTTCTCCATCTCCAGTAATTAGTTCTCTTTAATTTGTTAATATTTCTTCCTCTTCCTTATAAAATCCTCCTAATTTAAGTTTCGTGACTCTCCCAGCCAAGTTAACTTGTGCTCCAGCACATTTCAAAACCATCTTCCCAGAACGCACCATCCTATTGCCAAAGTCCATCAGCAGCCATTAATTGCACTCATTAGGGCTGCCCAGTGCTGGGATTGGATGAGGCAGGACAGCATCAGGATGCGATGCTGAGGCACCCAGTGCTCACCCAGGGACTCCCATCACCTCCAGCTTTCAAGACTTTTGTGCTGGCTCTTCCACCACCTTCCTCAAAACACTGGTTAATGTTTGAGTAATTCCCCCATTAGGTTCATTTTCCACAATTCCACTTACAGTCCAAGCAATCCTCTGCTAATTTTGCCCCGTATCTTGAAAAATAATTAGGAGCAATCAACCTCAAATCCAACTCTTTGCGGGTTGAGTTCTCTCTGCCTTTTGCCATCTCCCAGTCCATCAGAAGTTGTCTCTCTGCCATCCTCTATGCACCACATCCAAAAACCAGCAGCAGCCCGTGACTCACATTGCTAGCAATCACCTTCATAAAACGTTAATGCAGGATTTCAGAAAGGACAGAGCACACAGGGAGGCACCATTCGTTGCCAGGATGGCACCACTGGATCCATCTTGCTTCTATGACAGCTTCAAGGCATCAGTTGTCTCAGCTCGGGATCTTGCAGAGAGCAGCCGGACACATGGACCAAACAAGAGGGAAGACGGTTCATAAAACCCTCTGTGCTAATTAATGAGCCACCAAGAGCTATGGTCACAGGGTCCTACTTAATGGGAGAACTTCCTTAAAGGCGTGAAGGTGACGGAGGACCGAACTATCAGAACGTCACCACAATTTGGCAATATTTGGAGGAGTTCCCACAGCAGTTGGTAGCAGAGCCCCTTGATTACTCCATTTCCAGTCGATGCTCAGGTCACGTTCTGGCTCAGGATTTTCTTTTAGGAGGTTCTTAGGTTGGTGATACTAAATCTAGGTGAACTCATAATGGGGCGACTACTGGAAAATACATCCCGCTATTCCCAGACTTCCCAAGCAAACACATACAGGAGTATTCCCAAAAATGGATTTAAATGCAAACAGAAAATTACTGCTGAGCCACAGGTGCGATAGGACAAACCCGGCCCTTCTGTTCCTGAATACAACCACTGAGGCTCTGCCTGGTGGAGGGAATCCTAAGTGCTTTCTCTACACAAATAAATACATTTTACAGTTCCATGCCCAAACTATCAAGCGGCTATTAGCATCCTCACCGAGCTTCAGCTCCTCGGAGCTGGGGCTGCAGATGCCCAATGCTGCATCTTTATAGCGATTATTAGACTTTAATGAGGTCTAGTGAGTCAGCCAAGCCTTTATGCTCATAATCCCCCATTTCAATAGCCACAGCAGCTCCTGGACGCGTTACTGCTGCCACTCCTCCTGCCACACACTCCTCCGTGCATGAAAGTGAGGGATCTGCTGCTGCTGCTGTCACCATCAGCACCTGATGACTGTATGGAAAGAGCCACTGGTGCAGGGATGTCTCCGTGCGGGGTTGGACATGGGCAGCACGGGGGTCCTGGTCCTGAGCCCCCTCGATGCCTCTTTGTCAGCACGTGCTCTGCAATAGGTAGACACCCCATCCTCTGCATGGCACAGCCAGAGGGTTCAACAATCCTAATTCCTGGGCGTACATCCGATTGGATCACCCAATAAACCTAACCAAGTTGTTTCAAGCCTTTGTCTCGTGCTCTGTAAAGATAATATTCGTTTGCTTTCTGGGGAAGCGTGTTGGAAATCCTCCCCTGGAAGGGGAGGCGAGCAGGAATGATTATTCACAAAATCCCCAGTGTTATGACTTGCTATTACACGCAGAAGCCTAAAAATGCAAGTGGGCTGAGCACGTCATCTATTTGATCTAAGAATTATTACAGTTTTGCCAATTAGGCTCCAAACCCAAATAGAGCCGCTTCCCTCCTCCTCCTCGCGCTCCCCTGCCAGAGCTGAGCACCAGCTGCCGCCTCATAAACACCAACATTTCCCCGTCTTCCTGAGCTTTCAACAAACTCCAGGAGCAGCAGGTCTCTGATTGTTTTCCCTCCAATTAATGGCAGAGTGTGTTGCTCTCTGGGCAGGATGCTGCGCCGTGCAGTAATGTCACATTGCACAACCAATGGCTCTCACATCCACGGCGTTCTCCTGCCCAAAGGGAGCTGTGCCAAGCTGGTAGGGGAGGGGGGGGTGAGAAAAGCACTCTGAAATGCAGCTCTTCCTACCTGAGAGCATCAACGGAGGCAGCCGGCCAAGTGCTGGAGGAGCATGGCACTGTGCTCCCCTGGGACGTGCTGTTCTGCAGCACCAGAGCTCAGCCTCCGGGTGGGGAGGAAGGATTTCCTTTTGCCTGAGAGGTTTCCAAGCCCTATCAGCGCACCCATCTGCTGCCCAAATGGTTGCCTCCCCAAAAGCTTGTGCCCAAAGAGGATGGAGATTCGGTAACCCCTTCCCCTCCACTCCCCTCTGTGCAGCAAACTTGCTGCCAGCATGGCCAGGCATTCCTCTCATGTCCTGTTACATCACACACAGCTCTGAGCATATATTTTGTTAAAATATGAATATCCCCATTTAAGAACCGTATGGATCATCCAAGTTCGCTTGGGTCATGGAGATCTCAGTGTGAGGGATGCTGCCATCATCACAGCTTCTGCATGCGGGGAACTGGCAGATGCTGCCCTGACAGCAGAGCGGGGCCACAGCCCCGAGACCCCCGCAGACCCTCACCACAAGGGTCTGACCCAGCACCAGGGCTGCAGGAACACATGGCTGAGAAGGAGCTGGGTGAACCAGACAGCAGGGAGATGAGATTTTCAGTGAATATTAAAACCTGAGACCACCCTGAGCCACCTCCATGCCGTGTGATTTTGCATTACAAAATGCAAAAAACAACCCCCTCCCAGCCCTAAGCACAACCCCTGCCTTCTCCTTCCCTCCCAGCCTTTCAGGTGGCTGCATTTCCAGCTGAACTGGCACCCGGCTCTGTGCTGTCAGTCCCATGGGAGCGGGCACGGAGCGTCACTGCTGTGCCAGGTGAAGCATCCAAATGCAGCAGGAGGGAGAAGTAAAACACAAGCAATGGAAGGAGAATTCAGACAGAAAGGAAACAAAAAAAATAAAAAAAAAAAAGTAAAAAAAATAAAAAAAAAAGGCTGTCAAGAGGCAGTAAAAAGATAAGAATGGAAAAAACTTGTCCGGCGTTCTCAAATCCCCCCAGACCCCAACTGCTCTGCAGAGAATTCCCAACTCAGACAGCTTCAAACCCCCCACACCTGCTTGCACTAAAAATATGCTAAATAATTCAGTTTTTACTCGTGTGCTCTCGAGCTGCAGAATCCTCCTGGCTCCCGGAGATTGGTGCGGTCTTTTAGGGGGAAATACCACCATGGAGTAGGGCAGGGGACACTGCTATGGCATCACATGTTGGGACAGCAGCAAGGAGCCTGTGGCTGTGACACACAGGAGACGTGTAGGAGGAGGGGGCTGGCGCGTTTTCCACCTGTCAGGCTTTGCTGAGCTGTGGCAGATGTCTCTTTGCTTTCAAACCATACCAAGGAGCTCCTGCTTTCATCCAACCTCCTCGTTGGGAAGTTTTCCCATAAGGGATAAAAATTATCTTCTGCCACTGCCTCAAAGCATCACACCAACAAGGACGTGAGCCTGGAGCATCGGTGCAGCCCTGCTGGCTTCATCCTGGGTCAGCAGTCATCCTTCTGCCCCCGTCTGCAAATCTTCTGGAAACCAAACACGTCCTGGTCCCATTCCATGCGGAGCCCCCACGGGTGCACGCTCCTCCTGAAAGCTCAGCTGGGATGTGATCCTCCTGTGCTACTGTCCAACCCATCCATTATGGTAAATGCCTTCACGAGCAGCCAAAAAACCAGATTGCTCTAAAACAGATGGGTGGAAGGCAGCAATGCTGACACAGGTGGGATGCAGTGGGTTTGGGCACCCTGGTCCTCAGCAGTGTCATGCTTCAGAGGTGACCACCTCCTCCTGTCCCTCTAACAGTCCCCACGCAAACCACTCCCACGGGTACCTGTGCACTACCAGCACTGCCCCATCCCCAGCTGCATGCAGGTACCTACATCCACGTGCATTGTTTTCCTCCCAGATTTTCTCCTAACACAGGGTGTTTCATTAGACTGAAGCTATCAGAAGAAATTGGGAAGGACAATTATCAGCAATAGTAGGATTCTGGTGGGCATCTTGGCTGGAATTATCTCTTGAGAAGGGCACAGAGATGGGCACAGTGATCCTAATGAGAAGGAAATCCTCAGTTCCAGGCGGTGAGGCTCTTAAATTTTATGTCTTGTTCAGAAAACTGCAATCCCACAATGAGAGCAGTGAACACGCAGCATCTAAAAGGAGCTCCTCGGTGGGACCTGCACGTGGGGCTGGCAGATGATAACAGCACACAGACAGCTCACGGTGGATCAGCCCGGAGCCTACAGTGCTGCACACAGGCTGCAGGATACACTGGTGGTTTATCAACTTTTTGAAATTGCAGCCTTAAGACACTCATTTTAACTGCTGTGTTCTCTCTTCTTGTCTCTGATATTAGGCATCGTCCCACCGAGACTGCAGCCAGCTGCTGAGCTACCCAATGTTCAGTCTCTTTCAGTTACTATTGCTGCTGTCTGCCTCTGAGTGCTTAACAGCGTTTGCATCCAACCCACGTTGGCACTTCTTCCCAGCTATATTCTTGCAGTTATTGTTAACCCACAAGCAAGCGTTGCTTACCTTGCACATTTTGTTCTGACCCCTTCAGCCCGCTGGATGCTCTGAATTTGGCACAAAGTCAGATATTTGCTTATCCCATTGGTGGCCAGCTCTGTGTTTGCAGCCTCTGTTATAGCAAACATGATATCTTAATTAACGGACTTGCTGGCTTGCTGAACTTAGACAGATGGGAACTTAATTCAATTAGTATACTTTAATTACCTATTATAATAGGGCTTTAAAGAAACGTACAGAAGTGAAAGGTTTTCCGAGCAGCTATCAATTGTACCCTATGTTTATAAAGAAGTAGTAATGCTAAGGATTCAGTCTACCACTCCTCTCCTTACCCTTAAACAAGGATGAATTTTATCAACAGTGTTGGAAATGCTGCCTGATAGATCCTTACGGATTGAAAATAAACAGAAGCAAGCTCTGAAGTGGCAACAGACCCAAGTGAATGGCCTGGAAAGGGAACAGCCGCACCACCACCCATGATCTCCATCTCAAGATACAGCAAGTCATCTAAAAAGTTCCAGGTATTCTCGCTTTACAGATTGTAACCTACTTTCCAGAAGTAAAGCCAGCAAAGAGGTCTGGATGTGATAGAAAAATAATTAATCTTGTCTTGGGACGCAAGGATGTGCCAGATTATTTCTTCTGGTTCCATTCAGAGTGATTGTCTGAGAAAAGCCCTGCATAAATCATCCAGGGTTGGAACGAGATGATGTTTGAGGTCCCTTCCACCCCCAGCTGTTCTGAGATTCTATGATAAATAAACCACTGAAGACTAAAACAATGGCTGGGGGTCGATTAGGAGTTTGCCTGTATAGCTGGTCTGAAAACAGTGATAAACTCCAGGTTAGTAGGTGCCGATAGAAGAAACCTCCCCACAGCTGCTCTTCTGTGACAACTGCTCCTTTTGAGACCTGCTTCTGTCACGCAGGGTTGTTTGTGCCCAGGGCTGGAACTGAATTCTGGACAAACATCCCTGTTCACATGGTTGGAAGAGGGCTGTTCCATCCCCAGAGCACCACGAGAGCATCAGCGGATCCCAGAAGACAATTCCCCATTGACATTTTTATGAGCCAAAGGGTGGGCTTGGCTTTCTCGTCATCTTCTCTTTCTATTTCAGGACCGAAACAAAGAAAACAGGTGGAAGCCAAGCTTCAAATTGCTTAAAACTCTCCGACCACAAGATGCGACATTACAGCACGCCTGCAACATCCAATAAACCTTTGAAAACAAGGTGCTGGCCCAGACCTCCTCTTGGCAGCTCCCTATCCACACGTCCATTGCCAAGAACAGAATGAGCAGAGGGAGTGGCACTGCAAGTGTCCCCAAGTGTCCCCTGCTGACAAATGGGGAATAAACACAAAGAGCCACTCTGGGCACAGCTCTCTGCTGAGACTGCCAACGATGGGACCTAAGAGTGGCAAGGCTGTGCTCTGAGTCTTGGCTATTATAAAACAAAAAGAACAATTCTGGTACGATACTGAGAGCCAAAAAATAGCAAAGGTCTGAGGTTTTGGGCTGGTTTGTTGTTGTGTATTTAAAGTAACTACAGAGCTGAGAAAATATTTGTGCATGTTATTGATGCTTCAAAACACAGCTCACCTATTTTTACCAAGGTACCAAGCTCCCCTCCCACTATTCCTAAAGCTGTTCCAGCAGCTCCACATTTCTTTCAATGAGTATCCAGACAATAAGACTTAAAGAGGAAACTGCTCATCAATTTATCAAACCCATCACCACCCCATCCTACAGCACCCACCAGAAGAAGAAGCTGGCAGAATTTGATGTTTTAGAAACCCCAGCAGCTCCTCTATGGGATGGAACCATGGGATGGAACCATTGCTGGGGTGCTGATCTTAAGGAAAAGGCTTCTTTAAACATTTGCTGTGTGCAAAATGCCTCTCTTTCTGCCTGGTCTTTTGAGACTACCTTCTGCTGACAAAGGTGCTGGGATGATGGATGTGAATAGGATTTTCTCTGCACAGAGGGTGGTGAGGCCATGGCACTGCTGCACAGAGCTGGGGATGCCCACGAGCATGGATGGGCCCTGGGTTCTCTCTCCCACAGCAGGGAGAGTGGAACCAGATGATATTTAGGGTCCCTTCAAACCCAACCACTCTACAATTCTATGAATATCTTACCCAGGTTTGCTGTCTCCATGCTGTGGGGCAGAAGGGTGAGACCCAATGAGAGATGGAGTTGCCCACGAGCCACAGCGCTCCCACCACCACCAAACCCTACATCCTGTTCTACTGCTATTTTTGTTGAGCGTTTTGTTGGTTGGCAAAAATTCAGCCATCAGCAATAATTCTGCCAGCACCACCTGCCTAGAGGAGCGAGAAAAGTTAGCAGGAAAGAAAGGAAGCGAGGGCACAAACTGCAATGCAGCAACTTAACAGAGCCAGCAGCAGGGAACTCTCAATACAAAAATCAAACAACCAAAACCTCGCTGTCCCATCATCAGTTCAAAATACAAAAAACAAAAAACAAAACAAAACAAACAAAAAAACCCACCTCAGCTAGGAGATGCAAGGATCTTAAGGTTTATGCTGCTTCATATTATGCACAGAAAAGCAGTGCAGCAAAGGGAGGCTTTGCAGACCTCCATGCACAGATGCTGCTTTCCAGCACACTCAGCCTGGCCAAGCACTTTGCTCATGGCTCCAAATGCTCAGGGATAACACCCACGTTTGCCACTACAACTACAGTTTGAAAGGGGTTTCATCTCTTCATTTCGTTACCCCTTGCTGCACAACTTCTGGTTCAGAAGCGCTGTTAGCAGTGGTTCAAGGGCACTCATCCCCAACATTGCTCCCCAGTGGCCAAATTCCCATCCTCGCTCTGTTTCCAGATGGCGAATCTCAAAGTAATGCTCCTGCATTCTCAGATTAAATGCTCCATCAGAACACGGGATGCCACTTCTCTCCTGAAGGGCTGTTCCCACCCAGTTCATCATCCACAATCAGCTTCTCTTTTTTTTGGCCATCGAGGCTTTTAAATTATTCAAAGAGGAGGCCTACATTTCATACCGCTCCTGTCTGTGATTTTTCACAATCTGATGGAATAATTGCAACCCTCTCTCCATCCCTTCCCAACTTACCCCATCAATTAATGCAGTTCCTCAAGCGACTTTAATAATTCAGTCTCAGTGACAGAGTCTAATGCATCAAGTAGGAGCAAGAGGCAAAATCCAATCCTAAACTTAAGGAAAACGAGCCAAGCTTTGAGCTGACTGCATCCTGCCCAAAGAACCTTCCACCAGGTTGAAAGGCCAGCTCCTCTTCTGACCCATTCCTGCTTTATTACATATATTTTCTAAAGACCTTGCAGGTCACTGTAATCATTCCTCAATCCATACCCCAGCAATCCCATGGGTTATCGTTTTTCTTCTGTTGTTTCCCTTTTTATTTTTATTTTTTGCTCGTTTTCTGTGCAATTCAAGCTGCTGCCCGCCTGCTCCAGCACACAAGCACACGCAAGGCACTGGGATTGCCAAGGCTCTGTTTGCTGCAGCATGTGGCCAAAATTGCAGCCAAATATCCAACCGGCCAGCAGGTCAGGGAAAAAAAAGACACCTTGTATGATTAAATGTCTTCCTATTAGATAAACAAACAAACAAGTCGTTAAAAATAAGGGAATTAAGTAATTCCACAGCACAAGTTGGATTCTAGTCCTGAGAGAAGGACAAACTGCACAGCCTGAGCTGACTGGAGGGAATTATTTCAGCAAAACCTTCTGCAAAATAAATTGCACGGAAGTTGAGAAACCTTCAGAAATGAAGTTTAAAAAAAAAATAATAATAAAAACAACCCCAAACCACTTCTTTGGCTCCTTCAAGGAAGTACAAAATGAAAAAAAAAATAAAAAAAAAGAGAGAGATGGCATTGTGTCCTTAACAGCAGTTTGGGAACCAGAACAAAGCCAGAGAGAGTTTCAAAGCACAGCAGCTCTCCCCACTCTGCTGTTTGTTCTGCTCATAAGCAGACAAGCTGTTTCCTTTCATCTGGAAAAACTCACACAATAAGAAAAATACCTCAATAGAATCTGACTCTGTAATAACAAAACCCAAGGGGCAGCCAGAAAGAAATCTTTTGGTAAGTAAAAAATATTTGGTGTTCGGATCCTCAGAGAAAGCTGACTGCTTCTGGGTGTAGGGCAGCCGAACATCCCACTGCTGCTGGAGGAGGTCAAGGGATTCATCGAGGCATTTCTCCTTCTTGTCTCTCTTCCCCAGCCCCAGATGAAGGCTGCAACCCTTGTAGGTCAGCACAAAAGCAAGCAGAGGAAGCAGGAGCAAGGAGATAATAGGGAGAAGGAAGCACATGAAAGGCAGCACATAGGGATGAAAGGACTCTGTAACACCCTTGAGGAGGGGGAAAGAGGAAGAATTACAGGCACAAAGTGAGGGCTCAGCCTAAATTCTGAATCTGGACCCGTGGTAGCGGTGCTGCAGTTCAGAAGATCCAGCAAAAATCTCTCCCCGAAACACTGTTTTGATAAATATGCCATCTCCTTGTGGAATTCAAATCTCCAACTGTTCAACTGGCATGGACATCTCTGCAGTAACAACACATGCCACAGATTGTGAGTTAACTTGAATTACATTTCAGATCTGGGGAGGGGAGGATGTCAGTGGGAGGTTTATGAACAGTATGCTCCATCTCTGATGTTGTTATAACCAGATGGCTTCAGCTGTATCATTTACAATTAAAAAAAAAAAAAACACACAAAAAAAAACAAACAACAAAAAAAGCAAAGTTGACAAATAAATCATTAATTCACCTGCAGCTGGAGGTAAGTTGCATCCTCCACGTATCTTGTATCTCAGACCTTCCATAACAGTGTATTCTTGAAATGCACCTGGCTCTGCAGGAAGGACTGGGACAGACAAGCCTCTGAACAGATTATTTTCCTGCAGGTATCTCTCCATCCTCCAGAGCAGGCTTCCAAATCTGTACTGCCTGCCCGTAAATACCTCTCTCAAAAAGGCTGAGGACACACAATGTCAACACCCATTTACTTTCTTCCAGGCACGTCTGCTTCTCAGGGAAAGGCTACGCCAGGGACGCTCCTCAAACAGCTGGTCACTCTGCCACAGCGAGGAGAAAAGGTCTCTTCCAGCAGGTTTTGAGTATTTCAGTAAACAATGCAGTTACTGCGGTGTAATTAGACATCACTGAAGCACACAAATAACTTCTGCAGTTACCTGGCAATGAACTTTTCATGTCTGCATGCAATTATAAGCTAGAAATGCCAGTCTAAGTTCTGACAGGGTAGTGGGGAGCATCTCCTAATGACTAAGTGCTTTGCTTACCTAGAAGGAGATGCACGTTGAATCCAATATAAAAGGAATCAGAAGAGTTGAAGGAATAAATGCAATATGGGAATTTGTGAACCAAGAAGGAGGAAGGCTTCACTATACAGATGGCTGTGTACGTTTATGATGAAAGTCTCAGTGGGGGAACTCAAAAAGGGCAGGGACCCTCTCATGAGTCACCGTCTGATAAAAATAGATGGCAGTTAGATTGAAACGTGAACGTATGAACGGAGCTCTCCTTCACACAAGGGACAAAAGGCCATAAGAGAAGTATGACAACAGAATGAAAAGTCAGAGACAACTGATATCTAATCTATTTTCTAGACAACACAGAGTTACTCTCTGTAATCCATTACGTGCCCTACCTGACCATCTTAAGGTCAGATCAATTTGCCACTGCTGTGACACCACGTATTTCAGTCTAACCTCCCTGGATACCTGGGACTAATGACGACATAAATGGATGGTGTCTTTCCAACCAAGACATCCTGCACTGCTCCTTAATGTTATAAAACAGATGGCTTACTGTACCGTTCCCCCTTCCCACATTTAAGTCCAGGTAAAAGGTTTGGACTACGAGCTAGCTTCACAGCTGCTATTAAAACCAGTGTTGTCTAGTACTGTGTTAACACCCACCATGAGAAATAAAACAGTTTTGTATTGCAAATTTGTGTGCAGACTTACTTACTGAGTCCCATTTGAGTTCCAGGAACAGCACGGCACTAACAGGACATGGTAGCAGAAGAGAAGTGCACCTTTTGGGAACTGGTTTTAAGCTGACAAGCGTTCAAACTGAAGCAAAAAAACCCAACAGATACGACGCAGTACAAAATAGTAATTATTTATATTTTCAAAAAAAAAAAAAAAGTTAACAGCTATTTTGAAACTTCTTCCTTGTAAGAAGAGTGACTAATAGAAAGGAATAGGACTGGCTCCTATACAGTCGGCAAGTCAGGTACAAACAGTTGTTAAGAATCATTTAGCAACTCAGGACAGGGACTTCTGACGCAGCGATCGTGAACAATAAAATTTCTTCTTTTTCTTACAAAAGAGGGAGGAGGGAAATAAAGCAGGGAAAAATGCCAAAAAACATTTTCCACAATATCTAAAAACAGTAACTGTTGTTCTTATCAGACAGCACGCTCCAAATCAAGGATATTCTAGTCCTTTCAAAACCAATACAGACTTGCCAAAGGCTGCCTTCAGTCTATTCACATCCTCCAGAACAGTCTCTCAGTCCCCTTTCACTTCAACCTGTCATTTTATAAAAGGTGTTTTTCTTTTTTTTTTTTTTTTTTTTTCTTTTTTTTTTTTTTTGCAATTAACATACAAGTGCTACTAACAGAGAAACTGATCTTCTTGTTGCTGGATGGCAATAAGGAGTTACACAAACGTCCAGTTTTTAGCTCAGCTGGAAGGACTTAAATTCTCTTTTTTGATATAAATACTACTGGAGCTCCCATCAGGTACTTCCTGTCCAGAACCTCACTGGAAATTCTTTTTAACTTCGCAACGCTCTCTCCAAAACTAAAACGTCCTCTTGCTCCAGGCATCTGATGGTTTGTTCTGTGCTGCCAGACGCAGAGATGTTGTTTTCCCCAGTACCACTGCTGGGTTTATTCTGACACGGATCGGCACCTAAACCGAACCCTGTACTTAATTGACTCAGCCAAGTTGAAGGGAACACACAGACGATGCAGCGACAGGGATTCATTAGGTTGAACAGCCCCAGAGCCCCAGGCCCACCCTCCCCCCTCTCCCCAAGTTACTTGGTGCTGTTTTAAAAAATCTGGGTGTCACGAAGCAGTCTCTTCCCCCCAACAACAGAGTATAAGCTCCACAGATTTCGCTGTCTACCTGGTGGTCAAGGTTTGAGCAGCAACAGCTGATGCTGCTTCCAGAAAAACACGTGGTGTTGCGAGAGATGGGACTTTAGGATTGCTTCAGTCGCTTACGTGGAGGTCCCAGAAAGGGACACTGTGCAGAGGCCAGAGAGCGATACGCCTCAGCCACCAAGTGAGGATGTGATACTACCATCGACTTCCAGCCCGATGTCTCCATGACATCAGAAGCATGACTAGAAATAAGAAAATAAAGATGAAGTTACTGACTGGAGACAAAAAGGATAACAATCAGGTGTTTTCCACGTGCTTAAGATACCCGAGGTTTTTAGTGTAGTGTTTTAAGAATGTATGGTGGACAGTCCTTCAACTTGCAAACAGACATGACCCTGAGAGGATGGCAGTAGGAACACAAAGCTCATCTACTCTGACCCTTCAGCATGCAACATTTTCAATACAGAAAGTACTGAGAGAAATCGTGTTAACTAACACAGAATTAAAATGTTCCTGGACATCAAAGCAGATGGCTGTCAGTGACTATCTACTAACAGGTCTGTAGCAGTAGTAGCTGCAATAGTCCTTAAATGTAGGGACTAGCTGATCTACTACTACCTAAAAGTTCTCATGACCCTAGGAAGAAATCCAAAATATCTCAGAGGTAGCTCTACTGCACACTGACCAGTTCCAGTAGGACAAGACTTATCAGCCCTTAGTGCAATAGCACCTCTGGAATGCCAGATAAAAGAAGGATCACAATAGGAGAGTTTTAAAAAACAAAAACTGAAACTGAAAACGAGGAAAGTCTCCTCTGCACATGATTGTTCCTGAGTGCTTGCATGCCAAAACAAGAGATAACTTACTAATTAATGAAGTCCACTGCTTGAGTTTTCAGTTGATCGGCACTATGTAGGTCAGCCAGAATGAGGATCTCAGCTGCATTTTCCACAGACAGGTTACTGCACAGTGCATCCTCACACATCACCTTCAGACGTTCCAGAGCATACTGCAAAACACAAGCCAAAGTACAGTTACAACAACAGCCATTCACCTTGAAGTTCTACTTGTGCTCCTTTACTCTTCAGCAACAAACTACTCTACTAAGGCTAAACAGACTTCTTCACTTTATTGTATGGATCTGAACTGTACTCAAAGAAGTGGCGATCAGCAAAAAGGGAGAAGCAATGTTTGCCCACCCTGAGGAAAGCAATGGGGAAGAAGCATACCCACCATAACTCTCATCCCAGGCTTCTCATGTTACAGGTTTGCTGGTGCTGTGTTCATGCTTTGCAATAAGTATTAAAGGTGACCTGAAATGCTGCCTCAGTATCAAAGTACAAAATGCTACAGCCAAATCTCATCCTCAATTTGTTACTGCATGACAGTTATTCTCCAGATTCAGTGGGGACCTAGCACTGAATGCTCCATAGGTGTTCCAGTGATGTTTAGGCAGCTTTCGTTCAGTTCCTTTGCCATTAATGTTTTGCAATTTATGACGACCTTGCTCAAGTACATGCTACTAGTTTAATACTAAAATGCTACACAAATGCCCCTGATTTCTCTCCATCTGGAAACAAAAAACATCACAGCTTGTCTGTAAGTCATAGCAAAAGCCTTACTCTAACTTCACATTCTCAACTGAAGCATTTACACCATTCAATGGCGCATTTACCTCAACTTCTCTTTTTCCTCCAGATCCACAGCTTTGGGTTGGATCAATTATTCGAGAAATTCAAAGATATTCAAAGGATATGCTTAGAACAAGAGAACCTTCTAATAAATTCCAGACTATTTTCTGCAACACTGTAGTGAGTATTGAAAGAAGCAGACACTCGCAAGATTTTCAGTAAGGTCTATAGTCAGAAAAGCATAAGCCACTTGTTGTCAAGAAACAAAGGCCAAACTCCAAACCTCAGCCTTTTAAAATATTATAGGTTGTGGGCACTAAGAGACTGAGATACTTCTGAAAGTCTTGGTATGTGTGATCTGATTATGGAGTTTGCTGTTCCCTGGATAAAACACAGTACAGAACAGTCTTGATCCCGTGATGACATTTTTTATTTGAGAGAGAAAAGCATTTGGGAGTACCCTTCAAATTGTTTGTAAGGCTTTTCTGGACAGCTTCAAGATGGCTTGGTATACAAATGCATGTTCTTCACTGTGCGTTGCCACAGTCCAAAAAGATACCAGATTTGTAAGGACTGGTCTGCCAACCTGAACAGAGAGTTGGTAACCAGCTCCTCTGCATGGAGTGCCTGCCATATGATAAGCACACTATTACTATTATAAATTAATCTTATATTCTTATTGAGATCTTCATTCTGTTACGATCAAATTGAAATGAATAATTTTAAATTATAGAAACATCTTTCACTTAAGACTCAGCAATAATCATTACGTCAGTTGAGGCATGGCACTCATAACCAGGACAGTTTTCTCCCATCGGAACATCTGAGAAGGCAAATCAAATTTACTTCATCTGTATCAATAACTAAAACAATTTCAAGGAAGGGGCAAACCATTACGTTACTGTCTGTCAGTAGCTTAAAATGCAGTAAACAAAGCTTAAACTGTTCCCTTTGTAAATTGAATATCCTCTTCTATGCATGTACAATTTTTATTTTGATTTTCACTACAAATATCTCATCTTCTAATTACGTATTTGGGCAGAAGTAGCCATTCTGGTCTCTCAGGTATCGATATTTCCCCCTCCCTATCTTTCTTAATTACACTAAAGAAAAAGAAAAAAAAAGGAATAAAAAGCCCTACCTAATAGCATTCCTACTCCAGAGGCTGAAATAGTATCTCCTGGGTTCAGAAGACGTGTTTTGTTTTGGTTTTGGTCTAATTACTTATTTTCCCCAAGAGGTAGGAGGAACTCAGAAGAAGCTGTTTCAGTCTCTTGAGTAAATATTAGATGCTTTATGTGCTTTCTTGAAAGATTTTTTTTTATTTCTGCTTTTAAAAGACGCACAATGAGTTTAAAAGAAAGAAAATCTACATTAAAAGCCAAGAAATTCAAAGTTAAAGCCTACTCTGGTCTTAATGTACTGCTTCTTGCTTACACTTGTCTCAGTTAAAGATGGTATGTGATCTCTCAATCAATACTCTTTAAATATTGAATAAAATATGTGGCAATTACAATAATCAAGCCAAGAATCTGCCTGCATTTTAAATTCTAGTTGCAGTGGCCTAATAACAGCACACAGAGCATTTCACCTTTAAATCAACACTTCTGATGGAACCCAGGTCCATAGCGACAGGGAACGTAATGGCTGTGCAGTGGTTTGCGTGGAACAAGGTTACATGCATCCACATCTTAAAATCCACCACCCTGTCTGGAGCCCACAAAAGAATCCAAGGACTGAAGAAGCACGGAGACTGAACTACGCTCTCACCCCCAGAGGTGGTCCCTCCAGGTCAGAGTTGAGGCACAATGGCAGGGCAGTGTGGAGGATCTTGCACTGCTGCTACCCGTGCTGAACCTGTTCGATGGATAAATTCAGGACTTAGTCTCCAGTGCTGTCAAACTGGCATCTTTCACCAGCACTAAGTTCACTTTTAAGAGAAAAAAAAAAAAAAAAAAAAGGAAATAAAATTTTGGTTATATATTACGAATTTTCACTGGTTAATAAGGCTCACTGGCCAGCAAAGCACTCTCTTCCATCCTTGGTGCCGCAAAGGGAAGGAGGCAGAGACTGGATGGCTGGCAAGGCACTGTGCCTGCTGCACAGGAACAACCAGCAGCCTTCAGTCAGAGCATCCCTGGAACGTCCCCTGCAAAGAGCCTGCAAAACCACTACAGGTTAGGCAACAGGGCTTCCTCCAGTGCACCCCTTGTCTCCACAACCAGCAGGGACTGCCTCTGCAAAAAGGAAATAAACAACAGGACCTTCCCACTCTTTGCTATCCATCACTTTAGAGCATCTCTTGAAGCTGCTGATAACAGCCAGACCAGAAGAAGCAGCAGGCCCTGTTTGCCAAGACACAACACCACTTTTGAGATTTGGTAACAAACATGTTAAAAAAAAAAAAAAAATTACTTTAAAAAATTTAATTTTTCTTCTCACTCCCAGCTCTTATAGATTATGTTAAGTAGCAATGTTTTCTGAAATTTTAGGAAAAGATCTTAAAAATGAGCAATAGAAACTGATATTCCTAGTCAATATATCTGAGTATCAATACATCTAAGTATCTTAAATGTATCTATACCACGTTCAGGTTTACTTACAAGCCACAACCAGTTGATATTGCAATTCAAACTGCCCAACCACAATGATTACATGAAAAGCTTACTACAGGAATCAGAGAGCTCTAAGTAAAGCAAGGCACATATTGCTTGTTCTCTGAACAGCCAGAAATCCCAACTGTACCTTGTCAGCAGCTGCCAGCAAGTCATCAGCCATTTTGTCAAGATTCGGTGCCTTCCCCGTGTAAATAAAGCACATCATTTCCTTAAAAACTTCAGGTTCCACATCGTTGATTTCAACCCGATTCTGTATTGGAAAAATGAAGCTTGTTAAAATTCTGACAAGATGCTAAAGGTTCTACCCAAGATCTTTTAGTATTCGGAGATTTGCTACAAACTGTTCAGAACATGACTTAATTAAAAAAAAAAAAAAACAACAAAAAAACAGAAATTGATGGAATAAGAAAAACTCTGAGTAGAATTGTAGATCATCTACTTCTCCCTGTTCCACCCTAAACTCTTTCCACAGAGAAACAAAGGTAACGACTGCCTCCTTGATCCCTTCCTTCTCCCTTCAGGACAGCTGAAGCAAAGAACTGCATTTAACGTGAGAAAGAGTGTTAAGAAGGTGACAGTAATCACAAATGCCACCTAAGAAACTTAACTGACTGACCAGAGATGTTCAGAGTTGACCAGAGAGTGCTATTCATTTAGCTGTTACAGTTCTCCCTCCTTAAGAACTCACCTTTTTACTCTCTTCCATCTCATGCTCAAACATGGCACTGAAAACCGGAGAACGTGCTGCAGCAGGGGGGCAAACAGAACAGTTAGAAACAAGCTTTTGCTCTTCAGGAGGAGATAAGCACAGTCTGCCAACACCTCAACAACCGTTCTGCTACTTAATGCAGGAAAAAATCCCACAGCAGATAGAGCAAGCTGAGTATGGCTGGTGAAGCATACAGATTGTGACATCGTGTCGTGTGGTCAGTGTAGCTTCATGCTCTGAGAATGAGTATGCAGGGATGTCAGGAGGCCTTTCAAAAAAGGCCAAAAGAGCATACAGGCATTGAGATATCTTTCTTGATTTGGTAAGAAAATACTCTGATAATCCAGTAACTTCTTACAAATGCTTTAGGGATATATTATAGTAGACTACAGACACAAAGGACACCTCCTACCGTCCTCTTTGTGTGGAGAAAGCAGGCAATTAAAAAGGAGTAGATATATCTTCCTGCAGCACTTCACAAAACAGTCTTTTATTACAGCCCTGCAGTTAAAAGAGCTGCAGAAACCTCCTTTAAGGGAGCAATACAAAAACCACCTCGATATTACGGTATTTCACTCGCTATTGTTATTGTTCCCCATTCTGCTAAGGCCCATCCAACTCAATACTGACCTGCTAGGATGGCTTTGTGAGCCTGGAACTCCTGGCCTGCAACACACAGGCAGCAATCTGTGAAGCGGGAGTTCTCCCAGAGTCCTCCCAGCTCATCTGCCAGGCGGCACTCCGGCACCTTCACCATGTTCATAGTGTTCTGGCCAGAGATATTTACAGAGTCCTGTACCACACTCACCTGCAGGGTAATAAACAAATTACTCAGACTCCACACTGGAAAAGCAGTTTCCTTTCAAGAAGTTTTAAACTGCGTGCATAAATTAATAAAATTGTCGTGAACCTGCATGAAAGTGCCATTATGTGGTCTCCTAGGGAAGTAGAATTTTCTTTTTCTGTTCTCATAGACACCATTCCTGACCTATTTTTTTTTTTTTTTCCTTCTATCAACAGTCTGAAACCCTCCCAAATCAATAATGCAGCACAGAGAGCAGTACAAATGAAAATGAAACGTACAGAGCAACCACTGCATCCATACATGCATGCAAGAGCAGTGTCTGATCAGTGCAGGACATTCTGAGCACCCCAACAGCTTTTCTGCTTCTGGTTCAGCAGTAGAATGTCAATTTCTTGAGTTCAATGCTTTTCAATGCTTCCAGTGCATTGAAAAAGAAGAAATAAAAACAGAATTAAAAAAGCAACTTCATGTCAAGTAAGTAGGAGATTTTGGAGAAGGCTGGTAAGATTCCTGACCACCTGCTCTAAACTAGACATGGCCAGGCAGAGACCATATGCAGCCAAACCAGCTGACGAATAACCTACGCAAAGGGAACAGCTAAGAGTCTATTCAGCAGCAAACCATTATTGTTAAACATGCAGTAAATCATACGCCTTCTGCAGCAGACTCAAATTAGAAGAGATCAGAATGACTAATACTACCCTGCTATAACAAAGAGTAAAGGAACAAGCTGATTGACAAGGAAGCATATGGGAAACCATTTGCTGGATTTGCTGTCAGGTTCAGGTTAAATTTCAGTTCTATTAATAACAATGGCTAGAGGAGAACAATGGGCAGCACAGGAAGCTTCCCAGTTAAGCAAAAGAAGTAGTAAATTATGAAGGGAGAGAGATGACAGAAACACCTTATTAGGGAAAAACTGCTGACAGCACATAGCCCAACTCTTGGGGAAACCCCCAGTGGGTTTCTGAGGGTGGGCACTCCTGGGCATTCCCCTCAATCTTGTACAAACTATATGACACCCAAGAACAAACAAATACCAGCTGCTGCTTGCCAAAGGGCACTAACAATGGTTAGCCACAGCAATTGAGAGAAAGATAACATTCTCTGTCATTAATGACTGCTGTAACATCTTTTTGCCCTGTAACTTCTAGTAACAGACACAAGGACAGAAGAATCGATTCAGATTCATTAAAAAGCATTTCTTAGATGCAGATCTCTTGGAGTCTGACCTTGACCACAGACCCACCAAAAAGACCTGCAAACTATCAACAAGTAAATCACCTTCATATATGAAACAAAGTCTGTTACCAGCATTAAAAAAATTACCACTGGCTTTTCACAAAAGGAGTTTAGACTGGTAGACCTGAAGCACTGACCAGACTCAGGTGTCAAAGCAGCTAGTTTTGCTTAAGCTATTTTCAATGACTTAGCAAGGGAATTCCCAGCTGCTCAGAGGAGGATTACTGCTGTAACTTTGGGAACTCTGTTCTTTTTTAGATTCATCAGATCTTGTTCAACCTATAATGCTGGAATTTAAACAGCAAATAGTCATGCAGATGGGATATGAGCAAATCAACTCCATTTGCAGAACAGAGGTGGAATAATCTCCAAACCGTAAGAAATGAGGCCAAACTAAAGATGATTGACAATGATCAGCACTCTGCCATAACAGCATCTTCAGCAATTATGCGAGTTCAGAGCTGCCCTGCGCAGAGTGCAGAAGGTTTCTTCCTTTAAAGTTCTGTAAAGCAAAGAGAAGGTGTAGCAGAGTTGCTCAGCAACCTTTTGGTCTATAGAAAACCCCAATATATCTCCAAATAACAAGTGTCTCATCAAGTACTGCTAACGAAACATGCTTGTTGGAAGTACAGATGTAGCAGCACCACCTGAGACCTGTGGCCAGAAAAGAAGTGTTAGGAGAGCATATGGTACACTAGTTTACATCTTAAGAGACTTAAAAAAAAACAAAAATAAACTGTTGAAAGTTCTCTCCAAACTGTTTCCAAACAGCATGGCTTTCCCCTCTAATATCACTATATAAACTTAAGACTTTTATAAACACTAACCTACAGAACAAACCGAAATAGAAAGCAGAAGATATCCAGGTCAGGTGAAGCACCTGACCTGACCTGGGTTTCTTCCTCATCCAGAACAAACAAAAATGCTGAGCTGAAGCACTTGAAGGGAGTAATTCAACAGGAAGCAGACTTGACATGGTACTGGCTGCCACCACTGCTGGTGGATTTCCCTTCTCCAACGTTAATTCTTGAGTTACCACCACAGTTTTGAGGTCTGTGGCTCATTTATCACGAAAGAAAGGCTAACTGCCAAACCTAAGGAGGTGTCACCCAAGACACTGCTCTCTTCTTCCCCCACATTGCTACAAGTGTTAAAAAAGAGCTTCCTTCTTGACAGTAATGGTTTAAACAAGTGACAGAATGAATACAAATCCATCAGGAGATGTTTGCTAAATTAAGTATAAAGCTACAAAACAAGCAAAACAAAACCAAACAACACAACCAAACGGCTGTCAAATGGTTTGGACTGAAGCTCCTTTCAATACTGGAAAAACACAGCAAAAGAAAAGACTCTACTCCCACAAAACACACTGCAGGAGATCTGAAGACAGGACAGCTTTTTCTACCTGTACTCTGGCAAGAATCACAGCTACAGGAGGGATTCTGCAGTTAAAAAGACAAGAGAAACAGACACCAAAAGCTCAGGTGACACTAAATTAGAAAGATTAGATTTCCCCATCAAGGCTTCTGAACATAAATATCTGTCTTTAGAAATAACTGCATCCTCATCTGCAAATAGTGAAGTCTGAGTTTTGTAAGAAGTTGTAGAAAAAGAACAACAAGAGCTGTGGTTACTGTGGAATTCATTTAGCTTAGCTTTTTGTTTCTGTAAGATACATAGACACAGGAAAATAAAGAAAACTTGTCCTTTTTACTCAGAAGGCAACTAACAGGCATGACAATTTCCACTATACCAGAGCTAGCACTGGTTATTAACCTAAGCAAATTTTAAATTAGGGATGGTTTATATTATTAAATCAGTAGGAAGTAATAATCAAATGTGCTTAGTTTCTATTATCATCACAGGCAAAAGACATATAAAGTAGCAGAAACCAAATGAAAGTAAAATGCAATGAATCACTCAGAAAAAGCCACCCCAGACAGAGGTGCACACACAAGCAGACACAAATAAAATCTAAGTGTTAAATAAACAGCCACTGCTCCTCCTGACTTTACAGACTCCTTAAAAGCAATGATGAAAAATAAGGTCACATCTACCTGAGGCTAATGGAACTGCTATTCTTTCAGCAGCAGCAGAAAGCTTACCTCACAGAATAGAGTGAGTTTGTCATCAGGAAGAAGTCCATTGGCTTCATCTAGAAGAAAGTCTCTCCTAATAAATTTTTTGAATCCCCAGTCCTTGCCTTGCACAAATCGATACGCTCGCTGGCTCTCTGAAAGAAAGACACAGTGCTTCAAACAACAGCTGAACGACTTGCTTGATCAAACAACAAAAGGCAAACAACCGACCCCTGCAGACAGAAAGTGTTTTTACACACCCATTGCTTTTGTTTCTTCTCCTTTAGCATTCAGGATGGAGAATTTGAACTTTGCTCGAACTTCACTTTTTGGACAGCTCACCAGCAACAGATAGAGGGATAGATAATCTTTACTCTCCTCATCCAAGCCTTTAGGGTTCACACGTAAACACCTGTAGAAGAAGGCAGCTGAATGAGAGCAGGACCAGCTTCTGGCAGGTCATCCACAGCTTTCAAAGGAAGGGCACTGTGGAATTTTCATGATAAAATGTAGTCCTGATTACCAACCACTGAACCACAAGGAAATAACAGACAGCTAAACAGAGTGGAACTGTGCTTTACAGTCAGCCTCAGGCTACGTCTTCAAGACAGATATTAATACCCTAGTAATAGTATGGGTAAATCATTAGGAAAAAAAAAAAACCACCACAGGGCTTGGGAAGAGTGGAGGTATATATGGGGATGCAATTTCACACACCAAAAAGCATTGTGCATGACAACTTCCACAGAAAAATAGCAGAATAGAGACTAAAAATTCAGAGAAGTGCAAAATTTCCAAGAATTGATTGTTAAAATTGCAGAGGAAGCAACTCAAAGGAAATACTTGATTTCCTGAAGGCTGAAAGCTTCTCAAAAGCAAAGCTAGGGAAAAAAAATAAAACTACTCCTTGGTTAAGAAAAGATAGTAAATGCAGGAAAAGGCTAACTCATAAGCAGTTCTGTGATCTGAAACTAGACAGAATATAACAAGCAGGGAGAAAAAGAAAAACAGGCCGAACAACCAGCAGCTCAAACACACAGTGACAAAAAAAAATAAAAATCAGAAAGACCAAGGCATGAGAAGGAGATCTGACTTGCAAAGGTTAGAAAATGAAGTAATTTAATAACAAAAGGCAGTCTGAGGAAAGCACAGGTCTGCCACCCAAAGGAAGGGAACACATATCATATCTCGCACACACACAGCCCTAAATTAAATAAGGCAGTGGATAGCTTGCTACCATCTAGACTAAGGGAATTTAAATAAAAATGCTGAAACACTTCCAGGGGGAAAAAAAACAGGAAAGGTTTTGAAGGACTTTAAAAGGGTAAAAATGTTGTCTTTAAAAAAGCAGAAACTCTTGGGCAAATGGAAATAGAGAATACAGAGATGATAGAAGGAACTATTGCAAGTCTCTGAATATACAAAAAGCTGCCGAGAAAGTAATAGCAGAAATAGCCTGAAACTGCAGGAAAGAGAATTTAAGAGTGCATGCGAAAATTAGCTTTTTAACAACATGGTTCAGAGGCTGAAACTGGGAGGCTGAAATAGAGCTTTACAGCCCTGGTTGTAGACTCTCACTGGCTTCCAAGAGCTTGCCAAGATGAACATCAGTCATTTAAGACAGAAAATAATTTATAACACATTATTAATCTTCCATGCTTTGCCTCTGCATTAAGGCAGGATGCAGTCTCCCTTCTAGCTGCAGCATCTACAACTTCTGATGTTTTTCATTACATGAGGAACATTTCTTATGGTCAGATCCTCACATTTGTTCTGTGTCCAGACACTGTGCTGAAGCACCAATACTCTCTGTATGCTGTGCATCCAAGGAAGCCAGAGTTTGCGTGCAGCACAAGGTTTTTTTTGTTGTTTTTTTTTTTTTTTTTTAACATACTTCTTTGTTACAGACCCCCAAACTCTTCCACACAGTTGTACAGACACAGTGAACCTCATTTCTGTATTCCTTACCATTTGAGTTTATCATTGGCTCCAGATGAAAAGGTTGAGCTTTTGATCACCTCGCCCATCTCCTCTCGGCAGAAGCTGAAGTTGTTTATGGTCCACATGTAGGAAAACTTCACCACTTTAATCTTAAAACCGAGAATAAGAGGTGGTTTAGGACCATTCACTTTCACACTGGACATAGAAGACAAAGGTCTTAAAAGACAAAAACTGAAATCCTAGAAGTTGCACAGAATCACTTGTGTAACAAGAAACCCCCAGAGACGAGGGAAGACTCTGGAAAAGGCTAACAGCAGTAGCTGGAGCACCAGAACTCCTGACACGTCCACCCTCCAACATGGGTGCCACAGAACAACAACCTGTCATTGCCATGGTGAATGGCAACGCCCACCGTTACCAAATCCCACATTCTCTGAAAACCCAGGACCCTCCATTTGTTTTGAACCAACCTCTTGCTGCAGGTTCTAACTGGGCAGCCTCGAGAACAGCCCAACACAGCGCAGTCTCACCTGAGTGTAGCACCAGCTTTCTGCCACGGGTCCACTCGACATTTCTGCCGGAGGAGGAGGACTTGGCACCCTTGACATCGCCAGTTTGAAGATTAAACAGAATGTCACAACTCAGGGGAAGAAAGTTATGCTAGATCTTCACACTGGGAGAAAAAGAAAGGAGAGCAACAACAAAAAAATGAAACCAAGACTAATAACAGAGAAAAAAAACTTCCCGACCGCTGCTAAAACTCATTGCATGCAAGTTAAAGCAATCATGCTTCTCATGTTTTTTTCTCCCCACACCTTCAAAATAGGTTGTGTTATACACCAAAACATTAGGAAGTGCTCCCATATGTTTCCTGAGGTGGCAGAATACCAACACCACTTATTTTTTCAATATGCCAGCTCTTCATAGGAATAAACCCAGCCTATCATTTCCTCCAAGAAGTCCAAAACCAGGAGACTACTGACTCGATTTGGGATTTACTGCTTACCCCGAGGCTACCACTTGAACTCCATTCTCACTCCTCACTTTCATGTCAAGAATCTCACACCAGCAGACCAGACCTCTCTTAAGAAAGGCTCCCCTCAGTCTGCACTTCAGTTTAGAGCCATTTACTTGGGTTTTGAGTTATGTTGACCTGCAGAAAGTATGTGACAATACTGGCACAGTTATAATTTAATCTGTAATATAAAAAGGAGCGATTTGCTTTGTTTTTCTTCTCCCCTTTTCCTAAGGTTTAATTTCCTTTAAAAAAAAAAAAAAAACACAAATGAGTTCATGTAAATGCTGAAAGAGAGATACTGACTTTCAGTTGCTTAGAAATACATATTTAATCCTGCAGAGCTGCCTATTTAATCAGTGAAAATGCATCCCCCAGAACAGAACTTGAGGCCTAAAGACCTGAACTCCTGGCACTGCTGTCAAACCACACTGCTTCATGAACTGCTTGCACTTGCAGTTTGTGCTGTGGACACGCAACGAGGAAAAGGCTTAAACAAAACAACATTCTAAGAAGGCAATGTCAGTATTCACCTTAGGTACTTGCTGCAGGTTTTATTACATTAAACTTAAAATTAGCTCCGAAGAAATTCAATTAGACCACTGTGTCGTTCAAACGAAGCCAAAATTAGCAGATTCTAGATGTGAATGCGTGGCTGAACTGCCTTTCCACTCACAACACTCGGTTCTGTCTCCAAAGGCATTTCTTTTTCACCATCTCCAGCCACAGCATTTGGGGATGGATAAAACCTGCAACTGCAGCACAAGCAGCAGATAACTCACCGTGTGCTCCTCGTGGCTGGGGAGAGACACCTTTCTGATGGTTTTAGCTGACAGGCAGGAGAGACCCAAGATCCTCCCTTCCCTTCTGGGTTCACAGAAGCACTGAACTCCACACTCGGGCTGTTTTACTGCTCTGTTTGTGTCAATCTACATTATCTGTTACACTGCACAGGTTTCCCAGTCCACAGGCACAAACAACAGGGACAAAACACAGCCACCAGAGGAGAACAGCAACCAGGGAAAGGATGAAGTTTCCTAAGCTCACTGAGTGCAACCTGTCTGCACACAGAGCTATGAGATGCTAAGCATAAAAGAAAGGCTTGATGAGAAGAAAGTTAACTCAGTAACAAAATATGATGGTTTTTTTTCTTTATTTCCTAGAAATACAGTTGCTGCCTGACATACCTAGCCAAAACAGCTCTTGGAATTAAAGCCCAGAGCTCCAAACCTGTTTGGTTCTCTCTCCTTGCAGGGATTCAGGCACAGCTGATCACTACAGGATACTTTCCAACAGCTGAGAGTCAGCACGGCAACACCAGGGTTCTGTTCTGCAGTGATGCCACAAAGCTGCTCACCTGCACTGGTGTCAGAGAGATGATGAGTCTGGTTTACTTCCATATCAGAGACCTATCAACATCAGGCAGGTTTCTGCAGGAAAACTTTGGCTTCCCAGTGCACTGAATCAATCAAGTAACAAAATTAACACTGAAGGTGATCACAGAGACCCGCTGGAGTCTTTTAGCTTTCTCAAACACACTAAAATTAGTGGTAACACTTCACTTCTGGCACAAAATCAGGGATTAACGAGGAGACATTTGCTTCTATGCTGTGATGGCACACTGACCACAGCTATTGGAGCACCCTGAGATGCTGAGGACTTTCCTGGATGCACACATAACCCTGCACCCCCACAATGTCCAAGGAGCAAACTCCCTAAAACCAGAGCCACCAGTCATATAACAAGAAGTCAAGAGGTTCTGAAACTTCCCAGAGAAAAATCAAAAGTTTTACAGATTCTTTCTGCATTTCCACTGGGTTTTAAGATGTCTCAAAGTATTACCTCCACCTTACTTCAGGGAGGAAGTTTTAGAAAGCTGTGCTCTACAGGCTGGACAAGTGCATGAGCTTAAGACACACAAGACTATTTAATTTCCTATGAGTAACTGTCACTTCTATCTCTGATGTCCTTTCCTCCCAGATGGCTTGGACAGGCAGGTGGTAATAAAAGTTGTGACAGCGTGCTAATAGAATTGCTGCATGCCAGCATGTCATTCGTTACCCTTTCAGAAAGGCCCAAAGGAGACACAGGGTCCAGATTTTAGAGATTTCCTATTATTTGGAAAATACTTCCAGCACAGTGTGTCAAAGCTTTCTGCAGACCTTCGGGGAGGCAATTTAATACAGATGAGGAAAAAAAAAAAGAAAAGAAAGTTAAACCAGAACATATCCCTAGCTCAAACCATAATAAAATAAATACAATATCCTTTTTTTTTTTTTTTTTTCCCAAGGAAAGATTTGCCACTTGCCTTGCTTACCAAGCACACACAAAGTTCACTGAACACAGCCTTAGAAACGTCTGTGTGCCACTCCACCCTCAAACACTGACTAGCTCTTCTGGTATGGACCAATATTAAACACATTTTAAAAAGGAACAACAGCTGACTTAATGCACTCCATGCACGCAGTTTCTGAAATCAGCAGGCTCCCCCCGGTGTTTATTTGCTCATGAACACTTAATGCCTTACCAGTTCACACGCCTTTAGTAACAGCCTGGCACCTCTGAAGCAGGAGCTGATCAGAACGTGGTGCAGGCAGAGGTTTTAAGGAGAAGTTTTGTAAACAGTATGGATATCAGAATTCCTTACGGCCAGGAAAGGCAGGACAGACTCAAAGGGATAAATATCAAGTCAGGAAACAAAAAACGAAAGTATTATCTTATGGATCCTTAATAGCCCAGGTACAGCCTGCAAATCTCTTACTTTCTTGGATACCATCACAAGCAGCACTTGTTTTTGGCATACAAATACTGCATTACTGTTATTTTTAAAAGAAGAAAGAGTAAATTTTCACCTCATTTGCAACCACTTCCAGATGAAGAAATTTCCTCTAGGAATGAGAGCCACACCAGGCCCTTCTCAAGCAGGAAATGTCCCGTTGCCACTCTGCCCTACTAATTACCTCCTGACTTAGCAGCCATTCCCAGACATCTCAGTTCAAAACTCCATCCACTGTAGGGACCAGCAGTCAAAACAGCAGCAGAGATTTGACCCAGTAGAGCTGGGGATTATCAGCTCAACCAGTAACTCTAGACCAGGTCTCAAAACGACTCAATTTTGCCAAAGAGCACATTAATTTCTTCTCAAGATAAGTTAATTACCTTTTAAGGAACCAGTAGCTTACAATAGAAAATTTCAAGTATATTCCTTTCCTGAGAGCATTATTCAGTGAGTGTCTGTAAAACAAATGTCCTTCAATTAACTGTTTCAAAAACAGCTGTTTGCTTAACAGACAAGCAACATTATCAATGACTATCCAAGAACAGCCCCAAACTGCCCAAAAGCAGCAGGACATGCAGAGAAAAGGAGTGAGACAAAGATAACAGAAGCAGTAAAACAAGTGGGATGAGAACTGGAAGCACAGGAAAAGACCATTATCTTCCTGCATTCTTCACAGCCTTGGAAAGGACGATAGGAGGATTCAATCTGCTGCCATAAAGAAGGAAAAAAGGCAAGTTAACAGAAGGAGCAAGGTGGTATGCAATGCCATCTAAGCAGTGGATGAGGCAGTTCTCAGATTTTAATGTGTATGCTGAAGAGGTCACACTTTTCCTGCTTGGAATATCAGAGAGGGAAGCAATGATGGGCTTAGCAAAGCAATCCCAGCCTGCACTAAAGGCTGCCAAGCAGCACTGATTACAGCCATCGCAGATTACAGCCATCACATCACACCCTACTGCAGCAGGAAACCTCATCCGGCTCCAAAGGCAGGCTGAAGTCGGGCCCAGGGAAACACAGAGCTTACCCAGTAAGTGCCATCAACTCACAGTGACACATGGAGCTTTGTGTCAAATACAGTTAGAAAATAACAGGAAAAATCTCCTGTAGCAGAGAAATGGGAAGGATCGGCCTGGCATTCAATGGAACGTGCTTAACAGGCTGAGAAGCCCATAGGGTCTCCTTTGGAATGCAGAACACACAGATAACCTGGTCTGCTGGAAACAGTACAGGAGAACACTCCCAGAGCTGGATGTCTGTGCTTTTCTCTTCAAGCCACCATTTATCAGTCCCAAATTCTGCCTGCAAGCTGCCCCCATCGTCAGCAGCATTCAGGAACTTGGATTGGCATCTAGACTAAGAAATACAAGCTTCCATTTCACTGCTGTGACACCAAAGTTATTATTACACCCAAATGCATGAGGTCACAACAAGGCCCTCTGGGCGCCGCAGGAGAAGATGACTTTGGTGCAGACACACACACACCTCCACCCAGTTTATTCCAGATAATTCACTACAAGTCAGTTATCTTAAAAAAAATAAATAAATAACACAAAAAAACCCACACAACTATTTTCTACACAATTAATACAATAGTTATAGCACTCAGAGCAGAACTCAGTTACTAAAATTCCACTTCGAAGGATTCCAAAAATAAGGGATTTTCTCCATTCTTGGAATGTTCAATTTTTTTTTTCCCTTAAATTAATTCTTCTGTTACAAAGCAAAAAAAAAAAAAAAGTTGGTTCATCTATAGAAGTCATTTGTATGAAACTATTAGAGGATGGGAAAGCAAAGAGGAAATGAAACAGGGAGCACTGCCAGCAAAACATCAGCATTGTAAGGAGAATCACAAGTTTTACATATATATAAAAAGATAAATACCAACATTATTTAGAGACCATCTACCAGCCCTTCCCCTCCTCTCCAAACATCAGATGAATACCAAACAACCAAAACCAGGGAAGACAGATGAAGTCTGGGGTAAAAAGCAGCCAAGAGTCCTCCAGATAACCATCTCCTTTTGTAACAAATCCTCCACTTAACGTTTCTGCTCTGCAGTCATTAAATTAAGCTGCAGCTTTGCCATTCTTCTAAGATTGCTCTGAACAGCGTTTGAACAGATGCAGCGAAGTGTACCCCTGTAATCACACCTCACCCCACCTATAAATTACCCAAAGTACGTTAGAATCACATCCACATGCAGAAATAATCACATTCTTAAAAGCAAGCAGCCCCTCCTTACTGTGCTTTTCACCTCCGTTCTTCCTCTCGTCACAAGACTCGTTAATCCAGCACCAACTTCATCCTTCCACAACCCCTGAATGGAGCACATTTCTGCCTTCTTCATTTTAAAAAGGAAGATTTTGTTACTGCCTATGAACACTTTCAGTTTAGATGATGCACGATGCACTGAAACGCTCCAATGTGACTGCAGGTCTGATCTCCTGCAAGCCACCAAGACCAAAATCCCCTCCAAAACCTTTTATTCAGATCAACTTTCCAGCAATGTGAACATCTGGTAGTCTTCATGTAATGTTTTCCAGTTGCCATCTTGCATTAATATTTCTAAGAGCTCATCAAAATCAACCTGAGCTGGAAGACTGTTTCTGCCACTATTATTCTGGAAATTGAGCTTTCAAGTAATAAATTTAGAGATTACAACACGTGGCAAAAACGAGGCATCCAGTTACTGGGTGCTTTCACCTGCTGGTAATTGCAACATGACTTCAAAATGCTTGTAAGAATTACTTTCGTTGCTAAACATAAAGATTGAGTGAGTGCCAAAGAGCACTCACATGAAACCACCCTTAGAAGTCAGTGTGAAATCCCACCTTTTTGGAGATGCCTGAAAATAAAGCCAGCAGCTTTTGCTTCATTTCAGTAGAAAGCTCATTCCAGAGCTTATTCCTAACAGGTCATAAATAGCACTGCAAACACTCCTGTATGCCTGTCCTGTTGGGTGATGCTTCTCCCACACGTATCTGTATGGGCAGGAAGAGTCCTTTGCTTTCTTTTTTCACTTTGCTTTTCTGTGAACGGATCAAACGTCAACATGAAAAGGCAAAAATAGAGAAAGGAAATGAGAACCAAATCCCAACCAATTTCCAGTTCCAAAACAGCTACATTTTCCTCATGAATCAGCAATGTGTTTTCTAGAGAACTCATCACACCCGCCTCAATGAGGCATGCTGGTGCTGCTTAGCTCCACTTTAATAACCTAACTCACATTAACATCAAAACACTCACAGCTGACCATAAATCACACTGAAAATAACCCAATCACAGCATTCGCCTACACCCCTGTTTGAATATCCTCACCATTCAAGCCCAGATTATCTAATTAGTAAGACAAAGAACAAAGAAAAATGTCGGTAGCTCCGAGATTCTATATTTAGTGTATTTCCAATAGAGGGAAGAAGGGCCACAGGCAGTGCTGTATCTCTTTGTACCATGGCACTGGGGAAGCAGGGCAGTGAGGTGCACTTCTGGCACTGTGGTTGGCATTGATGTTCATTTGTGTTCTCAGTGCAAACTCCCAGAGGAAGTATCTGGGAAAGAACTTTTTGTTTTGGTCATGCATTCTAAGCTGATGTTGGCATAAGCTATTTATGGAATCTTTTAAAAACAAAGGGGAAATATAAAAGTGCACAAAAATAAATTCCCAGAAGATACATAAATTTATTTTCCTTCTTGCAACAACAAGCCACCTCCATAAGCTGCTTAAAACCCAGGCTCACAGAAACCACAGTTAATGCTGCTTCTCATTCCTGCCTGCTTCCCCTTCCACCATTGGAAATAACACTACAAGAAGCCTTCCTACTATTTTCCCCATCAACAGCAAAACTCAGTAAGCTACTCAGAAGAGAAATACCTGCTACAAGAGACAAATCAAGTAACAGAAGTTAAGATCTGTAGCTATCAAGCAGCACCAGGACTTCTATCTCTGTCAGCTCTGGTAAGGTGGGCTCCCAGCTCAGACCAGCACCTTGCAGAACATTTCAGGAAGCATCTGAATAAATATTTATGACATTTAAACTTGGGCCACTTCCCTGTAATCCCACTTGCTGAAAAAGCAGAGGGCTGTAAGGTAAAATTCACCACAACAGCAATTTTCAACACTTCTGGACTCCAATGCCCATACACACACTGCATTCTTCTCCATAAGCAGCAGCAGCAACAGAACCAGAAGCCAACAGGAAACCTTAAGAAAACAGCCTGCATCTCCAAAGCAGCAATGAAATATGGTTCTCCGAATTTCATTCACCGGCCACAAGTACTTCTAGGAAATCCATCACAGTGACGTGTGTGGTTTTTAATCACAACTTGTTGAGGTCAGACACTTCTACAAAGATGCAAGTGAGGAAACCAAGGCCCCAATGTAGCTGTTCATTTTGAAGCGTCGGTCGGGACAGGCAGCCCCAGCAGCTGCTCTCTGTGCACACAGGGAACACTGTATGATGCTTCTACCATAAGATAATAGATTCTTCTGAGGGTTTAAAATATATATATGGCAACACTCCGTAACAGACAAAACAGTTCATCTGTAGGCATGATTACAGCCAAGTTAACTGAAAACTTTTACATCAATGCAGGCAGCGTCTGTTCCAGCCTCTTTATGCAGCAACACTTGGGAGGCAGCCAGGCAGCTCCTCTGCATTGCTCTACAGCAGCCCCAGACTGAGGGTGTTTGTCTCCACCTGCTCTCCAGTCTCGTCGCTAGAAGCATCTCTGAGCTTCCTTTCAGACAAAGGCAAATCCTCTATTTTAAATCAAAAATCAGGACGAGTTGAAGATTTCAGCCAGGCCTCGCTAGTTTTAAAGCCGAAGCTGGAAAAACAAACTTGATAATGTTGTGAAGGCCCTCAGTGAAGTAAACCACTGCTATGTACAATTACGACCTCATTCACGATTTGCTGAGCAAATTTCTCCAGCAACGAGAAAAGAACGAGTGCAGAACAGTAACTGAAACCACATTAATTAATCCTGCACCTGATTGAGTGCCACAAGCAAAATTTTACTTCTTGTTTGGCTCTGAGATCCTGAACTTCCTCTCTGGACCACCTTCATTTCCCAGGTTGTTTTGCTTAAGTATCAGTACTTGCCACAGCCCGAGAGGGATGCTCACCTGTTACACACACTTGAGAGATGCTTGTTTATTGAGATAATATGACAATTAGTTCTGATGGAAAGGAGGAAAAAAACCCAACCTGAACAATTACACATTCCTGTTTGTGCAAGAAATCTGTTCATGAACTTCTAGGTGCCATCCCAGCACACTGACAGTTTAATGCTCAAAGTTCTGCAGCTCCCATCAGGCTTTTCAGACTGATGCTGTATTGCTGTGTTTGCTGTCACATAGGAAAGCATTCCAGCTGTAAGTGAAAGGGAGCCACATTAGCTCCAAAGAGAGAGCAGTGATTCACAGAACTCCAACTAGCAGTCAGCAGTTTAAGTACACCAGCATCCAACTACACGCCCTACATAAATTTACACATCCAACACCACAAAATGTTTCTCAATACGTAATAAATTTAAGTGCACTGAGCTCCAAACCTTCCTGTATATTTTTAGAAACATTATTACTGCACTTATGAGGTTTTGTAGCATTAAAAACGGTTAAAAAGTAGCATATTTTCAAGTGAATATTCTAACATTTGTATATGAGACACCTAAAGACACATACAAGGACATTCCTTCTTGCAGGTAAATGATTTGTTATCAGATATTGGCTCAGTTTTCTAGCACTGACACTAGTTGATACGATTCACTGCCCACGCTTCACATCAGCCCAATTTAAATGCACGACACACAAAGCTACAATGCCAGCAAAAGTCATTTTCCAAGTGCACAGCCATCCAAAACCACCACAACACAGGCTCTGAAAGGCCAAACAGGTTAT
Organism: Meleagris gallopavo; assembly: GCF_905368555.1. Lineage (NCBI taxonomy): Eukaryota > Metazoa > Chordata > Aves > Galliformes > Phasianidae > Meleagris > Meleagris gallopavo. The sequence continues at coordinate 3,085,517 of NC_139432.1, read as the reverse complement.
CTCCATTTGTCAATTTGAATATGACTTTAAGAGCTGTAAGGCCAACTACAGCTCATGGCACACAGCAGCGCCACTCCTGCCTGCAGCCAAAGGGCTGACTCAATAAAATGAACTCCCAAGTTTTTTTTGGGGGTGTTTGCTACACAGTCAGTGGTTCTTTCACATCTTTTTTTGGTTTTGTTGTTGGTCCTAAAAATGCAGAGGGGAAAGAAATAAGCAAACGGCATCTGATGGATGCTGCAACATTCAGGTATGCATATCAGCAAAGAGGAGAATTCCAGAATCACTCAACTCCTTCCTTCCAAAAGAGAGTTCAGTGAAAGGACACTTGAGAACAGAAACTGAGAAAGAAGTACTAAATGTACCTACAGATATAGTTTATAAAAACAACAGCTTTTCCTTCTCAAGGGAAGCATGTTAAAGTATGAGTACTTTAATCCCATGCTGGTTTCCTGCACTGTCATGCGTTTCCAGATCTTGGGACAGATGCTTTATTTAAGTCTCTGAGTATTCTGCACAAGACAGAATGGGGGAGCAGCTCATCACCTGAGTATCAGGAATTGATACCTTCAGAATTCTCCCCATAAAGGCTTACAAAAAAAAATAAAAACCAACTTATTTTTGTATTTCCTCTCTGTGCCGAGCAGAAAAAAATAGCAGCAAGAGATAGGAGCAATACAGCACGATCTTATATAATACTCTAATTGTGCAGAAAATTATACCAGAACTAGGAGGAGAGAGAGGATTTAACAAGATTACAGCAGATACTTTCAAATGTGAACCTAGGAATGCAATTGATAACACAGCAACAGCTCTGATAACACAACAACAAAACATCTTTGCCAGCTGCGTGCCAAACAGAAGGAGCAGGAATTAAAGCAGGTAGTTCCAAGTTTACAGGCCAGCAGCAGAACAGCACAACACTGAACAGAATGGTGTGCCAAGAACAAAGCTGGGAAGTCCCTCTTATTGTTGAAGTGCCTGGAAAATCACACAGGGCAACAAACTGGCTTCACAGTGCTGCTAACACCAGCTCCGTCCAGAAATTAACCCCCACCACCCACACCCCACCGGTCAAACTGGCTCAGGGAAAACTACCAGAAGAAATTCTGGTGAATGGAATTGTTCTTAACATTCCCCAGGTCTCATACACCCCACAACAGCACTGATACCATCTCCGCATTAAAGACCACTTGCAAAGGGAGTAATTTTTTTTAAAAGGCTCCACTGTGATTTGGGAGCAGTGGTGGCACCGCTCATTGAGACCATGAAGCAAAACACAGCTGTCCTGCTTTCATGCCGTTCATTATCTGCAGCTATTTGCAAATCCTGGAGGTTTTTGGGGAGGTAACATGTAGTCTTCCAACAGCGATAAGGATGCTGAGTTTTAAATCAGGATGTTACACTTGGCAGTAGTTTTTCTGATCTCAAGGCAGGCACAGTTGTTTTGTGTGACTGTCCTCTACTGATACAATGACAAGATGACAAGTCCTGATGTACTCCTGCTTGTCCTGACATCAACACCCATCCGTAACAAAGTACCATAAATAAAAATTGGTTTTTATTCAAGTTACAATGGAACAAGTGATGTAAGGAAATCTAATCAGAGGTTAGAAAACGTCACCGAAAAAGAAGCAATCCTGTTCTATGTTTCACTCCTTTGGTTTTTACATCGTTTTACTCATACAGTTTCACTAATGTTTTACTAATTTGGCTTTTTTTTTTTTTTTTTTTTTAAATAACCGAAGAAGGAGTTTCGCTTTATAAATCACAGAATGGCCTGGGTTGAAAAGGACCACAATGATCATCTAGTTTCCTTTTAGTTTCCTTAGTTCCAACCCCCTGCTATGTGCAGGTCACCAACCAGCAGCCCAGGCTGCCCAGAGCCACATCCAGCCTGGCCTTGAATGCCTGCAGGGATGGGGCATCCACAGCCTCCTTGGGCAACCTGTTCCAGTGTGTCACTACCCTCTGGGTGAAAAACTTCCTCCTAATATCCACTCTAAACTCCCCCGTCTTAGTTTAAAACCATTCCCCCTTGTCCTACCACTAAAAAAAAAAAAAACAAACAAAAAACAACCACAAACAAGAGTGAAATCCCGATGCTTTTACAGAGTTTCACATCAAACAACTCCAATAAAGTAAAATAAAAGATCACAAGAAAAGATTTTTTTCCCAAATGTATTCCTGTCTAATAAGAGTGAGTGACAGAAAACAAGAAATCCACCCTTCCTCCCCCCCCCTCCAAAAAAAAAAAAAACTTGGGTTTCACAACCAGCTTTGGGAACACCACGGGATTCCCATTCTAACACCATCTATCACCAATGAAGCCGGTGCTCACTGTGAGCTGCACCACCAGCAGACCCCGCTGACGGAGGGCTCACACCAGACCCCGCTATCTGCACTCCCAGCCGCCCTCCACGCCTTCCCCGCACGATGATGCTGCACCATTGAGCCCACGAGGCACGCCGCTCTGTGGGCTCTCCCGTTTTGCAGCTGTGCCCCACGCCAGGCCGGGACCTGTCAGCCCTTTATGGCGATGTGTTCCCACCTCAGCTTTTCCACTCCTCGCTCCCTCCCACCCACTCACTCGTGTTCCCTCACGCAGCTCCCCATACCCCAGAAGCTCCTCCATGGGGGGCCGCACAACTTCTCCCACTCCCCCTCACGCCCCGCTGTTCCCCCCCACAACCCCTCAGCTCCTGCCCCTTCCCTCAGCTCTTACCTCCCAGCCCGAGAAGCCCCTCAGGGCGGCAGGGGGAAGGCAGAGCGGCCCGGCCCCGGCAGTTGCGGCGCGTGGGGATGGCGACCCCCAGACTCTGCCCCCCCGCTCCGCAGCCGGCCCCCCTAGGAGAACACCAGCAGCTGGAGCTCACTATTTGGCAGCATGTCTTCCTCCTCCGATTGGTCCCACGCGCTCGTTGTGGCTCAGTATTCCGCAGGTCCCCGCAGAAGCGCACTGCGCAGGCGCCGACCTGACGAGCAGGATATGGCCGTTCCCAGCGCTCCCCTGCCGACCGCGCACGCGCACTGCGCTAACCCCCGCCCCCCCCCTCGCGGCCACTGCGCACGCGCGCATTCCCCCACACAAGACTCAGTCAAGAGCCTCGACTTCCTCCTGCACATGCGCCCTTTGCTACTACTCCGGCTTCCGCGCATGCGTGCCCGACCCCGCCCCGCCTCCTTCGCCCTCCCCTAATGGTTCACTTTCTGGCAGTGCGGTTGCGCATGCGCTGTATGACTCGGAGTCCCCTTACGTTTCATACCTCACTATTTGGCAAGGAGCCACTCCTGTCGCAGCGCCATTTAAACTGCCGGCGGAGAAGCAGGGTGGGGGGGTGGTAGACCTGGGTGGGTCCCTCACTTCCCAGTAGTACCGCAGGGCCGCCGCCGCAACCTCTCGGAAGCAAGCGGCCAGGAGACGGCACTACCTTCCCCCCGTCCCTGTGGCGATTTCCAGTCCTCACCCGGTTCCTTTAGCTTCTTCCCCCGCACAGCCCCTCCCACCTCACCTGAGACGGACACCACTGCCTGCTGTCCCCTGCGGTCTCCTCATACCGCCCTACACTGACACATCCGGGCTCCCCGCTACGCCGCCTCCCAGCGACGCGCCGCCGCCGCCGCGGGGATCACTGCGCATGCGCTGTGCGCGAGACGAGCCGCGGCGTGAGGGGCGGGCGAAAAAGGCGGGAAGGCGTCGGGTGAGGTGGCGCGTGGCGCCCTCATAGCGCTGTGAGGCGGTAACAGCCGTGGCGGTGCGTTGTTGTCAACGTCCTGCCTTCGTGTTGTGTAGGGGCTTGCTCTCCCTCCTTCAGGCTTCTTCTGGTGATGTGTTAGGTTTTAAGGGCTTTGCTTAGAGCTGGTGTGTGGTTTAGTTTTACACCTTTTTCCTAAAATTTCTCCCAGTACCCAGCTGGTGCAAATTAAGGTCGTGAACCTCTCATCCTAAACAGAAGGCTTAAGAAAGGTCTCACAGCAGCTTTGTGGAAAACCTCACAGTGCCTGTGCACATGAGGACTGGATGATCTTGTAGGACTTTTCCAACCTTCTGCGGTGTTTCTGTGAGGATATTGTGGAGCAAAACAGAGATACAGCCTGACTGTGAAAAATGTTTTTACCAGATTGCCCACAGAGGCTTTGCATCTATCTATCTATATATTTATCGTACATATACACTTAGTATATTCATATTGCATGCTGATAGTAGTGCATTACATGTTCTCAGACACAGCACTGGATTTTCCTCAATATTCTGGTGTGTGGTTGAGTACGCAGACTCCCAAATGACAGCTAATGCTGTTAGAAGTGTGTGCTTCTGCACTGAAAAACAGCTCTCCTTTATCAGATATGAGATGGATTTGTGGTACCAAGTGATGAAAAAGCTACTTGTGACTGAAATGAGAAAGGTTTTTAGTTGATTTTGCTTTGCAAAATTCATATACGATGACACTTAAACAAAAAATATGTTGTCTTTTTATTTCTTATCCCATTCTTGTATGGAAAATGGAGCTTCTCATAGCACAACTGCTCATACATACTGAGCTTCCACATTTGTCCACTACTGACTCAGACAATATTGCCTTTTTTATTGCTAACGCTTTCTGCAGCATCCTGGGTTTTCTTGGCAAGTGTCTCATCCAAATCACGACTGGTTTTTGGACCCTGCTTCATTCCTTCATTTCACAAACTGCTGCCTATGGTGACAAAACAGCAGGTAATGCTGCACTGTAATGAAGAAATGCTATAAAATTGCCTCGTGGGAAGTGCAGAATTGGTCATACCATTCCTATTCTGGATACACATTTCTCTTAGAAGTTTATTTTCATTCTCTTTCCATTTTTTTTTTTTGGCTTTCGGGTCCCTAACATAAACTCTCAATTTCTACTACTGTGCTTGTTCTCCTCTAGCTGAAACATAAAAGGAAATTAAAGCACCAATTTTGGAGAAAATTAAAGGTTTTTTTCCCCTCTGCTGCATTAGATTAGCACTCAGGCTGCAGGGCTTTGATATGAGGTTTTTTGGGGGGTATGATAAACAGGAATGTCACCTTTAATTCAAGCCTGCCCGTGTGTCATGTAGCAGCAGGGAGGTCAACCTCTTTTGCAGTTTATTACATTCTTCTGATCAAAGTTCTCTTGTTCCCAGGAAGTGGAAAATTAAATTGGATATCTGTGAAAACGAAGATGTAATCTTACCACTCCTTCATATAAACAAGTAATCTAAGGGTCGCTTCTGTCCTGCTGAGTGCAGACATCACGTGAAGTGCTGCCATCCTTTGCAAGTTCTTCCTTCTATCTTTAACACCATTCAGTGCTACTACTAGCAGACAATTCCTAGGCACAGGTAGTGCTTGGTCCTTGGAAGTTTAATGGGAGTATGTGCATGTGAGAGTACCAAATCCTCAAAGGCTTTGGGGGTATTGGGTGTAAGTCCCACTATCACCTGAATGATACAAGACAGGTTATTTTATTTTATTTTTTTTTCCAGCATGGAAAGATCCAATGAATACTAAAGTGCATAAGCTTTGGAAGTGCTTTGTGTAAACGTGAGCTTGATTTTCATGCGAAACTGATTAAACTGATGTCCATGAAGGAGTTGTGTGCGAGAATTTTAAATAGCTCCTGCTTTTTAATATTCACTTCCTCTTTGGTTTTAATTATTTTGTTCCTACATTTTCCCTTTCAATTTACTAAAAATCTAGAAATGTAATTAGAGAGAGGCTGAACTCAGAGAAAGCTGCCAGCATTTCTACATCATGATTAAATGTATCAGCCATCCCTTTAGTGAGAGGCTGAAAAACAGGATTCTCATAATTATCTCCCTGTTATCCAGGAAAGAATCTGCAACACGTACAGATACAGAGTTATTGAAAATGCAGCACTAATTAAAATCTCATATAGGCTTCTGATGATCAGGAGAGTATGAAAACACAGTTATTTAATTATTTCCCGTATTTGCTGTCTTTGTTACAAAAACAAACAAAACCATTCTAAACAAAATCCATCTCCAGTCGCTGGGGAGACTTAATGAGGCTTTTATATATGCAACAGCCAAAGAAATACTGCGAGTTACTTGATTCACCTCTTCTTATGCTGATGAGAAATCCAAGAAGCACATTTTCCACAAGCAATGCGGAAGGGACGCTGTGGTGCGTTCACAAGAAGTAATAGAATCATTTGTTGGCTTAAGAATATGGTTACTGTTTGCTTGATTTAGGATGTAAAAAGAATGTTGGTATTACCAACTTTATTTTATTTCATTATGAAATAGTAATATCTGTGCCATAGCCATTTAAAAATCAAATAGGTTATCCCTCCAGTCTGACTTCTGCTGGGGTATCTTCTCCATCCTCTTGAAAATGTCACGTTCTCCCCTAGCCCAGTACAAAGCTGACACTGTTATTATCTTGTTGCAGGAGTCCAAGCTTTGGCACTAGCAGAACACAGTAGAGAACAGTAAGTGCTGATATGGTTGGTGATGAAAGGAAAAGCTTCTGAGATCTAGGCTTCTTTGAACCAAGCAAGTCTGAGGATTCACCAGGGACAGGAAACTGGGGGTTTTTCTTTTGCATCACTTTTCCTCAAAAATTAATTTGCAACAGAATAGCAAATACTGAGCTAGACAGAGTCCAGTACTCCGACTTTTCCTTAACTATGAATCAAATAATAATTAAAGACTTTTTTCAAGCTGTTGTACCAATTAACTAATCCTCAGTGTTGCACCAAGGGGGAAGGTGAGCTGAATATAACTTGTCTTTAAAAAAAATGTTTTTGAAGTGTAGAGAAGTTGAGCAGCTTATTCATATTAAAATAATAATAATTAAAAATACAGGATTGGGAACCAGCACTCCTTTACACAGTGCTTGTTTCACTTTGCTCCGACCTTCCCTGCGCTTGGCTCCAGCAGCACCCATGTCTTTGGAACAGGAAAGGATACATTCGCTCCAGCAGAGCTGCCACGTGCAAACAGCCCTACAGTCACAAAACACAGCCCTACAAAACACAGCCACGATCAGCACCTCTGTGAGAAACGCCTGCCAGTAGTGGTGGGACAGCCGCCTTCCACACACAGACCCAAAGCTTTGCACGCTGCCAGTTTGCTTGCCTGACTTCAAAACACTTTAAGACAGTTTAACTTCGGCACTGTCGCTGTGATTCAAATCTAGTTTTAATTGTGAGAAAACAAACACTGTGTAAAGAATCTTGACCTTTGGAAGGATTCTGACTTGGAAGCTTGAATTGGAGGGAATCTGTTTGTAGTGCTATTTTTACATGTATTGGAAACGTATCAAAGCTAATTTTTGAGAAGAGTAAATTATACTTTAAAATGCGCAATTGTGAGAAAGTGACTCCCAAACGTCTTTGAGTTGGTCCTTTGTTTCTCGTTAGAAGCATCTCCTATCTTCCCTGATGAGCCTGCTCCTGTTTTCGGGGCTGTTTTGCTTTAAGATGCTTTTGATCCTGTATTCATTAAAACCTGATCCTGCTGCTTCCCACCAGCCCTAATGGTCTGTGAAATTATTTTCCTTTCTCTAAGATGCTGTTAACTCTGCTAGCACCTGCAGAGTAGAGGAGCTCAGAACACTGTCGAAACTCTTCGAATTCATCCGAATCTCCTTTTCTTCATAAACAATCTTCAATGTTATCACAGCAATCTTCTGAAGCGGGAGTGGACTGAGCAGAGTTTAAAGTTTTTATCACTGCTGTTTTCCACTTCTGCAGGTACAGAGAGATAATTGTACAAAAGACTTGTGAATCCAGGGTAAGATTCACTCTGTGGAGCACGGAGAGAAAGTATGAATGAGCTTAAAGGGCTCAAATAGCTGGGGAAGAAAAGAAAAGGTGAATCAACTAAGAAAAAGGCAGAGGACAGTGAAAAGTGATGTAAAAAGGGAAATGTAAATGTGGATTTGCAGTCTGGACCTTGCAGGGAATAACAGGTATGGATTCTGGAAGTATCCACAGACGAGAGTTGTTCAGTGTTTCAGTTACTGAGCTGCCATCTTGTTCTGACTCCTGATGCTAAGTCTGGTTTTATTTTCATGCTGGTGGAAGAGGAGAGCTCTCTCAGTGTCTGGTTTTGACCACAATGAAGGTTAATGTTAGCTGTTACCATGCACTTTATTGTACAAATTCTAGCACTCTGATTTAAGTGATGCTACTCTAGAATGTTCTTACAGAACTAATCAGAGCTAATCAGTTCTTTGTTCATGCCTTCTCATTAGCAGTCTTGCAATGACTATTACTGCATTAAGTTACTGCAGCCAGAATGGCAGTAATGAGTAGCCCAATCTTTAATTTCATTGGAAGCTGCGTTCAGTTATTGCATGGAAAATTGTTTTCTGGAGAAATGATTTCAAAACCAAGCATTCAGAAGTCACAAAGCCTGACCAGAAGTAAGGTTCTCCCTTTTTGATATTTTGGATGTACTGTATATATTTGGATATAGATCTACAGATTGTGGTCTTGTAACATTATCCTTAGCCCAGATAAAATGAAGCTTATGTTAAAACTAGGCACTAATTTAAAACATCCAGCTGATAAATCCAGCCCTCATTAGTGAAGACTGTCATTCAGTTGTGCTTTTTGTGTTCTGAGTTTTAGATCTCTCCAGATGTGGATGTGAACACTCCTTCAGCCCAGCTGTTCGTACAGAAATGCAGTTAGCTGCTGGGGTTCTGCACTGCCACGCAGGGCAGGAAGCAGGGGCAGGATCTGCCCATCTGGATGGGCCTTCTCTTCCTCAATCCTAAGACCAAGATTTTGTCTTTCCTGCCACGTTCACTGTAAAACAAATTAACAAATTACAGCCTATCACATTCCCTAAATGAGATTTGCCAAGACCTTGGGAGAAAGTCACGCTACAGTTCTGAGAATAACTTCAGAGAAGGAACTTGCACATTTTTTCTTGAAAGCAGGTCCAGCTCTTCAAAGCCGATAATGAACAAGAGAGGCTATATTTGCCTGGAAAACAGTTTGCATTGTTCTGAGAAGTGATTTTGAGAAGTTTAGCTAATGAGTGTCAGGCAATGAAACTGCCAGGAGATACAAACTCAGCTGCCTGCTTTACCCGTGACCACAGAAGATGAAGATAATGATCTTTGCTGTTTAAATGTACACGGGGGCTGGGATTTTATTGCCTTGGAATGTTTAATTTCTCCAGCCTTAAATGCCATTTGCATTTTAATTTTTTTTTCTTTAAAATATTTAAAACTGTAAACACCTCATTGCGCAGTGACATCCAACTGTAGCAGATTCAGTCTGAGGTAATTACAGTCCTTCCTGTTCTTCACATGCATCTTCTCACCATTGCTGCAATGCTGTTAGTTATGCACTGTAACTCTAAGTATGAAATGTTATGAGAATACCCGTTTCAGACACACATCTGCTCCCTCCTGCCCTGACACTCTCCACATGCTGAAATGGGACTCCAAAGCTGGCATGTTTTTCCCCAGTAGATGGCTGATTCTCGTGTACTTTTCAGTCTGAGAAACCCAATAGGAATTCTTGTTTCCTTTGCAAGAGCTTGTGGAGGCCGGCGTGTTAAGCTCACACAACCACTGAGCCTTAACTGAGTGACACAGAACAGATCCCAGTTGTTCTTAACATTTACCATTAGGGCGATGGGTTTTTTTTTAGTAGCGTCTGTAACATTGGTAACTCATCAATTTCAAAGCAGCACTGGTAGCTTCGTTATCCCTCAAACTGTTGTCATTTAAGCACGAGTCTTTACTATCCCGTGACCAGCAGATTACCACTGTTAAACACTCAGTGCACCTCCAAATGCACGCGCACACGGTACATCTAAGCTAGTCTATATGCACTCTAAACGCTATTTTAAAACATCTGTTGATGGAATTGCAGAGGGAACTCATAAAGGCAAGGAAGATGAAAGGAAAAGGAAAGCAGCTGCCAAGCCTTCCCCCCTGTGAACGCCATGTCTCAGTTAGGTATGAAATAGAACTTCACCTTTCTTCGCTCATACATCACCGAGTTCCTCCTGGCGAGACAACAGGCACAAACACTGCCGCAGTGTTGTCTGCTGTTTATTCTCAGTGTGAGCATGACTCTCATCTCCCTGGAACCACCAACAACTGACAAGGTTCCTAGGAGAATTCTGGCAGAAATGTTTTTGCAAACATCAACTGCAGAGCCTCTGGCTGCTGCTGTGCACGAAGGCAGCTATCTGTGTTATCCCAGGACAAGAGGACAGGTAGGAAATGCACATTTAAAGGCGTATGTCTGCAATGGAGAGCTGTCCTGCTGAAGACATTGTCTCGAAGCTTCGAACAACTCCAGCGTAGTCTGCTGAATATCAAAAAATTAAGCAGAATAAAAGTGGAGGAAGACTTTGATTTCCACGTGATACTTTTACTGTAAACCAAGGACTTTGGAAGTACAGTCCTATTGCTAATTAGGCAAGGACCATTTTTATGTTGCTTTCTTCTCATATTTCTTGAAAATTATTGAAAGAAGAGTTCCCCCTGCTGGTAACTGCCTGACTCATAAGGGGACTCTGGGCTGGCACTTCAGACCCAAGGGAAAAAGGCAAGATGGAATGGCTGCCTAATTTGTCTGACCTTTGTGTTTTGCACTTGCAGGTCTTTTTCTAAGGCACTTAAATTCAAGCCCTACTTGACTGAGTTCCCTTCTCCTCAGAGAAAGGCCACTCATCTGTAATGAAGGAGCAAGCCTCAAGATTTCGCTTTAGTAACTCCTTGGCAAGGCAACTCCAGCTGAAAACATACAGTGAGTGTTCAGATGCCATCTTGACTGCAAAGTGTTTACACCTCAGATTTCATTTTGGAAAATAGTCCACTATCACAATAAAGCTATTGCTTGGAGCTGAGGAAAGAAAAATAAGTGACAAATCAAACACACCACCCTAAAAAAACCCAAATTATATATATAATATACATTATATATATATAATATATATATATAATCATTATTTTGTAATTCACTTAGTTTATCTGTGATGAAATGGGGAGTATCTCAAAAAGCAGAGACGTGCAAAGCAATGCAGCAGAACAGGCAAAGCCCAGACTGCTGGCAGAGAACACAGGTGCTGCTCGTCAATCCTCAACACCTCTACACTTCTGATGAATTTACAGCCCACGCTACCACAAGACGCTTATCAGCAAAACACAACTGGACAGCAGTAGTTAAGTTAAAGATTCCTTTGCATAGCCACACACGAGGTGTTATGCAGTATCTAGAAAAGCCAGAATAAATCGTAAATGTTTTGTTGATTACTCATCTCTTAGTTGAAGACGGAAAGCCTTTCCTACACTCCATCAGAAATCCGAGCATTCTGATTGAATTTCTGCCTTCTGCCCTCGGGTTGAAAACACTGCCATTGTTTATAAAAAAAGAACAGAGCTGACAAAACAGTTTAACAGCTATTCCTCTGCAAAAGGTGCCTCCAAGAGGAACTTACACTTCCAATAATACAAAGTAAGACAGGATGAAAACTTTATTAGGTAGTAAACCCGGTTCCTTTGGAGTTTCCTTGTATTTATCTGGAGATAGCTGAAGTCAGGCAGGAACATACAGCAGAAGCCACCAGGCAGGCTTCTGAGAACGTGGTAATCAGTCTGTCACTGGGGAGAGCTATTGCAGCAGCCCTCCTGGCAGCTCAAAGCTGGAGACCTGTTCTGTGGCAGCGCTGTTAAAATCAGCCATGAAAAAAGCCAGCGCTGATTTGAAAATAGCTTCTTGAATTGCTTTTGCAGCCTCCTCTGGGATCTCACAGTACATGAGGTCTGGAGCAAAGACAGCAAGCTGTCCAAGGAAATCCAAAAGATTCAGACTCAGGGTTAGCACAAGAGCCGACTTTAAGAATTTCTTACTAAGATGTGGAGGTGCAGTGAGAACCAAGTTGGAGCCATACCAGGAATAGGCTTTAGAGCTAAAGTGGGTCAAGGCAGCCTGCAGAAATCAGGAGAGAAAATCTCCTTTATTTTCTTCCTTCTTGGCAGGCTGATCCTCACGTCTGTGCTCTGAATACAGACAAGTTGAAGATACTGGGAAAGACAAATCTTGGCTTAGAAAATAGGCCCTAGAAAGCTCCCAGCTTTTTAATTTCTGCCAGTCCTCCAGGCTGCTGTGGCATGGAGAAGAGGACAGACAGACCTGTGGGTCTGAGAAAACATCCCTTGAGCCCACGATAGCTTCTTTTCCATGGTTCAGGAATCATTTAGCAATGCTAAGTCTTTTTTTTTCTTTTCTTCTTTTCAATTAGACACCCTTTCTCCTAGAGCTACAGCTAAACTCGGGGCAAGAAGAGGAGAAAAGCTCAGGAAGAGAGTGGTCTTTCTAACACATACAGAAAAGTAGTTTGGAAGTTACCTCCTCTCACCCAGTCTTCAGGAAGTAACTTGGCTCGAGGTGCTGTAAATTTCTGATCACACACTTCCTTAGGAGCAATGGTGACTAAAGAACTCCAGCTAATAAGCAATCTACTTCTGTGGAATCGAAATAGAGTCATTTCCATTTTATTTGCAGCAAGATCTCTAGAGTAGAGTGGTGGTTTGGAAATTAACAGGTGATGTGTCTGAATAATTTTCCTGATCTCGTGGAGGAACACGGCTGAGGAAGTAATTTATATGGCATTTCTCAGGTGTTTGTGTTTTGCACAGTCCCTCCATTAGATTACTTATTTAATAACAGGAAAAACAAGTCTGCAGAACTGTGAGTGTTTCTGCTGATTCTGGGTACTCAATTTGAGAACTGGCTAAATTTAAAATACGCTCCTCTATCCCTTAGTCCCTCTATCCCTCTATCCCAAGTCCTACAAATAGAGAAAAGATGCCTTTGCCACCAAGACAACACCATAATTCAGTGCTGTCTATCACACAGTACAAGTCACTCAATATTTCTGCTCCCATTTACGAAATGGCAATTAATTACCTTGAATGTAATTGTGAAGGATAACAGTTTTCAGGGAAGCTGGGATCTTCATACAGCAGCAGATGCCAGCACGATGTTCATCAAGCAGTATCCATGGAGTTAAATCACAGCAGCTTTTATTTCATGGTTCTCTACTACTGAGAACACATTTGTTTGCTACTTAGCATTTGACCTTTAAGGCAACACGAATCAGCAAGGAGGTGAGAGTGACAGAAAAAAACCCTTTAATATCCTCAGGTTTAATTCTGCAAGAAATGTGTTGTTTGAGTAGCGCTATAGGATAACAAGACGGATTAAATGAAAAACAAATTTGAGTCCAAAAAAGTTGTAAGAAATACTGCAGGGGTGGGGGTAGAAGGGGCTGGAAAGGGAGGCTTACAACAGCCGCTCAGTAAAGAGATCAAGATCCCATCTGGAGGGGCAAAAGGCCAAAGCCACAGAACAGATGGAGACCAAGCGACAGCTGGTGTAAACGTGCTTTCATGTGTAAAGTTTGTTCTGTGGAGAATTCTGCTCTCCAACTCTGAAGGCATCATTATGATAACAGCTCCTCCCCCCACAGCACTGGGGACCCAGTCTGCGCCCAGGAGCGGGTGTCAGCGAAAGCTCACCACGACACTGGTTAATTAACAAGGGCCCTTTCAACATTTAGAAGCTGTTGTCACACAACCTTGGCACGAGTTTAGCAGCAGAGGTTCCTGTTCCTTCCTCTGCAGGGGGAGATGAAAAGAATTAATTTTAACCCCAGTGGTTAAACAGATTTCCTGTACATTTTTACATATGCCCAGGGTTGCCTGTTCAGAAGGGCTCAGGTGAAGAATACAGTGCAACACATGTCAATAGCAGAATGCTCCAGGCTGCTCCATTATGGAAAAAAATAATGATACAATCAACCAGGAGAGAGGGTTATCTTCAGCACAGGCATTTAATCCGGGACCTTCCCAGGCTGCACCATGCTAACATCATTCTGACAGCTCTCCTTGGAGAAAGCTGTGCTCTGCCTCCCCGCCGTCAGCCAAGTACTGAAATTAAAGTCCTGGAGAAGTGGCCATTGTTTCCTTTTCTTTAATAAAGATATGAAGGGTTTTTTTTTTTTCTGTTAAGGCAAGAATTTCATCCTGCTGCTAGGATCTAGTACTGCACCTTTGATTACAGAAAAAAAACCATAATACTTGATTACAGTTAAAACTGAAGCAATTTGTAATTAAAAAACTAAAACAAAAAATCCAAACATTCCCCTACTAATTACCTATCCTGAGTCCAGTTTCATAACAGACTTTGAGGTACAAGACAATAAATTAAAAGTCCATTCCAACAGCGGAGATCCACCATCTCCTCAATGCGATGTCTTCTTTACTCCCTTTCCAAATTTGGCATCAAGTCCAAGGCCTGCAAAGAGACAAAACAATCCGTGTGCACAGAAGGGCTCTTCTTCTTCCCCTGCTCTGCTAAGGCTGTAGCACACTCTTCCATCAGAAGCATTCCATACAGTTCTATTTTCTGACCAGCATCTTTTACAGCTGCCCCCCCCGCTGTGGGTTATTTATGTTAACAGAAGGAAGAGCTCAGATTTGCTGCCCAGACTTACCCAGGAACACCAGGACCGTCCCCACCCACTGCATGGTGCTGATGGGATTGGCAAACAGAATGACGGATGCTAAAATGGTGAAGAACTTGCGTGTCGTGGTGATGATGGAACAGGTCAGAGGTCCGAAGTAAACCACCGTCATGAAAATAAAGCTCTGAAAAACAAACAGGTGCTTTTCATCACAAAAAGGTACAGCACGGATCGTATTTTCACCCACACAGCCAGAGCTGAAAGAACATTTTTCAACTCCCGCTTACTTCCATATAACCAATTTAATTTTATGGTAGCCTACATGGAAAGCAGCAATAACCAAAGTAACAGAAAGCGAGGCAACTTTCCTCTGCCATCTCCCAGCTGTGCAAACAAACCCCAGCGAAGGCTGCAGAACAATGGAAGCTTACCTGACCCAGTGCACTCGTCAGGCCAAACAGCAGGATATTGTAAATGATGCTGGGATAACGTTCAGTAAAACTCAGGAACTCCCAGAGCTCTCCAGTGAACAGGATCCCTGCGGGAAGGGGCGGGATGAGAAGTTATTCACCCAGAGGCTGCCCGAGCATAATCTCAGCCTACAGAGCATAATCTCAGTTCACATTCATAACGCAGCAGGAGCCAGCAGCACGGAGAGCTGCTCAGCACAGAGCTCACGTTTGGGAGTTAAGCTGTGTGTGAAGCAGTGTCCTCTGGTGGGCATCACAAGAGCTGCACCGAGCACCCAGACACCGAATACACAAACTGAAGTTCTTTTGCAACAGGCGTTCCAAGTTCTTTAGGGAGCAGAACAGGGCGCTGCAGGGCAGGCTGTACTTTGTGCAGGGCGTTCCTTACCAGCTCCCAGGAACAAGGTGGACCAGAGGTTAACATTCAGCATCATGTGATTGGAGCCGGTTTGATAGTGAGCTCTCATGTGGTCCTGAGATACACCCGTCAGCCCATCCAAGGTCAGCGACAGCAACTGACAAAGGGAGACAGAGATATGAGTAAAGCAAAACCTTCTCTAAGGGGAAGACCTTCAGCTCCCTCCCCTCGTTTGAGACATCCCAAACACCTGTTAAACACCAATGATGCGACCTCAAAACAGACAGAAAGAAAGACATGCATCCTTCAAACTCGATGAGGCGCCCACTGCATGGAAGCATTTCCACATCAGCGTTAGGGTGCTCTTGCTGTACAAAGCTCTCACTGCTCCATCCTCCCCAGAGCTGCCACCAGGCAGCCCTGAGCTCACTGCACTCCAGCAGCACTCACCAGAAGGAGCTCCCCGTAGCCAAAGATGTGGTCGTCACCTCCAGCTCCCTTTTTGGGTTTATACATGAACAGGGCCACGCCTGTGACTATCAGGAGGACGCAGAGGTACTTGGCCAGCGGGTACTTCTTCCTCAGCACAGTCACACCTAAAAGCATGACTGCAAAAGAAGCGACATCATGAAGCCCACATCCTCACGTGGGAATACAGCTGCCCATAGAACAGAACACGGGGCCGAATGGCGCACAGCTGCCGTTCCTGCAACACAGCACTGTTTTTACAGCTGAGCTCCTCGGATCGGTCAAAGGACACGAGAAACCCACAGAAATACACACAAAGAAACATTTAATTTGCTTACCTGGAATGGGTTTACAGGATTTGCCTAGGACCTATCAAAAAAAAGAGCACATTACCAACCTGCACACCCACCACCTGCCTGCAGTGCGAGCGCAACACAAGGGCGACCCGACCAGCACCGACACACTGCACCTCCTGCAGGAAAGCCAACAAAGCCCCACCACACAGCGACCGCAGAACCAAAGGCTCGGTGCTCAGCCACGGCCTGCAGCCCACAGCCATCAGCGGCAGCTCCCGGCCGGCGAACGGAGCTCCGTTCCCGGAGCGGCCGACGCTCACCTGGGTCGGGTAGTTGACGAACTGCAGGGCCGAATTGCTGGAAACCATCGCGCCCAGATAGGAGAGCGAGCAGGCGGCGTACAGCCAGCCGTGCGTGCGATCCACCCTGACGGAGTCAAAGAAACGGATCACTGCGGGGAGAGCGAGGGAGGAGAAGCGTCAGGGCTGCGACGGAGCTCAGGGCGCTCAGAGCCGCGGAGCGCGGGGAGCCCCGCCGGCAGCCCGGAGCGCGGCCCGGACTCACGCAGCTTGGCGAAGGCGGCGTTGATGACGCACTGGATGAAGACCAGGCTCAGCGCGTACGTGAACTTCTCCTGCCGGGCGCCGTCGCCGTACTTCCCCCGCGTGCTGCAAGAGCGGGACACGGTGAGCCGGCGGCGCGGGGAAAAACCCGAGTCCCGGGCCGACCCCGCGCCCGCTCACATGCTCTCCTGCAGGATGCCGTAGTAGAAGTAGCAGGCGAAGACGCCCAGGAAGCAGACGGGCAGGCGGAGGCGCTCGGGCAGCGCGGGGCCGCCCGCGTTCGCTCCCATAGCGGCGGCGCGGCCGCTCAGCGCCGGGCCCACGTCCAAAGCCACATCGCGCAGCGCGGCCGGCGGCGGCGGCGGAGCGGGCGGCCTCATACACTCACCGTGCGCCCGCCCGCCGCGCAGGACCCGCCCGGTCCTGCCGCCCCCGCCCATCGCGCTGCCGGATCCGCGGCGGGGCTGGGGGAGGGCGAGCGGCGCGAGACATCGAGCAAAACCATCCCGGAGCTGCCGAACGAAACCGTCCGCCTCCTCTCCGAGGTCGCCGCCGTCGCGGTTCGGCCACGATCGCGGCTGCGGGGATTTCTGGAGACAGGCAGCGCGTGGGTCAGCCCCGGGCTGGGGGCCTTCACTGAGCGCTGCCCCAGCGGTGATGCAAGCAGATGTGGAGCGCGGTGATTGGCTGCGCGGCGGGTGGGCGGGGCCCGGATGGCGTTCCCGCCGTCGCCCGAGCGACTCGGGCGCGCTGTGCGCATGCGCAGCGCCGAGCCGTTTGGCGGCCGGGCTCGTTGCGTTCCCTCAACCCGGAGCTCCGCTCGGCGCCTCCCAGCGCTCCGACCCCCGTCAGACTCGGCAATATTAAATCCAACCCCCCCAAAACACGAGGGCTTCCGGATGCATGAAATAGTTTATTTTCTCCACGTAACTGTCAACACCAGCATCTGCAAAAACCCCTCTAAACACAACTCCAAATCTAACGTTCCTCCTTTAAGCTTTGCAATACATACATAAAATACAAACTTCAAACAGCTGCAAAAATAGTGTCTTTGGAAGAAAATAGAGTTTCTACATCAGATATAAGAAAATAGGCTTCTTCAGTACAACCCAGAGCCTTCGCAACAGAACACAACCAAACGCTGTTGGTAAGAGGCTTTTTACAATCCGTGTCCTCATGTCCTCGCTCTGCTTTCTGCTCTGCGGCCCACGAACCCCAAACCCCCCCAGGCAGCCCCAGCCCCGCTGTGCAGCTGTGTGGGCTCAGGGCCGGGCGCCTTCCAGCACTGCACTTTGTTTCCCATCCTCTCTTCCTGCAATGTGGCCGCAGCACCGGAGACACCCGGCAGGCAGCTCTGCCATTCCTGAGCAGCCAACATCTCTCCTTCACTCCTTGCAGTAAGGCAAGTTTTCCTCCCCCTGCGGAAGGTGGCATTCGGTCACCTGCGCTCCCCCCATTCAGCACAGCTGCCTCAGGGCTCCTCAGAGCTCCGGGGTTTCAGGGGCTGAAGGCGTCCATGGAGGCGCAGGCAGAGAACACCGCCGTCTGTGTCACACTGACGCAGATCAACAGCAGCTTCTGCTCCCACGCCCCCCGGAGCAGCCGTCCTACGAGACCCTTCTCCCCCTTCCCACCTCCCAGAGCTCAGCAAGCACCGGGCAGCGGCAGCAGCAGGGATGAGAAGCGCTGGGAAGCTCCACCACCTGAATCCTCCCGGCTCAACCGCAGCTCCGCCCAGCGCAGGGGTGCCCAGCTGCTCTTCACCAGCAAAACAATCATACAGGAAATGAGAATTCAACGCAGGAAAGTGCTTTCAACAGGGGAGGCTCGGGGAAATGAGCCCCTCCCGCAGCAGCGAGGAGTCCTGTGGAACGTGGTACTTCACAGCTGCTTTCATCCTTGGCGGCCTGCTGTGGTTTTCAGGCCCAGCGCTGCCCCTTGGCTGTCAAGTCCCAACCTCAAGGCACTGATCTCCATGGGATGGCCGAGATGCACTGAGGAGCCAGAGCTGCTGTTGCTGGCGAACTTTCCCAAAGGCTTCACACAACGAGAGAGCTGTGGAAGACGACGCTCTCCTCTGGCTGCCCACGTTTCCAGTGTTCATAATTGAGTGAAGGCGACTTGGAGGCGTCGCTGAAGTTATCTACAGCAGCGTCCTTCCGTGCCCCAAGGAATGGCGTGGGGGCTGAGGGCTGGCAGGATGTAAACGTGCCCGTGCCAGGGCTGGATGATGCTGGAAAGCCCCTACTGAAGAGAAAGCCCACGTTTGGGAAGAGAGGCTTCACCAGGCTGACAGGGCAGAAGGCAGAGCCCGTGGGGTTGAAGTGCACTTTGTTCTTATCTGGGCAGGAAGGCTGAAAGGTGTGGTCAGGGCTGGAGCTGAAAGAGACACAGAGGATGTGATCAGCAACAGATGCTCCCCAAGAGCACCAAACTGCCTGCGGCTGCAGGGAGAACACCTGGGGTTGTGTGCTCTTCAAAGAGCCTGACTAAAAGCTGAATCGCTTTGCTGTGAGCTGGGCTGCTCCTCATGCACAGAGCAGCACAACGAGCCTGTTTTGTTTTGAAAGCACACTTATTTACAGTACAAGCAGCTCTCTTTTCAAGAGGCTGTGCTGGCTGAGAATTATCTACTGCCTAGGAAGGGCAGAAATCACAACATCCTTCCCAGTGTGTCTCAGGGTGACACACTGATTTTGTGACACACAATTCACCTCGTCCACCAGGATCTGAGCAGCCAAGGTTTTGCTGCAGTGTTTCCTTAGAGACTGTTCCCTACCTTCAGAGCAGGGCACAACAGCACAACTGAAGCCTCAGCTGCTCCCACCCCAGCATCCTGCCATAGGACCAACCTCAGCTGAGCTCTCCTCTGCCACAACTCCTCATACTTACGAAGCTTCTTCAAAGGCCCGGACTTTCTCACATCCCTCAGGAGGCTCCCGTTTGAACATGTAGCTGTGGTTGGGCCGAGGAGAGGAAGCAAAAGCCAGGACTGGAGAAGGGCTGCCCTCCTCTACAAGGGATAAAAGATACTTTTTAAGAAATTTTTATGAGAATCCAACAGAAGTTTAAGCTAATTCCAAGCATGCTCTTCCAGTACCCCTGTAGCTGTGGGCTAAAACCAAAGCACTTTATCTGTGTAGCTCCCTGCTCATAACCACCATGTAGTACAACAGAAGAGCACCCACTAGGAGAGTAATTACCAGGGCTTAGGAAGTCCACCGTTACTCAAAGTGGCTGAGATCCCTTCCCACTTCATCTGCAGCTTCCAATCCACCACACAGCCTCCTCATTCCCCCACAGCTTCACAGCTGCACGGGCTCAGCACTTGCCTTTCTCTTTTGGATCCAACTGCACCTCATCCACAGCAGAGGAGAGTTCTTCTGCCACCAGTCTCACTGGAGTGTGTGGAGAAAGGCGGAGAGGCACAGAAGGGGAAGGAGAAAGCGAGAGACTGCTGCAGCTGCCACTGCTGGGCTCCAGCATCAGGGAGGCATCTCCAGAGCCTCTCGGTGCAGGTGCTGGTGCTCTGTGGCCATCTGGGACATCCAAGATCTAGGGAAAAAGCAAAGTCTCAGCAGAACAAGAAGAAACCCACTCCTTTCACCACAGAAAAGGTGAAGAAGCAGTTGCACCTACAGACAGTATTTTTCGGGGTGCTGCTGGCTCCCAGCAGAGGCTCAGCCACAGACAGAGCAGAAGGACACAGACCCTCCCGCATCCCCTGTAACACATTTCTGCTCACAGGCCGGCTGGGATCACCTCCCACACCTGCATGGTATGAAGCAGCCTTTGGATGCTGATCTAAGACAGTGCCTCAGCGCTGCTGAGATTCCTACTGGCTGATCTCCCACAGCACCAAGTCTAAGGAGGGAAGACAAGAGCCGTTCAGGCAGCTACGTGCTTAGAACTGAACACAGACATCATCGCTGTGGCCAAGAAGCAGCTATGGGCAGTGAGTGTCATGAGAGGAAAGTGTTCAGAGACCATCCAGGAGATTCAGGGCGATCCTTCAACCTTCACTCACCCTCAAAAGCTCTTCATCTCCATGTTCCTTCACAAACACTTCCTCTAGTTCCTGGTTTAGCCCTTCCAGGCTCCTGTGCAAGCAAGGACTGAGCCTCAAAACAGGAGACGAAGAAAGGAAGCCTGAAGGAGAGTCCTGCAACAATGCAGAGTCAAAGATGTTAGTTGTGGCAGCACAAACTCAGTCATTTCTCAATTCTACTCTGATGTTGCAGCACTCCAGTGCTCAGCCAGAGTCTTCGAGGAGGTTGACTGGCAAAGACTGACAGAAGAGCCACGTAAACCCACCAAGTGCTGGCCAGAGCACAGGGATCTGCTGAAGCAGTGGAAGAAAAAATGCCTCCCACCCCCTTCTCAGACACTGAGCAGAAGTCTGAGACCAGCTGGGATGTCTGCCAGCAGGAATTTGCACTCCATCTCATTGGGACACACAGTGACAGCACAGGGAGATGTGAACCTACCCGGAGTGATCCAAGGACAGCATGGTCCCCCTGCAGCGGGGAGCTCTTCTCCTTTTCTTTGCCACTTCTGCCATTTAGCTTCGTTCGCTGGAGCTGCTGCTTCAGTTTGGCAATCTAGCAAATAAAGTTTCAGCTGCAGAATGAGGCAAACCAATACACCTCCACCAAAAAAAAAAAAAAAATAATCACATCTTCTCTCTTTCCTCCCTTCTCTCTCAACCCATGAGGAAGTGCCAAAATAGTGACAGTGCCAATCGCATAACAAGCTGCTCTGGCTGCCTCTCCAAGGATGAGCAAGGACTGCAAACGAGGCCTCACCAAAAACTGCCCCTTGGCAATGTGGGCAGTGCCACTGGATCTGGGTTATCTTCCACCTGCAGCATTAGGGCCAGGCCCTGCTGGAACCCACACACACTGTGACACCTATAAGCAATGCACTGAGCTCCAGAGGAGTTTCTTTATAACAGCTGCCTGTGAGATCAGCCTCCTGTCCACGCACAGCATTAGGGGTGAGAATGAGGGCTAACATCTCATCTCTAACATTACAACCCTGTCCTCCCACTCCCCTCCCACGGAAGCAGGAGCCTCCTGCACATCAGCAGCTAACACAGACCTTGCTCAAGTGCTGGGATTGATCTGTTTTACCTCTCTGCGGTGATCTGTGCTACCCCAGGAAGCAGAACGCTTGTGAGCACTGGAGCTGGCTTTCCCCACTTCTGCATCATGCCAGGACACCGGGGTCTGAAGCGAAGAGAAACATTGCTGAGAACAACCACAACATTTACTGCTCTGAGGCTGCTGGGAGTGTCCAAAAGAATAAAAGTGATCAACTGCTGCTCCTTCACAGCCCTGCTCCAGTCCTCTCCCATATCACTCAGTAAAGCGCACTGAGATCGCATTCTTTCAGTACTCACCAAAACCTCACCATTTGAACCAAATCTGTGCCTCTGAAGGAAACTGGACCTCACGGAACTGCATGGCAACAGAGCTGCTCAGAAGGCAGTGCCTCAATTCCCACGGGTACCTGGCAATGTCAGGCACAGCCATTGCTCCTCACGCCCTGGCGCTGCCTGCACGGGCTGCAGCCCAAAGCAGGGTGACGTAGAGACTCAAGCACTCATTTGTACACAGCAGCCTTACAGAGAGGAAAAGCCTCACCCAGCTGTGAGAACACACAGCTTGCTTCTGAGACCTCAGGCTCCCATTATCGCAGTTCAAAGGCGTAACCAAAAGCAGGGTTTGGCCTGCAGACTCGATGCTGCCGCAGGAGTGCTGGAAGAGCCCAGCTGCCTCTGCTGCTCAGGCCCTGCTGAAGGGCTGGCAGCTCTCAGCTGACTTTTAGTGCACAAAAACAACCCCAGCGCATTGCACAGCTGTTTTCCAAGCAACAGCTACATTATGAGTATCAATGGCAATCAGAAGGGGCCGTTGATCTGATCAGCCATGGGTGTGAACTTCCTTCCACTGAACTCAGTCCTCCTCGGCGGAGCCTCCAGCATCACAACGGTCCCAAGGCACATCAGCTGCAGGGCTGCTTTTTCCCAACATCACATGTCAGGCCTTCTCAAAACAGCCAGCCCCTGTCCCCACTGCCTGCCGTGCTGTGGGAGGCTCTGATAACGCTCCCCTCCTCCATCCTCAGGGACAGGCTGCCCGGAGGTGCAAGGGCCTGAGAACAGCTCCTCTCCAAGCAGCTCTCCATCTCCCCTGAGGCCACTGCGAGAACAGCAGCTGTCGGAAACAGCCCCATCGAGTCAGCAGGATGACAGAAGCCTCTTCTCTCAAAATATGTTTTAGTGTGTATTTAAACCAAAGGAACAAGGCGAGTTACCTGGAGAGGTACCAGGCTTTCCTTCGGTAACTGGATGCAGGTGACTTTCAGACAGAAATCCAACCCTGCCCCAAGTCACAGGCTCCAGTGCAGCCCCTCCTTGCATCCCCCCAAGCAGGGGGCAACACTCCCACCACAGTGTGCGCTGCCTGGGTCTTCATCCACAGGACCAGTGAGCAGCAGGCATGGCAGCACAGCAGCTGCTACATTCAGAGTGCAGTGCTCAGTTCGGTTTGACAGAAGCAATCTGCTCAGTCTGAAGCATTACTGTGAGGTCCTGCTGAGCTCAGAGCAGCCTCAGCCGCCCCGTGGAGGAGCAGGCAGCTCCCATAGGAAGTCCTGCAGCTCAGGCTAACCCTACACTTTGAGCACATGGCACATCTGATCTCATTTCCTACCTCAAATAGTCTCTCCTAAACAACTCAGACAGCGTTCGGTGTTTATGCCAGAACATTGTGTCATTTCACATCCCAGCAGATCACGTACGTAGGAAAGCTAAGGAGGAAAGCTAGAAGAGGCGAGATTCAGCTCCATCTCATGTTACTGCTGAAGGCAAGGCTGGGAAGCTCAGCTTCAGCTGCTGGAAGAGCCCAGGACGCGAGAAAAACTTAAGGCACCTGAAGACTCTCAAGCAACAACTCCTTTAACACCCTGCTCTACTGCTGTGACACCCAGAGCACCGAGCTACTGCCAAGAAACAGGGCCCTGAAAGGAAGAAGCCATGATTCTTGCAACAGGAAAACCTGAAAATAAAGAACGTATGTGCATCCCACTCCTTTTCTAGGCAGACTGTCACAGCAGAAGGAAATTACAGAACTTTTTGTACTAACTGTGGCAAAACTGCTTCCTCAGAAAGAGGGGGGGAAAAAACACTTTGCACAGCAAGATAAAGGCACACGCTGCAGCCATGCACGCTGCTGCCACTCTCCCCCACACTGAGCACCTGCAGTTGTATCTCACTGAACCACCTTACGATAGCAAATCTACAGAGCCCTGCACAACAGCTGATCAGTAGCTGTGGAAGGAGGAAAGTAAACACGTACTGACAGGCAGAGAAAAGTCCCAGCTCTGAGAGCTGCTACGCCTGAAAGCATGGAAGGGGCGTCAGCCTCCTGGAGGAACATTTTGTTAGAGCACAGAGCAGGCCACAACAGAGGACTTTATTCCCAGCTTCCACAACAGCCAAGTCATCTGATATGCACACAAACCAGTGAAGCACATATGTGAAATGCTGGAGATCACTGCTCCTTTCACTGGCGTGTTGCAAGGTCACATTAGCATTTGCAGATAGCAGACGAAGGGCTGCAGCACAGCTGGCCCCACTGAGCACAGCCAGCAGCTCCATCCTTAGGAGGTGCCCCCACTTCACAGCCCTTTCCCCACAAGGACCAAGTGCAAGGGAAACTGAACGGCTGCAAAGTGCCAGAGCTCAGTGCTCACCAATCTGCCTTGAGACAGAAAGGCAGAGTGCACTTCCCTCACTCAGAAATGAAGGTTGACAAATCCTTTCCTTTCCAGAACGCCGTCAGCAGCACTCCTGGGCACCAGGACTGAAACAAAAGCAGGCAGAACATATTGGGAAAGGACAATGGAAGTTGGAATCCAATTGGGAACTTCCTGCAAACAGCCCGGTAATAAATTGTTGAACAGCAAAGATCAAACAGCAAGTTAACACAGATTGAGTGTGCTAAATAAACGGCTTGCTAAGCTAGCGGATGCTCTTATCCTTCTGAATTCCTTCACCTCTGCAGATAGGCGAGCACTATTTGCTGCCATGCAGTAATATTTACAGGTTGCTAAGAGTTCCTTGAGGTCTGGAGCTTTTCCATCCTACAGTAGAGCTGCGCTGTGTTAGTGAGCCCTTCTGTGGGAGCACCCTCACCGTCTCAGCGTGTGGCACACAGCCCATGTGTGTTATATAAGGACTTGGCCCATAGCTGCAAGCCAGAAAAAATAAAACGAGCAGTGAGCCAGGGCTGGAGCAGAAAGCCAGAGGCCATCTGCCTCCAAACAAGGCCAAGGAAATTCTAACTGCACCGAAATGGAATCATGGAGCTGAAAAGCACAAGGGGAAAAACAGCCTTCCTAGAAAGCTGCAGCTGGATGGAGGGGAATGCAGCATTTCCTCTCTTTGCCCAGTTTACACCCATTGCAGTTCTGCAGCCCCCTCCTGGCCTGGGGACTTCCCGCACAGCCTGTATCCATACCTGGGTAGCTTTGTCATTCATGCACGAGGCAGAAGCTCCATCAGCATCCCGTGGCCACTGCCCCAGCAGGTAGGAGCCCACGATGGTGTCCAGTGAGGAGGTGCGACGCACGCGGGGCTGCCGGGGCCGGCAGGGCTTCTCTGCAGCAGCAGCAGCACAGGGAACACTCGCTACACAGGAGAGAAGAGAGGAGGACATTAAGGCTTTCAGAGCACAGCTCCAGCAACAGCCATCCCCGCCAGCAAGCCCACATCCACTGCAAAGATCCCAAGAGATGGAGCACACAGAACCTGGAGAAACTCATTCACTTCTTGAAAATCGAAGTGCTAACGAAGGCCCCGAGCTCCCAGTCCCGCAGCAGCAGCAGCTCTGGTGCCCAGGCCATGTTGCTCAGCACAGCACTGCTGCTCCTGGGCCATCAGAACCACGCAGCAGAGCGGGTCAGTGAGGGCTGGTGGAGCTCCTGCCCTCCCTTATCACTGAGCGACTGCTTCTGTACAACAGGAGATTTTACTGCAGCCCTTCAGTGCCTGCTTGAAACCAGTGATCAGACATTCCAGTCTAAGCCAAAGGAGCTACACGACCGGGTGAAGTGCTTCTGCATGGGAAAAACATCATGATGTCTACAGAGCCCTATTTCTTATTAGCTGGAGCACAGTGCTTCAGCTGCAAGAACCCGGGCTCCTCCCGTGGGAAGACCCAGCAGTGATGGGCAGGCTGCATGCCTTGATTTCAGCAGAGGAAGCACGCAATTGTCTGCTCCCAGCTAAGGGAGGCCAAGAGAACACCTGCAGAGTTCTGGATCTGCAGGCAGCCTTGAACACTCGCTGCCGTTAGCAGCTGCAGGCACTCACCCAGCAACCAGCAGGAAGGAAGAGCACAAACCTGAGTGCTGCTGTAACCCAGGGCAGGCTGGCAGGACCCCAGCACCCACCCTGCAGCCCAATGCCTGCTCTGCCCAGCTTCCCTCTTCCAGGAGGCGACCACCCCTCACCCGTGCAGATTTTCACAACGGTACCTACGAACACCAAGAAGGAAAAGCTTCATGCATACAAGTAGTTCAAACAGCAACGCACAGCACAGCTGCCCTTTCCTGCAGCCCTGTCACCACCCCTGCAGCTGAAAGCTGTTATCACCAAACCCAAAAAGGCAGCAATCATGAAAGGCAAGTTCAAGCCAGCAGAAAAGTTTGTTTGCATTTCATTTTGATTAGACATGCAAATTACCATGCATATTAGAATCAGCCCCATGGCCTCCTGGCAGGGTAGTGAGGCCACGAGCAGCTCTGCTCCAGGTGTGCTGTGCACAGACATTCTTTCCTTCCTCCCCAAACTCAAGGTAAGGCTGGCAGTGAGTTCACCACGTTAAACCCAGCATCAGGACTGCCCAGCACCACTCTGTGCCAAATACCTCTACAGAGGTGTCTCAGCTCTCACTGCTTGGGGACGTGGCTGGGTAAATACCTCTTTTTATCAGCTAAAATACCATTTGAGAAGTGGAATTTGAGTTCTAGC
The DNA here is from genome assembly GCF_905368555.1 of Meleagris gallopavo. Lineage (NCBI taxonomy): Eukaryota > Metazoa > Chordata > Aves > Galliformes > Phasianidae > Meleagris > Meleagris gallopavo. Next base: position 3,058,854 of record NC_139432.1, on the reverse strand, counting down.
TGAGAAGGGTAGGAACAAAAAGCCACGTGGGAGGGCTGGAATAGCATTAGTCCTTGCACCACAGCCACACCTCACAAGGTCCACACAGGATTAAAGGCTTATTGTGCTGGCCCAGCTGGCATCTCAAGACACACTTCCCGCTTCCAACAGTTAATAGCCTAAGACAGCTACCACTAATTTAGAAACTCGTTAGTGTTTGCAGCTTCCTCTTCGGTGCCCCATCACTCACACCTCCATCCCGTGTGGCTGCTGCCCCTGAAAACTCAGCCCACGAGCACCTGGAGCACGGCAGGGACACAGCCATGGTGCACAGCACCCCCCGCACACTACAGCAGCACTGCAGCTCCTGTTAGGAGCATCAAAGGTAAGAGCTGGGCTGCGAGCAGCACGCAGGGGCAGGAGGCCGTGCCATGGCTGCAGGGAGCCGGGTGCTGCAGCAGGGTGGAGTGTCCTGTTTGCAGCCCTGAGCTGTTATCAGCACTCTGCACTGAGCTGCACAGCTGCCACCTGGTACCAGTGCTGGGTCTGGGCAGCTCCACAGCTGAGAAGTGTTGGCTGTGCTGCTTTTACATCTCATGTGACTGCAAAGCTGCTGGAGATAAGAGAACTATCGCTGAGCCTCCAGGAGTCACTGGGCTGCTCCGATTGCTGCACGCATCCTCAAGTTCAGGAGATCAGTGTGATGCATGCAAGCACAAGCAGGAAGCCTTCAGTATGGAGTTCTGGATCTGCAGGATCTCTGGTCTTTCCCAGTCACAACACAGGGAGCTCAGAGCTTCCAAAACCATCACCCTGGGCCAGACCATCACTGCATCTAAAAAGAGAAACGTCTACAGTCTGTTGATTAAAACAATAACCAAAAGGACTCTCTATTTTCCAGAGTCACCATTCAATGAGCAGTACTTCGAGCTGAATCCACAAATGATGGCAAACAAAAACAGTGTTCCCACTACTGCTTTCTTTTTAGAGTTGTAAAATTTTATTCCTTCCTTCCCTAAATTTCACCCTGGGGAAACCCACCCTCTAACATCAGAAGACTGTTTAGAGATTGAGGGACGTGCTGTTCAGACCCTGACATTTTTGGAACACATCCATGAGAAGTCTGTCTTAAAGTGACAGAGAATGAAACAACAGCCCACGTTTCAATACAACCAGCTTTCATGTGAACCACGGAGCAATGGGAGCCCCAGCCTCCTGAGTTCTGCACTAACCAGGCACAGGGAATGCTTTGGGATGCAGCTTTCCTCTCAATGGCTTAAGCAAGAACTGTAAGCATTCCTGAATATCTGTCAGGAAGCATCAGCCTGAAAAGGAACCTAAGCAACTCGGTCAATAATTAACTCATGCAAATATCTTCCACCCAACTGTAACAGAAATTACAGCTAATTATTCAAGTTCTGCATCAGCTTCTCTTACCTACACCTTGCAATGCCCTTAACAATGCAGCTCATACCCAGGGGACACTCCTGACCGAGGGCAGAACAGTGATCAGCACTGGAAATGGTGGAAATCAAGATCAGAACCGAAGCTCTGATGTTATAAGCCGTTCGGGTCTCGTTTCAGCCTCTCTTCAGTCCCATCAGGGTCAATCAATCAGGCTACCTGACAGGTTGCTGCCAAACAGCACTGAATTCTCAGCAGCAAGCATGCAGGCAGTTCTATGTACAATAAAACTTAAAATCCTCTGCTTTGTGCAGCACAGCAATCTGCAGACAGAGGCAGAGCGCTCTGCAGGGACTCACAGCACAGTCACACCTGACCACATGGGCACCAAAGCACCAGAGAGCTGGAGCAGCACTGGGAGGCAGCATGCAGAGAACGGACAGAGCTCCAGACAGGTGTCTGTAAGCAGAGGAGATAGTAAATCTCAAGCTTTGACCAGAAATGGGTAAGAGATCCAGAGAGGACTGCAAGCATACGGCTACTGAGGGACAAGGAAGGGTCTGGAACCACATCATGAACTGAGTGCCACAACCACATCATGAACTGAGTGCCACAACCACATCATGAACTGAGTGCCACAACCACATCATGAACTGAGTGCCACAACCACATCATGAACTGAGTGCCACAGCAGCCCAGCAAAACCTCTGGCACCCAGCCCTGCCACAGGACTGCAAAGGAAACAATTGACATCTCCACCTCTGGCCATGTTTTAAAGTTTTGGTCCCTCTGTCCTTTAAGAAGATACACAACTCGTACCAGGATGGGATTTCAGAGCTCTCTGCAATGTACATTAATACAGAAAGGCAGGGAAATCCATCACACCTTCCGGTGAGGAGACAGAAGCTGTGGTTGTACTGCAATCCCCCTCATGACTGTTGCTCAAACCATACGCACACGGCTTAAGAAAAGCAAAAAGCACACAGCCCTGAGGATAACATCAGATCTGCCTCTGCTTCAGTGCTTCTCCTGCACACAAAGCACTGAGAACAGTGCTGGGAAAGGAGGAGGACTGCGGTGTCCTGCAGCCAAGGGCAAAGAGCAGCAACACCTCCAGGCCAGGGGTCTGCAGCACCAGCAAAGGGATCCCAGGCTCTGAGCCCTCCTGGCTGGATGCTGCATTGAGTACAGCTGGACAGAGCTACCATAAATATCACAGGAAGAGATCAGTAAGAGCCAGCAGCAGCTCAGGCTGTTTGGGACAGTCAGAACAGCAGCTCCCTGCCACGGCCCAGGGACTGGAACTGGAGCTGAGCACCCTTAATGGAGGAAACGAGCTGAACTTTTCACCTTCATCTTAATTCTTTCAAAGTTTGTTTTCCAAATGAGAAAACAATCTGAAGAATTTCAGCTTCCTCAGAGCCTTTGGTCGAAGTGAACATTTCCTCCATTGGGCCAACGCACCGCAAGGCCATCTGTTCCCACTGACAGGAGGGTTGTGTTTCTGGATGGGCTTCTATGCTGAAATTGGTGGAAGATCAGAAGAAAACAGAAGGGCAGGCAGGCAGCCTCTCACAGACTGTAAGGGTGGTTTAAAGACAAGCAAAAACCTGTTCCAACTCCAGATTTTGAGGTAACGTTCACTCTGATCTGGAAGAAGAGAGGTGACCAAGGAGCTGCTCAGATCACCCACATCCCCTATCAGAAAAGTGAAACCCCAGCTATGAAAGCAAAGCTGGGGGTGTCTTCCTCCCCCTTTTTGTTACACCTCCTTAAATCAATTCTGATAAGCATCTAGGAACCAAGATCTCAGTGGAAGGCAGGGCCAAGGTGAGGAACCTTTGATTCCTGAGCCCTTGGAAATCTTCCAGTACAAAGTAAAGCAAACAGAGCAAAGACATCCTCAATATTTCTACAGTTACAATCAAGCTGCAAAACAAGGAAAAAGAAGGCTTGTGCTTTATACACATACAGCTACATAAATCACACCAAGCTGCATGACAAGCCCTTCTCCCCTTCTCTTTCACAGTCATTGCTGAGTTTCAGTTGAGCCTGCAGAGTCCAGTGTGAAAGGAGGAAAGCCTTCATCAGGGAGAAAAAGTAAGAATAAAACCACAGGATCTGCTACTCCTTCCTACAGCCTTCCTTGTGCCTTCCACCTGGGGCAGCAGAATGGCACAGCTGCTATCAGCTCACTGCAGTACCAGCCTGCATGGCACTGCAGGGCAGGGGACCAAGCGAGGAACTGCACTCAGTAATTCCTGCAGACTGAGAGGATGGCAAAGTGGGAGAAACAAAGGGAGGGCAGGAGCAGCAGCTCTGTGCAGTGGCACACAGGCATCCCAGGCAGGCATGGCAGCAGCCACCTCCCCCTATGCAGACTATCCACACCACCATCTTCAACACTTGCCTCGTTTCCTCTACAACCATCCCTGAAAGACCAGGTGCCCCGAACGGCAGCACCGCAGGCGTAATTTATATTACTCAGATCATCTTGCATTAAAAATTCCAAAAGGGAATGGATTTTACAAGTCCTGTATCCGTGCACAGACATCTTTTGTACGAGCACAATCACACCCAGCCAACTCGGTGCCATCACCTTGAACTGCACGAGCAGTGGGAAAGTGCCAAGACCGACCTGCTGCAGTCAACGCAGCTTAAAGGTCTTGTCATGTGCACACTATTTCAACACCCAAGCTTTGCATAAAAGAGAACTTGCTGCACTTTGGTGCTCAGCATCACTTCTCTGGCAGCGCTTGTTTTTTCCTTTGCACCAGGCAGTCACACAGGGAAATGTTCACCCCACCTGGAACGGCACAGATCAGCGTCCAGGTTCTTCCAGTTCTTACCCAACAAATGTAAGAACTCGGCTGTGCTCCATGCAGCTCTGTGAGACAAACCCCAGCTGATAGAAAGATCCAGAAGCAAACATCCATGTAGGGTAAACGAGCCGAGCGTTCCTCCGGAGCATTCTGCTATAAAAGGGGCAGATCAAACTCACTGCATGGTCCCACTGCTGCTTCCTGCACATTTCCCTTTAAACGTCATCTCCAGCATTTGAAAGCAGGGAAAAAACTCGTTTCACCCACAGAACGTCAACACAAGTCAAGATTAGTTATAGATGTGTCCTTTGTTTTCCCTTTCCCACACCCGTATCCACAGGCTGACAAACTGGGAGCAGCAGGTTTAGATGGAAGGTATGATCCGTATCAGCTGAGGACTGCAATGCCATGAATGGGCTCCAATTACTCGGCCAGAAACTCGTTCTACATTAAACAAAGCCACCTGCAATGCTCCGACCCCAAACCTGAGCCACGCATTGTGCTCAGCTGTTTTATACCAGCAGTGATTTGATTTCATAGGACAGAAGCAGGATTCTTCCTGGAGAGCACAGCAGCAGGACATCTCCAGGGCATTCCCATCCCAAATCAGTCTCCACACGACTGCTTTTCCCCATTGCAGCTCTGCCTGTGCTTATAACCCTTTCTTTCTATCAGCCTGTTTTCCCACAGCAAAACCCTGAAAGCAAAAGCACAACTCCAGAGCGATGAATCTCAACGTTTGGGAAAGCAAAGTTTGCAAAGCAGCCATTGGCACAGCGCAGCAGTTTTCCCATGACAGCTTTCTGCATCCACGCTTGAGGGTTTTTGTTTCTTTTTCGGAAAGCTGGTACCCAACTCCTTCTGATACTTCTTCTCCAAAGTTCTCAGTTTCACATCAGGCCATGTGATACAGACCATGCAGATCTGTGTGCTCCTTGTTCATTTGCTTAAGCACCTCCCTGAACAGCTGCAGGTGTCAAAGAGCGTAAAGGGAAACTCAGGAGCAGACACCACGAACATCTGGAGTGCTATTTTGGTAATGAGAGCCTTCACACACATCCCCAGGATACAGAAACACCATTGGGTACCAATTCCTAAAGCAAACACAGTGAGGCCTGAAGCAGTTACCATATTCAACTAATAAGATGAGGGAGGCAGAAAGGAGACCCCCACACTCATTATTTGAGGCCTGCAAAGGGAAGAAGAGACACTGTTACCAGCACTGCTCTATCAAGCAGGCAGCATTCCTGCAGCGTTTGCAAGAGGTAAACAGACATTTTCTTTCTGCTAAACACACACTCAGATGGTACTGCCTACAAATAGTGTCCCACTCATCTGGCATGGCTTTCATTCAGATACCAAATAAAGATATTTGGCAGTCTGCTTACTTCAGGATCCACACAGCAAAACAACTGGACATCTCAGAAGCAAGTTGAGCAGGCAAGCAATGAAATCCCAAGGAGATGAGTCAGCCCAGCTAACCAGCTTCCTGAAAAGCTGCAAGGCACACACAGGTCTGGAGCAGCAGTGCTGGTGAGGGAAGCCTGCTGGCCATCAGTGAGGATTCGGACTCAGAGGGTCACGAAGGACGTGAATTTGTGCACGGTACTTGTCAGACACTCCTGGAGGACGACCTGCAGTTCTGTTGTTGTCCTTCTCCTTTGCCACACCATCACTGACAAACCTGCACAGGGCTTAGAAGACAAAGGCACAACCTTACCTCCTTCCAAGGAATCAATTCCAGCACTGCTTAGAAGAGCAGCTGGTAGGCAGCTTCTTGTCCAGCCCTGCACCCTCACTTACTCTGATTTTAATGAAGTGTTCTAAAAACTGCTGAACTCATAACGCAAAACACGACTTTGCTGTTCTACTGTATTCCATCTTCTATTTCTCTGTGCATGATCCAATTAAGACAGCTAAGCTTACTTACCTGCTTACGTTCTCAAAATGCTACGTTCACACATTAAAATGTAAGCTCCTATTTCAATAATCCTATTTCTCCAGTGCGACAGTGGAAAAAGCATAAAGACTTCTGGTTGTCTTACTTTAGAAAACCAGGTTTCAGGAAGATGAAGAAGACTGGAGCTCAAAGCAACTCGAGCATGGAGGTCTGAGGGAGGAACGTCCAATGCTCCAGGAGCTTCGATGTGGGCTTGGGAGGAAACAACCCAGAGCACACACAGCACAAGCAGTGCCATGGGCTGCTTTAAGCTTCAGGCTCTCCATCCCCACAGGGCCCCATCAGCCCCAGGACCACCTCACTTGGGAGAAATGAACGCAGCAGAGACGGGTCTGACCTGAACATGGAGGAAACCAGAATACAGACCCACTTCACCACTGAAAGCCAGAGCACTTTCAAGATGATACAGAATTTAAAAAGACAGCAATGCCACAGATCAGGATGCCTAGCGATGAACGTGATATCTTGATTTCTAAGCAGCAAGTCAACTCCTTTAAAAGACTCTCAGCCCAACTTCCTGGCATCCCCCAGCTTCAGCTCTCCCTTTCAACAGAAGCCCTTTGAGAGACTCAACAGCTGCTCCTCATTTCAATGGGATCCTCTATTATCAGAGCAGCTGCAGGATCAGCCCCTGGATCTCACAGCATCTCTCTCAGCACAGAGATCCCTGTAAAACCAGGCAGCTCCAGAGCAATGCAGAAAGGCAGCTGAGACAGAAGGGGAAGAGGTGACAAAGCAGCACGTTTCCACCCCAGCTCCCAAAAGGTGGGAGCAGAGCTCTCAGATGGTGAATCACCACGATAGCAGTTTTTGGTTAAAGCCTGCCAGTGTGCTGCTCCCACACACGCAGGGAGCAAATTGAAGCTTACGACTGAGGCAGAGAGCAATGGAAATTCAAACACTTACAAAATTGCATACGAAATGCCTATGATCAAGAGGAAAAAATCAAGCTGCTACAGCCCCAGCAGTGAGGCACAGAGCCAGGAAGAAATGAAGAGCAGCAATTCTGGTTCGTGTCAGCGGAGCTGCAGCCTTTTTGCCCTGGGAAAGCTGCACGCTGCCGTGTGCAGGCACAGCACTCAGCTCCCACAGCTAAAGGCTGCAGGCAGCCTCCTGCCTCTCCTTTCTTTGAGGTTTGACTTTTGGTAATATCTGAAGCTACCGAATAATTGCCCTATTAGCAGCAAGTTCACCTTTCTTTCAGCACAGTGCTGTGAAGGAAGAAGAGCCCGGCACTCAACATTTATTTCATTAACTTGTTTAAAGTGTAAATTGAGCAAGTAGCTTTTTAATAGCTCCTCCAATCAATGCAAACCCTGCCAGGGGCACGAGAGACTCAATCGCAAGCAATGAAGAGCACAGTGCTTCGGGAAAGGCTATTAATTCTCATTTTGGGACGGGCTGCAGCACTCCTTTCTGCAGGGCAGAGGAAGCAGCTGCTGCATTCAGAATGGGAGCAGCACGCTGCTTGCCCGGCCGAGCAGGCAAACACCCCTCGCTGCCATGCAGTCCCGGTGAAGATTACAGTTAAGACCCAAACGTTTTGGTTGCTGTTTGAGTGCTTCTCGCTGTAATTTACAGCCAAAGGAGAATCCGACCCCCAGGAGCAGTCCCACGAGCAGCCCATCCATATGCACATAAAGGAAAGCCGAAGGCTGAGAAGAGGTCACCAAAAAGTTCTATTCCAATCATTGTTTCTGAAGTAGTCAGGGAGAAACCTCCACGATGCGACTGAGGATGAATTAGGGGAAACCGAGTCATCGCCGCTTAACACGGCGGTACCGAACAAAGGGCCGGGTTTTGGGAGCCACCCCCGAGCGGAGCTCTCCCCACGCGTGGGGCCGGAGCTCGGCTTTGTCCCGACCGCTCCTCTACCTCCCCCCCCTCCTCCCCCCGCAGTCACGTTCTGCTCTCCCCGGGCCTCTCCTTCCCCTCCCTTCCCGAGTTTCGGCCGCAGCTCCACGCGCTGCCCCCCGGGCCGTTCGGAGGTGACTGTAGCGCCCGAAAGACCCGAGCGCGGCCGCGCAGCACCGCCCGGGGCCGGGCGGGGGGGAAGGGAGTTGATATTACAGCACACCGCGGCTGCGCTCCAGGACCAGACGCTGCCTGTGCCCGGGAGGGGTCCCCCGGTGTCGGTTACAACCCTCAACACAGCCCCACCGGAGCTCGGTTGGTGGAGGAGGTACCCGCAGTTACCTGCCCGGCCCCCGTCTCCGCTGGCGCCGCGGCGCTGCTGGAGCTGGAAGGGGACGGTAGCACGGAGCGGCTGAAGCCCCCCCGCCCCGCCGCGGCAGCAGGAGGTGCTCGCGGCACCCGCCATGCCCGGCCCGACCCGCTGCACTGAGCGCCCACCGCCGCTGCCACCGCTTATCAGCGCTCGGGGGCGGGGTTAGCGGGAGGAGCCCGGTGCTCATTGGGTGGCTGTGACGAGGCCCCGCCCCTTTAGCAGAAGCCAATGAGAACGCCTCGCGAGGCCCTCGCCGCACGCGCTGTAGCTGTAGCCAATCGGAAACGCTGCCATCCTTAAGAAACGTCATCCCTTTCGTCAGAGCCAATCACAGACGAACGAGATCCTCAAGTCCCGCCCCTTCGCCCTCCTCATAGCCGCGGCAAAGCCAATCACCACAGGAGAACGCCACGGAAATCCCGCCCTACCGCATGGAACCAATCGCGTGCCCTCCCCAGCTCCCTTCCCCTTCCTGGCAAACACCAATCGGAGCGAATCGCCAGTGTTTGTGTTCGGCAGCCCGGCGGCCAATCAGCGGCGGGGCACGCTGCGGCGCTCACGCCCCCGGACGCGGTTTCTCTTTCGCCTTCGCAGGCCGCTCCCCCGCACTCACGGCTGGCGGCGCCGGGCCCGGCCCAGACAAAGAGAGCCGGGCTCGACGCCCCGGCCCAATTTATACCGGTGCTGTTGTGCCACCCGCCACCCGCCATCCCCTAAACGTACGGCTTTTTTTCCTTCGCCCAGCCTCCCGCAGCTTGCTGAGCGCATGGCCTGACACGGTGCTGCAAACCAGAAAGTAGAACACCAGCCCTAGCCATGGGGTAAGCGCCGTGCTGGCACCCCCACGTCTGCTCTGCTATGGGCCAGTTGTGCAAACAGCTAGCCAAGATGCTGCAGGCAAAGAGCAGCCTCCTGCCTGCTCCTATTCCCAACCTTCAGCCCTCAGATCCGTGCTCCTGAGCTGAGCTGCTCGCTGTCTTCTTTTCCACCCATGCTCACGTTTGTTCTTTGTCTTTCAGCCATAAAAACGTGCTGTAGAAGGAAATTCTAACGCAAGTTTTACTGCCAAGTGAATTTGCCATTTTTTTTTTGTATGCCTCAGGCACCTGAAATTCATAATGTCTCACCAGAAGCCCTACCAGGTTGAGCTTAAATACACACGCACATATACAGAGGTAAAGCAGAAGTGCTGTGATACAACAGGGCAGCTCTGCCAGACACAGGTATGGGCATAACGTGGCCTGCTGCTTGTGCCTTGCAGAGCCCCACTGCTCAGCCTGCTCTTGGGCTCAGCCCTCTGGGAAGGACTGCAGGAAAGGGGGAACGTTCAGGATTTTTGGGGGAGGCAATGCAGCTTTGCAGTGCTCAGCACGTGGAAATCTGATTGAGGGCCTTTTTCCAAGCTTTGGCTGCTGTAGTGTGCCTCAGTCCCTTTTGTCCCAGACCTCTCAGCAAATGCAGACTTCTCTCTCCCTATCCAGGGCTCTCAGCAGCCAGTCATTACCATCCTTTGACTTTCTGTTCCCTAAGGATCACTCCTGATCATGGGTGCCACTTAAACCTCACCACTATACCACTGTGTTTAGCCTCCCGAAAGGCTTCACAACATCCCCACCTATCCCTTGTTCCAGTCCCCTACAACACGTATTTTGGTCGTTGTTCCTCAAGTAAAAGCCATTATGATTCACCCTTTCTTCTAGACATACCCTCTACCAAGCCCACAGCAGAATGCCCACTTTAGGTCCCAGCCTCCACTCTGCCTGCAGCGGGGTGCAGCTGTGGGGGATTAGGGCAAGGAAGCACCCATCCCAGTGCAAAGGGTGGGGCAGATTGGTCCATCCAGGCTTCTGGGAAGCTAGATAAGAGAAGGGGGATGGCATGAGATGGCAAAGTATCCTGGGCATCGTGCCAGCCTCTCTGGAGAGGAGAGGTTATGACAGCAGCAGGCAGCTGGCCTCCTCCAGTGGCTATCGCAGCAGAGCAGCACTCCCCATCCTCTTCCTGTATCTCTGCTCACAAGGCCGCCTGTTTCTATTTGCATGTAATCAGGCAACAGATGGGAAACTAGACAGTGCAATCTTGCTTCAAGAAAAACCCTGCAGGGGGAAGAGGCACCGAATATTGCAGTGCTTCAGTTGCTGAAGGAGGACAGAATGTACCTCCCCATGGAACCAAAGATGAGATAAAAGCCACAGCTTTGATTATTAGATCTTGGTAAACAAACAGAATGCCACCCATCAAACTAATCAGCCCTATCTCTTCTAGCAAGGAGTACTGCAAGATCTGATAACACTCAAGAATCACAGTTGTACAGGAGGCACAGTGATCTCTGTTCAGGACTGTCTTAAGAGTTGGAGAACATTCCAGAACAGCAGCACCATTAAGGGCAATTCTGGGAGTTAAACAGTTAAACTGTTTTCTGGTGAATGCTTTTATCTACACATTCCTTCTCTCAACCTAAAATTAAGTTTTAAACAAAGCAAAGGTCCTCAGGTGCCTGCTTTCCCAACAGTTCTTCCTATTCCAGCTCCCAAGGCAGAAAAAAGGTTAAAAAAAAAAATAAATCACACCAAGCAGAACTTCAAAGTTTGGCTGCCATTCTGCATACAGACATTCCTTCATATCAAGGATGCCCTTCCTGAAAATATTTCCTCCCCAGTACACACAGCAGCAAGATGTTCAGGGGGACATAAAGTGTTCTTAAAGGCCAAACAGAGGAATTGTGACTTCTTTCTACTGCAGGCAGTTCACTCAGCCTTCTTCCAGGATTCTCTGTCAGTCCTTCCAGCCTACGAATTCAAATTCACCTTTCGGTTTCTTTGCCACACTTTTAAGGCACTGCAATTTGAACCCAATACTTACAGCTGGAACAAAGTAAAAATATTCACTCCTCTGTGTTTTGTTTTAGCATAAAGGTCACACAGCTGTGCCTCTGGCTGTTCTTACCATATCTCATGCTATAAATACTGCAAGGACTACTCAAATGAAAGTGGTTCAGCACAGCTAAGCAAAGCACCACGTTGTCTCAAGTCCAAGTTTTGCTTTCATCAAATGTTTCCTCCAAGCTTTAAAAATCCACATTTTGTTTTATTACATAGGAAGAAGCAAGACATCACCAGCTGTCATCACCATTACCTATCAAGGGGCTGCAACCACGCTAGCTCAGATGAGCTGCACATTATCAGCCAGCTGAGTTTGTTTCATTTGCAACAAGATCAGCCCTTGCTGTGCCATTGCTGGGGAGAGATACACCACAAACAAGCATTGTAAAATTAAAGCTCCTACATTCCTGCAGGCTACGCTCTAGCCTACGCGATGTAGTCATCTCCCAGTAATTAAGTTTCCTAATGATGTTCTGCATAGTAGCAGAAGTAACAAGCTTTTACAACTGCTCAAAGACTGCAGGTCAAGGATCCATGTTATCACACTGTGTCTGTTCACTCCTATTGCATCTGCCACCGCGGTTTCTACAGCCTTCTCTCCTTGCAGAGTTGACCAACCTCACCACTGGTTAACTTTCCTCAGCTGTCAGAGCCCTGGGCAGACAGTCATTTCATCACAACGAGCAAACACCACAAAGCTTTAGGGTTCTCTTGTAGCTATGGACTGACCTATGCAGCACGCTCCAGAAAGCGGCCTTTAATACTACAGCACTGCCCAGTTCCTCAGCTTACAAGCATGCAGCAAAATAAGTTTGTTTAACAGGCCCGGCTTCACCCTCCCCTATTTACTGCTTCAAGTACAACCTACTACCCACCTCAGAACAGCTACGTGGAAATAACAAGCAGACAGGAGACATGCAAGGCTGAACAGATGTCACTGCAGTGCTGCCATTCTAGCGCAGGCTCGGGCCCTAAATGAGAGACATTGCTGGCTGTTCGCTATGGGTAGGAGCAGACAGAGCTTAGATTTAAAGTCCTGATCAGCTGAGCATGAACGTGGAAGATCAAAGGGTCATTCAGCACATAAGCTCAGCTTTCCCTCATTGTCCTTAAACAAAATTCCTCTCACTCTAGACCGTGTAGTAAAACGCCTGTCTGCCTCCCACTCTGTTTCCAAGAGAGACGGCTGCATTTCACTACTGGACAGTTTCTGCACTCAAATGTTTTGAGATGAAAAGCCCTATGGAGTAAGATAAATACAACTGTCGTTTATTAAAAGAGTCTAACAGATTATTCACTAGACCAGCCAAGCTATTTCACAGTCTGGTCATGCTTGCAGTGAAAACAGTGGGAGTTTTGGGAACAAAGTATAAGCTCTGCTAAGAGTAAGGAGACGTTATGAAATGGATTGCTTTCACTAAGTCATGGAAAGGCAGGAAGCATCTCCTAACAGCATGAATCATCAATAAAACAGAAAGGAAGATTGCACCTCCAAGTATTCATTGATGTCCAGCACTGCCAACATCAGAACAGAGCACGTAAATGAATGCAAGGACCAAGGAGAACAGACAGATGGATACAAACCAGGGAGGCACTCAGAGCCAGGAGAGTAGCTCTCATTTGAAAACAAATAGTGCAAGCAGCAGTGCCTGGTGCAGGAAGAGCCATAACAAAGCACAACAAACACCTTCAGCATATCCACTGCTGCTTGCTTTCCTTCTACCCACTACAACAGCCTCCTGATCATCCAACTGCTGGGACCCTGAAGTTCATCCTACTGGAAAACAAACACCGAAGGAAATAACTTCACTATCTTATATGGGATCCTTTCATCGCATGCTTGAAGAAGCCTGGACACAGGATTTCTGCTTTGCTTCTTTATCACTGTTAGTATGAAGGTATTCAGAGCAATCCCCAGTCTTGCGCCTGGCCACGCACCTATGCAGGAGCTGGCATTACCTAAGGGATGCCAGGACTTGCAATCTACAGTAACAGCTCCCACTTATCTGAAGAGATGACCTTGTTTCTCCTCCCTTTCCCAACCACTCGTGTTCAGAAATTATAAATACAATTTCCTAAAATAATACAAGACTGCATTAGATGTTAAACGTTAACGATGAAGGAACGACAGCTTGCTTAGGGGAACGTGTTAAAGAATAGCAGGAGAAGCTTTACTTCTCAGGATAGGCAAGGCCCTTGTTTCTCAGCTGGCAAAGAGAAGACTCAGCAAGGAGAGCTGTAGCTCACCCATCTGCCACTGCCTGGCAAACCACAGCTGCTCAGTCACACAGCACCACCTCTCTGCTTCCTGAAACTGAATTATATTAGAAAATGTTAGAAACATGATATAGAAAAAAAAATGTTTACATAAAAGGCTGTATTTGGCACAAGAATATTATTCTCTCAGATACCAGGCAGTCCCAGGATGAGCTCCAGAAGAAACACTGCTGAGCCTTTTGAGAACATGAAGCCTGTGAATTCTGAAGCACAGGTAAAGAAAACTGCGTGGTAACAACTGGCACAAAGTAATTAGGAAAAAATGCAGACACTGAAGAAAATAACCTACTTGGCTCACCTCATAGCTCAGTAAGCCAGGAGTTCATATGGGAAGAAACAGGTTTTTTTTGCCATGAATAATTACAAAACCAGGAGTTTTAAAGGAAGTCAGCAGTTCCAGCTGGCACATAAACCTTACCCTAGGAACAGCCATTTTGCTGCACTGCACTTCAAATAGGACACAAGCCCCCAAAAGCAGTAACACTGCTCACCCCAATCTTTACTTATTTGACACTATATTGTTTTCTAGATACAGATCTAGAAACACAAAGGACAGTGAACCTTAACATAAAAACAGATAGAAGTGACTGATTCCATCTTGAGACACTCTTTCTCCAGTTACATTCCCCATCCATTTTGCATAGGCAGTTTGCATTCATTAGTGGAGAAAGTGAAAACAAATTCTGCCCCCCCATACACACATATGACCCCTTGTTAATATCCTCAAAGTTCTTGCTATAATCAAATTATTTAGGACAGCTGGAAACTGAGCTACTAAATCTCTGCTGGTTGCCCACTGTACCATAGTCACTTTTAAGGAAAGAACTGCCCAGAGGCTCACAAGTGCCAAACAGGATTAAAGTTTGGCCTTCACATCCCACATTGGTGCCATTTGCCAGTGACAAACATTTCTTACACCTGTGGAAGTTTGTGTCATTGGGCTGAACAACATGAGCAAAGTTTTCCTTTAAGGAAGCATGGAGTGGACTTGATTGATTAGGAAGCAAGGCATTAACATCAGTGCCAGGCAGTTGGGGAACACTGCCTAGACTGGAAGGAATGTATTAAAGGAACAGATCACAAATCCAAAAGCAGACAAGAGTCCAAAAAACACCCTCATTTTGGCAGGAACAGGACAAGGATGGCATAAAAATATCTTCCCTACCAATAGGCTTTGGTCCTGCTAGGGCAAAATGTACTTTTATTGCAACTATTTAATAAGTAGATTATGCTATGAGACCCAGGGGAGGCAGGGAGGAGGGGAGAGAGGAAAGCAGGAAGTGTGGCTATATTCAGCTGTAACTAAGTGTAAAACTTCTGCTTTCAGACTCAGACTGGATCCTTTTTCCGTTACAATTAAAAAAAAAAAAACCAAACAACAAAACAAATGCAGGCCAAACTGGCTTGACTTTCCTTCTGTTGCCATAAAACATAGGCTCTACTCAGATGTCTGCATGCCAGAACCCCTGGGGAAGGAGTGAGTAGATGGTTTCTGTTCAGGTCGACTAAAGCACTCCTATACAACTACAGCAAGTTGTGCTCTGTAAGGCCTTCAGCTCAATGCACAGTGCGTGGTTGCAATTCTCCTAAAAGGGTTTTCCTGACTATTTATACCCACAAGACAGCATCCATTCGAATCTAAACAAGCTTCAGGCTTAAAAATAACAATAATGCCACCCACTCCCTCCCCAAACATACAGTTTGCCAGGTTCCTGTTTTATCAGAGAACAGAGCATGGAAGAAATGAAACGGGTCGCTTATCAGCTGCTGAACTGTCTGCAAACAAATCCTCAAAACTGGAGTTTTTCAGATGTGCAACAGCTGGTATTCAGCAGCTGGAAGTGAAAAAATAAAGATACCATGCCAACCTACAAATCAATTCAGTCTGAAGTGATTTCACCATTATTACTGTCTGAACTAAATCCATTTGTTGCTGTTGGGTTTATTTCTGATGTGTGCTAAGGCCCAGAGGAAAGCTGGTCTCCTCAGTGCTGAACAGAAGCCAAGGCTCAGAAAATACCTAGACTTATGCTTGTTGTCAGCCCAGGTTCCACAGCCTGTTTTCTATAAATTCTGTATTTTGCACCTTCTGCCATTTGCATACACATACCAGCAATTAATTTGCTTGCATGTCACCTTCTATCCTATGTTTAATCCAGTCAATAACCAAATTTAAGCATCTCACCAGTCACAGTAAACATAATTTAGGCTCCAACCCCTGCTCTAAAGAAGAGCCAAAGTAGATCAGGTTGCTCAGGGACCTATCCAAAAATATAACCAGCAAGCAGCAGCCAGGCTTCAGTTATTTTATAGTCAGAGTGACCCACTTCAGTACAGGCCTTTAAGACACATCAAGCTGGGAGCAGAAATTCTTCAAGCTTTATATCTTGGATCAAGAGGCTCTCTTATGTTGCTCTATTGCCGTGACTTCCCACACTTAAAGAACAGACACTGAAGGGTACCAAGCTGGAACCCAAACCAGATCAGAGTCAACTCTACTCACCTTCAGAAGATGTGAACACGAAGTGAAGTGGCAGTCCTGGATCCTCACGTCTGTGTGGCAGCGCTCCAGAGAGCTGCAGCATGCAATCATGGTGCTGTCTTTGCGTACCTGCAGCCCCCACAGCTGGTCTGAGATAGCACCTAAAAGCAAGCAAGAATTGTTGAAATACAGCACTTCAGATATTTCTACAGCAGATTCTCATCACCCAGTGTTTGTCCCACTTGCTTTAAAACATGCTGAAGCAGGTAAAGTAACCCTGTAGGAATGCAGCATAACAAAGAGCACGCAAAGCAATTAAAGTGAATGCTTCAGGATCTGTAAAGCAAGTGAAAAACCCGAAGCATTCATTCTGCTTCAGAACAATTCCAACATAAGCAGCCTGCCTTGTACCACCACTAACCTAAGCTGGCTACATTAAGATCCCTCAGACAGATCACTGAGTGCCAGAGCAAGCACGAACCAAGGCAAGAAACTGGAAATTTAAATCTAATTTCAACTTACTGATCTCCATACCTGTTCACAAAGATTTTGCAAGATTTTTTTTTGGTGGAAATTTCCTTCTCATTGCCTATATTTGCTAACATTCAGCAAGAGATCCCTCTCTTTACACAGGACTCAAAGAGTTTTTTCAAAAAACTTTTTTTTTTTTTTCCCAAAGAGTTTCAAAGAGTTTTAGTGAGGATCAAGGCCTAAAAAGACACCAACAGATTCAGCTAGGTTTGCTGTTATCTAACCCTGCTGCCGTTCACGGCAATTGAGAATGTGTATATATTCAAAAACCCAGGATTTAAAAAACAAAACACACATTTTTGTGTCATTTAACATAAAACTTCAAATCATCAAGCACCTTCTAAACTTCCTTTAGAAGCAACACCAGGAAATTCCTCATTTCCTGCCTGGAACATTCTGACAGTGAAGGCACTAAATGTATCTCAAGGCCCTTATTAAGGGAATTTAACCCCCAGGAGGCATAAGTACGAATAGAGAATATCATTCCTCCTCATCAACTGATTCCCAATTTGTCCATTTTGCTCAGGTTCGTGCACTGACATCTAGTGGTGAAGCCAACAAAGGAGGCATCCACTCCAGTTTCACAGTGCTTTTCCCCACAACAGCCCTTCAATTTCAGCTCCAACAAATGTCCATAATGGAACCTTCCAGTGCCAATCGCAGGCACACACATCTTCCACATACAGATCCATTAAAACAATACCTGGATTTGTATTTCCACCAGAAGCAGCCTAAATGTGGGAGGCATTTTAAAGAGCATGGCAACAACATGTTAAATCCCTACCAGTAGGTGTACGTATAAATACAGAAGGGGACATAAAGGCTCTGCCATGGTCATAACACATTTTCACCCAGAGGGTGGTGAGGCACTGGAACAGGTTGCCCAAGGAGGCTGTGGATGCCCCATCCCTGCAGGCATTCAAGGCCAGGCTGGATGTGGCTCTGGGCAGCCTGGGCTGCTGGTTGGTGACCTGCACATAGCAGGGGGGTGGAACCAGATGATCTTTGAGGTCCTTTTCAGCCCAGGCCATTCTATGATTCAATGATAACACAACCTGACCACTATTCTTCTTATAGCATGAGAGTTCCACAGATGTAAGGCCATCATCTCTCATCATTACCTTACTGTATAAACACGCTGGGTAGTGTAGAGTTGCATCATTTCAAACTGCACAGAGGACTGTTTGCATTGCCATTTTAAATAGCAGGACATGATCAGACCTCATGGAGAACTGGATTCCTGGCTTCTAGAACGACTGCCACCTCTAGGAAAGTTATTAAGCACCACCCACCTCTGCTTGTCTGCTTTGTTTTTCCAATAACATCCTGCTGATGGTGAGAAGTCCTGCTAATATGCATTAGTACTTAACTTGTTATTTCAGAACTGCAGTGACACCTAGAAGTTCCAGTTAATGCTTTTCTTGTTTTATCCAATATACTTAAAAGATGCAGCTATCACATGCTGCATAGCTTACAAAAGAGGAATCCTTCAGCAACCACTGACAAGCAACTCTTTCACTGGGATGTGGTAACTTGTAACCCTTTGAATTTACACAAGCATCACATTCTCTATTCTTTTTCATCCAGGCAAACCTATAATTCAATTCGGATACTTACAAAGTCCAATTATGTTACGCTGAAACCACCTTTTAAGCTAATTGTAGCTCTTTTAACACAGATAGATTCTACTTAGTGTAAGAAAAAGATTAAAAAAAAAAAAGAAAAAAGATGATGCAGCTGATAAGCCTTTTAAAAGCTTTTTCATTGCCCCTGACTGCACTCCATTTCCATTAAAGCCCTTCATCAGTTTTCAACATGATGCACATTCACTCCAGCAAGGTCTCACCAACAACTATGATGTATTCAGACCAACGCTTCCCTTCTCCATCTATTAAGGAGAAATGTGTTGTTTTCCTCTGTTCCCATTCCTACTGCCCTTTCAGACAACAGCTTTAGTTACACACAGATCATATTTTAAACGAAGCATTTCAGGTCAGTCTAACAGCCTGACAGCATAGAATTCATGAGATGTTGGGGTCAAATGCAATTTGAGACACGCTTGAGCTTCTGTCAGTCCATTCCTCTCATGAAGTTGGAAGAATTGCTGCGTTCCTGCAGTGCTTTCTGCTGCAAATTGAGACGCTCAAATCACCGGATTCCTATGAATGGGTTGTTCAGGGGATGAGTGTGCAAACGTTTACACCAAACATATCCCCATTTGCCACCAATGCAAACATTTCCAGTTCACATACCACACACGCAGCTTCCCATTCCTCTGATTTTAGGCAAAAGCAGACTTTGCATCTGAGTTCCTCACAGAATGGTTGGGTTGGAAGGGACCTCAAGGATCTGAATCTCCAACCCCCTGCCACACGCAGGGCCACCAACCTCCACATTTCATAGCAGCCCAGGCTGCCCAGGGCCCCATCCAACCCGGCCTTGAACACCTCCAGGGATGGACGGGGCATCCACAGCCTCTCTGGGCAGCTGTTCCAGCACCTCACCACTCTCATAGCAAAGAACTTCCCCCTGACATCCAACCTCAATCTTCCCTCCCTCAACTTCAAACCATTTCCCCTTGTCCTGCTGTTATCTCCCCTTTCAAAGAGTTGATTCCTCTCCTGTTTGTAGGCTCCCTTTAGGTACTGAAGGCTGCAATCAGGTCACCCCGCAGCCTTCTCTTCTGCAGGCTGAACAAGCCCGGCTCCCTCAGGTTCCTCCAGGTTTGCCTTCCAGCATTCCACAGATCCAGCACCCCTCACAGCAACAAATGGCAATGAAAGAAGCGTCGTGACTCGCGTGACTAAGTGCGACACGGGATTATAGGATTAAACCCCGAGAATTCGATAATCCCTAAAGATAACCTTGGCTGCAAAGAGATCACACGTCTGACCAAACGGGCTGAAGGAAAACCGCCTCCGTGCTGCAGGAACCCGAGCTGGGAGAGAAACACACGGGTAAATCTTGACACACATATATATATAAATAGAAACCTCCCCCTGAGGAGAAGAGAAAGGTTAACCGACGGAAAGGCCCGTCTGAGGAAAGGAGGAGATGGGAGGGAGGGAGGAGGCCCCGCGCGCCTCGGGCCTGCAGGGCCCGCCCAGGCCCGCCCGCCACAGCGAGCAGCCGCGGCCCAGGCAAGGCCGTGCGCAGGGCAGACGGCGGCACCCCCTGACGAGGAGGGCCGGCAGCGGCTCCCCGCCTCCGCCGTAAAATCAACGGGGACTCACCGCCTTTCCTCCACCCAATCACTCCATCACCCCGACGGCGCGCTTCTGCCCGGCTCCAAGATGGCGCCCGCGGAGGTCCGCGGTGCTCGTTGACTTCACGCCCTCACTCAACATGGCCGCCGCCGCCACCGCCCCGATTCCCGCCGAGAGTCCCTCTGCCCAAAACCAAGATGGCCGCCACCAGCTTCGCCGCTGGAACGCCCAAACAAAGATGGCGGCTCCCGCTGGCGTGAGGCTCGCGCGGGGTCACGTGACAAGGGGGTGTGGGCCGTGTCCCGGCGGAAGCGTGAGGGACCGAGCGGGGAGCAGGGCTGGCGGCGGGAGCGCGCTGGCGCCGCCGGAGCAGACGTGCCGTAGGGCGGGCGACACGGCCGTCACCACGGAGCCCGCCGGCACTAACACGGCGGCCACCGCCGCTTCACGAGCCGGGGGCGCCGGGGACCAGGCAGCCTCGCTGCCCCCGCCCCCTCCGAGGATGCCGCGCAGGAAGGTGAGCGGAGCCGGGGAGGTGGCCGGGGAGGGAGCAGCAGGTTCAGGATAGAGCCTTCCAGCTTTCCCGTCCCTTCCAGTTATCTCTTACGGGTAGAAAACCGGGGGGAAAATAGCGGCCTTCAGCCCCCCGCGCCTGCCCCACTCGCTCCCTCATTGGCTGTCGCAGAGTCCCGCGCAGCACTGATTGGCCGCCCCGCCCGTCACTCATCGCCCCCAACGGTTATCCTTTTCCTCCCCCCCGCCTGCAGCGCGGCTCTCCTCTCGGTTTCTCCCATTGGACAGACGATCGAAGAGCCGGCGGCGTATTGGCTGGGCTGTCTTGCCGGGCTGGTCGCTGATTGGCTTCCGTGGCTGCCCATCTCCGCTCCCAACGGTCACCTCCCCGCGCGTGCCTTGTTCCTCCCTTCCCCCAATCCCACTCCGCCCCCGGGGTGGATGTTTCTGTGGGAGCGAAGCTCTCAATGATTGGCTGTTGCCGGCTGTCAGTCACGCCCTACCGGCATGCTCCTTCTCTCCTCGAGCTCCCATTGGCGGAATCGCCTTTTCGGCCCCACCCACGCGCGTTATGATTGGCGGAGGTCGGCGAGTCGCTGTTGAACGCAAAACAAAGCGGCGCAGGGCGGTGTGCGCTCTGAGGGGTTCGGCTGCTGTTCCCGCCTCTTTCCTCAGGGCTGCTCTCTTCACAGAGGCCACACTTGCAGCCTCAGGTGAACGCAGCCGCGTTCATTACCTGCTGTGCTCCTTTCTGTTGTTTTCCCAGCCCGTATTGCTCTCAGTGATGCACAACCAACGCAGAGCCCGTCTGTTTCCTCACCACCCCCCCTTGTGCCCCGCTGGGCCTTCAGGGTGACGATGCTGTATGGATGACACAAAAAGGTTTTTCTCTGGCGTGAAATTATTAGTCTAAATTATTTCTTTCCCATGTGAGTGGTGAGGTGCTGGAACAGCTGCCCAGAGAGGCTGTGGATGCCCCATCCATCCCTGGAGGTGTTCAAGGCCGGGTTGGATGGGACCCTGGGCAGCCTGGGCTGCTATGAAACGTGGAGGTTGGTGGCTCTGTGTGTGGCAGGGGGTTGGAGATTCAGATCCTTGAGGTCCCTTCCAACCCAACCATTCTGTGATTCTGTGTCAACTCTACGTTATCACCACGTGCTTTCTGTGTGGCTGTGGTTAGCGTCCCTGCTAACATCTGTGCCTGTGTCGTTGCAGAGGAATGCGGGCAGCAGCTCGGATGGAACAGAAGACTCCGATTTCTCCACGGATCCGGAGCATACAGACAGCTCTGAAAGCGATGCCACATCACGGCGATCCGCCCGTGTGACCCGCTCCTCAGCCAGGCTCAGCCAGAGCTCCCAAGGTAAAGATGTATTTCCTTAAACACACCACTGGCAGGAGGCTCGGTTCACTCCACGTTCACTTTCGTAGATTAAACGCGTGGAGTTTCGTACCCAAATGCGAATATGTAACTTTTTTCATTGGGTTTTATTGTATCGTAGTAAAACGCAGTCTTTCTGACTGCAGATTGCATGCATGTGAGGTTGCGTAACGTAAGGATTACACTGATGGTAGAAAGGAAAACTTGAGCATCCTCAGTTCTAGAAGTAAAGCTCTTTCTTTATTACAGGAGATAGAAATCAAACCCACTGTGTTGAGGGACGTGGTTTCGTGAGACTATCAGTGATGGGTGGATGGTTGGGCTGGGTGATCTTTGGGTCTTTTCCAACCTTGGTGATTCTGTGATTCTATGAACCCATGATTCTGCTTTGCCTGATTTATCTAAGAACTCTGTAAACTTATCTTGTTAGCTAAATATAACTATGTAGGCAAGTTAGAGAGGGAGTGTTTAGGGATAAAAGTTGCTGTCGTTTGCTTTGTTTCTTTGGAGTTTTCTATACAGCAAGGGAAGATGTGTTTTCAAGATTTGCTGATGCAATAAATGTCAACAAATTTTGCATGCTTCTACTTTTACACCCAATTTAAAAGGGGAAGCCTGTGTCCACCTCCTCGTTTTTAGCTTTAGGATAGCAATTCCTAGGCTGTTAGTTATTAAGAAAATGACAGTAGGTAAGTTTGTTCCTTCCATCTGTGCATACACTGTTTTGTGATGGATTTTCTTGTAGGTAAAAAACTTATGTGCACAGTCATCTGGTGGTTAGGCTTCAAAAACAGGAGGAGGAGTGATTTGGGTTGGTATGTGGGATGCCTGTGATACTGTTAGGGTATGAAAGCATCGTTTTCATGCAGAATAATCTGTTTTATAGTGTTATGAGCAGCGTGTCTTTGTAAAACCATACGTGGTGTTCCAGATGTACCTCCATACCAGAAGCAGCTTTGATATTCTCAAGAATTTTCTAAATGCTGATAGTTGTTATCTAAGCTAAACACTACAAGCTTTCCGGATGGGAGCTGTTTGTAATTTCTAATCAATTCAGTTATCATCTCAGAGAAAGTGAATCAAATTCCAGATCCGTCGGTGTTTGTAAAAGTGATGATTTAATCTTAGAAGAATATATCATATCTCTATGATAATATGCAATGATTGCACAGAATCCTGCACTGATACCCTGTGGTGTTATCAGAGCACATGTGAGGCAGTTCACTGGCATTCAGTGCTAATTGTGGGTGTAATTATGGCGTCTCCATGAAATTAGATTCCAGCCCGGTTCGCAATCCGCCGTCGTTTGGAGCAGAAGAACCAGTCTATTCCACGAGGAGGGTGACCCGCAGCCAGCAGCAGCCTGCCCCTGTGACTCCAAAGAAATACCCACTCCGGCAGACCCGCTCGTCTGGATCAGAAACAGAGCAAGTGGTTGACTTTTCTGACAGAGGTACGTAGCCACAGTGAGGTGTTGAGAGCTTGCAAAATGCTCTTGGAAAGGATATGCGGCTCCGTTCTCTGGGCACAGTGTGATATCCTCAGGTTAGAGGGTTTGAGACAGCTATCCAGAGTTGCTTTACATATTTTTCTTTGAAAGCTTTTTTTTCTGGCAAATTTGTAACATCTTGATCCTTGTTCAGACACTAAAAATGCAGCGGATCACGATGAGTCTCCACCTCGTACTCCCACCGGGAATGCCCCTTCCTCAGAGTCTGATATTGATATCTCCAGTCCAAATGTATCCCATGATGAGAGCATTGCCAAGGACATGTCCATGAAGGATTCTGGAAGTGACCTGTCTCACCGTCCTAAGCGCCGCCGCTTCCATGAAAGCTACAATTTCAACATGAAATGTCCCACTCCTGGTTGTAACTCTTTAGGTAATTTCAGTTCCAGGATTGATTTGTTGATTTTTTTTTTTATTTTTATTTTTATTTTTTGCCTTCCTGTGGTGATATTAAGTCCCCCTCCGTTGACTTGTACAACGTAACAGTAGGCAGTTGCTTGGAATCAGAAACACTACTGAGAAGTGGGTATAGAGAAGAGTTATGGAGCATATCCACAGGTATATCTTTATTGTCTAGAGGTCTTCAGGGGATGATGGGATAAAGAGCAAGTTAGGAGAGTGAGTGAGCACAGGTGTGGGAGGAGAATGCAGAGCCTTGTAGGTGAGGATATTGATCTCAGACTGATAAAAAAAATAGGTTCTCAGCAACAAATGAATGCAGTTATCTAATATGCCTGGCTGCTTGCATGGAGCGCAGCTTTTGAGTTAGTGTGAAAAGGATTTTCCTTCTTTGTTCTTATAGCTTGTGCCACGAACCATGAAATGTTTTCCTCCTACCACAATGTTAATAAATGGAGTTACCTCTCTGAGAAGCTCGTATGCAGTATCTGACCATCTGGGCTATAGTTAATGGTCATATGTTAAAAGCTTTCTCTTTTTCCTGATCCTTTACAGGACACTTAACTGGAAAACACGAGCGGCACTTCTCCATATCAGGATGCCCACTGTATCACAATCTGTCAGCAGATGAGTGCAAGGTAGTGAAGTCTTCTGTTTTATCTTCCTTATGCTTTTATAGAACGAAATACCAAGACTTGTTTGTGCACAGGAGAAATAACGTGTTCCACTGATGTCCTTAGCTGTAAGACAGCAGCATTTGTTGTGTCAGACAATTTATAAATCACACATTAGAAAATCCACCTAAACAGAGAAATGGACAAGATGGAAGCTCTGACAGTAGTTTGCTGCAGTGCTGACAGAGGAGTTTTGACTTCCAGGTGCGAGCACAGAGCCGGGATAAACAGATTGAGGAGAGAATGCTGGCCCATCGGCAGGACGACAACAACAGGCACGCCACCAGGCACCAGGTGGGCAGTCTGCACGTCGTGGAGTGGCTGCTCAGTTAAGAGTGGAAAAAACTCAGTTGTGTTTCTAGGAACAGCGACTTTAACTTGATCTCCCTTCTTTACCTCTTAGTGAAGCTATTGTGCTAAGTCCCGAGACTCCATTTTGCAATCTCCAGTTTGTTTCAGCAGGGGAAATTCATTTTCTCCCTTCAGTAAGAGCCTGGAGCAGCTAGTGAAAGCTGAGAGGTGACTTTGGGCAGTAATGTTACAGAGGAGGCTGGAGTTGTTCTCACGATGTTCTTTTCTGTGTGCTTTCATGTGTATGACAGCAGAATTTCTGCAGACCAGCATGCCACCATTTTACCCTGCATAATTCCAGCAGGAGAATTATGTTTCTCAATTCAAATGAGTCTTGATTGAGAGTCAGGGTGACCTGATGAGTCAGCAGTGAGCTTTTCCACGTGATTAAGCAGTGCATAAGGAATGCACTCTGTCTCGTGGGACTGAGGTGTGTTGAGAAAGGCAGGCTACATGAAGTAGAAAAAAATTTGTGTTATACCTGAAGTGCTTTCTCGTGCATGCAGGATTTGGTTTGGAGACAACAAACCTGATCAAATAGAAGCCAACACAGAGGTCCTTCAGAAGAGGTGCAGGTGAATATTTGAGGTGCATGAAGGTTAATGAAGCTTTCCAACTGTTTTTTGTTTTTTTTCAGGCACCAACAGAGAGACAGCTTCGATACAAAGAGAAAGTAGCTGAACTCAGGAAGAAGAGGAACTCGGGACTAAGCAAGGAGCAAAAAGAAAAATACATGGTAAAAGCAGCAATTCTTTCATTCCTGTGTCTGGAATGAAACCACTAAGTGGTCATCCTGCAACATTTTCAGTTGAAAAAAGGTGCAAAATTCAACAGCCTAGTATAGCAGTGAAAACTCCTTTTTTGTTTTGTTTTTTTTTTTGCTCTAGGAACACAGGCAAACCTATGGCAATACTAGGGAACCTCTTCTTGAGAACCTGACCAGTGAGTATGACCTTGAGCTTTTCCGAAGAGCACAAGCACGGGCATCTGAGGACCTGGTAAGCCTTCTAGCTCATAGTTGTTCAGAAATGTGAATGGTTTGGGGGTTTTGTTGCACTTGTGCAGATAGAACCTACTGGAAGGTGAGTGCCCACAGCCCAGCCGAGTCAGCAAAGTTAGAGTAGGTATGATGCTGAAATCATTCAGTAGGTTTACTGAAAGTATAGGTGGACCTAAACATCTGCAGAGATGAATGCTACAGTGCCTTGGATGAGGAATAATTAGTAACAGCCTCATTTAATAGGTATATCTTTTCAGTGAGGGAATAGACAGTTTCACCTGTGGAAACAGGAAAGGAATGATTAGAAATGAAAGAAGGTACCTTGACAGTAACTGTGACTGTGGAATGGGGTTAAAATCCTTATATTGTGGCTGAGGCTTCTGTAGGTGCTCTTCAAAGCTACCTCCCATCTCCAGAAATGAACCAAAAGATTCCTTGATGCCTGCCAGTGGCACACTGGTAAATCAAGGCTGAGAGTTAGGCTGTACCTCTTCTTGCAGGTGAGGGAAGAAGTGTTCAAAGATGTTTTCTGAGTCTTTCTTCCACCACTGGCTAGCGCTTGTGAACAGGGCTCAGGCTGAGTTTACTTGAGGAGGGGTTTGTGGGAGATGTCGTTAGGTCACAGACTTGAAGTGAAGGATCTCCTGGAGGGAAATAAATACAACCCCTTCCTCTCAGCATCCCTTTAAAACAGTTTTTAATTGCTGTTCATGTGTTTCATCCATAGGAAAAGTTGCGGCTCCAGGGCCAGATCACAGAAGGCAGCAATATGATTAAAACCATCGCTTTTGGCCGCTATGAACTGGACACCTGGTATCACTCTCCCTACCCAGAGGAGTACGCTCGCCTGGGACGTCTCTACATGTGTGAGTTCTGCCTCAAATACATGAAGAGCCAGACAATACTGCGCAGACACATGGTAAGGGCTGGGAAAGATCTCTGATTCCTGAGCTTCAAATCAGGCGTGAGCATGCAGATGTTTTTAAATGTTATTACTGCTGTCAGTTCACTTTGGGAGGTGAGGAGATTCTGAGTCATTTTGAGAGAAAGTTTTCCTAGATGCAGGCTTGATTTCTGTTCTGTTCAGTGGGTTGCAGAGGAGAAATGGGACCTAGAATTAAATTTAAAAGCTCTGCGTGTTTCCTGGTGTGTCCAGCAGCTTTTATAACCTCTTCTGCCTTTAAAACAGTAGTGTCACCCTAATTTTGTTTACTTGTCATAGGCAAAATGTGTTTGGAAACATCCACCAGGTGATGAAATCTACCGCAAAGGCTCCATTTCAGTTTTTGAAGTTGATGGGAAAAAGAACAAGGTAATTAATTGTATTAATAGGCCTAGCACTGCTTTTCCTGTAGAGAAACAGGATGCAAATGGCCCTTTCTCTCTCTAATGGTGGAAAGGCTACTGCAGTCCAGTCTGTCCACTCCTGCAGTTCTGATGTTTGTTTTGTCTGTGTTTTCATTGTGGTTATTCCTCGTTGCTGTTGTGCACAAGCATTTTCATCTGTTCTCTTGCACTGTGTTGGATCAATAGCTTTTGGGATGCCAGGATCTCTTTCTTAAAATGAATGGGGAGCTTCTGTGTGTGGCCTCAGTACATTGCTACTGCATCTCTCATTCAGCTGAGAACATTCAAACTTGTGTTAGAGTGGAAAGTAGGCTAATTATACAGAGTGTGACCTTGACCCTCAATTGAAGGGTAGAAGATGAATCTGCAACCACTGGTTCAGTTCTAGGTAGCAGCAGTCTGTAGGTGTATCCAGTGCTGGAGGCTTCAGAGGGAAGAACAGAAAAACAGATTCACAGCTAAATTTTGGACTGCTGGAAGCTGGGAGGAGGCTTTTCCATTTACCACAGATGACCTTGAAGCACAGGATTAACACAAACAAGCAGAGGTCCAACCTTCTGTTTCCCTTCACTGAGGATGTGATGTTTTGAGCATTCAGAGATTGGTATCACAAACAGAAATTCCCACCTTATCAAATTTCACCTTATCAAATTTCACCTTACCAAATTTCTTTAAATGGAATTGTTCCCCAGTCCAGCTGTTCTATCTGAAAGGCTCCACGCCATTTCTGAGATGATGCAGAACTTTCTGTGTATTTCCCATGTATGTCTGTTTTTGTTCACACTCTCCTTTTGTTTCTAGATCTACTGTCAAAACCTATGTCTGCTGGCAAAACTTTTCTTGGACCATAAAACATTGTATTATGATGTTGAACCCTTCCTCTTCTATGTCATGACAGAAGCTGACAACACTGGCTGCCACCTGATAGGATATTTCTCTAAGGTTGGTTGCTTTCTTCTTGCATATAAACCTGTTAGAAGTGATAGTGAGAGTGCAAGTGACTGCTTCTTGGGTACAGCTCCATATGCTGCCATCCTGAGCTTAACATTGTGCACCAAACACCCACTGCCTGATAAAGATGATCATGTTACTGGTTGCTAGGCAGGTATTTCTGCAATTGCTGCTTTCACCTTGTATTGAATCAGTTGTACAGGCTTGTTCTGTCTGTTAGGATTATGATACAGCCTATTGTTTGTGCAGATCTAGACTTGTTAATTTGTTCTGTGTATTCTTGATTTTTAGGAGAAGAATTCTTTTCTCAATTACAATGTCTCTTGTATCCTGACAATGCCCCAGTACATGAGGCAAGGCTATGGCAAGATGCTCATTGACTTCAGTAAGTATAAAGAGAATCATTCTGGGAACATTCAGTTTGGTATAATAACTTCACACCAGTATCTAACATATCTGTTAGATGTGTAGCAGCTTTTAGTAGAGCTGATTTCTTCTCGTTCTGAAGAGTAGCAGTCAGGAGGGAGTAGTTTGGGAAGGAGAAATAAATCTCCTTTTCTTTACAGGCTATTTGCTTTCTAAAGTAGAAGAAAAAGTTGGCTCTCCAGAGCGACCTCTGTCTGATTTGGGTCTCATCAGCTACCGGAGCTACTGGAAGGAAGTTCTCCTTCGTTACCTGCATAATTTCCAAGGAAAAGAGATCTCTATAAAAGGTATAATTTCAACCTAAACTGGTTCAGGAGCATGCCTGTGCAACCTCAAATATGAGACAGGTCATGCTCATTGCATTGATGCACGTGTTTGTGTAGCAGCACAGTTGGTGGAATGTTCCTTTGTTTGGATGTTGCTCCTTTTTTAGTCCACCCAACAGCAAAAATAATCCGAGTTCTTAAAGTTTGTACTGACTTCTTCTTATAAAAATATTAAAAGCTTTCAAATATTTTGCAAGTGAATTGACCACAGACAAGTTGTGTAACAGTGCTACAGATAACCAGAGCAATCAGAGGCTTCAGCAGCAATAGTACTGCACATGCCTCCTTAATATCTGCAAGGCATTTTGTGTTTATCACTTCAAATGTGATGCCTAAGACTTTAGTTGAAAACTAACTGTCAGAGACTGTTGCAGTGGAATTTGTTTCTGTTCTAACCTAAACTGATACTGGTTTGCAGAAATCAGCCAGGAGACTGCAGTAAACCCCGTCGACATTGTTAGTACCTTGCAGGCACTGCAGATGCTGAAGTACTGGAAGGGGAAACACCTGGTCCTGAAAAGACAGGTAAGGTTTCTCATAGTTTTCTCTGCACCTTTATTTCCTCCCATTTAGCTGTTAGATTCACATGAACTAATGAAGTCAGTGTTATCTTTCTTTGGTGCAGGGGCTTCCCTGCCCTTTGATTCCAGCACCAGATGGGGAGCACCATCATTTTGAAATGCAGTCTCTGTAAAGTGCAGCACTGGCATTGAGTGTGATTCTTCAGTAGTGTAGAAATAGGCTGCATAGACTGACTTTTTTTGCATGTATGGAATAACATTATTCATTGTAAGCAGTTTTTGGGGAAATGAACTGTCATTCCTCTCTTGCCCCTCATCGTGCCTAACCTTTATTGAGCAAATGGATGCACAGCAGTGAAATGAATCCTGAATGTGTCCTGTTTGTATCCTCATTAGACAAGTGATTTATAAACCCCCAAAGATAGGACAGCTTCTCTCATTGATGTGCTCTTTCCTGTAGCTTTGTAGCTACAAGTAGCCTTATCAGTGTGGTTGGAAGCGCTTCTAGAAAGTGCTGTGGAATAGAAGTTATTTTTGACATGCTCAGCAGTAATGGAGTGGGCTAATCAGATTTCTGGACTTTGATGTTTGGTGTTGTACTTTGGATAATTCTCTCATCACAGCCTGTTTGTTTTAACCCACCCTTTCGTGCTCTTTTCCTCAGGATCTGATTGATGAATGGATAGCCAAAGAGGCAAAAAGATCCAACAGCAATAAGATAATGGATCCCAGCTGTTTGAAATGGACCCCTCCTAAGGGAACTTAACTGTCTGTCACTCCTGAAGCCAGTGAACCCCAGCAGTAGGAAGTACCCTCGGGATCTCTGTTGTACCTGTTGCTGTTGTGATTGGCTGGTACAGTACCCTCCCAAAAGATCAGCTCCCCTTGGTACTGTTCTGGCCCAGATCTTTTGTGCACACCAGAAGCTAGTTCTGAGGAACTTTATGTTTCGGCCTCAATGAGGTTGCAAGGATTGGATCTGTATAGGACCCAAATGAAGCTCCTAGTAGCACTGGCCCAAGGAGTTCTGATATCTGGTACTGTACCTGTCCAGTCACTGGTCTTACCCTCCTGTTCTTATTCCGATGAGGTTGTGTTGTGTCCTGTTACCTGGTTGCTTCTTCCTTCAGGTTCCTTGCTTTGTAAGTAACGGAGGTAACTTCTGTGGCTTTTGAACAAGGTCTAATAACACTTGTTTGCAGAAAGGCTGTTTTCCTAGCAAGCTGCCATTTACACTGACTTCATTTTTAACTAGTCCTGTCTGATGGACTGTTCCATTCCATGTATGAAATAATTTTACTAAAGCAACATGCCACCTCTTTGAGCAGCGTTTTTCCTACGGTACAGTAGGTCTTCACATAGTTAAGACTGTGCAGTCAGTATCTTATCAGTGAGCGGTGTGATTGGTAGTGTTATCCCAGAAGAGTGCAAGCTGACTGTCTGAGGGTATCACAGTCTGATAAGCTTCATAGAGTTGCTCTTGGTGTGTGCTCCTGGGGCTGCAACCGTACCACTTCTGTTGGAGACACTTCTGTCACTGCATATTGCTGCTTGCCTGGTTTTCCTCTTGGAGTTGGTGGGTTCCTTCACACAGAAACAGCCCGTTGAGTATATTTCACCGGAGGTGTTTTGGATCGTAGGCCTCTTTCTACTGAGGAAGGTTTCTTTCCTCAAGATTGAAGAAATGAAAATCTTCACTACAGATAAATATTTGCTAGCCTTATCCAAACAGCCACAGAAACTCTGAAATCCAAATATCACCAGTTGTTGGATTGCCTACAGTTTATGTTCTGTGCATCAGTGGCAGCTTCACGTAGCTGTGTGGATGGTTTGTTTCTCTGACAGCGCATCCTTGTTTGTCTCTGTAAAACAAGAAAGCTTTTACTTCCTCTGTCCCATCAGCAGCACCAGATGAAACTATCATACAATGGCTTTCAAGTATAACCACTGTCCTTGTGCCACAGGTTTGCTATATGGCTCCAGTGTGATGAAAAGAAGGGGACACACTTGGAGTAGGTGATGGCAGCATCATATAGTGCTGATTTCATTGAAACCTTCCAATGCTTTTTTGTTGAATGGTGACTGAAGTGAAGCACTTGCAGCATACCATACCAGTAGGTAGGAGCTGTTTCCTGTTAACCACTGACCCATCCTTGTGTGGAAAAGTTCTCTATTGCCCCTCTGGTGGTTGTCTGCCTTTCTCTGCCTCTTTAAAAAAGAAAAAAGAAAAAAAAAAAAAAAGGAAAAAGAAAAGATCATCAGTCAATGATGTGTACTTTGTGGGCATTACTGAATTTTGCTGTCTCATGCCCTTTGCTCCTGTATTGTAACTAAATACAGCTACTCATGAAAATATCCAACAAAGTAGATCTGTGGAGCAGGGAAGAAAGCCGTTCTTGTACAGAAGCTAAACCCTGTTCCCATGATGTGGTAGAATGTGCTGTTCTTGTATCTACTTCTCAATAAAGCATGTTCTCTGCTCAGGTTTGTGTCTGCCCTGTATTTTCTTGTTAGATACACTATTCTGCATCTGCAGTTAAGCAAAACTGCTGCTTTATGCTTCAAGGAACTGGTTTGGAACCCATCTTTGTCCCTGGTGGAACTGATTGTAGCAGCCTCGAGGTTGGATGTTACAGAGATGGATGCCCTGTGTTGTGGATTCACTTGAGCTGGTCCTGCATGGGAGGCTGCCAGGAGGAGAGTGTGGATATTGCCAGCAGCAAGTATGCCATGGAGAACTAGGATAGCACATCAAGTTGAAGTTCTAAGAAGGAAGGAGTTGCCCTAAAAAAAACCCTGGAAATCAGGGAATCCCTGATTTCTAACGTTCTCTGCTTCCATGTCCAGATCTCCCTGCTCCTTGTACTGTGCAAGGACGTGGAGCAGTGAAGTCTTTGATCTCTGAAAAATAGCAGCTGGAGTTCACTGCTGAGCTCGAACATTTTGAATCTTTGAATTTCTGATAGAAGGTTCCAGCTCCTCCCAGGGAGTCAACTCAGTGGGAGGAAAAGAAAAGAGAGGGCATGTTCTTTGGGTTCTGAGCTTGCAGAGAGGCAAGGATGCTGCTAAGAGTGAGACCAACATGTCAGTGGTCTCGAAATGCTTTAATGAAGTGAACTGAGACGAAGCACCTTGGTGGCTGTGATCTCTTTGAGATACATGAGGAACAGATAATGAAAACCAGACACTTTCCTGAGCAGTGATGTTTGCTAACTCACATCGAGGCTCCTCCTCTTTCTGCCTTTCCTTAATAACAAAACCATTTAATATCAGTAAAAATAATGATCATTTAAGGAAATACATACAGATGGGAGTATTACTTTTACTTGAGCACGGTTTTGCATAATACCAGTTGCCAGATTTACTTTTCTAAGTACGTGAGGATACAGCGTGGCTTAATTTGTAGATAACTGTACAGAGATGGGATGATAAGGGGTTCAGCTCCCACACTGCTCTGCTGTGGGGCAGCCAGCCCCTCTCACAGCTTTGTTTCCCTTCCTCTGCCTGCTCTGTTTATGCTGTGTGTTCTCAGACTGCCTCTCTGCATGTACAGCCCATAACATGACGGGGTCTTCTCTTGGCTGGGACTTGAGGATCCTTAGGTAATGCAAACACTAATTAAGCAGTGAGTCATACAGAGAGCCATAAACATCGCTAGGTAACCGAAGATGAGACATGCAACTGCTCACAGTTTCACCCACTGTTTATTCATAGCGACTGCAAACTTGCAGATGTTTTATACTATGTTGGTGGTTTGAAGCCCACTTAAAAATGATGATGCTACCAAAAAGCAACGGGTGCTTTCAGAGAGTATCCTAGATGGTGCATTCTTGCTCTGCCTTGTCTCAGTTGTAAAACACATTTGCATTCAGCCTTGACCTAACACAGGCATGGACTGTGTATGTAATTTTAGCACACTGATAACCCTGCGGTGTGCTTTGCTATGACAGACCCTACAAATACAAATTCAATGCAAGGCAGAATCAGAAGTCGAGAGCCAAACTACTTCACTTCTATTATCCCAGAAACAAAACCACTGGAATTAGAAGTCATGTCAATTAGGTAAGACTCTGAATGCCCCTGAGTGTGAGTGGTTGGAGCAGATGCAGCATTATGGGCTTTCACTGAAGGCCTCAGGTTCTGTGCCCAGAATCCCAGAGGTGCTCTGCCTATCAAACTGCAATAAGACAGGCCTGCCAATGGTCAGTCCTGATGCTTCACATCAAACTCATTTTCTCCTGTGAGCCAGCGATGCATTGCCTTTGTTCTCGGTGCAACCTAATGCACCTTTCAGTAACTCTGTGAGAAATGCATATTTAAAATAATAACTATAAATGACAGTTCAACAGGGCCAAAGTTGAGAAATGTTTTATGGTGCATGTTTCTGTGCTGTCAGTAAACGACAAACAGCCCCGTGGAAGCTTTGTGGGTGCAGCAGCAGCCTCTCTGTGTACTGATATAACAGTATTGTTTCCTGTTCAGTTTGTTTCCCAGAGAACTTTCCACGACTTCTGCCCCACTGCTTGAATGCCAGCAGTCCTGGAGCCATTCCTCCAGCAGTCCCTGCAGCCTTTTCCCTGCTCATTTTGCAGTTCCTGGCTCTCCAATGTCCCGTGTATCTATCCCAGGTGATCAGTTATGGTCTGCCCGTACATTCTGAAGCCCATCCCATTGTGTGTCACGGAACACTCGGGGCTGCTGTGTGTGTTAACCCAGCACTTCCATCAGCCTTAGGAAAGGGAATGATTACAGCACACAAAGCCTCTCCCCAGCCTCATCCCCAAGCCCGGGCTCTGGAAGCACAAAGAAAACAAAAACTTCAGAGGTGGTGACCCCGACAAAGAACAAACTCTGCACAGGGCTTTCTCAAGGACGGTCACGTTCACTTTTTGCTGCTGCTGCTGCAGCCCCGTGTGGGTGAAGCTGGGATTTTCTCAGAGTCTGCCACTAGAGAATGTTCTTTTGACCACAGACGTTGCTAAAGGATTTCTTCCTCTGAATTTCTTCAAAAGACAAGGAAAATACGGCTGTTCCAGCATGGAAGCTGTCCAAGCTGAACTCCTGCCCAGTTTAACTTCTGCAGTTTAAACCCCCAGAATGAGAATTCAGAATAGGCTGAGGACACATCATTAACTACTGCCCTGCCTGGGAAGTGGTTACGTGTGATCATCTCACCCTCCGTGCATCGCAGATCAGCGAGCGTGCAGCCAGGCTGTGCTCCATGCATACCAGCCCTCAGCCCTTCAGGCCTCGTTGAATGAAAACTAAGACAGCAAACAGGCACAGGGACCCCGTGGGCACCATTCCCAACCTTGCACTCACTGTGCTGCCCTTATCTGTACCAGTGCAGTGCTGGTAAGTGCCATTCTGAACCAGTTCACACGACACAAACATCTCCATCTTTACAGCAGTTAGACCACAAAGCCCCTCTTCTTACAGTTCCTCCCCCAGACTCCTGGAATATGGGCACAATAGGATTTGTCAATGCAGACAGGCAAACCAGTGCATGTTTTTTTTTCACCAAGAAGGTCTGTGTGCACCCCAAGGACCCGGCAGGTTGTTCCTGCTGCTCCCACCCAGCTGAGCACTGCCAGTTCTGATGGCTTTTCCTTTTTGACGTATTTGTTTGGGGGCAGGATGGCAGGATGTGGTCGCGTCGCAGCCACACGGGATCTGCAGGGAAGGGATTGGTGGTTGATATCCCTATAAAGGACGTGGAAGGAAAAGAGACAGCGGGGAAGCAGGAAGGAAAGGAAGCTAAATATGTCAGATTACTTCAGTTGTTTCTATTGTGACGGCGGTGTAACTGAGCTTAGTTTAAACCCGTGTAAAGCAGTAACTCTGCCCTTCTGTTGATCCAAAGCTGTGGAAAGAACCAGAACAACACCTACCTCTCACACCAGCTCACGGTCGAGGGGAAAAGCAGCTCTATTTTTGAGAGCATCCCCTGTAATTAGCTCTGCTCTTTCCCCCTCTCCCCTGAGCTCCTGCCCACACGTCCCAAGCAAACAGCCAACCCCAGCTCTGTGACAGCAGCAGAGGTACGGCAAAAAAAGGAGAAGAAAGAAGGCAAAGAAAACATCCCAAGGAAGAGAGCAGATATCTTCCTGTGGGCTTTGTGCAGAGAAACATTTGGAGTTAGAAGAGAGCTGTTAATTTGGGAAGGGCCGAGCCTACAAACGGGAGGGGAATCAACTCTCTGATAACAGCAGGACAAGGGGAAATGGTTTGAAGTTGAGGGAGGGAAGATTGAGGTTGGATGTCAGGGGGAAGTTGTTTGCTGTGAGAGTGGTGAGGTGCTGGAACAGCTGCCCAGAGAGGCTGTGGATGCCCCGTCCATCCCTGGAGGTGTTCAAGGCCGGGTTGGATGGGGCCCTGGGCAGCCTGGGCTGGTATTAAATGTGGAGGTTGGTGGCCCTGCGTGTGGCAGGGGGTTGGAGATTCAGATCCTTGAGGTCCCTTCCAACCTGGCCCATTCTGTCATTCTGTGAGCTATAGCTCCCTTCTTGGGTGTCACAGCTCCTGCCCATCAGCAGCACAACACTGCTGCATTTGTGCCTTCTTTCCTAAAAAGCACACACCCTGCCGGTGCTTTGTGCAGGCCAGCTGCTTGGTGTGACATTCGTGGCCATGTTCAGGTCTGGTTGTATTCTATCTTCTTCTGGATCTAAGTGACACGTTCTGTAATTCATAGAAATGAATCAGGAAAAGGATGAGCTACATGGTGGGATATATAAGGCAGCCAACAGCTGAGCTGCATGGCTTTGACAGCAAATATGCATCAGCTCAGTTCAGTGGGGGTGGTTAGAAGGCAGCTGTTGGAACACAGGGAGATGGTGATGACTTTTTTTTTGTGTTCAGTCCCCCTGGTGCTCAGGTAGGTGGTGGCACACCATGCTGCTCTGCTGCCAGTGCTTTTAGGTAGAGGTTAATGAGGAGTTTGAGTTAGGCTCACAGCTGAGATAAATCTTTACCATAATAACAGGAGCAGGAGGAGATCTGTGGGGATTTGTGTGCTGTCAGCCACTGCATCCTGCTTTTACCCATTGGTTGGTCTGAATGATGAGGTGCATTGCAGCCCAAAGCTTCAATGATAGGACGTTCCCTGCATGGCAGCCCTTGGTTTTTGTACCTGGGACAAAAAGGACATCGGTGGCTTTCAGCTCTGTTGGATGGTATTTCCCTGAAGCAACATAAACTGCAAATGCTGCTCGTGGGAGATTGTAACACCATCCCTATTCCTATGAAAGGAAATAAAAAGGTCTTAAGGAACTCCTCTGCTTCACCTGGGATGCACCACCGGAATTGCAGCTCATGGACAACCTGTGGCTTTGGATGCTGTGCTGTATGAATGAACCCTTTACGTCAGGTTAGAGATCAAACGCTGCGCCAGGAAGTCTTTGCTTTGCAGTGGGCTGTAATGGCTCGTGTGAGGCTAACATTGCTCACCACTGACTTTGAGAAGATCGTGGCTGCTCAGTGGGACTTGGACTCAGAAAGAAAGGGAACCTCCTGCAGATCTCAGTGAAAATGGAGAAGCGATGCCCTGTGATGTA
The DNA here is from genome assembly GCF_905368555.1 of Meleagris gallopavo. Taxonomy (NCBI): domain Eukaryota; kingdom Metazoa; phylum Chordata; class Aves; order Galliformes; family Phasianidae; genus Meleagris; species Meleagris gallopavo. Next base: position 3,022,129 of record NC_139432.1, on the reverse strand, counting down.
AGAGCCTGGGGTGTCTGGATGTGCTGTAGCAGCCTTGCTGGGAGCTCCCAGTTAGCAATAGCTGCTCCCACTTGGCTGCAGAGCAGCAGCAGCATTCATTAATGCTGGCCCAGGCCAAACCAGTGGAAAAACTTTAAATGTGTTTCCATTTCACACTAGAACTCCTGGGTGCTTCTCTTAGCTCAGCCACTGCTTGATTGCCTTCTGTAGGTGCATCAGTGCGGTGCAGGCCTGTCTAAGAGGGATGCATTTGGCATCAAAATGAAGGCAATCCCAGCCTGGGTCTGACCAGAGATCAACTGCACAGCCACAGCAAGGTGCTGCAGCATAGTGCAAGGCACACCAGGGAGAAGAAGACATCGCAGTACAGTCTGCTCTTCCCAGAGTTCCCCCAGCACGCTTCATCTGGCTGTGCATCCCTTCACCTCTGCCCTGGGAGCAGCTTCTTGGGCAAAAGCAGTGCAAACAGGAAGCTCTCCTCATGCTTCTCCCACCTCTGGAGATGCAGACTGACCCCGTGGAGCAGCAGGAGAGAAACAGGATGTCAGTGAACCACGCTGGCAGCCTTAGTGTGCTCCTGACGAGCCGACAGGCTGCATCAAGATCCGTGTTTGCTTTCTGTCCCACTGGGGAGTTTTCCATGCAGACCAATTAGGTTCTTTCCAGCCTGCAAATCGCTTGCAGTTCAAACAACTTGGTGTGTTGCTTAATGCTGGCACTGGAAGCTGGCTGTCAGAAGTCTATAAGCAATCTTGTTTTGATGGGCCAGCCCTCGTATGAGAAAAAAACAAAATTCAGATAGGGAACAACAACAAACTGCTGTGACTAAGCTTTATCTTGGCCAAGATGCCTCTTCTGCCTGGTTTTGTGTCTCAGCCTGCAGAGGATCACTGCACAAATGCAGGCAATGCCTTTGTGCTGGCCTGCTGCTCTCTGGTTATGTTTTCAGCCATTCCTTTGCAGGCTGGGGCTTTATCCAGTCCTCCTTCAGGAAGAAGGCAGATTGAGGTCGCTTTGCCCAGCACCCACTTTTCAAGGACACACAGTGACCCTTTTCTGTTGTCCTGGAGCACACCTGGTCATTTACACCAGTGGGACAGCAAGTCATTGAGGGGGGGCTTGGTGTTCACACTGCTCTGTTGTGCAAAGACTCCGAGTATTAAAATCACTGCATATCTGTACAGATAAGCCTGCTGGAGAGCAAAATGTAGCGAGGCTGGCTTTGCTTTGGGAATGTTTGTTAAGCTTTGACAAGCCCATCTTTGCTCAGAAAATACCTTCAGGTAGCACAGAGAGGTGGTTATGCACTGATTCTGAATACTTCTTCTTTTCTCCTTTTTTCCTTAATTTAGCTAATTCAATTACATACAGGTAAAGAAACCTGTGGCTCCAAGAAAGACTGTAGGTGGAAGTACAGAGGGAGGTTTTGCAATTTAAGATCACCTGTTGAATCTCATTGTGCCAGAAGAGTCTCCCCGAGGTTCCCATTACAAAGCAGAGCTTTGCTCTGAGGGGCTGTAGGTGATGGATTTCCTATACGAGTTGGACTTGAGATCAGATTTAAGCATCCTAAAACATTTCCCACCCTCCAGAGGAGGGATGTCTGTGTTAAAGCATTGCATTTCAAGTCCCTCCCTGCTCGCGCTCTGCCTCGGTTTCTAGAATCACAGGCAGCTCATTAAAGGGGTTTTACAAGTTAATGGCTTTCGTTCTCAATTCACTCTGATCATCCATCATACTTGCTAGCAGAAGAGGCACTGCACACATGACTGAATCCAAGCAACCGCAAAACTGCCTGGAAATCCCCAGCAAAACGTCAGCGATGCTCTTTGCTCCGAGGCGGCAGCAGAGGGTGCTGCATCCCCAGGGCACGCAGGGCTGATCTGCAAAGCTCAGAGCCGCTCAGGGCATCAAGGCACCTTCTGGGAGCCGTCCCACTTCTCTTTCATCTGTCCACCGATGTGTATTTCCTGGGCCAAAATTATAGTTCTCGTTTAGTGATGCTTGGTTTGCACGGTGGTTTGCACGTCAGTGTTTGTATCTGTCCCTGTTTGAGAGAGGTTGGGGGAGGGCTGTGCATCAGGAGAAGTCTAAATTCACTGTTAGAGCGTCTCTCTGGTGCTCGGGAGCCGAGTTTTCCTCCCAGTTTGGGCACGAGCAGGTAGCTTGGAGGTGACAGATTGCTTCACTGTCATGTGCTGCAATTGCTCTGCTTATAGGACACATTCTGCTCTTCTCATCCCTTGCTATGAAGCAGCATTCACATTTGGGGGTGCGTGGTGTCCCCATAACTCAGGACAGGGCAGTTTTTCTTCCACTGGGGGCTTTCTGACACACTGGAACAGGTTGCCCAAGGAGGCTGTGGATGCCCCATCCCTGCAGGCATTCAAGGCCAGGCTGGATGTGGCTCTGGGCAGCCTGGGCTGCTGGTTGGCGACCTGCGCACAGCAGGGGGTTGGAACCAGATGAGCTCTGTGGTCCTTTTCAGCCCAGGCCATTCTATAATTCTATGATTCTATGATTCTGTATTGTCCCTGGTGGGGATGCCAGGCTGGTGCCTCCACTGCCCTCAACAGGACTCTTTTCCCCCCACCCCAGATGACAGCTGCTCCATCAGCACAACCCAAACCCTCAGCTTTCCCTGTTCTCAACTGAACGATGCCATTTCTAAGCAGCAATCCTCGCAGCCAACCCCATCCCCACCGCTGTCCCTTCTCCCATCTCAGCACAGAGAGAGTGACCGAGGCAGGATGTGACCCATAGATGGCACTGGCCTTCCACCACCGCTGTCCTGGGATGCTGCATCTGCCGGACATGAGTAACCCAGCACCACCCACGGCCCTGCAGCTCTTGTGTCACCCCTGGGCGATGGAGGTGGGAGGCCAAAGCTGTCCCCATGGCTGCAGATCCTCGCCGTGCATCGCAGCCCTGTGCCGTGCACTGCTGCCTGCAGTGTGGGCAAGCAGCAACAGGAGGCTCTCTGCCTCCGACACAGGGATGTGTGGGTCAGTGGGTTCGTGTTAAGCTCCTCTGGTTTTGCTGTTTCCACTAAAATAACCCAACCCGCCCCAGAGCTCTGCAACAGCGCGCACAAAGTGCTCAGACTTTCCTCCTTCTCTCAGTCTGGATGGAGAATGTTGCAGCTATAGAAGCCATCCTTCTCCTTTTTATGTCCCTTCTGTTAGCATCTTAACAAGGATACAGACTTCATTTTAGCACTGGGTGAGCCGGCAGCAAAACATGCAGTGGGACGTGAGGGTGGTTTGCATTGGTGCTGAGGTTTGGGGCCCCTTCTTGTTTTCTCCCCCGAGCGGCAGACAGCAGTTCCGTGCCCCCAGCTCTACGCTGGTGTGCTGTGTGATGCTGGGATCTGGTTCTGGCGATGGAAAATTTCAGCCTTCCGGCCGGAAGAAAACCACTAACAGAGTTTAGGAGAGAGCAGTAAAGTGGTGAGGATCTGGAGGGACTGGTTGGTGACAAAAGGCTGAATCAGATGGTGGGGAGGGGCTGGGAGATGCCCAGGGAGAGCGAAAGATTTTCTAGGGGACATCAGCAGGTAACTAATTAACTCAAGGAATGAAAGAGAGGGGAAATAGAGGGTGCCTGTCAGATAAAACCACCATCTGCTGAGCTTTCAGTGTGTTTCTATAGCCCTGGGAGACATCCCATCACCAGGGACAGCAGTGGGAAAAGGCCTTGTGTTGACCCAGGGGATGAACCACATGAAACTGTGACTATTTCTGTGCTGGATCATCAGCCCAAGATTTTAATGACTTGCATTTATTCCTCCACAGATTATCGGTAGCCCTCTTTGGCTGCGTTGTCTTTTCTGTTTCAATGCTCTCATACAGGAGTCGGAGGATGTTTGGTATTGTGTGAGATCTCTGTTGGTAACCACCAGCCCAGGCTCTTATTCCAATGCAATGTTCTGTTCTTTTCTACTTTTGCTGTACTGGGAATTACTCCCTCCCATGATCCCACCTCCACTCCCAGCAGGAACACAGCATTGTGTTGGAAAGTTCCTTCCCCAAAGCACTCATTGGGGGATAAAAGCAGAGGGGATCTTATTCTGAAAGCCATCGCTGGGGTATTTGCCTCCTTCATTGACAAAGTGTTCAGTGTTCCCTGCACTCAGTGAGTCCATATCACTGCAAAACGAGTTTTCCAAGTGTCCCCATCTTTCCAGGTTTGGGTTTCCAGATGTCCCAAACTTTCACCCATTTCGCACCACTGGATTCAGACCCACAATCCTGCTCACTCCTGCTTAGGGTTGCACCCAGATGTGCCCATTTAACTCGGTCTGAGGGAGAGGGCAGCACAGCAGCTCACACCCCTGCCTGATTTTGCAAATCTACGCTTGCATCCCGTGATCTGGGCACAAGTGCACGAGTGCTCAGCTCTCGTGTTGTGCATGCTCTGCTCCTGGGCCGGACGGGTTCTCCACCTCCACGGCCTGGTAAGAGTGCTGCAGCATCCGGTCGGTGTCGTGTAAAGCTCTCAGCTCTTCCCTTACTCCACCACCTCCTCCCACGCATGGAGAGATGCTGCCAGAACGCCAGAGGCGCAGCACTGGGGAGCCAGGCTCACCCTCCTGAGCTGGGAGATGGGCAGACAGAGAGCCCTGGGATGAGGAGAGCCGAGGCTGCCAGGCAGACACAGACAATGTGCAGTCAACAGGCAGAGCTTCCGTCCTGCCCAGACGGACAGATGGAGCCTATCAGACTGGGGAGAAGAGATAACCAAGGCTCCTCAGGCAAAGGAAAGGGTATGGCAGGGGGAAGTGCTGCTTGTGCTGTCTTGCTCCTGCTGTGAAAGCAGCAGTGTGGTGCAGTGGGAGCGAGCCCTCCATGCAGGCTGCAGTCTGCTGGGTGGAACATGGGCTGGGGAGCGCTGGCATGGAGAGGTGGCTGCTGCTCCCAGCCCAGCTCAGCCTGCAGTGGCCGTACCACCTCAGGCAAGGTGCTCCTCCTGCCTCTGTGACACAGTTCTGCAGCAGGCAGGACGAAACAAATTCCCTGGATTCCTTGGGGTCTTCACGTGCTATTCTTGTGCACGTGATAATCGGCTCCATTTCAATTTGGGAAAGCCCAGTGAACAAGAAGTGCATCCATCAGGATCCTTACTGAGCAGACACCCAGGGCAAGGCCCCGTCCTCCTTGGCCAGCAGCCCCGCAGCTCCCACAGGCATGGCAGAGTTTGGCTTGGTCAGTGGATTTCTGCCTGGGAGTTCTCCCCATGGAGCCGGCTGGTGCAGGAAGCTCTGCTGATGATTCAGCAGGTGATGCTGTGTTTTCTGAATCACTCCCCAGGCGGGCCAGGAAGGGGGAGATGGTGCCAGCGGAGATGCTCTCAGCCAGACCAGATCCAAACCTGATGGCTTAGGTCATTAACTGCCCTATGACAGCTGAGGATGATGCTTATCCAGAGCTGATAAGAGGAATTGCTGTGTGGCTGCTGTGCTCCATCCCGAGGCGGATTCATTTCAGCTGGAGGACTGTGAATGAAGGTAAAAGGCTTCAGGGTTTTTTTTCTTGGCCATCCACTGAGAAAGGCACGTGTTCTTTCATTCATCACCTGTAAAAATGAGATGGTCACGTTGAGGGTTAAATGCTGAGAAAGCCATGCATTAAATGCTGGGCTGTGCTTGGGTCACCTCAGAACAACAGTCAGACAGCAGAGCACCTAGCTGACAAGGTAGTAGTGGTAAGCAGGAGTTAAACGAGGACATTTTCTGTGTCTTTGTTCCTTGGAAGCAGGAGCACACAAAATTTCAGGACCTGACACGGTCCTGGCACAACTGTCTGCTCCATCTATAGGCAACATTCACCAATGATGCTGAATTCCCAATTCCTATTCAGGTCGATGGAATCACATTGGCTTCAGCCAGCAGGGCTGGGGCTGGAATTCTGCTGGGAAAACCCTGCAGAGCAGAGTTTTGCTGGGGCAGCTGCCTGGGCCTTCAGCTCTTCCTTCCCCGGCTGTGATCAGGGGAATAGAGAACTGTCCTTCATCACCTCTGGCTCTCAGCAGGCACAGGTAAGGCACTGAGCAGAGGACTTCACTGCCTCAGGTCCGGCCCATCGTGTTGCTTTTATGTTCCCTTGAAAATGGTAAAACATCCTCATACCCCAGGAGCAGAGAGCCCAGAGCCTCGGCTGCTGTTAGCAGCAGGGCCAAGAGCTCTGAACTCCAAACACCCTTTCCCTCTGTAATTATGTTTTATTTTTAGGTGTCCCTTCCTTTTACTATTTCGAGCCCGCATCCTCCGCAGAGTAAACCGGAGAAGGTGCACCGAGCCGAACCCGCTGTGTTTGGGAAGCAGTAAAACGAGGCTTCTAAACTGGGAGCAGAGGCGTAGGAGCCATTGGCCAGGGCTGGCAGGGAGCCCTGGCACAGCACAGACCGCAGCTCTCCCCATGCAGGACAGCAGGCGAGGGGGCTGCAGCGGGGCTGGGGCTGCAGCGGGGCTGGGGATGGGGTTGGCCTGCAGGAATGATGCGGTCTTTTTGTTGAGCAGGTGGTTGGGTGCCCTGCGGACCTCAGCTGGGTCTGAGCTCAGGGTGATTGGAGCTGAAGGACCTGGTTTTGGTCCTCCGTGTGCAGAGCTCCATGGCTTTAGTGATGGGCTCTGCTCCATCTTTGGAGCGACTGTGGTTGTCCCAGCTCCGCAGAGCTGAGCTGAAAATGGAACTTCTCTTTCGTTAAAGCCACTTGCAAGTCTTTCCATTTTGCATTTGTCTTTACATGACCTGGTAATATGAGCTTGCCACATCCACCTTGTGGACTGATTAACACTTTGTGGACTGATTAACACTTTGACAGTGACAGAATGTTTCCCAGACAGGACCATGGGAGCTCCTGCCTATTCACTTCCAAGCCCTGGGGGAGCTTTACCCATCCATCCTTCCCACGTCCCCACAGCAAGGAGGTTCATTTTGCAATGCTATCACCACCAGCTGGTGGTAGGATGAACCTGACTTCTCCCTGCTGCTCTTGGCTAAGCCAAATGTCTTACAGTGCATCCTCTCAGGGCTAATAAATGCTTATTTGCCACAGATCCCTCTAGAGATGTTCTCAAACAGAGTCACTAGGTCAGCCCTGGCTTCCGGAGAACCCCTTGCTGCTCAGCTCAGCTGCAGGGGCTCAATGCTGGAGTCCCTCCACTGTGTTTTGCTGTGATGTGGCACTGAGGGACACGGTTGGGCACAGCAGGGATGGGTCAGTGGTTGGACTTGGTGATCTGGAGGTCTTTTCCAACCTTCCTGATTCTATGAGTTCTACCCACCCCGGTGCTGATCCCACCCTGCTTGCTGAGGGAATCACTTCTGCAAAGACAAGGAGAGAAGGGGAAGGGCTGCTGAGCTGCCTTTCGTTCCCCCCAAGCAGCACTGAGGCTGAAGCAGCCCCTCACTCTCAGCACCTCGGGAGCTCCCCATGTAGCAGCAGCCTCCCACCGAGCGGTTTGGACTCCGCTGCATCTCAGCCTGGCTGCAGCTCTGTCCCACTGAGCCCCAACCATCCCACCCTGCTGCAGGCTCTGCCAGTTCCGGGCTCTGGAGCAGCACGCAGAAAACAGCAGGGCCTGGGAGAGCGGATTTACCATTGCAGATGGTTCCAGTTAGCCCTCAAGACACATTAAAGCCAGCGAAGGTTTATATTTAGCCGGTCTTCTTTAAGAGGAAAGCCTTTTATCCTCCTGGCTGGTCATCCATCAAGCCCTTGGGAGGGCGGGGTGGTGTCTCCAAATAGATCCCACGGACAAGCAGCCACTGTGAAACCACATTTCCTCTTGGGAGGGCCCTCCAGAGACGGGCGCTCTGCGGTGCAGCCGTGGGTCGCCAGCCCTGGGCTGCTCACGGGAGCTGGCAGCAGCACAAAACGGGGGCAGGGACGCAGCCAAAGCCGGGCACTGTCTCAGCATCGTGGCATTTCAAGTGCCTTGCAACCCCAAGCCTGCGCTTCTTGATTCTGCAGCCTGAAATGGAAAGTGCAGCTGGAATGGCTGTAGCCAGAAATTCACGTTTGGAGCTGAGCTAGAGGTGGATCCAGCAGCTCCTGGGGTGTAAAGCTCTGCTGGACAGGCAGCAGCTGTGATGGAGTCCAGCGGGATGTTCCTGCAGGTGGGGGTCTGATAGCAGGGCTGCAAGCTGGCTGGTCCCAGCCTCACTGGCATCACGTTTAGCCAGCAGCTAGAAGGAAGGTGCTGACAGCAAGGAAAGCTGAATAAGGAAATGCCAGGATAACGAAATGCCTGGATAATGAAATGCCCGGATAATGAAATGCCAAGCAGCTCTGCTGCAAAGGGTCCCAACGTCCCAGCTGCACGCTTTGTCACTTCTTACTGCAGCCTCTCTGACAGCTCTGTTGCATTTCTGGAACTCCAGGTAGCACAGATGCATCCCTGCAGTGTGGACCTTCAGACCCAGAGGGCACAGCGTTCCTCTCGGGTGGTTTGTGCCCTCCTGGCATTGCTACAAGAAGCTCCCACTGCTGATGCTTTAGCCATGAGTGGGAAAAATTCAGGGAAGGAGAAACCTGCAGTCAAGGACAGGAAAAGTTCCTTGGCTGGGAGCTCGTTTTACTCACGCCAGTATAAATTTTAGTGGATTTACTTCAGGTTTACATTGGCATGGGTGAGTGGGGAGTTGGACCCTGTTTCTGCATTTCGCAGCCCTTGTGAGAGCATGAGTGCATTGGATCATCCTCACTCCCTTGGCTTTTCTGAGGTCTGTGTGTCACTGATGTTGTTCTAATTGCCACAAATGGGTCAGGAACCCTGGACTGTCCCCCTTCACTGCAGCAGTCACAGCTCCCAGCAGCGCATTGCTCTGCCTCAGCACCAGCAAAGGGCAAAATGGTGTTTCAGGCTCTGCAGACACTGATGTCTGGAGGACATGGGGTGAATCACATCTGTGGGGCAGCAGGACCCATCTGGAGCATTACTGCTGATCCTAAAGGGCTTCCATCCCTTGAGAAACTGCCCAGGCAATCGGGAGGGGCTGTGTGTGTGCAAGCAAAACCAGTTTGGAACTGGAACCAGTCTGAGATTAAGCCATTTCCTTTGCTCTCTTTCCAAGAATGAACTTTATTTTTCCAGTTGATCTGAAACGGAATATTGGGATGTTTTCTTTTTTTTTTTAAAAAAAAAAAACTTGTGTCTGGATGCTCTCCCAGAAAAACACAGAAAATGAAACATTTAGTTTTCTTCCCAGTGAGAAAATTCTTCTTTTCTGGGAAGAGGTGCAAGGGTCGGACCAGAGCTCCGGTCATCCTTGTTTTGTGAGGAGCGACTGTGGATAGGAAATGCATCTCCTGGCCACACAGAGCTGTCTGCTGAGGAAGGCTATGGGATGAGGATGTCAGGAAATGAACATGCCACGTTCTTGGTGCTTGTGTCTGAAAAATGCGTTCATCCATGACAGCTCTGCACGCTTGGAGCCCTCTGGGTTTCAGAGCCTCTCGGAGAGGAGAAAAGGGAGAGCTCACACAGCAGAGCAGATGGGGAGATGCACAGGAAGGAATGCGTCAATTTAACTCTCAAAAGTTGCATCAAGAAGTGCTTTCGTTCTGGATGTCCAGCACCAAGTGGGTGCTGCAGTGGAGCTGGAAGGAGCAGCTCTGTGTCCTGGGGACCACACAGGGCTGTGGTGATGCTTCCCCAGGCAGCGCCGGCTCCTTCCTGCCCTGGACTGATTTGCCAGGGCAGTGGAGAGGAAGGGGCTGACGGTTCTGTTTTGCTCCCCACCTCCACTCCCCAGCTTTGAAGACCTCCCAGTAAGTAACCCAAGCCCAGAGCTGTGGTGACAAACTCTGCTGGGGAGGAACTTGCAGTCTCTGAGGCTCAAACCACCCCAGGAACCACCTCTTCATCCCCACAAATTACAGGCTCCTGCCTGCCCTGGAGAGACGAGCAGGCACCATGCAGAAAGGAGCTCACGTCAGGAAGTACCCAAGCAGATGCTCAGGGGGGTTGTTGGTCCCTCCTGGGCCCTCCAGAGCAGGGAGGTGGGAGTTTGCCTCCCTTCTGCCAGCAAGCTGCAGCCCTGCAGGCTGTGCATTAGCAGATGTGCAGCACAGAATTCTCTTGTGTTTAAGGGATCACGTTGCATGCAAGATTCAAAGCTCAGCTATGGACTCTAGGTTGTCCCCATGCCCAGCTCCCACCTGTGAAACAGAGTAATGATGCAGCTTCTGTCTTGCTGTGGATCTGGATGAGGGGATTGAGAGCACTCTCAGTAAGATGGCATTGAGCTGGGAGGAAGCATTGAGCTGCCTGAGGGTGGGAAGGCACTCCAGAGGGACTTGGATTGGCTGAAGCCAACTGTATGAGCTTTAGAAAGAGAAGTGCTGGTCCTGCACTTGGGGCACAACAACCCCATGCAGTGCTGCAGGCTTAGGGCAGAGCGGCTGGGAAGCTGCATAGAGGAGAAGGATCTGGGAGTTCAGGTTGGGTATCAGGAAAAATTTCATCTCAGAAGGGTGGTGAGGGATCAGCATGGGCTGCCCAAGGCAGCTGGGGAGTCCTCATCCATGGAGGTATTCCAGAGCCATGGGGATGTGACACATGAGGACAAGGTCAATGGGCATGGTGGGATGGGTTGGTGTTGGGTTTGGTGATCTTACAGCTTTTTTCCAACCTTCATGACTATAATCCTATGATCCCAAGGCCCAGGTCTTCAAATGTGCCCAGGCTCCAACTTTTCACTGCCTGTTGAACTCAAAACATGCTTTCCAAGGACGTGGATCTGAGTTCTTCGGATGGTGGCTTTCCCCACTCTTTATTGCACAGTGGGCGCTTCCCTCACTAAGCAGCAACAGGCAGAAAATTAACCCCAGTAAATAATAACACATTACCAGCAGCTTTGAAAGCAGCAGGAGGCCTGGCTGGGCGTGCTTGGTGGCAGTGGGTTCCTCTGCAGTGAGAACACACCAGAGACAAGCTGAGATGCTTCACTGAGTTCATCTCAGGTCCTCTGCAAGCTGCCCCATTCACTGGGAAGCTGGGAGGAGGGAGGAATGATTAATAAAGGCAATGTCCCAGTGAGGAGGTGGAGAAGGGCTGAAGATGCTCATAAATACTGCCCTGCTTGTCAGAAATGCTGTTCCTCTGCTTTCATTGCAGCTCCTGATTTACGAGCTGGGCTGAGTGCCAGGCAGGAGAAGATGTGTGTGCCTGCATGCGTGTGTGTGTGTGTGTGCACCTTCACATGGCACACTCAGCAGCACCGTGCAGGAACCCACTCAGATCCCATCACTCTGAGGATTTGCAGGCTGCCTGGAAGGGCTTTGCAGGCTTCGTTTGGACAATGTTCTCACTGCAGGTTGGACACCTCTCCGCTCTCAGCCTGCCTGCCCATCTCCTGGGCAGCATCCCACTGCGCTCTGCCCATGTGTGCTCCAGGAAGTGTAGGAAGCACAGTTTGTAGGACACGCATGCTGCAGCCGCATCAAATCCTTCAGCTCAAACTGCTCTTCCCCAGATAAGAGAATATCCAGGATGTTACGGCGTTCTCAGATATCTGAGAGGTTGTCCCAGTCTGTATCCACTCTCCAAGTCAGGTGCCATTGCAAAGTCATGTTGCAGCCAAAGAGAATCACTGAAAGATGCTGTTTTCAGTTGATATCAGGGACAGTTTTACAGTGGCAGCAGAGGCAGGCAGACGCTGCACACTTGGGAAAACCCTCTTGGTTTTGCACCAGCAGAGCTGCATTGCCTCGAGAATTGAATGAGCTTCACGACTGCCAATGGCAGCTCATCGATTGCAGCTGCAGGAAGTCTGCAAACATGATGGGCAAACATCAGCTGAACAACCAGAAATGAGAGCTTGGCCTTTGTGATGGAGTGGCTCCTGGCACAGAGGTGTGTAGAAGGTGAGTAGGACTCACCCAACAAAGCTGAGCAGAACGCAGGGCAGCACCACCTGCTGACTCCAACCACACCAAATCCACACCAAGAGATGTCCGACCTGCCACATCCTTCGGTAACATGTGCTAGTTTAATTACCTGCTCTGCTAATGATTTGCATAGTTATATATTCATAAAACACACTCCCCATGCCACACATTGGCACAGTTGAGCAAGGAGCCCTTTTCCTTCACGTCCCCCTGGGCTCAGCCCCAAGCACGTTTCCTCCATGGAGAACAGCCCACCGGAGCTGGCGATGGCTGCTCTGAGTGTCACTGAGTCATCCATATTCCCTTTTCTGTTTGCCAATGCACGTTTTATTTAGCAACGGGCATGACTCACCCATGGGATGATGACAGTGGAGAGATGGAGCGATACTGGCTGTTCATGCTCGTTTTCTTAGGGCCGAATGCTTCCTCTGCTTCTTTGCTTACATCACAGCTGCAGTGTTGGGTTTGCCATTCACCACTGCCCCAGAGTGGGATGTATGGATGTACTCAAGGATGCACGTAGTGATGTGGGGAGAGAAGGAAGCATCTCACCATGTTCCTATGGCTGAGCCTCAGCCAGAACTGTGCAACCTTCGTTACAAAACACGAAACTGGGCTGAACTTCCCCGGTTTCAGGTTTCACATCATGCTTTGGGATTTGGCCAGGCACCTCAAGTCAGGACTGGGGGATTTTGGGGGGTGACTTCCAGCAGCTCTGGCAGCATTGGAGAAGTCCTGCAGGTTTGCATGTTGTTCTTATGACTCCCATTGTTGGACATCAACCTCTTACATGTGTGCCTTCTCTGAATCAACATCAAACCAACAAGATGCGAGCTGTCCTAGAGCTGAATAGCTCTCAAAACCCAGATTCTAGCACACATTCTGTTGAAGAAAAGAAGGGATCAATCAGTAATTAATTTTATATTAGCAATCAGTTCTATAGAAACACCCAGCACTGATTTGACACTTTGCCTGGCAGACTGTTGGCATCAGGTTGAGTGGATGGAAGCCCACGTCTGTATGTGATCTGTAGTTTTTAAGCAGCATAGAGTTGAGTTGCATCCACCTCCGAGGGCTCAGGAAAGACTTCCATCAGAACTAAAGCATTTCCCTGATGTCAGCTGTGCATTTGTTACAGGATGCTTCTTTTGGTTTTGTTGCACCTGACCTCATTTTACTTTGATTTTTATATTTAAATACCACTTTCACCACCTATTCTATCGATAGCCGTGCTTTGTATTTGCACGTATTGCACAATAGCTCATCTTCTGATGTTATGAAACGAGAAGCATCAAAGCAAAGTAATTTTGATACCCATATTTTTTCAGAGCTGGATGACACGATTTGGTTTGGGGTGTAGTTTGGAGAGGATGAGTCTGACATCACATCCCGTGCAATGGAAATCTGGTCTCCTTCACCAAATGTAAGCTTTGTGGGTGCTGCTTGGATGCAGTAGGTCTTCACTTCAGAGCTCCTCCTGATGTCTGAACCCCAAATGCTCCATTGAATGGTAACGGCGTCTGCCCCACTGCCCCCACAGTAGCAAAGGTGTGGGAGCTGTTCCTGACATCACAGACGAGAGGTGCCCATCTCCACCAAGCACTCGGGATGACAGGTACAATGCACCCATATCTTGGTTCTTCTTGACACTACGAGATGTGCCTGCATGGCTCCTGCCCTCCCTCCCCAGACCCCGCACTCCCCTTTGATGCCTCTCTGCTCTCAGCTACTTCAAACAGCCCAGGAGGGTGGTTCAGCCCCACTGGTAATTACACCCTACTGCAGCTCGCTGGTGCTGGAGCCCCTTTGAAGTGAATTTACCACCCAGCCTCGTCGCCAGGAGCCACACGCACACACATACCACGGAGTTCAGCCTCCCTAGCAGCTCTGCCCTAAGGGCCCTATGGGAAGGTGGGAGTGGACGGGGGACAAGGAAACAAGATGAATGAGGGCTTCCAAGAAAAAAAAAAAAAGAAAAATCTCGTAAACCATCTCCCAAATATTTTATTAACCCTTCGAGTGGCCGAGCACGTCCCGGTGGGATCTGTGCATGTGCAACCAGGTGTTTCTAATCCTGAGCAAAATCATGTCAAGAAGAGGTTCATCAGTTGGAACTCTCCACCAATTGGAGGGAATCGGGAATCTCTCCCTGATGCTGGCAATGATGAGCTCCATGCCCAGTGCTGGGAACCTCCCTTGAATGGACACATTTTCCATCAGCTCTGCAGGCAAAGAGCTCTTATTGCTTCCTCATAAACCTCCCTATGATCGTGCAGGTTGTGATGCTCAGAGACCCTGACTGTCATTAGCAAGCTGTACCCCCACTTCCATTTGTGGTTTTGTCGTATCGTTCCATTTACGTACCTCAAATATTTGCACGTCTGTCCCGAGCAGAGTCTGAAGCTACACCGTGTTGTTTTCTCTGCCTGCCCTTTGGAGGACTGGCCTCTGATTTCACCCCCGTGGTGCAGAATTGAGGCCATCTAAACCATCCAAACCTGAGTTTGATGCAACAGCGATGGGCTTTTCTCTGCAGGCAGCTGAGCTCCGAGCTGCAGTGTAAATGCAAAGAGCAAAGGAAGCCCACCCCAGGATGCCCCAGCCTTCACCTGAGCACCTTTAGGAATGGCTGAGCACCACTGGCACCTGTTTCTCTGTGGGAAACATTGAAAACCAACCATGACCCACGGACTGGACGAAATTGGAAGCAGTGGCTCTGAAGCACCTGGCACCAGCTGTACCCAGAGACAAGAACTGGGCTCTTGCTGGGACGCGGAGATGTCCATGCTCTGTCTGACCAGATCCTCCCACCCCCCTCTTGCTTTGTTTGGTGAAGATCACAAATCTTCATCCTCGCTTTGGCTGCAGCAGAGCCTCTCCCTGATTACAGACACAGACCAACTTCTTTTGGCTCGGGAGCCACTCGGTTGTGCCCTGGCAGCCCTCCTGGAGCCACAGAGACAAATGCACAGCCCTCCTCCCCGCTCACCACCACCTTAATCACCAAGGCTGCCATCAGCAGCGCTCAAACATGCAATTGTCTGGCAGACACACCACTGCTCTGAGGCTGCTGAGGGGCAGCTGGAGGGAGCAAAGGCAGCTGTGGGTGAGCTGCAGCCCTCTGGCTTTTCATCTCCTGCAAGAGCGCAAGTAGCACCACGTAATGCAGAATTGCCTTTGTTAGCAGCTGGCATTTCAGCAACTTAGCTTTATCCCCGCTCTTCCCATTAAGCTGGGACTGCTGGGGAAACTCCTCGTAATTTGGTTTTAAAGGACATCATCTTCCTGAGACTGCGACCATTTGTTGCATGCAAGGGAGAACGGCAATAAACTCAAACATTTTGGTGGACGTAATGTGACATAGCAAAAGAGTTTGAGTAGAAGGGCTGTGTGGTCACAGTCATCTTCCCATCACCCTTGGGATGGGCTTTGTAGCCCTCTGTTTGAAAGCCCGAATGCAGCCGTACATAAAAGAGGTCCTACCCAAAAGAAAAAGTCCCACCTCTCCCATTGTAACAGCAGAATTTTGGGGGTTTTCTCACCAATGTTAAGGCAAAGCTGGTGAACCCCTGTGCTCCTTTGAACTGCAAAGCTCTGCGTGAGCCTGGAACTGATTTGAATCTGTTTTTGTAAAACCAAACATCAGCATATCGATTAATGGATGTCTTCCCATCATCCTGATCAGCACTGTCCATGGCACCACCAAAAAGACTTCAATATGCGTTGGCTAATAACATCAGTATATAAAAGTAGGCTGAAGCCAAATCCTGGTTCCTTTGAACATGGACATACCCTGAACTGGACTGGACAGTTTGGGGCCATCCCAGGTTGTTGTATTTTATTTGCCTGTGCAATGAGTTTGCTTCCTTAAAGGAGATACTCCATTGGGATGAGACAAAGTGAGAGTCCCTGCTTGGAGGAGTGGTTAAAGGTCTGCAAAGTGAAATTTGCCTCAAAGTGGGGTTTTGTTGCTCCCAACACGAGAAGGCACAGAATGCAATCATCGGGCACACATCAAAACAACAAAAGGGAGATTTCCTCTCCTGTTCCTGCTCCTGGGGTGACATCAGTGCATGAAATCGATAAGCGTGTCACTGAGGTCGGGAGCTCTCGAGGACTGCTTTGCTTATAGGCAGCAGCAGGATCTGTGCTTGGCTCTCCTAGGCATCATTGCAACATGCCACAGGCTCTCACGGATGGCACTGAAGCAAGAAGGGTGGCTTCCATTGTTCCATAGCTGGGAAACGCTGCCAAACAAAAAGCATTTCCACAGCTATGGAAAGAAGCTCTTCGTTCAGAGGAATCGTAAAGTCAAGTCAGCAACACACGGGGGAGGAGGAAGGCAGGGCACAGGGATTGCAAGAGGGGTTGGGAGGCAAAACAAGGGCAGGGACACAGAGGGGTGGAGGTGATGGGAGCCTGCAGGGTGGAGACTGGCTTAGGCAGCAGAACCACTTCCAGTGTTGTTTGCTGCACTTTGCACACCTGAGCTGTTAGGAGCCTCCTGCTTGCAGGGAAAGCTGTGGTGGCATATGGTGAGCCAGGCACTGCAGTGCAAAGTCTGCTGATCCCCTTTCTGATCTGATCCTTGATCCCAAACCTGCTGAAATCCACTGTGAGTGTTCCACCTTTCCTTTTAGCTCGTACTCAGGTTCAGCTTTCTTTGTTTGCATTCCTCTGTGTGCTGCTAAAGGAAAAAAGATCATAGAAGCATAAAGGTCGGTGCAGAACTTTCTATGCTCCAGTTTATGGCCATTTCCCCTTGTCCTGTCCCCACAGACCATGAACTAGACGTTGGCCATATTCATTTGTTTCCCACACTTAAGATATTTATAAATATTAATCAGATCCCCTCTCAGTCTTCTTTCCTCAAGGCTGAACAGCCCCATGTCCCCCAGCCTTTCCCCACAGGGAGATGTTCCAAGCACTGCATCATCTTTGTGCCCTCCAGGAGATCCCTGTCTGTCTTGTACCTGGAAGCTCAGAACTGGATGCAGTACTCCGGCTGAGGCCTGACCAGGGCAGAGCAGAGGGGAGGATCACCTCCATTCCCCTGCTGCCACATTCCCTTTAATGCACCCCAGGATCCCATTGGCCCTCCTGGCCACCGGAGCACACTGCTGGCTCTGGACAACCTGTCACCCACCAGGACCCCCAGGTCCTTCTCCACAGAGCTCCTCTCCAGCAGCTCATCCCTGATACATGCAGTTAAACTCTGCAGATCGCTTAGCCCAAACCCCAACAGAGCAGCTTCCCAAGCATAGCTTGATTTTAAACACTCCCAAATCATCCTTGCACCACTGCTCCAATCCAGAACCGTGGCAGCGGGTGCACACACAGCAGACCACAGGGCCACCCTTTGACGCAGGGCAGAGGACAAACACGGAGCCAACCCAAAGGCCACCCAGCTCCTCCCAGCCCACCCTCTGCCTGCCCGAAGACCCCCACCCCCAGCAGCACCCTCCCAGCCCTGCTCCTTTCTGCTGCTCAGCTCCATCATTGCTTGGCAGCCTCGGGACTCCTCGTGCCCCCAGGGGTCGGTGGGGGTGCGGTGAGCCGGAGCCGCCCCGCGTGTTTATTTGGTTCCCCGTTCTGTGGTTTTCCAAAGGTGCCTGCAGGTCTGCAGGAGGAGCTGCTGCGAGAGGAGCCTCGCCCTGTTCCCGGCTCCTCCTCGGGTTCTGTTGGTGCCACGGCCGTGCCTGGGTGCCGGGTTTTGTCTGTGTGTGTGTGAGAAAAGCACGAGCAAAGCGTGCAGAGGCAGAGGCAGAGGCGTGCAGCATCGCTCCGCTGCAGGCTCGCAGTTTTGCTGTGCAGCAAGTGGCACCGACTGCCAGGCAGCCTGCAATTAACCGTGTTCCCACCGCTGGGTTTTGAAAGGTTGTGAAGGAAATAAAGGACTCTTGGGTGTCTTCAGGCTGCCTTGGTAATTGTGAGATCTCTCGTGCAAAGGTGGCAGAGAGGGATGCTTCCAGAGATGGGCTTTGGTGCAGCTCTCCCTGTTCTGTTTCAGGTAGGAGCTGGTTCTGCACGGCCACGTTTGGGCTTTCAAACAGAGGGCCACAAAATCCTACTTGAAGGGTGATGGGAAGATGCCCTGCTGGGAGCACCAGCACTGCACCGGCTACTGGAACAGCTGCTCTTCACCAGAACCAGATGTGGGGCCTTTGCCTTTAGCCCTGACTGCTGCCCTGACGTTGATGCTATTCAGAGCAGGCGCTGTGCTCAATCTGACTTTTTTTTTTTTTTTGCAATTTCAGCAGCATGGGATTGTCATTCCTGAGCACATAGCATCAGAGAACCATAGAATCACAGGTCTGTTGTGTCACAGAAATGTGGAACCACAGAACCATAGAAACATAGAATCATGGAATGGTAGGATCATAGAACCATGGAATCAAAGCATCATAGAGCCACAGAATCATAGAACCATAGAACCAGAGCATTATAGAATCATAGAATCAAAGAATCATGGATCCATAGAGTCACTGAATCACAGAATTGTGGAATCAAAACATCATAGGACCATAGAATCACAGTATCATAGAATCATTGAACCATAGAATCAAAGCATTATAGAACCATAAAATCAAAGAACCACAGACCTATAGAATTGCAGTATCATAGAACCACAGGACCATAGAGCCATAGAATCATAAGAACCATAGGCTCAAAACATCATAGAATCACGGAATCATAGATTCATAAGAACCATATAATCATAGAACCACAGAATCATAGAATCATAGAACCATAGAATCAAAGCATAATAGAATCGCAGAAACATAAAATCACAGAACCATAGGATGGTAGATCATAGAACCGTAGAATCGTGGAACCATGTAACCATAGAACCATAGAATCAAAGAACCACAGAACCACAGAATCACAGGATCACAGACTCAAGGCTTTACAGATATCTGTAGCCCTAATGAACGAACATCACACCTGATGGGTCACAGTGCCTCTGGCTACACGGAGGATCTCCTCTCTACAAACTGCATCAGCAGAGCACTGTGGTGTGAGCTGAATCCTGCCCTGCTGGCTCAGATCCCCCCAGCAGGTTGCACCTACAAAGACTGGAACGGCAAAGAGGAGAGTGAGATGATCTGATCCGTTTTGATCTGGTGCCTGCATGCTGATGTGGGGCTGCGTGTGCTCCACGTGAGCTGGCAGGAGCCTCTCCTGGGCCACTGTCAGCTGCTCACACTGGGCATTTCTTTGCTGTTTGTATGAATAAACATGCAGATGCATTCCTGGAGGAAGCTCAGCGTGGTTGGGCACTGAGCTTATTGCATGAGTCGAGGTTTAATTTGCTGTTTCTATACATGGGCTTGCAGAATGGAGAAAGTTCAGCTTGGGTGGACATTCTGAGGATGCTGAGATTTGCAGGAAGCCAAATCATAAAGCAAACACTTCATGGGGATGAGGGTGTGAGCAGGGGAATGTAGGGGAACCCATCAGTGATGGAGCAGGAAAACATTTTCCTGCACTGAAAAGTAAGGGAAAACTCAATTATTTTACAGCTCATCTTTTTCTTTTTATTTCCATGTGGTTTTACTGCACACAGACCTGCTGAGTGCCTGACCAATCCTTTAATCCCCACTGCTCTTTGCTATAAATCACAATTAAGCCAGAATCAAAGCAGTTCTTCGGTCTTTCAGCATTTTGCAGAACTCCCTGTCCACCTCCCTGGGCTTTACGCACCCTTTGCCTTGGATGTGGGACGGGACCCGGCTTACAGAAGGTCCCACAGTTTGCATCTCGTGTTTCTGCAGCGCCTTTTGGCCGATGAGCGCCAGCGAGGATTTACGAGCTGAGCTGTGGTCTTTCAGCAGTCAGAACAGCACGGTTTTATTATCCCCACTTCAGAGCCGAGTGGAAGCAGCAGCTCTGCTCGGTGTCACGCCGTGAGGCAGAGCCAGAATCGCAGCCCGGCGATGCATCCCCATCCCAAACCACTAAGTGACCCCCGCAGGAATAGCTGCAAACAGGAGCCAGGTGACCCCTCTGCTGGCAGCCCCTGCAGCCCAACATCCTGACTGCCAACCCTTTTCCTACCCCACGCTCCCACCCACAGCTGGAAATAGTCGGGCAGCCCCGAGCAGCGGCTCCAACCACCGCAGCTCCTCCTCTCCCTGCAGGAGGACATCATTCCTGCCCGCGAGTCGCTCGCTCTTTTCATTTTCTGCTCGTTGCTTCAGCTCTGCCCACTCCCAGAGCAGGGCTGCTTTTGGCTCTTTCATCCTTTAACCCGCAGCCCCGGCATCACGGGGGGGGGGGGAAGCTGAGGAAGGCGGTGATGTGGGGCTGATCGGTGCAGCATCAGAGCCGAGCGCTGCTCTCCCTGGTGGGAAGCAAAATGACAGAGCGCTGCTTCTTCGCAGGCTGCAATTTCACCTCCCGTTGCGATATTCGCTGCAGTTAATGAGCACCCTGCCTGCTCCGTGCAGGCTGCTGTGGCTGGGGAACGTGTCAGCCCAGGGAGAATGGAGCTTTCTAGGATTTGGGGAGATCTGGGGCTCGGGACTGGCTGGGAGATGGGCCAGATGTGACCCGAAGAAGTGGGACTCGATTCAGAGCTCTCCAAGTCCCTTGTGGTCGATGCTCCGCGCTGGGCTGGCGCTGATTCATCTCCAAACTCAGCTTTGAAGTGCTGCAACACGGCAGACACCGGTTGTGCACAGCAGCCCCGTGTCTGCACTTCATCCCAGCATTTTGGGAGAGCCGGTGGGGGCCCGTAGACTTCAATGGGAGCCTGCTTCATTTTGGGAGACCGAGAAACCCGTAGCAAAATCCTACCTCCATTAAATTTAATGGCAAAACACCCCTTGACGCGGCTGGGTCGAGGATCCTGTCCTGTTATTTAGTTCTTTCTTGTGCTGCCAACTCTCACATCTCGTGATATTTGCTAGTTTCTTCTGGAGCCAGGTTCTGGAGCGGTGCGATGATGTGGGGAGTTCGGCTTTCATTTAAAACCAAGAATTCTGTTCCCAGCCTTCATTACGGCAGGGCGAACCTGAGAAGCATTAAAGGCTCAGAAGCCAGGAAGCAAACACAAAGGCTGCAAGAGACGTTCTGATAAAGCTTTAAAGCCCATCCGTGCTTTGGGGGCACGGCTTGTAATGTCTCAGTGCTGCTGGGCTGTCCTTTTGGCTTCTGGCTTCCACCTCTTGCTCCGATGAGGGCAGCTCTCAGAGCTGATGCATTAAGGAAGGCTTGCAGTGATTCTGACATAGGAGGACACACAGCAGGGCCTGGAGGATTGAAGCATGAGATGAAAGTCCACGCTGGTCAGCCCTGTGATTTAAGCACCAGCTTTCACATCAATTCCATTAGTCAGTATTGAAGTGAAAGAGAACTGCTGTGGGCACAGAGCTGGAAGCGGGATGGAGGCATCTCCAGCCTCGCCTCCAAGTGTTGTTAATGATACCATTAATAGTAATTGCTTATAATTAATCGCTTCAGATTTGATCACGAAGATCGCCTTGTTGGGAAAGGAAGAGGAATGCACCTTCCAGCTGCAGTGCTGGGGATGTGCAGCAGGGAAGCCTTCAGCTACTCCCAGTTCAGAACGCAGCGCCCTGCAGTGCTCCCTCGTTTCATTCCCCTTTTTGTCTGTGGTTTCCCCACAGCTCAGTCCCAAACTGCTGGCAAGGTCAACAGGGGCACTGCGATGGGTGATGTGATGGACAGTGGGGTTAACAATGCAGCATCCCTGGGACAGAAAGACCTCTGGCCTGGGGGGAGGTGTCACGCACTGCTTCCTGAGTGCTGGGGAGTGCACGGGGCTGCTGGTGGGGATGGCACAGCTGAAGGCATGAGGAATTGGCTGGGACAGCTGACAACTCAGGCAGCCTCATATATTCCAGGCATCTCCTGCTGACCTTCACCTTCCGATCAGTGTGTACAGCAAGGCTGGGCTGGAAACTCCCACCTGCATCACCACCGTGCCCACTAAACCTCATCCCCGAAGGGCTAATTTTATAAGGATGTCACACGCCCCTGTCCCTGCCAGAGGTGCTGTGCTCATGGGTTTTGTTCTGGATTCAGATGGAGTCCTGGATTTCAGCATTCAGCCCTGCATGCTCTGGTCTGACGGCACAGCTGGGGTCCCTGGAGGTGCTGCAGGAACACGGAGCTGTGGCACTGAGGGGTCAGTGGGCACATGGGGTGGGGGGGACCTGGGGATCTCAGAGGTTTTTTCCAACCTTAAGGATTCTATGACTCTGTGCTGCTATCTGAAAATGAATTTGCTGGCCCCAGTTCTTAAATCTGTGGATCCAGAATTAAGTCAATCAGAGCGACCTGGTGCCATAGAATCTGAGCATCCCATCCCACATCAGCAGCACCAGATGTGGTGGCAATACCTCTCCTCCAAAGCTTTGCTTGGAGCCTCTGGGAGCATTTGCTTGCAAGGCACAAGAGCAGAATGGGATATTTGTTGAATATGTGAAGAGATGATGAACCCTGCAGAGCAAAGCAGTGAGATAACTGAATGGGGAAGCAATGGGAGGCTCTTCCCAGATTAGGGATTCCTATGGAGCCAGTGCTGCAGATCGACAGGTCTGGGACTACAAATCCTACATCTGAATTTGAGTCAGAGAGGGAACACTGGCACCTCTTGAACATGTTCTGCTTCTGAAGGGGGTTATTTAGGTCTCTGCCACCCACGATGTATGATGTGAAAGACATCACCCAGGTTCCTGTGGAAACATTAAAAGAAACATGGGGGCTGGCTCGCTCCCGCTGCCAATTATGATTTAGCTGAATTGCATTTGCAGGTAGGTGCAGGTTTGGGAGAGAGGGAGAGGGAGAGTGCAGTCCTGGAATGAATTCCTCGTAGCTCAGGGCCTCTTTGCAAATCAGGGGCTGACAAACCCTGGGGGGTGCATTGCTCTGCTCTGGCTTTGCCCTCCTACCAGAGGGGCTCTGATTTTAGCAGTGAATGCCCACAGCTCAGCCCCGGAGGCTGCATTTGGGTTCTGCACGGTGCATCATTGGCCAAAAGGGGAACTTTGGGAAAATCTGAATATCTGACACTGGAAATGAGGGTCAGACCCTCCTGTGCTGGAATTTACAGGGAGGGATTATCCCAAAGATGGAAAGCCAGCATGGACCCAAGGTGTAAGAATGCTGTCCTCTCCTATTGATACACAGCAAAGCACAAAGAAGGCAAAAGCAGACAAGCAGAGAAGAACCCAGAAAGCACAGCCAGCTCCCCAAGCCCGTTCCATCCCTCCCACTGCTCCCCTCTCAAATATTTGGCGTTCCCCACTGCTGCCATGGCACTGAGAGCGGAATGTTTGTGCAGCAACACCAGGGCTGTGGGTTCTGCTGGGGGCTGTGCAAAGGAACCCGTGGCCCAAAGGGATCCAGGAGGGAAGTGCTTGGGGCATCGGTGTCACTGCCTCAAACCCATATGGGCTGGGAGAGCAGCACTGGGCTGAAGTGGAGCAGAGCCAACCCTGCTGCTGCAGGGAAGGTTCTTTGTGAGCTCCAGAAAGTAAAAAGGAGGATGAATGAGCTCTGAGGGTGGGGGATAGGGCCCAGGGCCCGAAGATTCCCAAGCAATAATGTCTCAGGTGTGTGTATATATATATTTATATAAATATATGGGAACAGCTCTGAAGGTTGAATGAAGGTTCAGGGCTTTGCAGACAGAGGGATGACCTGCGGTTGCAGTGTTGGTGTGGATTTCAGAAAACCTGCTCTCCTCTCAGCTGCAGGCAAGTTATTGACTGTTTTTGTTTTTTTTTCCCTGCCTCAGTTTCCCAAACTTCTCCTTATGCACTGCAAGGAGGGAGAAGAAAAAAAAAACAAAAAAACAAAAAAAACAACCATTTTCTGGCAATTCCAGGTTCTATATTTTGGTAACTCTGGGCACCGAGGAGGCAGAGGGCTGAGGCTCAGCCTGCTCTGAGGACTCCTGGGGGTGGGAAGGCATTAACGCTTTGCTCAGTCACACTGCAGCGTCACAGAAGCAGGAGGGGGGATGTCCCAGGAGGAGAGCAGCCACCTCCTCCCCAGGAGGTCAGGCAGGGCCAGCACATCAACAGGATAGAGATATCATTATTTCAGCCAGTCTTGGAAGGTTCTTTAACCCCGTCTCCCCCTTCTGCCTCCATCTCTTTCAGCCTTCAGTGGATGCCCGAAGTCCATCTCTTCACTCACAAACCTTCCCAGCACTGACGCGCTCTGCCTCTCAACGCTTTTCAGCACCTTTTCCATCACTTTTTCACCCATGGCAGAGCCAGGACCTCAGGTTCACCCCTTTGCATGCCCCACTGCAGTGATCTTCCTTTCCTTGGCCACCCCCCCTTGGCTTTGCACGGCTGCAGGATCTCAGAGCTGCGCACAAAGCCCACCAGTGCAGCTCTCCACGAGCCCACATGGCCACCGCACAGGGACAGCGCTGCGTCCCGGCATCCTGGCTCACATTCAAACCAGGGAAGTGGAGAAACATCTCCAGGCTCATTCCCATTCCCTTCAGCCATCTGGTCCTCCGCTCTTGGAGCCTTCCTGGCCTCAGGAGGAGCCCAGCGTGGCTCTACGTGGGATCTTCCCTCTGCCAGCCCGTCTCCGCTTTCATCCCCGGTGCCATGCCCGCCTCCTCATCCCCTTTGATTCCAGGACCTGAGGAGCAGACCGGCTCGGGGAATGTCTTGTCAAGTCCACCTCCCCCTCCTCCTCCTCCCCAGAGGCCTTCTGCATTGTCTCCCTGTGGTGCAGACGGAGCCCGGAGATCAAAGCCCCAACCGTCTTTTTTTAGCTCCGGGTGGAATGCGCGGTGCCTCCCGCTGCTGCTGCTGTCCCGGCTGAGCGGTGCTCCCCGTAACTCGAGCCTCCCATCCCTGGGGGTGCGGGGCTGACAGGTGACACGGAGCCGCTGCAGCGGGCAGAGCCGAGGCAACAAGTCTGACTTTGCACCGAGAGCTCCGGCAACAGTTGGGAGATGTCTGCGGTTAGCATGGGATGTGCCTGGTAACAAAGAATCTACCTGGATGGAATTAACCCTTGCGACCTTTTTTTACTTCTTTCCTTTCTCCTGGTTGGAGAGGTGTAGAATCTCTTGTTGGGATTGCAAAGAGGTTTTTTTTTTTTTGCTTTTGTCTTTCCTTGTGCCCATCTCACAGCCTCGTCCTCCTGCCCTGTTGATGTGCTGGCCCTGCCTGACCCCCTGGGGAGGAGGTGGCTGCTCTCCTCCTGGGACATCCCCCCCTTCTGCTTCTGTGACGTCCTCCTGTGCCCCAGGATTAGGGGGGGTTCCCCATCCCTGGAGGTGTTCCAGAGCCGTTTTGATGGGACATGGTTTGTGGGTATGGTGGGATGGGTTGGGGTTGGACCTGAGGTCTTTTCCAACCATAAGGATTCTGTGTTTCCATGAGTGGACACCCTGGTGATGAGCTGATGGATGAACTCAGTGAGACCTTTTCCACCTGCTCTCAGGTGGGTGGGTGGTGGGCAACTTTGCTGGGGTGCAGCAACACCTCCATACAACCTGCACTGGTGGGCAACTGCAGCTGGGACCTCAGAGCACGTGCTGCTGCCACTTGGGTTGCTCCCATGCTTCTCACTGCCTTCTGCTGGGAATCACCTTTTGGAAAAGTTCATGGCCCGTTTTGACCTCGAGGGTCGCACAAACCATTAGTTATGCCACAGAGGGCACAGCCTGGGAGGGAGATGTGTTTGGTTTGTGGTTGATAGCTTCTTTCGGGCACATTGAAGCTCAGTTTCCACACATGCTCCATGCAATTTTTTCCCAGCCCCAGCACCGTTCTGGGCAGGGATTGCTGGCATCTGTGCACTAGCAGAGATGGGATTCCTAAAACCCCAAAGCCTGGGGCAGATTTCCTGTGCCTCCGTTCCTGGCAGGGAACGCAGCGAGCTGCCAGCAAAACTCAGATAAAGACTTTGCTCAAAGGGGTTGTTCAATGAATAAATGAAAAGGAAACAGCAGGAGGAGATGGGGAGGAGGTAAATTCTCTGCCCTTATCGCACCTTGATTAACTGAGACCTCAGCCAGAGAGGAGCGTACAATGAAGCAATCTCATGTGTTTATTAAGTTTATGCATATTGTTAGGGCGTTTTTCTTGGAGTCAAGTCATTCCTCTGACACATTCCCTGCAGGATATCAGGCACGGCATCTCTCCTCCCGGACCCCTTTGTTCATCCTGTCTGTTTTGACTGAGGAGCTCTTTGGATGAGGGCTGTCTCCAGCTCTGGGCATGCACAGAGCCTGCAAGGTGGGCAGAGCACTTCTGAAGCAGGGAAGGAGCTTTGAGCTGGAACGGCTCGTATCCTCCACCCAAAGGACTCTCAGAGCTTTTAGGCACCCCACCAGCACAGCGTGGCAGATCCTGTCCCCAATTCTTGCGGTGGGGAAACTGAGGCACAGAGCAGCACTCCGGGGCCGTATGCTGATCCTGCAGCTGAGCAGGGAATGCAGATGAAGTCTCTTGCCTGCTGGGCCCGTGCTTCAGCCACAACCCATCTCCCTGCCCAAGGCCCTTTCTGTGTTCAAAGTGTTCCACAAACAATTGAGGTCTTTGAACTCCTCCTCATCCTGGTTAGTTTGAAAGCAGAGCAGGGAAGGAAACACCTTCCCAAACTTAGCCCCCAGCCAGCCAATACTTGCGAGCGCTGCGTTTGATTAGGCCTGGGGAGCAGTAATTTGGGCTGAGGTTTGTACAAAATCCTTTCCTCCCCAGTTAGAAGGCTGCTCCCGAACCATGCAAGGAGCAGTGCCAGGTTTGCTCGTGGTTCATTCATGCTTGCTATTCATGCTTGCTATTCCACAGCCCCTCCTGCACTCGTGTCGGTTGCCCATTCCCCATTCCCCACTCCCTCCCCCAGCCTTTCCCAGTGCTCCTCCAGCACCACTCTGTGCCCTCCCTTCCTCCACCAACCCAACTGGGGCCTCTCTGAGCTCTGGCTGTGATGTGTGCTTGCAGGAGCTGGGGGTGGCTGCCTGTGCCCATGCAGGGTGTGTGACCCCCATCCTCAAAAGGAGGGGAAAAGTGCAGCAGGTCAGAAGGGGACGTGCAGGTGGCACTGCTGGTTCTGAGGGCATCAGATGCGTGTTCCCTTCAATTGCTTTGGGAAACCTTAATAACGGACGACCCCAGCCAAAGGAAAATGCAGGAAATAAGGGGATTTTGGCTGTGAAGCCGTGCCTTGTTAATTACTGAGTACCACATGGCTGCTTTTTGCAGGTTGTCTTTCTGTAACAACACAAACTCCGCGTAAATCCGTAGGTATCACTGCACAAGGTGTGCTCCTCTGCCATTTCCAAACCCAAAACCAGATTTTGAGTTTTCTGCTCTCTCCTCTCAGCAGCAGACATGCACATGGCTGGGACGAGCTCTGCTGCTGGTGTTATCAGCTGATGCTCCTCTCCCATGGCTTTCCAAGAGCAATAACGACTGGGATGCTCTGGAAATGCCCTCAGGCCCCTGCATGTGATTTATCTTTTCATCTGCATTGACCATGGAATCTTTATTCTGAAATGGGATTTTGGTCTCTGTGAGGACAGTTGTAAATAACACGAGGTGATGGGGAGGGAAAGGCGGGATATTTGGGAGAGTTCCTGGTGACTTTTCATTAATTTCAAAGCTGATAACGTTAAGAAACCTTCAATTTTTAGTGTAGAAAGTTGCAGTGGACTCACAAAGATGCCTCCCTCCACCTGATCAGACTTCTGCTGTCCATGTCACTGTGATGCCAATGGGACCAGAAGCAAAGAAAGCTCCCCATCGTGCTACTGAAAACTTCAGCACCCATCTAACTCCAGCTGCTGGGAAATTATTGTCAGATATATTAAGGTCTAGCATCTCAGTATTTCTTGCCAACATCTTACTGGGGTGGCTGCGATTCTTGCTGGCACAGCACTGGAAGCAGTCTGTGAGTGCAGAAGGGAACACACGCGGTGCCTTGCTGCTGTCCCAATGGAGTCTTGGTGCTGAGCCCCCTTCACAGCCCCCTCCCATCCGTTCCCCATTGCCATCACACGGAGATTTGGGCTCAGTGCAGAGCGTCCCATCGGACGGCACCCAAACTGTGCGGGGTGACAGGAGGGGAATTTTGCGGGGGGTGTCTGAGTGCAGGGAAGGCAGTGCTGCGGGATGGCAGCCCTTGGCTTCCTTGTGGGTTTTGCAGCTGGATTTGCCTCTCCTCAGCGCCTTAACAGCTCCCAGTCCGTTCCCCACATCCGTTTCTTCTGCATCCTGCTTCAAGGAAGGGCGTGAGGTCCGCAGGCACCGCAGACCCGGGCCCAGCACCAGACCCGGATGGCGGCTATTTACCCCATCAGCCTCATTTCTCCCCCCGTAGTGGCACTGCCCCGTCCCACGGTTCCGCTCCCGCTTCCCGGGTCCCGGGGAAGGTTTTCCGATCCCACAGCGATGTCGGGACGCGGTTCACCGCCAGATGGCCCCGTTCCGCCGCGCTGCGAACCGGGACACGGCCGTGTTCTGCGGGGATGGGATGGGGTGTAGGGGGGTGGGGGATGAGATGGGGAGGGATGAGGAGAGATTGGAGGGGATGAAAGGGGATAGGATGGGATGGGATGCAGTCGGTTGCAATGGGATGCTATGAGACACAATGGGATGCAGTGGGATGCAATGGCATCCAATGGGATGCAGTGGGATGCAATGGGACGCAATGGGACGCAATGGGACACAATGGGACGCAATGGGATGCAATGGGACACAATGGGATGCAGTGGGATGCAATGGGACACAATGGGATGCAATGGGACACAATGGGACACAATGAGATGCAATGGGACACAATGGGATGCAATGGGACACAGTGGGATCCAATAGGGCACAGTGGGATGCAGTGGGGTGCAGTGGGATGCAGTGGGACACAATGGGACACAATGGGGTGCAGTGGGATGCAGTGGGACACAATGGGACACAATGGAATGCAATGGGATGCAGTGGGATGCAATGGGACATGATGGGACACAATGGGACACAATGGGATGCAATGGGATGCAGTGTGACACAATGGGACACAATGGGATCCAATGGGACACAGTGGGACAGAATGGGATGCAGTGGGACATAATGGGATGCAGTGGGATCCAATGGGACACAATGGGATGCAATGGGATGTAGTAGGATGCCATGGGACACAATGGGATGAAATGGGATGTAATGGAATGCTGTGGGATGCAATGGGACTCAACGGGGTGTCATGGGATGCATAGGACACAATGAGATGCAGTGGAATGCAATGGGATGCAATGGAGTGTAGTGGGACATAATGGGACTCAATGGATTGAGGAGCTTCATCCAGATGAGGGAGATCTTGTTTGGTATACATGGAATTAGGGTCAAAAATATCAACGGCTCTCCAGCATCCTCCTTCAGCTGCTGCTGAACCCCTGGTGGGCTGCAGTCCTCTCCAGAGCTGTGCACCCATTGGCACCTTGCTGGAGGATCCCACTGCTCTGGGTACCTTTGCATCTCCTCATGTGCCCAAGAGGCTGCAGGAGATCCCACCCAGACTGAAATCATTCTGCAGGAGGGTCTCAGTGAGCAATAGTGTAGTGCTGTGATACTGGGGGCCCCGAGATCCGAGGGTCCCTGTCCTGTCCCCTGTTACACTGCAGCAGGTGGCTCCAGCGCCTCTGGTTCAGCAATCCCAGAGGCAAGAACCAGGACAGGGGACAGTGAAGGCTGTCCGTGGGCAAAACAAACCCTTCCCATCAACACTGCAAGCCAAATAAAGCCATGAGCGTGGAGTTTTGGATCATCCCCATGGCAAAGCAGCTCCCACCCTTTGATTTTGCTGCGCAGCCCTAAAGCAGCACCTGTGCTGTTCCCGTTTGTCAGCACTGCACAGAGCACTCAGACCCCAGAGCCGCCCCAAGGGACAGAGCCTGGCTGGGTGAAAAGGACACAGGGCACTCTGCCATGCTGCTGTGTCATCCGCCTGGCTCCGGCCGTGCTCATGTGGGTGGGTGGCAGAAGGAGGAGGCGTGCAGCTGGCAGTGGGGGGGTAGGGGGGAGCATCAGCTTGGATCTCACTAATTAGGTCCTTGGGGAAAACGGGGAGCATAACATTATCTGGCAGGAGGCAGCGGTGGGTTCGGCAGGTGCCACCTCTGCTGGGAGGAAAGTGACTTTGGTTTTGCTGCTCCTCTCCCAGCAACCAGAGGGACCAGGTCCATCTCAGTTCCGTGCCCATTTATGAGCTGTGTGTTAAAGAATGTGAGCAGAGTGACGCTGATGTGTGTGGATGGGATGTGGACGAGGGCCATCATGTCTTGGGGTTTCTGGTCATCCTTGCTTCGGGAGAGGATTGCAAGCAAACAATGTTTGTTTCTGTTCTTCCACCTTGGCCTTGAGCCTCTCCATGGAGAAGAGCCACCAAGAAATAAATCCAAAACTGGAGATGATGGTCTTTGCAATCCCAATTCAGATGCTTGCCCTTGCTTTGCGGTGCTCAGCTGGGGACAGACACTCAGAGAAGCTTTTTGGCTCAGAGGTGTTGCTGCACACAAGGGCTGCAACCTATAGGAATGCTCATCCCATCCCCACTGACCTCCCCTGCAGGGGTGGGAGATCTGTTTTGCTCTTTTTTCCCTTTCTCTGGAGGATGGTTTCCTGCTTTCTCTTTGAGATAAGCATTTGCCAGCCATTCTCGGTCCTACAGAAAGGTGTGGCCAGAGCCACCTCTCTATCCCCTTGCACATCCCCTTGCACATCCAAGTTCTTTGCTATGAGAGTGGTGAGATGCTGAACAGCTGCCCAGAGAGGCTGTGGATGCCCCATCCATCCTGGGAGGTGTTCAAGGCCAGGTTGGATGGGGCCTTGGGCAGCCTGGGCTGGTATTAAATGTGAAGGTTGGTGGCCCTGCGTGTGGCAGGGGGTTGGAGCTTCGTGATCCTTGAGGTCCTTTCCAACCAGGGCCATTCTGTGATTCTGTGATCCCCTTGCACGTCCTCTTGCATGTTCCCTTGCAGACTTTGCCTGAGCAGCTTTGTTCCTGGGACAGCACATGGAGATGGCAGTGAGAGGGGACATGGGGACGAAGAGCATCCCAGGACTTAACCCTTTTCAGAGCTGTGACAGCAGAGCTGCTGCTGTTTGTCACACCGCTCCGCAGCGGAGATCCACGGAATCAGAATTAACTTCTGTGGGTGGCTGTGAATATACACACAGTAACATTTCTGCTTCGTCCTCAAAGGCCCCAGAGCTGTGCCAAATGCACTGGGGATGAACCCAGCTGAGCACTGCAAAGCAAGGGCAAGCATCTGAATTGAGATTGCAAAGACCATCATCTCCAGTTTCGGATTTATTTCTTGGTGGCTCTTCTCCATGGAGAGGCTCAAGGCCAAGGTTCCCCTCTGGATGGGTGCTACCCAATCTGACACCTTCCTGTTCCCATCCAGAGCTGTATTTCTCTATTGGCTGCGTGGGGCTGCCTTGAGCTGTAACCATTGAGTGACACCGTCACTCAGTTTCTCCATGTGTTGGAGGGAGCTCCTTTGGGAACAGAACCTCCCAACCACTGAGACAAAGGGGACACAGACAGAGGATGCAGCTCTGTCTGGAGCCATGTTTCCACTCCTGCATGGGGGGAGAACCTCAATAGGTGGCCCCATTGGGGTGGAGCAGTGCTGGAGAGGTGCGAGGTGCTGAGAGCTCCCAGCACCCGAGCGAGGCAGAGTGAGCAAACTGTGCTGGGGAGAGGAGCCAGGGAAAATGCTCTGATCACTGCGTGTTAAAGCTGTGTGGTGCCGAAACCCTCATTAGCACATACAATCCTAATTGTGTTGTTTGCATGTGCTGTTCTGTACTTGCCTTTCTAACAACAAGGGAACTGACAGGAAAAGCAATAGGGATGCCCACGGCAGTCTGGGCTTGGATCAGCTGCAGAGATTTTGATTTCTGATAAAGTGGAGCCGGGGTGATTTATACCCCCTCCACTTCCTTCCTTGTGGGATGAAGACATCCCGGAGGAGCCCTCTTCTTCCCAGGACATTCTTGAGTGATCTCATCTTGCTCTGCCCGTGCCTGTGCCGGCACCAGCAGAACCGATGCGTGTGCTTTGCACATGTGCCCAGCTCAGTGGTGGCAGGGAAACTGAGTCACAAGAAAATTACTGACGGGCACAAGGGACACCCAGGGTATGTCCAAGCGACCTGAGCCACTGTGAGCTCCGTGGAAACCAAGCTTGGTGACTTCAGATGGGGTGTTTGGGCAATCTTTGTGCATTGTGCAGCAGGAAGCAAAGAACCTCCCTTCAGCTCGTGGCATCCATTCAGCTCAGTGTGGTCACGACACTGGGGATCTGAGCACAGGGTGGAGGTGGGAGCCCTCCGTGACCCTGAGCACTTCCCTGCCCCTTTCTGCTCTGCTCCTCGAAGTGGGGGTGAAGGGGATAATAATATTCCCTTTGTGTAGCGAGGCTGGAAGCCCTGCAGGGCTGGGCTCTCTCCGAGCATGTCTGTGCAGTGCTGAGCGCAGTGGGGCTTGGAGCTGGGTGAAGGCCCCCCAGGCACTATGCTCATATAAATAATAATGAAGCATGGCAAGAGATAAAGTTGAACCGAGAACACCGGGGTGAAAACAATGCATGGGGCTCATTAGGAGGCAATGGAGCCCCAGAGAAGATGAGATTGAGAACGATCTTCCTGATTTCTGACTCATCTTAAAATAGAGAAGGCTTCTTCAGCTTCACAAAACACTGAGATCTCGGCTTCGCATCACTGCTTGAATGTTTTTCCTGGGGTGTATCACTCCAATGTTGTCTTCCCATCTTTGCCAAATTCCCTCTAAGTGTTTCTCTGTTGGATGCGCCTCTGTCTGGAGATAGGCAGGATCAAAACCCACGATCAAACTCCTCCAAAAGTCCTTACATCATGTGTTTTCTTACGGATTTCAATCACCCCAACTGTACGTCTGCACCACCACAATTTGGGGATTTTGTGTTACACCGCCCCTATAAGAGCCACCCTGGTGCTCTAAATAGCATCGACACATCAGAGCTGTGAGGGCCATCCCAGCTGGCCGTGGTGTCATGGTATCTTGGGATCATGGTGTCACGGCATCCGCTGCACAGAATCAGCTTTGCTGAGTTTGTGGGGTCTTCTATCAGTGTCAGCATCCCAGTAGTGAAGCAGCTAACTGAGCTTTGGGCTGGATGCAGGGATGCACGGCCCTTATTTGCCACGGCTGTCTGGCTGTAGGGCACAATGGTCCCCATCAGCTCCGTGTGTCAGAGCAGGTTGTACCCAGGGAGATGCTGTTGGTAACACTGGGATCAATGGAATAGGCAGGGAGATTTCTTGAGAATCAAACAAGGGCTTTTTCGGTGAAAGCAAACGCACCCAAAATGATCTTGCGGGGCACAACGATCAAAAAAGAGACCAAAACAGCTCATGAATTTGGATTGAATTTGGCAGGTTCGTTTGGAGAAGGCAGGAGGGAAAATCTGGAGGGAGTTCAAATGTTTCCTTTGTTTCAAAAAGATCAGAAATGAAATTAAACGTTGGGTGGGGGGGGGGGGGTTCAAAGCAGTATTATGATTTCAAAATGTATATATATATATATATATATATTTTTTTTTTTTTTCAACGAGAAAAAGACAATGAAGCAGCTTCAAATGGTTATGCTCTAATACAGAGAGCGTTTCCTTTTTGTTCAGCCAGCAAATGCATAAATCCAGTACATGGACTGAGCTGCAGGAAAGCAGAGGGGGCACATGGCCATCTTCTGCTCAAAGGTAACGCAAGAAACAACCAGTGCCTCTGCAGACAGCAGGAGCTGAGGCCGTAGGGTTTCCCAGTGCTTGAGCTGGGAGCCTTGTGGCACAGCCAATCATGATATACTGGAATATCCAGCCAACATAGAGGTGGTTGAGTCATAGACTCATTAAGATAGGAAAAGAGCACCAAGATCATCTACCCTGACCGTGTCCATTTGGGTGAGGGGAGGAGCTGGGGCAGATGTGTTTGAGGGCATAGAACAGCTGGAAGGACTTGTGAAAGACGCAGCTGCCTCTCCTGGAGCTCTGTAGACAACTTGTGTTGTACCAAAAGGTCGTCCTCCCGAAGTCTTTGTCCATCTGTGCATCCTACAAGAGATGGAGGAGAGCTCCCCTTGGCTGGGAGCTTTGAGATGTGGTCCTTGGTTGGGACCAAGTGTTTGTTGCTGCAGTCTTAGGGCTGGGGAGTGGGTTCAGGGCTGGCTCAGTCTTCCTACCAATCTTATCCACTACAAACCACTCTGAAGCATGATTTTATGCCTACACAGTTGGTTCACCAAGGCTCCAAGCCTGCCAGCCACAAAGCCACCTCCATCCTAAAGCCTTGCAAGTGGGGTAGCATGGTCTCAAGACATAATAAATGCAACCAGGTGGGCTAACCTGGGCTTAGCCCTGCACTGACATCTCAGAGCATGCATGTCCTGCACCAAACCCTTCATATCGTGCATCCTCCTGCATCCCTCGGTGTACCTCAGCTCTGTGCTGCCTGGGGAAGGGCTGTGCCAGGAGCTCCTCCACTGCGTCCCATGCTTCCCTCTCCTCCTCTCTCACATCCTCTCCTCTTTCCCAACCTCTGGGCCGGCTGTTCCCTTCTTCTCGCCCCAACAGCCCGTCCCCATGCTCCCATTCCGGCAGCCCCAACCTGTTCTTCCAACCCACATCGTTCTGGCACCTTTGGGATTTAGGAGTGGTCTGGCCCGAGGCCTTCCCACTTCACAGGGCATCTTGTGCCCTGGAATGTGGCTCAGCTGGCTCTCAGCTCCCTGTGAGCCCAGGACTGCACTCCCATCCCTGTTCAACTGCGGCGGCTGCGAGAGACGCCGAGCCCCGAGCTGGGAGCCAGGGGCACACAGTTGGTCTCCCTGTCCCATTTCCAGAGGGATGATGCCCAGAGGTTGGGGCTCAATGGGAGGTGGGAGTCTCAGGCTCAGGAGTGCTGACAGAGCAGCTTCGTGCTGCGGCCCAGGGGAGCGCTGAGCGCTGGATGCTGCTCTAAGCTTGTCCCCGTTGTGCTGCCGTGCTACTTTAGGGCTGGCTTCTGTGCAAGGAAAAGGCAGTTTCTGCTTAACCACATCAGCAGGGCACCGGCAGCCCTTGCAGATAGAAAGATCTGAGCTGTAGGGTGGATCAGGTCAGCACGTGGGGTTGATTTGGTGCTCGCAGCAAGGCGCTGCAGAGAAATTCCCTGACGGTGATGCAAGGTCAGGTCATGGAAACCTGCACGACTTTTCATCCTGCTGGAATGAAGAGCAGCATGTCAGTTCCCCTCGGGCCAGGGTGGACACCAGGGGCTGCGGACATGGGGTGCTGTGGGTACGGGGCGATGTGGGCATGGGGTGATGTGGGCACAGGCTGCTGGCACAGCTCGGAGCAGGGGGAAGGTTTATCGAGGTCCCTGCAGGGACAGGGCAGTGGCACTGCTGAGGTGGGTGGTGAATGGCTATTGCAGAGTCTGGAGAGTGGTTTGGGTGGTAACAGAGCCCAACTGGTGGAGGGCCGGAGGGCCTGAGGGCTGCTGGCTCTGTCCTGTAAAGCATCAGAGCAATGAATAATGGCACAGCCCAGCCCTTATGTGTGGTTTCCATTGGGGAAACCAGGACACAATGAGGCATGGTGTTTCCATCACGAACATCCACCTGCTAACAAAGGGATGCTGAGATGTCGGATGTGAGGAGGAAATTCTTTGCTCAGAGGGTGATGAGATGCTGGCACTGCTGCCCAGAGCTGTGGGTGCCCATCCCTGAAGGTGCTCACGGCCACGGATGGGACCCTGGGCATTCTGAGATGCTGGGGGGCACCCAGCCCACGGCAGAGGATTGGTGCTTGATGATGTTTAAAGTCCTTCCAACCCAACCACTCTGTGATTCTACGATCAGCACATTCAGCTGCAAAGCCTGGCTGTCAGCAGTGACAGGGTCTGCAGGGATCAGACCTGTTTTTCTCTCTGCTCTCACTCACCCTTCAGCACTTCACCACAATATCAGCAGCAGGAACTGCCAGATCCTGGCTGATAAAAATCTCCTCTCCTAATTACTCAGCAGACCACAAATCCAGCCTTTGCTAAGCCCCTGAGAAGTACCCTGGGCTACCTCTTCTGCCCGCCCTCTGTCCTCCACCTCCTTGCTTGGTGGGTAGCTGGGGCTGAACTCAGGGCTTTGGGTCAGCAATGCCATTTCCCAAACACTGTCGGTACAGAGACTGTTCTGTAATCTGTCATCCCGAGATGCAGCCAAGGGAAAAGACCACAGGGTGAGAACTTCCCTGTTCCTTATGGGATGGACAGGGTGGAGAGGTTCGGGAGAGAGGGCTTGTGCTCCTGAGGTGGAACATTGCATGCCTGGCTGGGGGTTTGCACATACCAGCATTAGAGGTGTGCAAAGCATGACACCTGTGGCTGCCATTCCCCTCCTGGGATTCCTTCTCTGTAGCCTGAAAGGGAAAGGTAACGCGAGGGCAATTAATGGCATTAGCTGCTGAATGTGGAGCTGTTATTTGTGTGTGGGGTTAAGTACACACTGGCACAAAATCACCGCGAATCTCTGTGCATAGAAAGCAGTTTGGTGCTGTGCCCAGGTTGGACTCAGCCCTGGACTTTGCCTTCCTGCTCTGATGGAGAAGGGATCCATGGGGGGGCTGAGGGGGTCCAGAGGGATCCGAGGGGGATCTCCATCCATTGGTCCCATGCCTTGCTTGCACAGACTGGCTCCATGAGTCACCTATTGGAACAAACCACAGGAGAGTTTCCTGCATCAGGAATGGCCCTTGCGTGGCTCCCAAGGTGGGTTTTGTTTTGTAAGAACTGCAGAATTCTGGGGAAACATCCCAGGAAATTTTTCTTCTTGGAACTGTGCAGAGCCAAATGTTTGACGCCGTTGACCCATCCTTGATGCTGGGCTGATGTCCATCCCATGGGCTGCAGCCCTCCCGGGGTCCCCAGTTCTGCAGCCCCCCATGAACTGCAGCTACAGAGGTGCAATCAGAGCTGGAACTGCAGCATGGACATCTATGAATAGAGCAGCCAACGAGGGTTTGGTCCCCGCCCATATCAAAACTCTCCATCGGTGTTGTTGGTGGACTCCAATTCTATCTTTGCTTCCTATCACAAGCTTTGCCTACCTGGGGACATCGGGGAAGGTTCATCTGCCTTCACTTTGAAAGTGGATAAATTAAACCACATTAAACACGCTTACGGAGAATTAAAACCGCTTTAATGTGGTTTTGTTTAATTTACTTTCAGAGTGCGCTGGACTAGATTAAATTAAAACCATTTTAATTCCGAAATCTGAATCATGAGTTTAACGGGCTTTAACTGATCGACTTCAAATTCATCCTTTTAATTAATTTGAGTTAATTTTCTCCGAGTGGCTCCAGGTCGGCAAGGCTGGGTAGCAATAAGGAAACCACAAAGACACGGCCAGGCGCTGCAGAACCGCGGTCGCTATCGGAGAGGACTTAATGGAGAGGCATCACCGGTGGTCTTCCACCACTTACTCCCTATTTTCCCATCATCATCTTCATCACGGAGACTTTTGGCTGAACTCGAGGTGTTTTCCCCCATTTTGGCAGATTTCCATTGGTTGTTGGGCTGCGATGAGCAGCTTTTTATCTTCGTGCGCTTTAATCCAAAGCAGTGCACGAGAAACGCCTGCATCACCTGGAGGAGCACGAAGATAACATTTCGATGGCCACTGTAAGAATTAATTGTCGTCTGATTGGTTCTTTGGGGTGATAAAACAACTGGGTAACAATTGAGGATGATGATAACCCGGTTTACCTTAGTGTTGGTTATCTCTCCGTGCAATTTCTCGGTGTTCCAGGTGGAATTTAACACTGGAACAAAGGGCAGAAAACCAAAGATTATTTCTCTGCTCCGCTCTGCTTTTCCCACATGGCTGGAAACCTCTGGGACAGGAAAACTGAGGCTGGGAAAACCCCTTATCCCTGGGAATTAGTCACAAGGGCCCTGTTTGGGTTGAAGGCACGGTTAGCAAGTGCATGTACATGTAGCATGGAATGCACTCGTGGGACTGGGAAGCAGCATGCAGAGGAGCAGTGCTGTTATTTCCTGATTTTGGAGAAGGAGGTAAGGGTTCCACCAGTACCAGTGTAAGGCCAAAGAGCAAACACGCAGAGGAAACTGACCCCTCCATTTCTCTCTTCCCCTCTTGGCACTTTTTGCTCTCTTGTAACCTCGTAACTTGCAATGAGGAGCTGCCCAGGGAAGGTTCCCCATCCCTGGAGGTGTTCCAGAACCATATGGCACTGAGGGATGTGGTCAGTGGGATGGGTTGGGGTTGGACATAGGGATCTGAGAGGGCTTTTCCCACCTTAAGGATTCTGTGATTCAACAAAAACCAGCATGGTGCCAGGTCTCACCCAGCTGGCGTCCTTCCTCTGCCTCCTGCTCCTCCTCATCCTCCTGCTCAGAGGTATTTGCTCAACACGTGGCTCACAGCGACCTTTGTTTAGGTGCCCCAGTCCTCCCC
Organism: Meleagris gallopavo; assembly: GCF_905368555.1. NCBI lineage: Eukaryota > Metazoa > Chordata > Aves > Galliformes > Phasianidae > Meleagris > Meleagris gallopavo. The sequence goes on along the minus strand of NC_139432.1, from coordinate 2,983,748 downwards.
ATCTCAGTCCTTTTGTCAATCTCCACGTTCTTCCTTTGCCTAATTTGGACAACAAGGCCTTCCAGGCAGGAATAGCATCCTCCTTAATCTCTCTAAAACGCCAGCCACTAGTTACAATGCTAGATAAATATTTAATGATAATAATTGAACTCAGCAGGAACAATACTCAGCCACACTTGCGTTTTCTAAGCCCTTTCAGACACGGGCTAATTAATTAATTGCAAATTTACAAACAAGATAATTAGAGGATGCCCCAGCTGAGCAAGAAAACATGCTGAAAACAGCACAGGGCTGTTGGAGGGATCACCATAAATCACGGAGGGGAACGTTGTGAACGTTGAGAAGGTTGCACCCTGCTCCCAGAGCTGCTTGGAGGAGGAGGTCCGAGGACATTTGGTTCACAGAACAGAATCCAGTTCACCATCCTACCCCCTCCTGCGTGTAATTGCATCACTCCTCCTCCCTCCCCTAAGGGAGAGTCAATTAAAATAGTTGGGTTTGATTCTTTTTTTTTTTTTTTTTTCTCCTTTCTTCTTTGAAAGGCAGCTCGTGCTCTTGATTTGATGTAAAAGTTGTCTGATTTGGAACAGCAGAAATGAGCTCCTTTCATCAGAGCAGCTCCCGGAGCGCCATCCAGGTCTGCCATGGTGGGATCCTCATGGAGGAGCTCCCTGGGCCATGGATGGTGGGGAGCAGCTAAACCGTCACCAGAAAACTCATCTTCTCATTGCAATGCCTTTTCTTCTTCGTTCAGTGCTTTCAACCCGTTCACTTCTTTCCTCTTTATTTCTCAGACTTCTCCCATGGGAAAGCTTGGGTTGGATGCTCCCAAACTAGATGGGAAACTTTCTGCTTTCATGGGGAACAGCCTTTCTCACCCCCTTTCCACAGCCTCCCCAACAGAAAGTGTTGAAAATTCAGCCCCCAGCAATTGCTGCACCATTTAAACCAAACCCTCTCCACCAATTTATTAGCAAATAAAAGAAACAAAAGCAGCTCTCGCTGAGCTTTGGGATCATTGTGTTGTTGTTTCTCGGTCGGATTTGGATGTCGATCAGGTATTTATGCAGATGCTCATCATCTGTGTCGTTCTCCCCTCATTTCAAAGCTAGCATTTGTTCACTTGAAAATGTATTTCCGGAAAGTAATGGGGGAAAGTGAGTTGCCCAGGGCCACGCTCAGAGTCAGCGGCAGAGCCAGGAACACATCGCTCACTTCCCGCTCCCGTGTTTTAACCACAAGATAATCTCAATGAATAATAATAATAATTCATGTAAACACTCGGCCAGCTCCAAACCAGGAGCAGCTCCGGTGCAGCAACTGGCGTTGTATCAGCAGAGCCGGTGCGTCGACGCTCACCCTCCTACACAGGAGGAAGGAGCTGAGTGTTTGCGGTGGATTTCCTCCTCTGTCCTCCTCCCTCTGTCCCAGTTCATGGGGATGAACGAGGGTGGATGGGATGGCGCTCCCAGCCAAGCCACTCCCACGTCAGCTGCTCTGAGCCCGCTCTAATTATTATTTATCCTGTGTTGGGGCAGCACCAGGAAGGATCAGCCGTGGAGTGGGGTCACGTTGCTCCCATCAGCACGCGGGTCTGATGTGGGCATCCCAGAGAGCAGCCAATGGGAGCTGGAGGTGACAGCTCCCACTGATGATGAGGGGTGGTGGGAGCACTGATGATGTTTGGGTGATGGATGGTGGGAACATCCATGCTGGCAGCAGGAGCTGACCGCAGCTCCGTCCTTATGTCGCCCTGCCCAGGGGGTGGTGGTATTGCCATCAGGGCGTCAGGGCTTGCATGCCCTGCTCCATTGCAGCACAGCAGAGCAGCAGAGGTGGAGGAGAGGGGGCAGGGAGGCAGAATTTACGTAATGTGTTCCCAAATTGAGGAGATGTGGCATTGAGGGATGTGGTTAGTGGGCATGGTGGGATGGATTGGGGTTGGACTTAGGGATCTGAGAGGGCTTTTCCCACCCTAAGTATTCTGTGATTCCATGGCACTGAGATGGTGCTTGGGAGAAGGATTACTCAATACAATGCCTGTTGCAGCTGCTCACTGAATTTGGTGGCCCAAGAGGTCCATTCTCACCTGCCCTCCCACCCTGCAGTTTGCTCATGCCTCCACCTCCATGTTCTCCCCTTGGATCTAAATGACAGATTATTCCAGCCAGGGAGGCAAGATTCACAACGGCACCAATGCGTGTGTCTCCCTATCCTTATTAAAATCCTGGGGGACGCACAGGAGATTGAGAAGCCCTGCACCTGGCAGGGTTGTGTAAGCCTCTTGCAGAACACGTTTCCTGGCTCCTCCTTCGCCCACCCCAACGCTCCTGTTCCCTCCCCACAGCTCTGCTGTGCACTGCTGCAGTCACGGTGTTGGTGCCAGTGACCCCTCCAGGTTCCAACCCGGCTGCTCTACCATGGTCTGCATGTAAACAGAAGCAAAGTTCAATGGAGAATGCCATTGCACAAGTGGGGAAATGGCCCCTGGGGGCCTCCGTGGAGGGCTGGTCAGTGCACCAGCCTTTGGAAGTTGCAGGACCGTGCTGTGCATGGCTTCTCTGAGCTTCTCCCTTTGATCCATGCTTACATGCTGTTTGAAATTCTCCAAGCAGCAATAGCTGCTGTAGGGCTTCTCTGATTTCCTCCAAGACCCATGCAACTCCAGGGCCATGTGCTTCTGCTAGAGGGCCCAGCATGACGGAGATCGGGTGGGAGCAGTGCCCACCTGCAGCCTGCTAGCAGCACCAGGAGCTCTGCAAACCCTTTCCCACTGCAGCAATCAGGCACAAAGCCGACTGCGTTTCAGCCCAACCTTCCCTTGCCTCTTTGCCATGCCTGGGTGAACACCTGGACTGCAGAATCAGGCCCTGGGGCAGTGCAGCAGGTGCTCTGTGCAGCCCAGCCCGGAGCTGCTATCAGGGCACCGAACTGGGATCCAAAGAGCTGCTCATGGGCTGGGACAGCCGCAGGGACGCCGCGCGGGGCAAAGCTTTGCAGACCTAATGGAAAAAGCAGGGCAGCCTGTGGGAGTCTTTCCATGAGTGTTGATGCACTCTGGGCCAGGCCTTTGATTCTGAAGCTAGCCCCAGACTTTTCCAGCTTTTTCAGGTGTTTGCAGCAGGTATTTGGTTTCAACTCTGCTTCCAGCCTGATTCATTTGGATAGACACCTCGGTCTGCACCATGCTGAGCTCAGGCTTTCACCCTCTACAGCAAGCACTCATCATTTGCAGAGAAGCAGCATCCCCTGCTTCCTCTATGGCCCGACCCATGCTGGGGTGTCCGGCACCGAGCATTTTTCAGTGAAAAAGGGAATTGCAGGCGTGTTGGGACACACACTTACGCACCAACTCGCCTCCTGAGGATGCGCATTAGCTGAGCACTGCTGCTGAACAACAATGATTAAGGGCTCAGAGGAAAAGCTGAGTCACCCCAAGGGCATGCTGCTACTCCTTACCAGCGAGGGAGCTGCGTGGGGAATTTGCCTGGCACCAGTGCACAGAACGCATGAACTTCCATCCTCATGTGACACCACATGGCAAGCAGTGTGCTGCTTCCTACATCCCTGACCCAGGCTAAGGGAGATGGGAAGAGACCCCGAGAACCCCTCTCTGGGGTCACACTGAGCTCTGCATCCTCAGTCCACGAGATCCCTGGGCTATGAAGCCCAGATGAGACCAGAAAACCCCAACGCTTCTCTATCTACCCACTGCAGGGCCTTGGTTTGTGATTCTCCTGGGTATTTGTGTCTGAACACTGTTGGATTCCCAGTGCACAGGTTGGAAGGGACACCAGTCCCCACGTGCTGCATGGTGCACAGCATTGCTCCTCGTGTTGGAGCTGGGGCTCCATCCAGGAAATCCGAACTGCAATGGCAGCTCCCTTAGCATGCATGCCCTGCTCCATCGCAGCACAACGGAGCAGCAAACAGAGGTGGAGGAGAGGGGGCAGGGAGGCAGAATTTATGTAATTACCTGCAGGAACCTTTCTGCCTCTGCACTGAATGGAGAAACCAGAACACAGCCAAGGTTTCTGCAAGCTGGGCAAACATCCCGACCAGAGAAGGCTTTCTTGAAACTCCACTCTTCCAGGCGGTGCCTTTCTTGGCTGTTGCTTTGGCAGCACCCGGCCAGAATGTCTGGAGGCTGTTACAGGGCAGGACTGCTGCCTCCTCTGTTTTCTTATGAAATACACCCACAAAGCAACCTGCAGAGGCTCCAGTCTGCCAAATCAAAGGGATCGCAGTTGTCCCAGGGCTACACACTCAGCAGCATTCCAAGCAAAGCTACATTTCTAAAACCTGGGCTGCAGAAATTAAAGGCACAGGCAGCCTTTCCTTCCCCCATCCCCGCTGACTGCATCCTGTCCCACCTTCCCTTTGCTTCCCCCTTTTCTCCACACTGACAAGGACCAAACTGATGAACTTTTCCAGCCCACGTGGATGTCCTGGATCCTGAACCACGGTGGCCATCCATCCCTTGGCACCAGCTCCTTTGTGATTGTGTTCTCCCACGCCACGACTTTCGTTTTGGCTCTTCTCCAATTCCAGACTGATTAATGTGAACATTTATTTATTTATTTGTTTGTTTGTTTGTTTATTTATTTATCTATGCATCTCTCTCTTCCCCTTGAGGTCGTCCCATATTGCCTCCGTTGGCCACTGAACATGAAGTTGTCCCTTCTGTCAGCAAAGGGATTCCCTGCAGAGGTGGGGACGTCGTAGCACTGTTCCCTGAGCCCCACTGCATCTCTCTGTGACACAGGAGGAAACCTCTCCCTGAGCCAAAGAACCAGGAGAGAGTGGGGAAATACCCTCAACGTGGGATCTGTGTGCAGGCTGGACTCATTGGCCTCTGCTTTTATTCATGCAGATGGCTGAGGACACTTTTTAGCTGGAAAAAGGCACCTTCCTCTGAAATGGATAAGTTGGAACACCATATACCTGCTCCTGGACACAAGAAGACGCACCACATGGGACAGCTCAACAACTTTCTCCTTCTCCTCAAGGTGTCTGCAGGCTGAGAGCCTCAGGGCTGCTGTTCTGCCACCATTTCTGCCCATTTTAGCAGGGCTGGGCTGTACCATTCTGCCCCATTTTGCAGAGCCTGAGAACCATCATCACTTCCCTTCACCTCTGCAACAATAGCACTTCTCAGCCTCTGTGCCCAAGGCCAGCTGGCAGTTTCTGGCACGAGGACACACAGAAATCCTTTCTCGTACACTGTGCTCTCTTAATCCTCTCTGCTGTTTGTGTTGTCTTTTCAGGTTCATTTATACAGTCTCTTAAACTGCAGTGTGCAGAAGTGGGGGCAATGAGATTCTCTATTTTTGAAGTGAATTCGTTCTCTTGAAATTGGTCTTTGTTGAGAAAAAAAGACCACCTTCAAAGGAAAAGCACCATCTGGAGAGGCTTTACCAGTACAAAAAGTTGACTCTCTGTTGCTTCAATGTCTGACATTAGATGTCTCCATGAGATCCTCCACACTACGATGGCTGTTGCAGAGTGACTGCAGCACTGCAGTGGTGCCGATATCTGGGCAGACCTTAAGGTGCAGCAGATCCCGCCACGTTGAGAAGATCCAAGCTGGCCATGGCTTGAGTTTAATGCAGAGGGTGATACAGCAACAGGAAGCTCAGCGCAGCGCCAAAAAGAGCCCAAAGGACGTGAGGCATTCAACCCATACGGACCCAGGCAGCCCAGTGGCCATCAGTGCTGTTCCAGCTCTCCTGCTTGGAGTGGCACTGGTGGAGTCTCCAACCATTTGATAGTTAAAAGGAAGTTTAACTCCCAAAAAAGCCCAAGAGAGAAACCTTTCAGTGCCTTAAAGCAGCCACAAGTGCTGCATATCCCAGGAGAGCTGGGCTGTAATTCCTGCTAGCTTAGCATCAAAGGATGCTCCGAAACTTTACCTTCCTGGTGATGTCTCCTCTTCCCAATGAAAGATGACCCAGGTGACCTCTGATTGAATGTCTCGATAGTCCAGAAGGCAGGGAGCAAGATAATTAGAGCCACTGCTCTGATCACAGGAGGGAGGTGAAGCCCAGGTAGGGGCTGAACAAAGCTCCTTTCAATAGCGGGTGTGACGGCGGCGATGGTCACAGAGGGGCTGGGGAGGGGGCAGGAGAGGGCTTTAAAGGGGGTTAAGGAGCTTATTTTTGAATAAAGGGTGCAGGAAGCTGGTTGTTATCTTCCCAGTGCCATTCAGGTTGCAGGTGTGACTTAATCTCCTGGCTGTGGGTGTCAGCATCATCCAGAGCTCACCCTGCACGGGGGCGATCACGCTTCTCACACCACTGTGGCAAACCTATGCACCCTTTATTTCTTGCCCAAATGACAAGGTATTTTAAAAGTCCACATCTTTGGGGTTCTTTGTACCTTCACGGCATGAAAACGTCTCATCTCCAAGCTTTGGAGATCCTCCTCTCAACACAGAGCCATGAGATTCATGACCCATTGTCAAGAGATAGCAGCAGTTCACCCTGTGCATCTCTGTCCCAGCTCCAGTTTCTCATAGACAACCTTGCACCCTTCCTCCTTACAGCTCATCATGTTCCACCATAGTTCCTCTTACAGCTCCCACTTCCCCACCTCCCCGTAGAGCTCTCGTGGGCAGCACAGCGTATTTCCAGTGCTGGATCAAGGCTGCTATTAGCCCTCACCTGGACCCTCACTGTCTCATTCACTCATATCCAATCTTTTTAGATCCTTGTCTCGTTTCCCTCCCCCAGACAAGGAGCATTAAGGAAAAAATGATGAAAGGCCACAGCCATCCAACTGAAAGCTCCCGCTTCCTCTTTGCTGCTTCTTTTTCCCCCATTTTTGCCGAAGCCCCAGGAAGCACCCACACAAGTATAAAATTGTTTCCATGCTGGGCTCTGCTCACGTTAAAGCCCTATGACTGCTGGTACACAAGTCCCTACACAGCTCTTGAACAAATTGGACCAATTTGGAGCGATTAGTGAAGAATTCACATATGGTGCCCAGCCAGCACCGTGGACTGATCGCCTCCTGCAGCCCATTAAGGGCCATTTATTGTGATGGGTCCATTTGTCTTTATTGTTAGTTCTGGCATGGCTGGTGACAGCTCTTTGGCTGGCCACTGGGCCAACCTCTCCCTGACATCATCTCGGGGGTACAAGGGCAAGGCTGAGACACGCATTGAGGCTGACACGGCCTGATGGATGTCCCCAGGAGCCATGCCAGGCAGGAGCAGCAGGAGGAACTACCAGTTGGGGTTGTGTGTTGGGTCCAGTGGCCGTGCAGGGGATGAAGCTGTGCCTACCTACAGCGGTTGAGCTGAGATGATGGTACCAACGAGGTGATGTGGATAGAGAACCCTTAATACCCTTAAACAGTCAGGAGGGCTGGGGAGCACATCCAGCTCCAGGTTAAACATGGGTGCGTTTTAAAGGTCTGGCTTTGGAGATGTAGGATATGTGACGGCCAACGTGGAGATGCTGCTCGTAATTAGGGCTTTGCAAAAGAGTGGTATTTTTGCTCTGTTTGAGGACTTGTTCCATTTAGATTGACTCAAAGAGCAATTTTAGAGAGAATAAAATGGAAAGCAAACGCTGCCACGTGGTGCTTCTCTTTTGAAAATGAAGATTTTGAGAAGTTTGGAATTTGGAATTTCTCTTTCAAAATCAATCCTTTCATGGCACGAGAGCTGAGATGGGAAGAAAACAACCGAGGGACTTTAATATCACAAATGAAATATTTCCATTCTTTGAACTATTGTTCTGACCAAAGCACTCACCCACAATTACCATAAAAGCCCACAATTGAGCAGAATTTACAGTTATTGGTTAAAAAAAAGGGAAGAAAAAACCAACCAAACAACAATTTCAGAGCAATCTTTTTGCCTCCTTTTGGCCCAGGTCCTCTTTGAAATGGCATTTATGAAGGCTGACCTGTTTTTAACCTTCCTATAAAGGAAAAAACAGATCAACACCATCCCCCCTCCCCAGCAGTCAACTTTCTCTGGCGGAGCTGAGTGGTATTTTAACACCTCGGTCCCTTTGACAGCACCATCCTATGGGCTGCCATGCACTGACAGCCCCCATTGTGTCCATCCAAGGTAATTAAGAATTTGATCCAGAGCTTTCAAACCTCTCGGCCTGACGGATACTCTCTGAAGCAAGGCTCTGTCACTCTTTGGGGTGCTAAAAGGTTTCTGTCCCAGGCCAAGGGGCACCGGGACACCTGGGTCCATTTCAGAGCTATTTAGCCGTCTCCTTGTCAACTGGGGCTATTTGGGGAATTGGGGTCAATTATAACCAGCCCTCACCTGTCTTGCTTCTATGGAGAACTGGAGCCAGATGGCAACGCGTAGGGTTGGCCTCTCCCTTTGTGCAGTGCTCAGCTCATCTCGTTCCCACCAGGAGGATGAACGTGGAGCTGCAAAGCACCCCACTGCATTGCTTGAAGTGTGGTGGAACAGAATGGAGTAGAGTGGAACGGGTGGGAAAGGAGATGTTCCTTCTGCTCCGAGTCCATCATCTGCTGAACGTCGGACACAGCAGTGATCTGAGTGGATACTGGGAGGCTGAAGCCAAGCATCCTCAAATCCACTCTCCCCAGTCCCAAAGTCGGTGAGTTTCTGCCATCCAGGCAGGAATTTTATGACCAGTTTGAGATTAAATCTGCCGTAATTCCAGGCATGTCCAACCTGCAGCTTCTCAAAAGGTTTTTTAAATACACAAATGGGTTTAGGAGCTTGGAGATGGGACGTGGGCTCTGAAATGGCTTTTCTGCCGTCGCTAATCTCCCTGGCAGACTTCATCAATGCAGTTGTGTCTCGCCCACCAAATTTCCGTGTTGTGATGTCATCTTTTTCCTCATTGTTGTTCTGATTAATAATACTTTTTGCACTGCGTGAGACGGCATGGTGAGACTCTTTCACTTCAGTGCCCTCTGTTTGTTCATGTGGCGTTTTTGGGTGATGTTTGCCCAATATTAGTGCACTACAGGCTTTAGCCTTTGGTCAGTAATTTCAGAAAAGCCAAAATTTCAACCACGTGTCTGATTTTCTCCTGCCCTCCTGCGCTGTCACCGCACTCTTTGCAAATCTCCTTAAGCAGAGAAGTGTTTGAAACCTCGCGTCCACTTTTTCCCTGCTGCCAGAAGTGACGTGAGGTGCAGCAGCCTTTGATGAATCCTCTGGGACTCATCATTTGCTGGGGTGATTCAGCAGCAGATCACACACTCGTGGTGCCCTTCCAGAGTGATGCGCACAACAAATCAGCGAAGCAAGCGAAACCAGCCATGCAAATCAAGACGTGCTTCCAGCTGAGGACCCGACCTACTCTTCCATCATGAGCGTGCAGTGCACCTTCCCCATGTCACCCAACCCAGGCCCTCCAACAGCCATTCTCCGACAGCGTCTTCTGGGGTGGAAGAGGTGAAATGAGTGCCTTCTTCCTCATTTGATGTCCCAGTTGCACTGTTTGGACCCAGAGAAACTGCCTTTAATTTTTGGTCCAAAAACGGCACGATGTTTGTCAGCTGGTGGTTTTAAATGTGTCTTGCTTTGGGAGAAATGGTTCAGCCTCTCCATGTGAAGCTGCTTTTCCATGCCCTTCAGTATATGTTCACCCCTCTCCAGCCCTTCTGTAACTCCACATCTTGAAGCACAGTGGATGGGATGATGCAAGGTACTCCAAACACGAGCACACCAAGGTTCTATGGAGCAGCCCTCTCTGCATTCCCCTCAGTGCCCTTCATGGAGATACTCCATTCTGCTGGCTGCTTTGACTGTTACCACTCATTAAGGCAATGACTTCATAGGATTACAATGGTGGCTCCAAGATCTCTTCCCTGAACTGTACTCCCTTCTGAGTTCAGCACTGCGCAGGCATGATTTACATTACCTTTTCCTAGATGTGTTATCATAATTCACACTTGTTGTTATAAATTCTGAAGGTTTCTTGCTATCATTCCCTCTAGGAAGACTATTTATTTATTCTTTTTTTTTTTTTTTTTTTTGGTATTACTGTTTTCCATTAAACCAGGGGGAAAAAAAAAAACAACAACAACAAAAAAAACCCCACCAAGCTGTGCTCTCCTTGTAACATTGCGTCTTGACATGATTCAACAGAAACAGATTCGGGGGTGAAGTTTTGTTTTGGAACGTTTCCATTTTTCTTGTCATATCCACACTGATCAGGAATGGGGAATGGAGGCATAAAAGGGAAGGACCCGTGCTCTTTGGGCTGCTTCCCAGCAAACGATGTAATTTATGAGCACGAGGCCAGCCTTGCTCTCCTTGACAGTGTCCAGACCTCACCAGGAATCACAGGTGTAGTTAAAAAGTAATTGGATAAAACTACTCCACAACCCCTACGAGCCCCTTTGGCAAGGCGTTTTCCCTGAACGTGAATGAACTGAGGTCTGAAAGGGGAAAGGAAGCCAGAGGAAATCCACGCTGATGTGTGGGGAAGGCTGGAACAGCCATCTGGGCTGGGATCGCCTCCGTCAGCCTGGGCTGTGGCACTGAGATGAATCTGAGATGTTGGCCGCGTCTGCTGTTGGAAGGAGGGTTGCAGTGTAGGGGAAGGGTGGTGAAAGCCATTTGTGATGCTTTGGGCAAGACCACGTGGAGCAGGTCTCTCCCCACAGCAGGAGGCACAGCGTGGTCAGGAGGTCACCAGCCAAGGACATCTGCCAGAGAGGACGAGGACTGTGGCATTTCTCTGCAGCAGAGCGCGTGCAAGGAAGGTTATTTGTCCCAGATCAGGACAAAAGGTCTTCTGTGAGATCCAGACCTCAGTCCAGTTGGGCAGGCCAAGAGACACATCCCTGCTTGGGTCTCTGTAGGCTCTGTTTCATCATCTCTTGGAAATCCTCCTGAAGCCACGTTGAGTTTGGGATGGCCTTCAGTGCGTTTTGAGGGACATGGGGTAGTGGGCGCAGGTGGTGGGCTGACGGTTGGACGAGGTGATTTTAGAAGACTTTTCCAACCTTAATGATTCTGTGATTCTATGATTCAAGATTCCTTCATTCCTAGGTGTATGCAGGCAGAGCAAAGACATCCATTGTGATGAGAGGAGACCTTGGCTCGCTGTTAGCCCACACCAGACCCCTCCTCACATGGTGATGGTCCTTGTGCCCTGCAGGGCCAGAGTTCAGCACCCCCACAGCCAGGACCAGATGGTTTCAACCGGGACTGAACCAGATGCATCTAGAAAGCCCACTGATGGGCCCATGAGTGCGCTAATTGGCCTTAATGACTCCAGGCAGCCGAGTGTGAGGTCCCCACCCCTCTGCCCATCAGTCCAGAAGCTCCGTTTAAGCTCAGATTTTGGGCTATCATCTATCTGCTCTTCTTCCCCAACATCTCCTTTGCAGTGAATAGCATTCAAGGAAGAAAAATGCTGCTGCAGTGGATGGAGCTGCATTGCCAGAGAGCCTGGTGCCCTAGTCTTGTATCGCTGATGGAAAAGATTGTAAAGATCTGAATGATCCACTGCTCCACAGCTGGGATCTGCATTGCTTCAGTTGTGCTCAGGGAAAGGAAGAACCAACTTCTGGTATTGAAGCAGTTATGAGAAGGGTAAGGTTTGGAGGACCAAACCAGATCAGAAGTGCTTTCTGCCATCCAGTTCTGATTCTGAATATCTTACAGGCTTAAATAGGTAAGAGAGATGCATGGCAGGAAGGGGGAATATGCTTGTCATCTGTGTAAATCAAAGCACTTTCGTGAATCTGTTGTCAGCTTTTGCATATTACTTATAGAAGAAACTGAAACAAAACACATTTTTAAAACAATGTGTGGAGGACTGTGAGTGATCAAGTTACTGCAGCTGTTCCTATTTTGCATTCTAATGAACTGAACTACCACGGCACAGCTGATGATCAGTAACTCATTAAGCTGCACTAACAAGATCATGGACCAGTATTCATTCATACTCTTGTAACAGGGTGGTTGAACTTGAGATTCTTAATAAGGTCAGCAAGTTTCACATGGGTTCACATGCCCCGAGTGTGTTTTGTGCTTGCAGCTGGGATGCAAGCTGGTGCTTGGGTGCAGAGCTCTGGTAAGGGCATGATGTTGCAGGAGTCTGCCTGGAGATGGGAGGCTCCAGGCCTCGCCAGGGCAACGGTTCAAAGCCAGTTTTGTGATTTTGATGAATGAACAGATAAAAGCTGAGAGCAGAGACCTGGATGGAGACCAGCAGGTGGGCTGTCCAGGGCTGATGGAAACCATTCAGTGCTGTCTGTGGCTGCCCTAGAGCTGGTACCCACCGTGTTGTTCTGATGCCCTCACGAGCTGAGCTGCCTTCCTAGCCATGGGATCATGAGCCCATGTCTGTGAGCTGCTCTGGGCTCCAGCAGCAGTGGTCCCTGCTCTCCTCTTGGCCAGACCCTGGCTTTTTACCTGAACAAGTGTCCTGAGAGCGACTCTCCCACTTGGCTTCTCTTTGCAAACAGCATCAGAAATGCTTTTGCTAAGCAAAAGTGAGGACTGATGTCATCCCAAGGCCCTGCGAGCCAGGGATCTGAGCAAAGGCCCAGGGTGCCTGTATCTTAATCCAGCTGCGGTTGTTCCTGCTTTCAAGCCCTTATTACCTGCCTAATTCCGTGCTAGGATATTGCTCAGACATCTAAGGAGATGCAAGCTGGCAATTTCAACGCACTCCTAAACATCTCCAGCAAAACACCTGCCGGTGCCAAGCCCTCAATGGCTCCTCAGCCCATTTCTCCTAAGTAAGGAGATTTCCAGGGCGAGTCTGCCCTGGCCCTGCAGGAGGCACCTTTTTGCTGCCAGGGCTCTCGGCTGTCGCTCAGGGTGCAGGAATGCAGGCGAGGCTGCCCTGTGGTTAGGAGGGCTCCACCCCACAGACAGAGGCAGGCGCCCAGGTACCAGCAAGGAGACTTGGGGCTCATCCAGGGCTGCTGATGACAGGAGCTGATCTGTGCCTTAACTCTTTGCGTGCCTGCAAAGTGCTGCTCCCACCTCATCTCTCTGCCGCTGGTGTGGGAGCAGCTGTTGGGTGGGGGATCTGTGATGGGGAGCGGGTGGTAAGAAGGGATCCAACCTCTCTCCTCTGTTTTCTCGTTCTGATCAAAGAGCTCCAGCTGGAGGTTTGTGTTAAGAGGAAGAGGTTTCTCTACTGTCATCTTCCTGGAAGACTTCACGGTGGCCACAAGCACCTTTTTCACTTGAATGCTGGCGTTTGGGCTGCGTGTTGCCTATCGTTGTTCTGCTGATGTCTCCTTGGAAGGCTGGAGTTGAGACAGATGGTTCTCCTTGGAGTACAGCACTTTAGCATTGAATCTGATTCTCATGTCAAACCCCGTGTGTGCCTTCCTCCTTGATGAGAGCTCTGGCCACATAGTCTGACCACGTGAAGGTTTCCGTGGCTCAGTAGTCTCAGCTGCACTGTTCTTGTGAGGACAGCATCCCACTGGCTCCCAGGTACTGTGACCCCGTGCTGCTGCTTCTGAGTCTCAGTTCTCCATCTGCAATTGCTTCTGGCTGCCCACGCAGAGCAAGTACCAGTGCAAATCCTCAGCTGGGCCCTGGGATCTCAGCCGGTATCTGTGTCTCACCAGTTGTGTTTCACCAGTTTTGAAGCTTCTGTATGGAAGAACAGAGTTCATATCCCTCTCCTCTCTATGAAGCAAAAGAAGGATAGGTTTTTGCTTGGTTCTCCCCCTGAGTGCCAGCGGACTGAATTCCAGTCTTTGGTCTGTTTTCCTATTATTCTCTTTATGTGTTTGCTTAAGGTATCCATCCCTGCAAGACTGGAATCGTTGCAGGTGCCACTGAGGACCATTTCCTTGGGATTGGTGTGGTTGGGGCAGTCTGAGATGGAAGCTGGAATTGGACTCAATGACCCTCGGGGTCACCTCCAACAATATACTATGAGATGTAGCAGCAGTTCTCCTGCATCTCTCCCCTTTTGGTCGATTGCTTCCCAGTGGTGTCCCTGGGATGTTTCCCATGTGCTGAATTGCTTTGCTTAGAACCCAGTGGAAATTTCTTGGAGCAGAAATATATACATGTATTATTTTTTGTCATGTAAATACTGTTTTCATGAGCTTGTGGATGAAGGTTGGAGGGCTCCTCCATGCCCAGTGTGGTTAGCAAATGTGTTGTCAGCCTGTTTGTTCTGTGAGGAACCATATTTCAAAGAAAAAGGAAGAAAAAAACCCCAACAAACAGACCACTAGCACAACAATCCAAATCCTGGCCATTAGAAATAACAAAACAAAAGTCTCTGGGGAGGTTCCAGTCCATGGGAATGCTGTTAGGAGCTTTATCTTGGCTTTCTATTGCTAACTCCTGCTTTGGTTCATGCTGAGGAGGAACGAAAGGAACTGCACTGGATGTGGGCAAGAAGAATCAATGGGCACGAGCCATTGGCCACAGGTTTTGGGCTGTAGGCATGAAGCTCCCCAAGGAAGCAGTCTGCGTGGGGCAGGAGATGCTGGCTGCGTTCAGATGGCTGCTGAGCCATCCTCCTCCTGCCACCACGCACCATCGGGGTGCTGACCTGTGCCCAGGGCTGCGTGGACCAGTTCTGGTGCCTACGTTGCAACTTCCATCCCTTACAGCATGACCTGCAACGTGGGTCTGGGTGATGCCATGGAGGCCGTTGCGATGTTGCCTCGTGCTGCAACACGCTTCTGCTGACACAGCCCGACGTCATGCGGGCACAGGGATGAGTGCTCTGCCCTCAGCTGTGAGTGTGATGTCAGCCACGGCTCTGCCAATGCCATTGGGGCAGCGGAGCTGTGCTCGCTCCAGCAGCACCTTCCAGCACCTTCCAGCTTGCTCTGTGCTGACACACCGGTTTGAGAGCTGCCCGGTGGATTGTGATGCTGCAGTTGGGGTTTCTGGTTCACCCTCAGCACGTGGAACCCCTGTGAAGGGCTTAGCGTTGAGTTTTGCAAGAGGATGGAGCAAGGGCAGCTGGGTTTGGTCAGTGGGGGGCTGTTTGCTTGTGCTTCTTCAGGCTGGGTGACTCCTTGGTTGGTGGTGGTCCCTAATGGAAAACACTCGGGATGGATAGTAAGAAAAACTTATTCTCTAAAAGAGAGGTCAGCTGCTGGAACAGACCCAGGGAGGTGGAGGAGTCTCTGTCCCTGGAGGTGTTCAGGAACTGTGGAGATGTGGCACTGAGGGATGTGGTTAGTGGGCACGATGATGGGTTGTTGTTGCATGTTGGAATCTCCAAGGTTTTTTCCAACCTCGAGGATTCTGTGATTCATAGAATAGTTGGATTGGGAGAGATCTTAAAAGCCCATCCAGTTCCATAGGCATGGACAGCCTAGGGCCCATCCATGGCCTTGGGCACCACCAGGGATGGGTACCCAAAGCTCTGGGCAGCAGTGCCAGATCATCACTGCTTCTGGGTAAAGAATGTCCTCCTCACACCCGATCTAAATCTCCCCTCTTTTAGCTTACAGCCATCCTCCCTTGTCCTGCCACTATCTGCTCATCACAGGCAATTATCTGCCGATAATTACTATGTTGAACAATTCCAGAAAGAGTTTATTTAACATAAACATTAAGAAAATGAATTACTATGCATAAAACGCAGCCTGAGGGCTGAGGACTGCTGGGTTGTATTTCCAGCCTTGCCATTGTTCTGTATGGCCACGACATGGAACAGAGGTGGCTTCTGTAGCTTGACTTTAGGGGAAGGAGCCTTGCTCTCTTCCATCAAATTAGCCAAAATTACATCCATAAATGAGCACAGTAAAGCACAACTGTAATTCACTTATTGCTTCAGAATCAGCCTGGTGGCACCTTTTCCTTTCCAACTCCAAACAGAGCATTTTGGATGTGCAAAACTGGGATTATTTGCACAGGGACTTATTTGTGTATTTGAATCTGAGCATAGAATCACAAAATATCCCAAGAGGGAACAGTCTCGGAAGGGTCATCGTGTCCAACTCCAGCTTTGCACAAGTCTACAAAGGAACCCCTTGTGTCCATGCTGGTGCAGGAAACAGAGGGCTCAGATGGGTCTTGCACAACGTTGCACAATGCGGAGGAGCAGCTGGTAACACGTGGGGCTCTGGTTTGCAGCTCTCCTTGAGGCAAGTTGCTTGTGTTGGGGAGGCAGTCTGGTCTTGCTTGGCATCCAATGAACAGGAGAAGGAGAAAAAGGAGGTGAGCCTTAAGGGTAATCCTTGTCTTGGAAGCTGGCTGGACTTAAAGGAAGACCTCGTGGCTGAATGTATCCCATCTCCAAACTCTTGAGGTCAGCAGGAGTGCTGGTAGTGGGAAGCAGTATGGTTTAATCGTGAGCAAAATCTCAGAATCATTGAGGTTGGAAAAATACCTCTCAGACCCCCAACCCACTGTGCCCATGTTTTGGGACACCTCCAGTGACCACCACCACCTCCCAGGACACTCTGTGCCATCGCTGCTCTTTGGAGAAGAGATTGTTCCTAATATCCAACCTGAGCTCTGGGCTCTGCTGCTGTGGCCCTTTGGAGCAGCAAAGCAAAACCCTGAATCCCATATCACAAAGACAAGCTGGGGTGGGGTGTAGGAGTGTGTAGTACTGATGGGCAGCAGGAGTGGCAGCAGTACAAGTTGTCTGCATGTGTGATACTGCTTTGGCATCCTTGCACCCCAGACCCTTTTCTCCATGGGAACATTGGATCTCATCACATCCACCAGCTGCTGTGCTGCAATTCCTCTCTGTTTGGGACCAGGGAGAGGAGCAGGCTCAGAGCAGGGCAGCTCCCTTGCTATGGCCTCTGGGGTGGGGCAGGTTCCAGCAGCGTGCCAGGAGATGCTGCGGTCCTTGGACATGTTGAGCTTCCCCTCTTCTCAGCACTGGGAGCGCTTGAATCGCCCTTCAGCAGTTGGGCACGGAAGGAGAAAGATCATTAACATACAAAGGGCTCCTCTTTCAACACCAGCGTTGCAAACTTTCGTGATGTTTCTGTCTCATCGCATTCTATGTTGTGCTTTGGTTCTTTATATATTTTTATTTAAAAAAAAAAAAAAAAAAGTGCCAGTTCTTGGAATTGGATGAGCACACCAAAATCTCAGTTTTTTGTTAAAGGTTCCTGATGACTACAGAGGAAAACAAAGGCTTCTAAAGGCACCACCAGAAGTGGTGGCCCAGCACAAGGGTGCACCCTCTCTATTTATTTCTGACTCTCGCAGTATTCAAACCAATTTTTAAGGGGGAAAGTGGAGATTAGAGGACAGTCTCAGCTCTGGATGCTTGGCACAGGCAGATGGAATGGTGCTGGGGCTGCTCTGTTTGTTGCAGAAGAGGGTGCCCACCTCAGCAGCACGGGGAGGAATGGAAGTGCTCCATCCCGAGGCCCAGAGTTGGCTTTTGCTCCTGGGAGCACAGACTGGGGCAGTCTGGGGAACTGCTGCCCCTCCTGTCTTGCACAGAGCAGATGCTTGTGGGGTGTGCAATGATTCCCCTGCTTGTGTTCTGGTTTTGCAGGTGGGATCTTCTCATCGCAGTGGCAAATGATGGCAGTTTGAATCTCACGCTGGCACTGGGGCAATGAAGTTGGAGGTCCTGATGTGGGCCCGTTGCATCTTTCTGGATATGACCCACTTGCAATGGGGTGCGCCGTGGGTACGGCCGAAGCTATTCAGGTTAAAGATCTCTGTTGGTTCTCTGGGCTATTCTGACTGTGGGCCTCGGGGGAAATAGGTCAGGTGCTTGGTGATCTGTGTCACTGCGTTGTCTCCAAGCATTCCTCAGCGCCGTCTGCGGGGAGATGCCATAGTGCTGACCCATGGGCTGCTGCTGCAGCCTTCTCCTTCGGGTTCTTTGTGTTCTTCCTCACCAAACAGTGCTGGAGTTTTTCTACAGCACAGCAGCACCTCCCCCTTCTCTCTCCCTTACATAAATTGTAGTTTTCGTGGGGGGAGGTTGAAGGATGGTTGTCACACTCTTGGTTGCCAGCTCTGATACGCTCCTTGCACCTCAAACTGCCTTTGGTTATCTATTGAAAATGACAGTTTTCTACAAGATATGTGGTTTGTGTTTGGAAATACGTGCTTAGCCAAACCCAACAATCCCAACATTTCTTTTATTTTACCTGAGCCCAAATATTTTAGCACCGGTACTTCTTGTCTCTTTTCTGTTCCCCCTTCCTTCTGTGGTTACCACCATCTTAGTGATAACACTATAATAAGTTTAAAAAAAAGAAAAAAAAAATTAAAGTGGAGGGGTGAGAATTTTGTCTTTGCTGCTTTTCTTGGCAGAAATGGAGAGCAAATACACTTATGTTTGGCTCTGCTCTTTTAACCAGGGGCCGGGAACCAGGAGTTCCATGTGGGCAGGGAGCAGAGGTGAGTCCTGTGGCTCTACTTCCACGTGGATCTGCCTGGTGTGCTGCTCCCTGTCTCCACACAGGGTCTCCCTCTCCTTGGACAAGGCAGTGACTGGGAGACGTGAGTTAATGCCAGTTCAGACCTAGTGCTTTGGTGGGTGGGAGTGGGATGGAACAGTGCAGGAATCTGATGGATTGCTACTGCATGGGTGCACCTCATGGAGGTGCTTAATTCCATAGCAATGGATCATGGAGTCATAGAATCACCAAGGTTGGAAAAGGCCTCCAGGATCACCCAATCAAACGTCCATCCATCATCAGTATTTCCCACTAAACCGTATCCCTCAGTACACATGAGATCTCAGATGTCTCAGCCATCTTCGGGCTGGATGAGGCTGCTAGCACCTGGTGGAGCTGTGGCTGTCCATGTTCATTGCAGGGTGCTGGACCAGATGGCCTCTAAGGGTCCCTTCCAACTCAAACCATTCTATGATAAATCATGAGACAAATGTTGGTGCTGGTAATGTGGTCCTGCAACCATGAGGTTTTCCAGGGTCTGCTCAGGAGCCCACCAACCCAGCTCTCCAGGAGGAGCACCCACTTCTTCCAAAGTGCTTGGGATCCATGTAGGATCAGCTCTCCAGGGGATCTGCTCAAAGTCGGGGTGTGAGTTGGAGCTGAGCTGACCCAACTCTGAGGGAGACTGGGGAGAGCAATGGAGTTGTGAAGTCGTTCCTGAAGGAATTTGCCATTCCTTGACTGGGAGGCATGAAGGAAACCAACTCTTCCAGGGGATCGGTGCCACATGTACCTCTTTGGGAGTGGGAAACGTGCTTCTCATTTTTCTTCTTTGTTCCAGAGGGATCTGTTTCCCATTGACTCCTGACCCACAAGAACGGGGGGAAAACCAACAGAAATATCTGACCAACCATGTCCATGGTGTAAGTCCCACCAGCTTCAATGGGAGCATGGTACAACCTAACGAAAAAAACAAGTTTTAAGCTAAAACATGAGAAATACTATCTTGTTTTGGGGCTCTGATGCAGCTGGAAGTCATTGCTTCCCCAGTTATCGCAGCACTGGATCAGACCCACTGCTGTTAGACAATGGGATAAATTCCCCTCTAATGAAACTCCTAGATTTAAAAAATGAATTCATTAAAATCTTTTGTCGTTGAAATAAAATTGCAGAAAAAAAAAATAAAATTGCAGGCCTTCATTCAATACTTTTGAAATATTTAATTTGGGGCTATCTTATTTTTTTGTTGTTGTTATTGTGTGAAATGGAATGAACAGCCAAATGAGAAGCTGTCGAAAGTAGGGGGAAAAAAGAAAAAAAGCAACACTTTTTATCCTGCATTTGGGCCGTTCTTTTGTGATTGATTCATCTCATCATTTTCAGTCTCCTCTGAAAGGAGCACGGGTGATAGAGGGGTTTTCTCCATCTTCTCTCAGCAGAGAAGCTCCCTCTGACCTGCACCTTTCTTTGGTCCCACATCCCATCTCGTTGCAAGTAAGTCTGGCTCCATCCTCCCCTTTTGCGTTTTATTCCATTTCGTACTCTTTTTTTTTTTTTTTTTAAATTATTACTCTGATGTAGGATAATATTTACCTCCATCAGTGGGCTTTCTGAGACACGAGTTGCAATCTGAACGCTGCTTCCATCTCCATACAGCCCCTCACATTTTTCCCTTCACAGCACTAATTTAGCGTTGTCCTTACTGCTCTAAATTACAGTCTTTTAATAGGAATAACCCCCAAATTTGTAGCCTCTATTCCTCCTCATGCCGTGATTCCACATCTCCTCTCCAAATCCCCATCCTTCCCCACCTCCTGAGCAGAATTTCCTTCCAGCAGAGTATAGAACTCTACTTATTCCTAAAGCACTTCTTTGGGATGGCTGGACAGGGTCATCCAAGATGCTCACAGCCTTTTCCCTACTCATTCCCTACCCTTCCCCATAAGGAAATATGAGCTCCATCCCTTTAGAGCACACAATAGCGACGGTCTGTGAAAGGAGACCTTCTCTTCCTTCCCAAAATGCCATCTTGGATGGCTGTATCCATAGCAGGCTCCTTCTCCCCATCCTTCTGCTGGGTGGGTGCGTGCCGGTGCCAGGCAGACCATGCACTGCTCAGTGCCCGGTTCTGCTGATGTGACTCAGTGCCTCAAGGCTCACGAGGCAGCCAGTGAGAATCTGATGAAAGAACCCAGCAGAGAGAGGTGCGAGGGGAGAGAGAAGAGGAGAAACCTTGCGGGATGCGATGGAAGTGAGTCATCTGACAGGCACTGCCACCGGGCCAGCCTGTAATTAAATCCAACCTACCCCGGTGTCTCCACCGGAGCATATGCCAATCATTCCCCGTGGCATTTTCACACTTCTTATCTGTCAGCCCCGAAATTACTTTTTTAGATCAACTTTGAAGGCTTAATTCTGGCAGGGAGACGCAGGGGGCCAGACAGTCTGTGCTGCTGCTGCGCGAGGAGGGGGGGAAGCTGAGCTGCTTTGTGGGGACCAGATTTTCAGGAGATGGGAGCTGGTTTTTCAAGATGGGGCCAGGTTTTCCAAAGAGCTTGGGTCCTGGCAACTCCCAGCGTGTTTTTCAACATGTAGCTGATGCATTGCGACTGCTGCTTCAAAAACACTCTTCCTAAAAACGTTGGGACCCTATGAGTGCACAGAAAGAAATGATGGCGAGCGCATGGGTGTAAAATCCTCATCCCTCACCAGTTGGTGTTGAGTCCTCCAACCAGTTAGATCTCATGTTTCCAACTTCTGAAGGCAGTTTTGTCCATCGGCAGAGGGGTCACAACCTGTGCCACTGTGAACAAATCCAATTGGTGAGGCTTGGAGTTGATCAAGAAAGCAGTGGATGGATTGGGTTCCTCTCCAGGGGACGCGCCTTCGATAACAGCATTGGGAACCCTGGGGTGAGTTAGGGATTAAACTGAGATTGTTATGACTCTGAAATTGGGACCGAGTGACCATCTCCTACATCTCCAAAACCCTCCTGGTTGCTGTTAACTTTATGAAATGGGAGTTTTCTCCGATTTCCCAGAGGAGCAGCTTAGGGAAGCAAGCTCACACTCCTATCCCACTCCCCAGGTGAGCTGCTCACGGGATCCCCTGCATATTCTGGAACAGAGCAGCATGAGCTGCCATTTTCCAGCTCATCCTTCAGTTTCCCCAGCCACCACCTTGCTCTCAGGTGGGAGGGCACCGTGCATCCCACGGAGCTGCAGACAGCACATGCACACCCTGTGCTCGCTGCCATGTGCCCCACGCCGACATGTGGGGCTCCGTGCTGGCACCCAGCGCTCACCCACACAGAGTGCCCTCTTCCAGATCCTTGCATGAGCCACCCGTGACTCCATGCCCAGGAATGCTGCCGTTGGCCGGCTGGGGATTGCATCAAGCCCGTAAACTCGTTCCACACAGGATGGGGCGGCTTGGTGACACCTGCTTGTGTGCAATGTGGCACTTCTGGGGACGCCCGCTCACCGTGGGCTCAGGAAGAGGGAGGGGAGGGCTGGTGCATCATCCTGGTGCCAGGTGGCACGGGGCGCCCACGGCCTCAGCGCGGCTTTCGGGACCTCTTCCACTCCCCTACAAGCTTCCCAAGTCTCAATTTTGCACTTTTCCAAATCTGTAATTTTTTCCAGTTCTCCATCCAGGAAGAATCCAGCTGGAAAGAAGGCAGTTCTGCTGCGCTAATGGCAGCCTGCATCCTTCAGGTTTCACGTCCTTGCAACTCCGAGCATTACTTTTTGCCTTAAAAACCAATGGGAGCTCTCCCCGTTCTGCTCATCATCACCAGGGCCGTGTTCCCACCTGGTTCGTGCCGCTGGCCTTTTCTCCCTAGAGGCAAGTGAACGGATGGGGCTGTGCCTCCCTCCCTGCTGCTGTGGGATAGCAGGGCTCACCTCTCCCAACACGGCGCCTGCATTAGGCTGGGTGCATTACTGGAGCCATCTCTGCACGGACTGTAGACAGAGCCCCAGGTGCTCTGCTCTCAGATGCAGACGTCCTCGCTCTGAACATCTGAAGCTGGGCGAAACAAACACCACCCTTGACGTTTCTCACATACATTAAAGGCTAAGTGGCTGATAAGGAACCTGCTGGTTTCTAGCCTAAATTTATTAATGTCCAACGTATACAAACTCATCCTTGTCGTCACATTGTCTGTCCTTTAAGTCCACGTTGCTTTTCCACCTCATGAGCATTTAGGCAGAGCCTCTCCTTAGGCAGAACAAGACCATTCCCATTCGCCTGTGAGAGCCAAGGTCTCGCAGCCTCCCCCAGGGCTCTCCAGTTACCCTCGTGGTGCTGCTTCTTGATGGAGATAATGCACTGTATTCCGGGTGAGATTCCTCAAAGCCGTAAACAAGGAATACCCAGTTTCTGCTGAAAACATTGAGGAGAATTGATCCCAGGATTGTAAAACCCTCGCCTGTGCGTTCTGCCCCATCCCATTGGCAACTCGTGGTCATCCCAGGGCTCTGTAATGCACCCAGGTGTTTCTCTCTGCTGGAGGCAATTGCTATCTGACCCAGTCTGAAATGTTCAGTCTTTCTGGCCCAAGCCGTGTGCCTGGGCAACTTCTCTCTTCAGGTGGAAAGCCTTATCTCAAGAGTTACCCAACAAGGCAAGGGAAATCAATAGGATTCATCCAGCTCCAGGCCTTTCTTTAAGAACCTCTGATCATTTACACTGAGAAGCTGGAAAGAAATAATATCTTTTCAAAACCATATGAACTTTGGGAAGAAATCATTCCAGAGAAGAAAATGGGACAGCGTAGAAGGAGGCAGGCAGTGAATTTGGACGAACTTTGAACCAAAATATTTGGACAGCCCTTGAGTTTCTGGGTTTCTGCATGGAGCTGGGAGCGAGACGCCTTCGGTTCATCCAGCTTTGGATGCTGGGAAACATCAACATCATTTTTTTTTTGTTTTCTTCCCTTTCTGAAAGAGTTGGAAATTTCAAAATCCTGAAACTCTTCCCAAAATGAAACAGCCGGTGGTTGCTCAACGCTCTCAGTTCCTACCTCCGCCCTCCCGATGAGTTACACGGAGGGTGTGACATCTGGGATCACGCTGATCCCCAGGTGCTGGAAGGAGCCACTTCCAGCAGCTTCTCCCTAAGTAGGGCTCAGTGCCTGTCAGCTGGCAAACCCATCCCAGCCGTGGGGAACAGCCCATTCCCTTGGCTCACCTCTGTCCCAGCACCACTCGGGGCAGCATCGCAGGATGCCACAGCTTCTCCTCATCCCACGTTGTTTGTCTCCATGGGGAAATCCATTGCTTCTCGTTTAAATGAGAACCAGATCGAGCCGTCAGCGTCTCACACTTCAAGCATCAGGGCTTTCTCTGTATTCATGCAAAAGGTTGGGGTTATTACTGGAGAGGTGAAAATTAGATAATAGTGATGTCTCAGGGGTGCCAGTCGTCCTGGACTGGAGCAATTCTTTGTTTTGAGCACATCATAATTCCTCAGTGACTGCTGGCTGGAGCCTGGTGTCTTACTTGCATTTATGGGATGCGAGTGGATGATTATAGAAAATGCAGTAATTAAATAAGTACTTTGGCTGAATAGGTTTGGCCTGGGAAAGAGTAAAATTAGACAAGGCAGCATGAGCTGTTCCAAATCGTGAACTCTGATTAATTTCACTTTCTTTTCTTGTGATGTGTCCAGCAGTGTGCAGGAGGAGGAGCTGTCACCCACGGAACTCTTCGGCTGGTGAATTAGAGCCAATAATCTGAAACACCCCCATGTTTTTGCGGCGTGTGGCAGTCCCATTCTGCAAGGGGCAGTACAAGGAGACCTGTGAGCTTTGGGTCACAGGAAAGCCACAAGGAGAGCTCAGTTCTCCGGGCTCCATCCGCTGGCTGGTGCTGCCTTTTCTGTTGCCTGCTTTCTTGGCTAGGCATCTGCATGGGCTGGAGAGGGGAGGTGTTTTTGGGGCTGCCTGCTCACAATATTTTCATGATAGCATCTCTGGTGGAAGCTCACAGCTCTTCCCCCTGCGCTTTGCATGCAGAGCTCCTCTCCAGCGCAACAGAGCTGAGGCAGGGGTTGAACTGGCTCCAGCCAGGCAGCAACCTACAATTAACCAAGCATCTCCGGGATGCCATCAACACAGGATTCCCTTTGATGAAGCGTCGTATCCAGGTAACCTGTTCCTAATCAAACAAGACACCTGGGTGCACAGGAAAGGGCACTGCTGGCCATTCCAGGAGCGCTGTGGGCAGAGCAAACAGGAAGCAGAGGGCCGGAGCATGGCAGGCACTCCACCTTGGCCCAGGGGTGTTGGGCAGGTGACGAGTCACATAGAGCTGGTCCCTCTCCTGCTCTGGGAGTGACGCATTGTTTTGAACAAGAAATTCCAGGAGCGTTGATAGTCCTTTTGCTTTAAGGATGGCTGCATAGCTTGAGGTTTTTGGGGTTAAATCCACAAAGGTGTTGACCTTCCTTGCTCTCCAGAGCCCTATAGGATTTGGGGACAGGGCTCAATTTGAAGAGCTTGTGGAGGTGTCAAGGGAAGGATGGTCGCCTCTCGAGGGTGAGTTTGGGGTGCTGGATGTGCCAAGGGGAGGATGGTCACCTCTTGAGCAAAGGAAGAGCACAGCCATTGCTAGCCATAACTCACTGTGCTTCTCTCTGAAGCCGGCTCCTTGGTGGAGGTCACCTCTCCCTCTTTCCGCATCCTGCAGAGGGAGCTGGTGGTGCTTTGAACTGTTTGCCATGAAGTCTGGTCCTGGTGCTTGCGTAAGAGTGAGATGCCAAAATGCCTGCATGGCTCGAGCTGGTGGAGCCACCCATGGGGCCTTTGGCCTTTCTGTGCCACATGGCTCTTGCAGCATCTCCTGGTGCTGAAGGTGGAGGTTGGATGAGGTAACTCAAAAAGGTGTTAAAGAGAACGTTTCCAGCATCTGTTCAGATCCTCCTCTCTGGGGTTCCCTTCTCTCTTTGGGTTTCCTTCCTCTTCTCCCTCCCCAGATCAAAGGATGAACTCTTGACTGAACCTTCTGGAGAGCTGGGTCTAAGGAGAACAGGTATTCCAGATCCTGTGAGTGGAAAGATTAGTGATATCTGAATCCCATCGCTGCAGCATTGTGGCTAGATTCCCTTCAGACGTGTAGCCGCTGAAACCACTCAGGTTGAGGCAGGATGTTGCAATCCTAGGAGCACTTCCAGCAGATCTCCTCTTGGGCCAACACACAGGGAGCAGAGCTGGGGCTGCCAGGGCTGAGCTGAGCAGCCATGGCTGCTTCTGGGGACCGATGGGCTCTGCAACCAACAACCACCAAGGTCTCCCATGGTCTCCTTGGGGAATGCTGCTCCGGGCCTCTTTCACTCATCGATGCTTTGCTGTTCTCAGCGACTTGTGAGGGAAGGGCAGACATCAAAAGCTGGATGGGAGCATCCAAAAGTTCATCTGAAGCACGCAGACCTTTAGCATTTGTAACGGGAAGTTGGAGAGATTTCAAGCACTCTCATCCCACCTCCTGGCGCTTCTGTTTCTGGTTAGGGCCAGACATAACCACAAGAACAAGCTTTCTCACGGTGTTTCAGCACATTTCCTATCGGTCCTGGAAGAAAACTGGAAGAATGTTTGAAATTAAGAGGACATCCAGCCTTTGTAGAACCACAGGCTGTTTTGGAAACAGGCACGGGCTCTGAGTGTTGATGGGTTGAGCAAATTCACTCTCTTGAACCGGTTTGTGCCATCCCAGCTCATAGGCATCCCCCCAAACGAGGAGAGCTGACTTTTGGTCTTGTGGAGAAATTAGTTCTGCAGTGGGACCCCGGGGTACTCCAGGTGTCTGGGAAGGGTTGGTTCATCCCTTGGCCTCAACATCCTTCCAAGGGGAAGAGAACAAGAACTCACTGTGCCTTGCTGCCACCATGGGGGATGAACCTTTGTCCGTGTAGACCTTCAGCCACGTATTTCTTATTGCACTGAGTGCAAGCTGTGCCACAGCACTTAGCTGGGGATCACAAAGAGGCTGTAGCCATTTTCCATGTATTTTGTTTGGGATTTGAGTCCTCGCTGTCTAACAGTTTTCTATTCGTTTAGAAGATCCAAAAGCATCACACGGGGAAGAGGCAGCCAGCTGGAGAGTGCTGGAGCACATCAGGAGAAGGCTGAAAACCACAGAGCTGCACCTGCAGTTGGCATTGGCTCCTTGCAAAGTGCAGGTAGAGTTTACTTTCCCTGTTTTATCTTCGCTCAGCCTTAATCACAGAGTTGCTGTAACTCTTTCCACTGGGTTAACTCAGAGGAAATCCCCAGATCAGGTCATCCTCTGCACTCAGACCCTGATCCTCTAACCAGAAGTCCCTTCCAACTTTAATTATTCCATGATCCTGTGTTTGAACGTGGCTAAATCCAGAAATAAGTGCATTAGGCCCAGCAACTGTTATCTACCAAGACAGGGGGACAGGGAAGGGAAATTGACCAAGACCACACAGCAGCCTTGCTTGGAGCACATCCCAAATACCCAGGCAACCTTGCCACCCCTGGGCCACGCTACCTCCGCTGGGCAAGGGGAAGTTTCCTGGGACAACCCTTTCTTCTCGTTGGCCCTTTTTTTTTTTTTTTTTAATTAAATTTTGGTAGCATCTTTTCTTATTATTCTTCCCCTGTACCTTAGGCATTGCTCTGAGTCCACTGGGGCTTGTTGCACGCCCGCTCCTCCCCTCCTCTCCTCGGCCACCCTACAGCTACGCTGCCGTCAACGTGCCTCGGTTTCATCAATCCCCAAGCTGCACATCAAAGGCTGCATTTGCTTAGCTGCGCGCTTCCCTGGCAGGCTTCAGGGATTAATCACACCCGGCCCTGCGTGAAAAGCGTGACCGTGTCACGGTTGTTTGTGTCGGATGGGTGCTCTCCTGGTTATCGTACAGCCGTGCCACCTTTGGCCTCCATGGGTGCTCCATTTCCGTTGTTATTTCTTTGGGTTGGCTGGAAGTGCTCAGTGGAAGGTGCCAGCACATGTAGTTCGTGGTCAGGTTGGGTATTAGGAGCAGTTTCTTCTTAGAAAGAGTTATAAGGCATCGGCACAGGGAGGTGGGGTGTCACCATCCCTGAAGGTGTTCCAGAACCATGGGGATGTGGCACATGGGGACATGGCCATTGGGCATAGTGGGGTGGGCTGGGGTTGGATGTGGGGATCTGAGGGGTCTATTCCAGCCTTCAAGATCTGATAACATCCTTGATTTATTCAGCTTGCTGATGCAGTCAGGAGTCCCTGGAGCGAAGCTGCGTCCTGCCATGGTAGGCGCCATGCAAGCAGTAATCATTTCTGCCTCTAGAGCTTTGTAGTCTGGTAGAAAATGAGAAAAATCAGTGGATAACTCCTGGGGAGCCTGAAAAAAAAAAAAACATGGGACAATACCGTGATTGCTGTCTGTCTCCATCCAGTCCCTGTTGGGAGCTGCCAGCTTTGGAGGCCACCATGAGAAGATTCAAAGTAGCCTTGAGAGGAGAGGACAGGCTCCACTGGCACCCGGAGTGAGCACTGGGGAATTGCTGGTGAGCTGGTGACAGCTCCACATGGGCTGTGCTTGTACCCTCAGGGAATGAGGGTCAGGAGCCAAATCTGAAGCTGAGTGGGAGTGGGGATTGTTCATGGGTTTCAGTTGCTGCTTGGGTGTGCACCAAGCTCCAGAAGCTGGGCACTGAGGGGTCTTTCACAGCTTTCTGGGATAGAAGAGTGAGGCTACAGCGTGTTCCATTGGGTCAGAGCTTTTCTGGAGATTGATCCCATGCAAGCAGAAATGCTCAAGGATCAACAATGGGATCCTGGCTGGAGTGGGATTGTAGGTTCTGGAATTTGGAGCTCTATCGCCAGCAAAAGCATCTGCTCACAGTGGCAGAAAGAAGCCACAGGAGAGAGCAGCGCTATTGAGAAACAGGCGCTGCCCCGAGGAGCTTGCAAAAAAGCTGGGAGGGGAAGTAAACAGCAGGACAGGATTGCAGCACCCTGCCCTGGCCCTGTCCTGCAGCCTACATGCCCTGTGCTCTGCTGGCATCACACCCAGCACTGCTCTGCTGCACCGCAGCCCAGGGATGCAGCGTGTGATGCGAAGAGGAGATGCCACAATGCATTGCAGTGAGCAGAGGGTCTGCCGAGCCTGGCGGACAAGAGGCACATCCATATGGAGAGCTGCAGGACCCCCAGGGCTTGGAGACAGGGCTGCTTGGGCAGAGCAGCTGTAGTGTCCCCAGGAGGATGCCCAGTCGTGCAGACAACATAACTGCAGCAGACGATGCGATACCGAAGGCTGTGCAGGGATGATCTTGTTCCCCCACTAACTTTAAGATCCCACCTTCAAACCTCTGCATTCTCCTTAATTTCTCCCTTGGCAAGATAAGGATCCTGGGCAGTCAGGGATGAACACCCTGCGTTGCATCCTCTTCCACAATCAGTGTCACCACCCGCTGCACGCTGCGGGAATGGGGAGCTGGCAGGGGACAGGGGAGGAGGCTGCCTTCCTGTGGGTGTGTTTTCCAGAGCAGGAGAGAAACCCGGAGGATCCAACAGCAGCCAAACAAGGTGACTCCGTAGTGAGGAATGCAGGCACAGGCTCCGTGCATGTGAGATGCAGAGAGCAGATAGAAGGGCAGATGCAAAAGGCCTTTGCTTAGGAGCTTTTGCCACCACAGCCACAACATTGGCAGCTGGGGGAGGAAGGGTCGGTCCCAGCATCTCCAAGCAGGGTGGAATGGTGTGGAAGTGATGCTTGGTTAATGGGCAAAGTCCATTGCCATGAGATTATTGCTGCTGGTGTCTTGGCAGGACCAATAAAGCTCGTAGAGAAGCGCTGAGATAGCGAGAGTTTTAAAATAGGAAGTTTGAAAATGATAAAGGGGATGAAGTGCAGAGAAAATTTTAATACTAGAGAGTGTGAGAGGACAAAGGGATGGGCAGGAGCTCACTGCAGGGACAGGCCATGCCCAGACCATTTCCTTTGGGGTTTACAGTGCAGGAACTGAAGGAATCCCAAACCCGATCCCAAGCCCCCGTGCCCTCAGTGTGCAGAGCTGGTGGTGTGGTTGTGGCTCTGTGCCACGCAGAGCTTTCCCTCTGGGCACCAGGCAGGCCCTGTTTCTCCCCTCTCACACTTCTGGGATGTGGATGGCACGGGCAGAGCTGCAGGTGATGCCACATGAAGAGGTGATGGGAACAGAGGGCGGTTCTCCCCTGACGTGAAGGCTCCATGTGCTGGAAAAACAGGGGAAGATCTGTGCCCCTTTGGGATGAGGATGCTGGGAAAGCTCACTGTATGAACGCAGCACATTACGTGGGTATTTCTGCCCCTGTGCATGCTGCCATGCTCAGCATCTGGCTGGGAGCTGCTGGGACCCTCCTGCACTGGGTTCCAGCCCGACACAGGGCTGAGCTGCACATGTACTCGGCTCCATCTGCCTTTGATCTTAAGCCCTGTCAAGAAGGATGCTGCGCAGGAATCTCACCCATCAGGTACCATCCAGAGGCAGCTGCTCTGTCACCGCGGTGACCAATGCCTGACAGCTCCGGGAGCGCAGCCTCCACCTTCTGCCCCCGGGCTGGAGGCAGCGTGTGAGGACTCCGGGTTCTCTCCCATGGGCATCAGCTGCCAGAACATCCCCAGGTCCCCAGCTGCGCGTTGGAGCTGCTGTGCGCTCCAGGTTGACGATCTGCTGTCGAGCAGGGAGGCTGCAGGTTGTCCATGGCATCCTCTGGTGGTGCCCAGGGTGTGGGTACCGCGGGGGTGTCTCTGGGTGCCACCCGGTGCCAGCGCAGCTGCTTCGCCTCTTCCATCCTCCTCTGCCCGAATATCCCGAGTGCTTTCTCCCGGCTCGGGGTGGGGAAGCCACTAGATGGCAACGTTACCTGCAGCCCGGCCTCGCTGCTGGGGACGGAGCCGCTGGGACCCCGGCGGGGTGAGCGCGAAGGCGGAGAGCTGCCGAACATCACCGCGGTTCCACTCGCTGGTTCACAGCATCACAGAATGGCCAGGGTTGGAAGGGACCTCAAGGATCACGAAGCTCCAACCCCCTGCCACACGCAGGGCCACCAACCTCCACATTTCATAGCAGCCCAGGCTGCCCAGGGCCCCATCCAACCTGGCCTTGAACACCTCCAGGGATGGACGGGGCATCCACAGCCTCTCTGGGCAGCTGTTCCAGCACCTCCCCACTCTCACAGCAAAGAACTTCCCCCTGACATCCAACCTCAATCTTCCCTCCCTCAACTTCAAACCATTTCCCCTTGTCCTGCTGTTATCTCCCCTTTCCAAGAGTTGATTCCCCTCCTGTTTGTAGGCTCCCTTTAGGTACTGAAGGCTGCACTGAGGTCACCCCGCAGCTTCTCTTCTCCAGGCTGAACAACCCAGCTCCCTCAGCCTGTCTTTGTAGTGGAGGTGCTACAGCCCCCTGATCATCTTTGTGGCTCCTCTGGACCCTCTCCAACAGCTCCCTGTCTTTCTTGTGCTGGGGGCTCCAGCCCTGGACACAGCGCTGCAGATGGGGCCTCACAAGAGCAGAGTAGAGATGGACAATCACCTCCCTGTCCCTGCTGACCACCCCTCTGCTGATGGAGCCCAGGATCCCATTTGCTTTCTGAGCTGTAATCACACACTGCTGGCTCACGTTCAGCTTTTCATCCATCAGGACCCCCAGGTCCTTCTCCCCAGGGCTGCTCTCAAGGACCGCTCCTTCTAGTCTGTATGGATGCCTGAGATTCCTCTGGCCCAAGTGCCAAACCTTGCACTTTACTGTGTTGAACCTCGTTAGGTTCACCCAGGCCCACCTTTCAAGTCTGTTGAGGTCCCTCTGAATGACATCCCTTCTTTCCACCGTGTCAACCACTCAGCTTGGTGTCATGTTCACTCAGCAAAGCAGCTGCAGCATCACGAAGCATCAGAAGTGACAGCACACACACTCATACAGCAGCACTCGTGTGCTCACATCTCATCGCCGTCCCCATAGCCCGAAACACTCTAAAGAGATTTCTCAGGTGATGCCCAAAGTGACGCATCCTAGGAGTGCAGCACGGTGCTCCCGCAGCCCGCAGGGGTGGCTGAGACCCTTCTCTGCTCATCACAGCTCCTGCACACATCTCCATCTGTGCTGCACCTCACCAGAACAGACCCAGCCTGGCTCTGATCGAACAGGAGCACACCTACGCCTTCCTCTCTGCCTTTTCTTGTCAACGCTGCCCGTGTGGTTGAACCCTGTTATGTGAAATGCTAAACCATGTGCAGACCCCCAAGTGATGATGTTGGCCCTAAAATAAGGAAGAGGATGCAGGAACATGGAGATGTTGATGGATTTGCCGTCACACCGGGGACACGGTGTGCAAGGAAGTGAAGCTACAGCAAAGACGAGATGTGCTGCACACCCATGGAGAGAATGATGGGAGCCTTAAGCTGGAGCTTGCAGCAATGCAACCAGTGAAATAATGAAGAGAGGATAGCACAGAGCCTGGAGATGATGGACTGTGGTGGGGAGGCACTGCCCCACCGACGGCTCTGCCCTCAAATCCTCCCATCCCCGGTGACTCCAGGTGCTCGGTGTTATTTTTTCTTCCTGTTTTTAGGGCTTTTGTTCCTCCCCACCCGCAGCTCTTTGAGCTCTGTAAAAGCTGTGTGCTTGGAAAGCAGCCTTCGTCACAGAATCACAGAATCACAGAATGGCCAGGGTTGGAAGGGACCCGAAAGATCATGAAGCTCCAACCCCCTGCCACATGCAGGGCCACCAACCTCCACATTTCATAGCAGTCCAGGCTGCCCAGGGCCCCATCCAACCTGGCCTTGAACACCTCCAGGGATGGACGGGGCATCCACAGCCTCTCTGGGCAGCTGTTCCAGCACCTCCCCACTCTCATAGCAAAGAACTTCCCCCTGACATCCAACCTCAATCTTCCCTCCCTCAACTTCAAACCATTTCTCCTTGTCCTGCAGTTATCCCCCCTGTCAAAGAGTTGATTCCCCTCCTGTTTGTCCCCACACCACCTGCATTGTGCCGGCCACAAACCTCCGCTCTGCGTGCCCCAAAGCTGAAAGCAACCAGAGGGGTCCCTGAGGTGGGATGGCACACACCAAGTGGTGCCACTGGCACACTGCAGACAGGGAGGGATCAGAGGGAAAGGCGTAGAGACCACCAAGAGACCCTCCAGGAGGTGAGAGTGAGGCTGGAGGTCACGAGTCCCATCTCCCCCCTCATGTCTCCTTTGTGGCACTGAGCATGACAGCTCCAGGCCGAGGCGTGCTGCCCGCCCTGGCAGTGGGGCTGCAGGTCTTTCCAGCCTTCCCACCTCCCTGCATGACTAACGGGGTTGGCTGGCTTCCAGCCGTGTCAGGACGGGACCCTGAACCACACCAGGTGGCCAAGAGGAAATGGAGAGCCCAGCGTTGCCTTCCTCATCCTCCTCCTCCTCCTCCTCCTCCTCCTTGTTGCTTCCAGAGCCAAGGATGGCCGCGGTGGCCCCGTCCCCGTTGGCCCAGGCAGGACGGCCGCTCCCTATTACTCATGGGGATGATGTGGGGGGATGCAGGGGCGGAAAGTCAGAGCAAATGGAAAGTGGGCATTGGCCGCCAGCCTTGGTGTCCCATGGCTGCAGCTGGGCTGAGCTCAGCCCCACACCACGGCCACCCTGGACGCGGCTCTCTGCTGTGACACGCAGAACGGGCTGCCGGGTGAGCATGCACGTCCTGTGTGCTCCTTTACTCCTCTGTCCAGGTGGTTTGGCAGTCCAGTTCTCATGGGCTGGAGGAATTCACGCTTCCTGTATAGCACATATAGCCCCTTGGAGCACCCAGAGCTGACAATAACGTTCAGCACTCCTTTCCCAAAAAGCAGATTGCCCAACCCGGCCCCAGGGCTCCCAAAGGGCCATCAGTGGGTCAGTGCAGAGCATAGCTGGCTCCTTGGCCGTGTATTTTTACAGAAAATGGGTATTTCAAGAAAAAACCCTCCAACGTGAAGGATCTGTGCTGGTTACGACTGTGAGAGCGCACAGGATGTGAACTCTCACCCATTTCCAGGCTCACTTTCTGCATCATCTCCATCCGAATCGCACTCAACAACCCAACGCTGTCCGCAGGGCCACCCCTCACTCCCATGCCACACATCCAGGCAGCCCCGTGTCCTTTCCTTCCCACCACTCTGAGCTCATGGAAAGGAGGTGTGGGCGAGCACTGGGAGCTCTGGCACTGGAGGAGCCCACGTGTGGTGCTTCCCCATCCCACGTGGCCATGAGGTCATCTCCATCGGCGCTGGGAGGTGGTCCATTGGGGCATGGAGCAAAGGATGAATGCAAAGTGAGGCCGCTGCTCCATCACCCTCCCAAATGCAGTTGGTGAGCTGAGAGAAGCGGAGCAAACCCCAAACTGATAGCTATTATGGGATGGATGCATCTCTGTAATGTTTTAATGAGAAATTCTGCCCGGGTCAAAGTGAGAAAAGACACTGCTGGCAAAAAATCATTCTTTCCAATGAATCAACATTTTCCTCTTTAAAAAAAAAAAAAAAAAAAAAAAAAAACCACCACATTTCCAAATCCTCTCTCGGTGCCTTTTATTGCTCAGTGCTGAGCAGCTCCAACCCGCCAGCACTTCTGGGCTCCCAAATGGGACTTTGGGAACACCCAACCAGAACCAGGTGGGATTTTCCAAACAAAGGCTCCACTGGGAGCTCAGCTGTGCTGTATGGGGCGATGCCTGGCTTTGTGCAGGATGGGATTGGGTTACGGGGCTCAGGCTGGGAAAGCTCATCCGCGGGGCACAGGTGGATTAAGGAATTCCAGTCCCCATTCAGTGTCCAGTGAAGCACAACTAATGGGGTGATGCAAAAAGCTGGGGTGGCTCGGGATGGGAGGGTGGTGTGAGCACTGTGGGGGAAACAGTGGGGTTTCCCACCAGGACTGGCCTCAAACTATGTGCTCCCGACTTTGGATTAGGGTTAAATTGGTTTATGGGACAATGCTGGCACAGCTGAGGGCAGGGGAATGTTGTGTGTCACCTCCAGAATGGGGACACTTCCAGTGGGAGAGGAAATAATTCTGCTGGATTGCTGAGCTGGCTCAAAGCCTGGGGATGGGGATGGAATAGGATGGAATAGGATGGGAATGGAATTGGGACAGGATGGGATGAGATAAGATGGGATGGGATGGGATGGGGGATGGGGGTGGGATGGGATGGGAATGGAAATGGGATTGGCTGGGGGTGGGAATGGGGATGGGATGGGGATGGGATGGGATGGGATGGGATGGGATGGGATGGGATGGGATGGGATGGGATGGGATAGGATGGGATGCAATGGGATGGGATGGAAAAGTCCTCCCACACCAGAGCCCAGCTTGGGAGCACACAGCATCACAGAGACCCTGGCACTGCCACATTCCCCAGGGGAACTCCCCCCTGGCTGTTCCTGGGGACACTTTTGCACCTGAAAGCCATCGGGGTGGCAGCGATCCTGTCTACCCTGCTCCCTCAGAGACTCATAGGCGCCTCTTAATGGGACTTTAA
The DNA here is from genome assembly GCF_905368555.1 of Meleagris gallopavo. Classification (NCBI taxonomy): domain Eukaryota; kingdom Metazoa; phylum Chordata; class Aves; order Galliformes; family Phasianidae; genus Meleagris; species Meleagris gallopavo. Next base: position 2,948,960 of record NC_139432.1, on the reverse strand, counting down.
TTATACATTTACTGTCACCATTTTTTTTTTCTCCTTCTGTCTCTCTCCGGAGCTCAGCTCCCCAGCGATGTAAATACTCCAAGTGTGCCGTGGGGACTGTCAGCTCCACTAATGACCACCTGCAAGGCTGCCGGTGGCGTGGGGACACGCGGGTGACACCACCCCGTCTGGCTCAGCAGTGTCCCCAACCCCAAGGCAGCAGCTCTACCTCCAGCCCCCAGGGAGATGCTGTCAGACCAGCAGAATCCATGTCCTGCATGAGGACCGTGATGCTGGGCTGGTCCTCAGCAGCAGGATGATGACACGAAGTGGCTGCTAGCCTGAAGCACGCAGCAGCCATCCCCAGCAGAGCATCCCACACGCCCGAGGTGATGCCTGATGCTCACTGTCAGGTTGCATCCCAATGCTGTACGTCCTTCCCTTGGAGCCCGGGCTGAGCTGAGCACTGTTCAGCATCACTCCATCAATGAGTGCCGTGGGCTCTGCGTGCTGCAGGCACAACTGGGGGGCAGCCCCTCACCCACTGTTGGGTACGACCCCAAGCACACTAGAAACAGCCATATGGGATGAACCATTCCCATCATCACTCATTTTCTCTCTGTTAATTAGGAAGGATACGAGGTCACCCACCAGAACGCCCTCAGTGCCTCTCCAAACCCACACGTCCCATTGGGGTGTGTGTGATGCTCGTGTGTGTGTGGCACTGCTGTGTGTGACACTGCTGTGTGTGTGGTGTGACACTACTCCCCAATTAATCCCAGGTGCTTCATTAGTGCTGCTGGGTCTCCTTTATCCAGAAATGGACTGGGGATGGGGGTAGGTGGGGGAGGCTTTGAAATTTTAGTGAAAAAAACTCCCTTTTTCAACACTGTGGGTGTCTCTGTAGCACTTCTGCAGGAGATTTGTTCCGCTGGAGAGGACGAGCCCCTCTGTCACCAAGCCTCCAAATCCACCACAAGCTTCTGTAATGGGAAGAAGGGAATGCACTGAGTGCAGACATCCGCTTTCCCATGTCTCTGCATCTTCATGTCCCTGTGTCTCCCTGTCTCCATGTGTCCATGTGTCCCCACACCTCCGTGTCCCCATGTTCCTGTGTCACCCTGACCACATGTCCCCATGTCTCAGTGTCCCCCGTGTCCTGTGTCCCTGTGTTGCCATGTCCCCATGTCCTTGTGTTCTCATGTCCCCGTATGCCCACGTCCCTGTGTCCCCATGCCCCCATGTCCCCATGTCCCTGTGTCACCCTGTCCTTGTGTCACCCTGTCCCCATGTCCCCGTGTCCCCATGTCCCTGTGTCCCCATGTCACTCTGTCCCCATGTCCCCATGTCCCAGCCAGGTGCGACACCCCCACCACTGCGCATCCCCCCCATAAATCCCACCATATCCCCTCCCACCCCAACCCTCCCCAACGACCCCCAAACACCTCCCCATCCCCATCTCCTTCCAACCGCATCCCCCATTCCTCCCCATTCCCCCCACTCCCCAAAAAAAAAAAACCACAAAACCACCCAAAGAAAGACCCGGGCCAAGCCGGGATCATCCCAGCAATGCCTTCGGAGGGCTCAGGGCCGGAGGTTCATTAGCGCTGCGTTCGTTAGCGCGGCGGCAGGGCAGCATGGCGTGTGGGAGGGCAGACGCCAGGCTGTCTGCTCCCACTCGGTTCGGGGTGTTATTAACTTCTCCCCGGGCTGCCGCTCACCCGCAGCTCCTGCGCTTGGCTTCGGGCTTTCCCCGCGCCGCTCCATCTGCAGCGCCGTAATTACAGCTGCTGGGATCTCCCTTTATCTCGGGCGATCTCAGAGGTTTGTTACCTGGCACATGCTCTTCCCCCCCTCCCTCCTTTCCCCCCCCTCCCTGCACTCCTCCCTCTCTGCACCCCTTTAATCCTTCCTGCTTTCATCAGCAGCCGGCAGCTACAAACCCGAACTCTGCTCTTCTCCTTTGCAGGATATTCTGAGGGGGGGGGAGGTAGGAGGGGGGGGATTTTTGCAATATTCCCCATCCCGGGGGACAGCAGAGCCGCTCACAGAGCAGTGGGACCACGCGGGGACGTCTCTGTGCTCCCCACCACCGCTCGGATCCTGACGTGTATCAGCACTTCCCAACCCCGACACCGAGGTTTGGAATTGGCCCCGAGCGCGGCTGTGATTTATTTTTTTAATTTAATCTGAGATGATTTGATGTATTTGCCTTGGCACTGGGTTCTCCTAAAACCCCAAACCCCGCTCAGGCAATGTGAGCTGCACCTCGCAGCCCCAATGCCGGGGTTTGGGGCTGCCCCGTGTGCCCCCTGCAGGTGTCGGAGCCATCGGGGTTGCGGGGTTTTGGGGACGTTGGTCTCCGCCCCCAAGGGGTTGGGGCCGGTAAGAAACCAAGCGAGGGAAAGTAGAGCAGAGAGCTGCCCACGAGCCCGCTCTGGATGGACAGACAGACTGCAGGGTTTGGGGATGCTCCATTGCACAGCTATGGGTGTCCGACCCTGAATCTTGTTTGTGTGAAGCCAGGTTCTGCTGGGGAGGAGAGGGTGGCCTCAAACCCGCTTTCCCTTGGTGCTACCCAATGGGAGACCCCCACCTGGGGGGACCCATCTGATAGGATTCAGTGGGACCAGACTCCTGTTTGGCATCTCTGCCCAAGAGGGAACTTGGCTCTCCTTCCATCCTAAGCCATATAATGTTCCAAAACGTGCACAGGGATGCCAGCACCCAGATAAGGGTTGCAACCATGCCAGGTGATGGAATGTGAGGCTCTTCTTGTCCCTCAAGGGGTGAAAATGCCACCAAGGTCCCCTCTGCCCAACCTGTGCCTAAAATATCCGAGCAGGGAGGTGGGCATGGCCTATGGGAGCCCTCATCCTTTGGAGCACCCACGCATCCGAGGTGCCCACCCTGAGGGCTTAAGTATGGGTCTGATCCCACCTCTCCCCTGGGCACTGGACCCACGTCCACGCTCCTTATAGGGACCCCAGAACCCGTGCCAATGAGGCTGTTCTATGGGTCCAGCTGTGCTGGGCACCATCCCGAGGTCAGGATGGGGGCGGATGGCAGAAGACCAACGGGGAATGGGATGGGGGCAGGAGCTGTTTGGTTCAGAGCCTGGGGCTGCAGCGGGGTCCCGGCGTGCCTGGAGGTTAGTGAGGAGCTCAGCTATTTATATCGGAGCTGCCGAGTGACTCAGAGCCGTCGCGATGGCGAGATGGAAACATGTTTTGGAGATGGTCTAATGGGAGGGTGGGGATGGGGGACCCTCCCTGCCAGCATCCCCGGCCGCTGCCACCTCCTCCCAGGCAAAGCCCTCGTGGGGCGGCGCTGAGACCGGGCGCGCTCATGGCTGATGTGAGCCACCCAGCTCTGTGCCACGATGTCCCCAAACGCATGGCAGCGGTGCAGCAGGTTGTCCCCCTGCAGCCAGCAGGCACCGAGGCATGAGGTCTCGTGTCCAACCTTCCGTCCGTGTCTGCCCAACCTCTGTCCACCTCTGCACTTTCTCCCATCCCTCTTGTCCTCCCATGTCCCCACACCAGTGATCCCAGCTGCTTTTTGTCCCTCTGTGCCCAGGTCCAAGGTGTCGAGTCCCTTCATGCGCTGCCATTCGCTTTTTGTCCCCTCTAAGGAGGGGTCCTCGTGCAAAGCAGCGCCCCGCACTGAGGACAAGACCCCCCTCCGGGGAGGTCCGGACGCAGGGAGAGGTCGCGGTGTCCCCCTCCCATCTCCCCTCCTGGCCACAGCCGGCCCGGGAGACCCGCATTGGGAGAGAGGGCACAGAGGGGATACCCCCGAGGGGAGGGCATCCAGGGGGCTGCCCCCGGAGAGTGGGGGGGGTGGGAGCGACGTCCCTGGGCGGGGCTCAGGGGGCGGGGCGGGGCGGGCAGGGGATCCCCCGGGCGCGGGGCCGCGGTGCGGCAGCGCGGAGCCCGGCGGGGGGGGCTGCGGGGCGCGGCGCTGCGGGCTCCGAGGGCTGCCCGGCCCGGCCCGGCCCGGTTCGGCCCGGCCATGACCATGAGCTCCGTCACCGAGAGCTTATTGGGCTCCGACCCATCCAAAACTTCTTTCCTGGAGCTCGGCCACCCCTCTCCTCCGCACTACCCGCTGCACGGCCTCCACCCCGCCGGCCACCCCCAGCACGACCCGTCGCCCTTCTCCTCCTACAGCCGGCCCGGTTCCTATCCTTACCCCGGCGGTCCCCCCCCCCCGCCCCACGGCGGCCCCTACCTGCCCTACCCGCCCCAGCATCCCCCGGCCGGGCTGGCCCACGGCGCCGGGCTGCAGGACGCAGGTAAGGCGGCCGCGGGGGGTTCCGGTCCCTATCCCGGTTCCCATCCCGGTTCCCATCCCGGTTCCCATCGCTGTCCCGTCCCGCCCCGTCGAGGCACCGCGGCGCCGCCGCTCCCCGCCCCGCAACCGTCGAAAGCGTTTCGGGGCGGCCCGTGGGCAGCGCGACCGGGCGGGGGGCTCGGACCTTTGCTGGGGGGGAGACGTAACGGGGGGAAGACACGGCGGTGGGTGGGTGAGAGGCTGCGAGAAGCCCCCGGGGGGCTGCAGAGCCCCGGCTGTCCCGATCCCGCAGCTCCTCCCTTCGGTCCTGCAGCGCGCATTCCAATTGCCGTCTGCTTTTCCCCAAAGCTGAAAGCTAACCCCCACCTCTCCAGCTCCCCCCTCCCCCGCAGGGCTCACAGCAGAGGGGTCCCACGCTCCGCTGAGCCCTTCTCCATGGCAGCGGGGTGGGGGGTGCGGGGCTGTGCACACTCCTGATTTCCAGTGTCTCTGAGAGCAGAGACATCTACCCCCACCGTGCCCCATGTCCCCAAAAGACCCGCAGATACTCAGAGTCACCACCGGGGTTGGAGGTGACACAGAACCCAAGGAGCAGGGCTGCCTGGGAGATGGGGGTCTCAGCCACCTCCCATCCCCTCGCAGGGCCCTGTCTCCCCACCCACCCCTCACAGCGTGCATGCCACGGGGCTGTCACCTTCCTACTGTGGGGATCGAGCAGTACTGAATGGATCCCTCCATCCCTCCACCTCCTTAATTTTTTTTTTTGAATGAAGCGGTGAAGCAGAGGCAGATCCCTTTGCAAAGCAGCCTGCACAGCAGAGCCCAGCCCAGCCCCAGTGATGGGGCACCCATAGGGGCAGGACAGCCCCAGTGGTGGGGCACAGTAGGGCCAGCACAGCCCCCATTAACAGAACGGCCCCAAGGAACAGCGCAGCCTCCAGTGATGGGGCAGAGCAACCCCCCAGGGACAGCACAGCCCCAAGTGACCACACAGCCCCCAGTGATGGGGCAGAGCAGCCCCCCAGGGACAGCACAGCCCCAAGTGACCACACAGCCCCCAGTGATGGGGCAGAGCAGCCCCCAGGGACAGCACAGCCCCCACTGACAACAGCACAGCCCCCAGTGATGGGGCAGAGCAGCCCCCATTGACAGCACAGCCCCAAGTGACCACACAGCCCCCAGGGACAGCTCAGCCCCCAGTGCCATTGCAGCCCCCGCTGACCGCAGGGACAGCGCAGCCCCCATTGACAGCGCAGCCCCCCAGGGGCAGCACATCCACAGCACTGCGGTTCCCCTCCTGTCCCCACTGACTGTCCTCTCCTCTCCTTTCCCTCCCCAAGAACCCAATAAGCCTCCACCAGTGGCCAACGGCGAGCTGCGCCTCAACGGCAAGGGGAAGAAGCTGCGCAAACCACGCACCATCTACTCCAGCCTGCAGCTGCAGGCCCTCAACCAACGCTTCCAGCAGACCCAATACCTGGCGCTGCCCGAGCGTGCCGAGCTGGCGGCCCAGCTGGGGCTCACCCAGACCCAGGTAGGGCTGAGCCCCCCGACCCCGACACCCGGTGCCTCCCCAGGGGACGTTGGTGGCGCACGCACGGATTGAGTCCGGATCGGGGCGCGTTGGAGCCGTGCCGTGCAGCCGGCGCCGCCGGGGCCCTGCGGGTGGGATTTGGGGTGCCCTCCTCGCACCTCCCAGAGGCAGAGGGACTTTCCCAGCCCTGGAGCCTGGCTGCTGGCCCAGCCGTGCCCGGCGTTGGGCGGCCCCGCGCCGCGGGATGGGGTGAGTGGGTTTTTGAAGGCGATGGGGAGAGACAGGCAGGCGGCAGCGGTGCAGCCCGGAGCCAGGGGCGAAGCGAGCTCATAAAGACGGGGAAGAGGAGGCAAGTGGGAACCTGCCGACAGCGCGGGGGGGACCGTGGGGAGGAATGAGTGGGGCCACCACCCCGAGCAGAGCGCTGCGGGCCCCACCGCGCCGCGCCCCAGCAGTGCTCCTGTGCCCGGGTTGGGCTGGAGGGGGCACAGCTGGGGGGACACATGGGGACACACGGGGCTGGAGGCTCTTGAGTTGCTCTCTGCTCTCCCTGTTTCCCTTATCGTCTTCTCCTCCAGCTCCTCGTGGTGGATTCTCTAGTGGCTCGCATAGGGTTGGGTTCGTCTCGTGGACCCTCACACAGGTGGGGGGATGAAACAGCTGCAAAATAATGGGACCTGAGGGGTGGGACACTGCCCAGCGGTGCGACCTTCTCCACATCCCTGCTCACCCCACTCTCACCCACAGGTCAAAATCTGGTTCCAGAACAAGCGCTCCAAATACAAGAAGATCATGAAGCAGGGCTCGAGTGCGCCCGATGGGGAGCAGCACCTGCACACCTCCTCCTCACTGTCCCCCTGCTCCCCCAGCATCCCCCCGCTCTGGGACATCCCTGTGCCGGGCAAAGGGCCCCCGCTGCCCCCCAACAACTACATCAGCAGCTTTGGAGCCTGGTACCAGCCGCACCCTCAGGACTCCATGCCCCGTGGTCCCATGATGTGACACCACTATGGCTGCAGCACCCAGCGGCTCCGGGAGGGCCAGCAAGGGGGGGACGTGCCTCCGAGCCCTGATGGGCGATGCTATGGGGGACCCCAGCAAATGGAGGATGAAGAAGAGGAGGAGGAAGGTGACCGCTGTCTGCAGGGACCCCCACTGTGGGCTGAAGTGAGATGTCCCCGGCACAGAGCCCTGGTACGGGCGGGACAGGACTTGGCCAAGCTGCAGCCCCAAGGTCCATGGGCACAGAGGGGCTGGAGGGGTCCCCGGACCCCCCTGCTCCTGGACCTGGCTTTATTTATAAGCACCATCTGTGAACCTATGTGCCTCCTGTTATAAATAGGCTGTACAATTGTAAAGTAAAGACTGCTCCTCGGTACCTGCTGCCGTGTGCTGAGGGTCTGCATGGGCTGGGGAGAATGCTCCTGTGGGATGGGGGCACCCAAACAGGGGCCAGGTACCCCCAGACCCCCCCAGCCCAACATCTGTGCAGGACCCACCACTATTTTCAGACTTGCCACTATTTTCAGACCCACTGCTCCCAAATAGAGGCACAATTACAATAATTGTGGAGCCAGGCTCCTCGGTGAGGGGCTTCTCGCCACCTTCTCGGGGTAATTATGGGCAATTTGCAGCTATTGAAGCTGTCTTCCTTAATGGGGGGGGGGTTGGGGACCCCTGACCCCAGCAATGAGGGCGTATGGGGAGCAGGGGACGTTCTTCAGCTGCAGGTTTCCCAGTGAGGAACCTCTCCCTTTCCCCTCTCAGAGGCTAGAAAACACCTTACAGTTGTTCCCTGCTTTCCCCAATCCCCACCCTGGGCTGCAGGATTGCAGCTGCGTCCCTGCATGTGGGATGGGACCCAGCAGAGCATCCGTCACAGAGCCACGCTCTGGGTGTCCCCACCTGCATGCAGACCAGTAGCGATGTGTTCCCTTTGGTGTAAAATGTTCTGCTCAGGTCGTGGTGCTGCAAAGAAAGGAGTGGGGCTTTGCACCCTGGGGGAAGGGGAAGGCTGGGGGCTTTGCTGCCCTTTCTGCTGCGCAGGAACCCATTTCATGCTGCGTGCTGGGAGAAGGGCAGCACCTCCAGCATTGCTGCAGCTGCTCTGCGCTCCTCTCAGTGGGTCGGGAGCATCCTCTGTGGGGCTGGGAGCCCTCAGACAGCCTGCTGCACTCGGGATTAACCCAAAGAGGGGGAGGAAATCCCCTCTGGATGTCCTTCCCCTGGACATGTCGGTGCCCCCCCCTCCCTCCACCTCCACTCTGTGCAGTGCCAGAGCAGCTTTGTGCACCGCACGCTGTGTTCCCTTCCCATCCCCATCACAGCGAGCCGACGTGTCCCCTTCCATCCCATAACCCAACCCAGCACCTCGATGGCCAATGCCACCTCCATCCCACACCGCTGCCACGCGTGGCTCAGCCCAGCGCCAGCGCTGTGCTGGGTGGGGGCAGCGGGTGATGCAACACAGCAGCGTGTTGCAATGGGGCAGGGAGAGCTGGAGGAGGGAGGTTGGGGGGCTGCACGCTGGGGTTTGTGTAGGGACATCAACGGGTGTACGACAGCTTGCATCTGTGGGGCCTGGGAGTTGTGCCCCCACCCTACCTGTGCCCGTTCTGTGGGGTTGGGGTTGTGCCATGTCCCCATCTTGGTGCCATGCGGCGGTGGTGGAGGATGTTTGGGTCTGTCTGTGTAGTGAGGAAGGGGGGTTGTTTTATTTGCAGGCTGTGTGATGGGTGATGGGGGGGGGGGGGGAGGGCAATGGGGTGCTCCCCCTGTGCTGGGTGGTCCCACTTGAGGGAAGATGGAAGAAGGGAGGAATGGGGAAGGATTATCCAGGTCCTTCCTGGGGATCTTGGGCACTTCCAGGCCCTGTGCTGGTGATGCTGCAGGTGGGGAAAGCAGCCAGGAGGCACCACCTGCTGTTCCCACAGATCCCCCCCAGCCCCACAGGGATCCTTCAGGACGAAGCAGTGGGGCAGGAGGGACCACAGCAGAACAGCATCTCTGTGTGCACCCCCAGACTGGGGGGGGGGGGGGGCTCAGCTCTGGGCAAGGATGCACCCATCATTTAGATAACCTACAGAGATGTCATCTTTCCTCTTTCTTTCTCTTTTTTTTTTTCTTCTAAATTAAAACAACAACAACAACAAAACACCAACCACCCCAAAGCACCAGCAGCTCACTGCACGCTGCTCCCTTCCCCCCAACCTCCCCCCCCCCCCCTCACCCCACTCCTGGCAGCCTCTTCCCCCCCTCCCCCCCAAACACAGCTCTGTGTCTCCAGCATGTCTGCCCGCTGCGATGCACACACAGTCCCAACCAACCCCAAACCCAACCCCAAACCCAACCCCAACCCCAAGCACTGGGGGCCAGAGGCTGGCAGCTCCCCTTAACCCTTTGCAGCCATCGGGGTGCCGTTTGGGGATGGATTTGGGGTTGGGGGGGGGGTATGGGCATATTTGAAGTGTCCCCATTGGCCCCACGTGTATCGTTGAGTGGGGACAGCAGTGACCCATGGGCAGAGGGACGTTGGGTGGGGGTGGGGGTCGTGTGGGGAGCGCTGGGGGGACCCCATTATGTGAAGGGTCCCAGAGTGCGTTTGGGGTTTGTTCCCCAAAGCAGAACTGAGAACAGCAGGGTCAGAATGCACTCAGTGAGCAGCAATTCAACCCCCCTCAATTCCCCCCCCCACAAACCAACGCTCTCAAAGAGAGACGCCCATCCCCATCCATCCCCAACATCCCCCCACCACATCCCCAAATCCCCCTCTGGCAAATGGGGCCACCCCCTGCCCACCACCCCAAAGACATCGGTGGGACGCCCTCAGTAAAGCTCAAAGCACTTTTATTCCGAGCACCACCTCAGCCCCCCCCATCCCCACCCCAAAAAGCAGCAGAAGACCCCATACCCACAGAGGAGGAAAGCACACAGCAGAACGGAGCGCTTCGGGTTTGATCAGCTTTATACAAACGAACCTTATGTACACTCTGACCCCCCCACCCCCCCGCACACCCCTATATATATATATAAGGCAACATAAATAAGGTCCTGGGGGCTGTACAACGCAGAGGGACACATCTTTAAAACGGCACTTTTTCCTAAAAAAATAGCGTCGCTCTCTTAAAAAATAGTAAAGTTTTTTTTTTTTTTTGGGGGGGGGGGTTAAGGGGGGCTTTTTTTTGTTTGTTTTTTTGTTTTTGTGTTAAACGCGTGGTGGGTTTCCTTAAAAAATACACCTTCCTCTTCACTGTTAGCTTAAATGACACCGCTGGAGGCACTCTGAGAAAACAGACACTTTGCACAACTTTTCTCTCAAAAATAACTTAAGCTGTTCCCAAACTGTTTAAATATTAAAATATTTTTTTCTCCCCACCCCTTTTTCCCCTTTTTTTAATTTATTTATTTATTTTTAATTATTTTTTTAATTGTTAAATAACCGCCTCGTCGTCTGAGCGCCGTCCCCAGGGTTGGGGTCCTGTGAAGCTGCCCATGGTCCCATGGATCATCCACAGCCCTATGGAACATTCACAGCCCCATAGAGTTCCCACGGCCCTGCGGAGAACCCATGGCCCCATGGAGAACCCACAGCTCTATGGACAACCCACAGCCCCATGGGGAACCCATGGAGAACCCACAGCCCCATGGAGAACCCATGGTACAATGGAGCTCCCACAGCTTCACGGACAACTCACAGCCCCACAGAGAACCCATGGCCCCATGGAGAAACCATAGAGAACCCATGGCCCCATGGAGAACCCACAGCTCTGTGGACAACCCATAGCCCCATGGAGAACTCATGGAGAACCCACAGCCTCATGGAGAACTCATGGAGAACCCATGGTCCAATGGAGCTCCCACAGCTCCACGAGCTCACAGCCCCACAGAGAACTCATGGCCCCATGGAGAAACCATGGAGAACCCATGGCCCCATGGAGTACCCACAGCTCCATGGACAACCCATGGAGAACCCATGGCCCCATGGAGCACCCACAGCTCCATGGAGAACTCACAGCCCCATGGAGAATCCATGGCCCCATGGAGCACCCACAGCCCCATGGAGAACTCACAGAGAGCCCACGGCCTCACAGAGAACCCACGGCCCCCGTGGAGAACCCATAGAGCACCTACAGCCTCATTGCACCATGGAAAACCTATGGAGGACGCATGGCCACGTGGAGAACCCACAACCCCATGGAGAACCCTTGGTCCCATGGAGCACCCAAAGCCCCATGGAGAACCCATGACCCCATAGAACACTCACAGCCCTACGGTGAACCCACACCCCACAGAGAACCCACACCCCATGGAGTACCCATAGTCCACAGACCGCTCTTCATCCCTGCATGGCACTGGATTTTGGGTGCCGTGAGGGCGAGGGGTGTCCCCTGCTCCAGGTGGGGATGGCACCCCGCTTTGGTCCTCATGTCTCCATCCCACACGGCGTCCCACGAGCTCCACAGGGACCCCAAAGTGGGGTGACAGTCACCCAAATGTCTCTCCTGTGGGTGGGGGATGGATGCAGTCGTTGGGGGGGTGGGGGGGGCGGTGGTGGCCCCTGGGCGCAGAGCTCACGAGTTCAACCCTTTGCAGTCCCTGTTGTTCCTGAGATGAGCTGGGAGAGGAGAGGATATAGAAGTGGATATATAGGGGTGTGTGTACACGAGTGTCCTGGAACACTTTAAAAAATAATAATAATAATCGAGGGGGGGGGGGGGGGAGGTGGTGGGGAAGAAAAGGAAAAGAAGGAGTTCTGCACTGTCTCTGCCCCCCACGGTTAGTAGACGGCGCCCGGGTTGGGGGGCGGCCCCGGCGAGGTGTGGTGCATGGTGGTGGGTGGCTGGTGGGGGGCAGCGAGGCTCTGCGGGTGGTACCAGGGGCTGTGCTCCTCCAGGAAGGCGGGCGAGGGGCTGTAGGGCAGCGGCTGTGGGAGGGGGGTCCGTCCCGGCGCGCTGCCGTGCGAGGCACTGTCCCAGACGGCGGGCGATGGGGGGGAGTTGCAGGCCATGGAATCGCTGTTGTTGGGGCTGTGCTCCAATGGCACCTCGCCGTTCTTGTAGAGCTTCTTGAACTTGGAGCGGCGGTTCTGGAACCAGATCTTCACCTGGAGGGGGAGGGATAGGGTGAGAGGACGGTGGATGGCACAGGTGGGGCGGGACAGTGGGATGTGGGGTCCAGGGAACGTAGGAAGGGAATGGTGGTGTGGGGTTGTGGGAAGCCGGCACGCAGCACTGGGAGTCACCTACAGTATGGGTGTCACAGGGACCCCAGACCCATGGGAAGCCACCTGTGATGTGAGCACCATGGGGATCCTAGGTGTGCCATGTGCTATAGGAAGCCACCTATGATATGGGTGTGCCAGGGACCCCAGACCCATGGGAAGGCACCTGTGATGTGGGTGCCATGGGGACCCCAGGTGTGCCATGGGCTATGGGAAGGCACCTGTGATGTGGGTGCCATGGGGACCCCAGACCCCATGGGTGGCTTCCCATGATCTGTGTGCCATGGGGACCCCAGACCCCATGGGAAGGCACCTGTGATGTGGGTGCCATGGGGACCCCAGACCCCATGGGTGGCTTCCCATGATCTGGGTGCCATGGGGACTCCAGACCCCATGGGAAGGCACCTGTGATGTGGGTGCCATGGGGACCCCAGACCCCATGGGTGGCTTCCCATGATCTGGGTGCCATGGGGACCCCAGACCCCATGGGAAGCCACCTGATGTGAGTGCCACAGAGACCCAGCACACACCACGTGCCATAAAGGAGGTCACTCATGATGTTTGTGTCATGGGGACACACCGATGGAAGCCACCTATGATCCGGGTGCCATGGGGACCCCAGGCACAGCACGCACCACGGTGCTGATAATTGCATTTTGGACACCCCAGACACACCGCACGCTGTAGGGGAAGCGATTTACAGAATCAGTGTTGTAGGGACCCCAAAGACACCACAAACCATGGGAAGTCAACACTGAGAGGGGAACCACGGACAACCACCATGGCAAATCAGCTGCAAGGGGAGTATTTTGGAGAGGCGCAACACACCGCACACCTGAGAGCCCATGTTAAGGGTGTCACAGGGGTGTTGTGGGGACAGCACTGAATGTCACCAACGCTGCGGGTGCCATGGGGTCCCTGGACGCGTGGCGTGCAGTTGCCTCTGAGCCGTGGGTGTGAAGCCATCACACCAGGCATCACGGGACACCGGCCCGGCACGTCGGCCGTCGGGAGCGTCCCAGCGTTGGGTGAGGCTGTGAGCCTTTGGGGACGGGGTGCGGGGAGTGGCGGTGTCACCCAAACAGGATGTCCCTCTGGGTGACGCGCTCCGTCAGCCCTTTGCCGAGTTGTCCCCGATTGCTTCATCGCCCAAGGGAGGAGGAGGAAGGTTGAGTTGGGGAGCGCCAGCCAAGGGCGGCACAAGGGCGCCGGCGCCGGCCTGCAGGCAGGGAGGGCACGGGGATGGGATGGGGCGGGTTGTGGGGTGGCTGTCACGCCAGTGAGGTCGGGTTTGTCCCCGTGCCCGGAAAGCCCCGAAAGCGAAGCTTTTGGTCCCGAAGCTGGGAGGAAGATCTGGAAGCGTGGGGAAGGAGAAACCCATTCTTTGTGGAGCTCAACCTGACGTGGCAGCCCACCGACAAGTTCACAGATGTTCCAAATTCCTATTTCTGGGAATGGGAAGCCCACTCAGGGGGCGGGGGGCGATGGAGCTGGGATGGGGGAGTCCTGAGAGCACCGTGCGCAGCCCCCAGCCCTCCCCCAGCAATCTGTCCATGTGGGTGCTGACAGGGAGGGGGTAAAGCCCCACGTCCCCACGCTGCGCTCAGGGGCACACTCCGTCCCCTCCCTCAGCACTGTGGATCAGCTCTGCACGGGGAAACCCGGGGCTCCCTGCACCCTACAAGTGGGGATCGCCCACCCCAGGGCTCCCCACATCCCAGGGGTCCCCCAAATGCTCCCAGCTCCCACCCAAAGGACACCCCTAACTGTGCCGCGCCGACCCCAGACGGATTCGGGGCTCACAGGGTGGGATACAGCCCAGCTCCCAACCCCCAGGTGGGATCGGGGAGGGGGCTCAGCCCTACCTGGGTCTGGGTGAGCCCCAGCTGTGCCGCCAGCTCGGCGCGCTCGGGCAGGGCCAGGTATTGGGCTTTCTGGAAGCGGCGCTGCAGGGCGGCCAGTTGGTAACTGGAGTAGATGGTGCGGGGTTTGCGGATCTTCTTGGGTTTCCCGTTGACCATCCGCACCTCGGGCTCCGGCTCCTCCTTCACCGACACTGCACACGGAGCAGGAGGGTGAGGATGGGGCTGGCAAAGGGTCCCCGTGCAGCCCCCACCCCACAGTAAGCCGGGTCACCCCACTGCATGGCAGCAAAGCAGGGCAGACCCAGCCCTAAACTCTTACTGGGGAGAAATACATCGGGATCCCCACGGAAACACGTTGGGATTTGCTACAGAAATACATTGGGATCCCTATGATGATACATTGAGATTCCTGTAGCAATATACTGGGATTCCCTATGAAAATGCACTGGGATCTGTATAAAAATATTCTGGGATCTCTACAAAAATACATTGGGATCACTACAAAAATACACTGGGATCCACACGAAAATGTACTGGGATCTCTATGGAAATACATTGGGATCCCTGTGGAAATATATTGGGATTGATACAAAAGTATGTTGGGATCACTACAACAACACATTGGGATCACTACAACAACACACTGGGAACCCTACAACAACAAGAAGTTGGGATCCCTACGACGATCCCTATAACAATACATTGGGATTCCCTACGAAAATATACTGGGATCCCCACAACAAGAAGTTGGGAAGCCTATAAGAATATATTGGGATCCCCATGACAGCCAACTGCGATCCCTCCAACGTTCCCTACGACGATTCATCAGGATCCCATGAGACCCCAACCACTGTCCCCATCCTCTGCCACCCAGTCGGGGGGGTCCCCCAGCTTTTCCCACCCGCTCTCCCGACAGAGAACCAACAGAGCTCCCAGCCCACCACCCCATACCTGCATCCTGCGCCGGGAGCTGCTGGTCCCTGAAGTGGCCATACTGCCGGTAGGACGGGCTGTAGGAATAGTCAGATTTGGGGGAATAGGTTCCGCCGGCGCCGATGGAGTTGAGGTTGAATTGGGGATAGGGGTAGTGGGCGACGGGCTGCCCGTAGGACTGGCCGGGGTAGAAGTCGTGCTGGCCGCTGTAATAGCCCAGGTCGGTGACGGAGGACTCGGGAAGCGTCGGGGAGTCCTTGGAGGAGGCATGGCAGCTCAGCGAGCCCGACAGGTCGGTGAGGATGCTGGAGAGTTTCTTGTCGAAGGAGCCGCTCATCGCTGCCGCTCGGGGGGCTGCAGCCCGCCCGGGACCCCCCGCTACCCACAACGTACCCCGATCTGCTCCTGCTGAGAGGCGACCCAAGAGTGTGTGCCCAGAGCTGCGGGCGGCCCTGCTCCAAAGCCTTTAATTAGGGAGCGGGGCAGGGTGGGTGCGCATTCCGATTGGCTCCAGAAATATTGCCTGGGAGGCAAAACAGGCTCCTGCCTCCTGGTTTGGGGTTTGGCTTCTCTCTTTTTTTTTTTTTTTTTTTTTTTTTTTTTTTTTTCCCTTCTCTCAAGAAACAACAAAGAGTGGGTGAAGGAGAGACGGAAGGGATAGGAGCTTGGGGGGGGGGGGGGGGGGGAACAGAGAGGCCATGTGGTTGCTGGGGATCTTTGCACTGGGATCGGGGGTCCCGGGGCCGCTCTGGGGGGTGTTTGTTGGGGAGAAGGGTTGGGGTCAGGGATGAGGTGCCCTTTCCCAACAGTTCCCAGTGTCCCCCTCCATCCCCAGAGCACAGGGTGAACCCCCCTCCATGCCCCACAACTTTCCACCCCTCCCCCCAGCACACTGCACCCGTCTCCCAGCTCTGAACCCTCGCACTGCCCTGAGAGCCCCCCCCGGCCCAGGCCCCAGCACAGCAGTGAGGAGATGGAGGGGGATTTGGGGGGATGGGGGGGAGGTGGGATTGTATTTTGGTGGGGGGGATTCTCCCCTACGCTGGCAGGTCGTCGTCCCTGAGAGCTGCTGGGGGCTCGAGGGCGGGTGGGCAGATGTCTGAGCCCGGCTGCGGCTTTTTGGGGGTTAAAAGAAATGTTGGTGTGTGTGCAACCCCCCTTTCCCCCCCACCCTCCCCCCGCCTTCCCACCTCAGGGCGGCGCGGTGCAATGGCGCCACCTGGTGGCCACCGTGGGGCACTGCAAGGGCAGGAAGGCGAGGGTTCGAATCCCGGCACTGCCGGCAACGGGATGGGATGGGATGGGATGTGGATGGGATGGGATGGGATGGGATGGGATGGGATGGGATGGGATGGGATGGGATGGGATGGGATGGGATGGGATGGGATGGGATGGGATGGGATGGGATGGGATGGGATGGGATGGAAGTGAAACAAAACTAGGACAGGATTAGATGGAAATTTTAGTAGAATAGAATAGAAATAAAATAAATAGAATGAAGTATAACGAATAGAATAGCAAAAGGTGTGAGTAGGAGTGGAGAAGTAGAACGAAATGGAATGGAACAGAATAATGGA
Source organism: Meleagris gallopavo (assembly GCF_905368555.1). Lineage (NCBI taxonomy): Eukaryota > Metazoa > Chordata > Aves > Galliformes > Phasianidae > Meleagris > Meleagris gallopavo. The sequence goes on along the minus strand of NC_139432.1, from coordinate 2,932,556 downwards.
AGTATAATAGAAATAGAATAGAAGTAGAATAGAATAGTAGCAGAATAGTGTAGAAGGGGAATCAAATATAAATTGAATAGAGTGAACAAAATTAGTAGGACAAAATTTGAATAGAAGTAGAAAAATGGAATGAAATGGAATAGTGGGAATAGGATAGGATAGGGTTAGATACCTTAGGGGATGGGATGGGGATGGGATGGGGATGGGATGGGATGGGATGGGATGGGATGGGATGGGATGGGATGGGATGGGATGGGATGGGATGTGAGTCCCACGAGCTCTGCTTCGGAGGGCACAGCCAGCCATGGAGGTACAGGTGTGACCCAGACACTGCACGAAGCCCGGGCTCATCTCCCCACATGGGAACTGCAATTTGAACTGGGTGAATTAATTCAGTGAGGACAGAGGTGCTTGGGTGCGGCCCAACCCCGCCGTCTGCCCTCCCCGGAGGATTCCCAAGGAGCTGAGGAGCCGCTGGGACACCCCCAGGTCCGGTCCTGTCCGTCGGTCCGGCCGGGCTGCCGGCGAGGCTGGGTGCCGCTGCGGGACGGATCCTGCAGCAGGAAAAGCCGGTCAGGGAGCTGCGTGTTACGTGCGGCACTGAACCAGTTTGGGACTGGGACGTACTGGTAGCTGCAGACCGGACTGAAGCCCCGCAGTGAGGAGCTCGTGGGGACGGCCGGGGGGATGATGGGGTCCGGTTTGGGTTCTCTGTGCTGACGTGGGGCACCCGGGGGTCTCTGCAAATGTGTGTGTGGGGGGGTCCTGGCAGAGCTGCCCTGGAATCCAAACCCAATATGTCCCCTGTAATCCCCCCCCTCCAGCCCGTGCCCCAATTGGAAACACCGCCCCCTCACACACACTCAATCCCAGCAATGCCCACGAGTCCCCCCGTGTCCTCACGAGTCCCCTCGTGTCCCCACTGCTGTCACACTGCGGGGAGGGGGATGGGGAGGCGGTGTGATGGGGGCGGGTCGTCCCCAATGCCCCCCAGCCTGCAGCATCCTTTATCAGATGGCGCCATCTAGCGGTAGTTAGGGGAATTACATCCCCAAACACTTCCTCTCCCCTTCCCCCCCCACCCGAATTAATCCCCTCGGGGCTGGGGGGCGATAATAGGGTGATAAAACCATCCCTGGGGGGGTAACTCCCCCCAACCCGGCTGTCAGCGGTCTTCCTTTGGGTGCAAACCCCTTTCCTTGGGGTGAGGGAGGGAAATGCCTTTCCTGGGGTGCCACCGCCCCTCCTTTGGGGGTTCCAAGGGAAGCTGGGGGGTCACCCCCCCACAGAGAGGTGCTGCGTTGCGGCGGGGGGGGGGGAGGGCTGAGGGTCCCCTCCACCCCCCACGCAAATCCTTCGACGGGGTTCAACCCGCAGTGTTGGGGACATTTGAGGGGCACTGAGGACATTTGGGGGCTGTGAGCACCTTGAGCAATGGGGCGGGGGGGGGCAAAGGCACGGCACGCGGGCAGGGATCCGGGGGGGGGAACACACGGCTGGGGGCTGTGCTAACAGTGCTGTGCGTGGGATTTGTCCCCTGCTGCCGTCACGCGTTCCGGTGACATCGTGCGGTGCTGGAGAACGGGTGACAGCGGTGCCCGGGGGGGGGGGAGGATGGCGGGTGGGAATTGGGCGGGGGGAGCAGGACATCCTGCGGCCTTTTCCCGTTGGAGGGATGGGTTTCCTGGTACGGGTGGGATTGAGGGCTGCCGGTGACCTCCGTGTGTGGTTGGGGACCAGGTGACACACAGCCACGGCTGGCACCGGGTGGGAGGGACGCGGTGACACCGCAGTCCCCATCCCCAGAGTGTCCCCATCCTCGGTGTGATCCCACCCCCAATGTGACCCCACCCCTAATGTGACCCCATCCCCACTCTGTCCCCATCCCCTGCTCTGCTATCAGGGTTCAGAGCTGACCTCTGCCCTTCCCATGGCAGGGGTCCGCCCGTCCCTTTCCTCCATTCCGTCTGTCCGTCCCGTCCCCACTCCCCCCCCCCATCACGCAGCCCCCACGCGGGGCTCCGGGAGGCTCCGAGCGTCTCCCAGGGCTGGAATTTGGCTCCCGCAACACAAACAAACCTCGGGGCCCCGCGCAGCCTCCGAGAGGGGGGTGGGGGGTCGAGGGGCTACAGAGCGGGGGGTGACACCAAACACCGCAGGACCCAATGGAAGCAACGGGGCCGGGGGGGGGGGGGGGGGATTTGTTCTGGGTTGCCCCCCACACGGGTGGGTTCTCTCGGGGGCCGCTGTCGGGCACAGAGCCCACGGGATGGGAGCCGGCACCGGGCACACAGCCGGCACATTCCCGGCGTTCCGCCGTGGGAGGCCGGGGATTTTCTGCACCCCCCCCCGGTCCCAGCAGCTCCGACTCCCCCTGCAGCGTCCGAGCCCCGCTTCCTCCTGCCTCAGTTTCCCCCACACACTGCAGCGGGACCCCCACCCTCCCACCCCTCCCCATAAGTTTCCAAGCTTGTGTCTATGGGGGGGGTCTCGCTTCTGGGGGGGCAACGCGGGTGGTCCGATCCCTGCCTGCAGGGATTATCCGGGGGGGTTTGGGGGCTGTTCCGTGGAGGTCCCGGTTTGGACGTCGCACGTTGGGGAGCGTCGGCCCGGGGGTCCCGCTGGGGGGGAAGGGGTGCGGGGGGGGGGGCGGGCAGCGCGCGGCAGAGTCTGCGCCTCTTCCTGTGTGTGCAAATCGCTGCGTGTGCACGGCTGTGGCTGCGGGGGGGGGGAGGAGAGGAACGGCGGCGTGCACGCGCCCGCAGTGTGCACACAGCGGGGGGATCGCACGAGCGCGCGCACGGCCAGGTGTGTGCATGCACGGGAGCGCGCACACCCAAGCGCGTGCTCCCACAGTTGTGTGCATGCCGAGGACGACGCTCGTACGTGTGTGCATGCGTACGTGTGTGCACGCAAAGCTGTGTTTCAGCTTGGGAGCGTGCTTGCACGAGACCGTGCACCTACAAGTGTGCAATACACGGAGCGCATGCACACCCAGGTGCACTTTTGCACAGGAGCGTGCATGCACAAGTATGCAACCCAAGTCCAAGTGCACATCCAGGTGTACGTTTGTATGAGTGGCTGCTTGCACACCCAAATGCCAGCCGTGTGTAGCACGCAGGTGTGCAATTTCACGCTCAGCTTTCTGCTCGTGTCCGTGGCAGCGTGCACACAACTGGGTAGAGCGCTGCCGGGTGTGCACGCTTAGGTGTGCCCAGGTGTTCACACTCACCCCGTTGTGCACAAACCCAAGTGCGCGCTTCCACGCCCCTCATTCACTCACTCCCCCACCTACACGCATGCGCGGACCGCCCCCTCCGCAGGTGTGGGCGGGGTGAAGGTGGGGGTACGCGGCCCCTTTAAGGGGGGCGCCCGGAAGAGTGCGCGCCCCTCCTGGCCACGCCCCTCCTCCTGGCCACGCCCTCTTTTCGTACCCCGCGCTCACCGCACCGCACCGGGCCGGCGCTGCCCCGCAGGGTGCGGGGAGGTGCGGGTTTGCGGGGGTCCGGCCATGGCGAGGAGATTCGCGGTGTTACAGCTGCTGTTGCTGTGCGCGATGCTCCGCTCCTCTGCCGCCTTCAACCTGGACACCGCCTTCCCAGTGCTGAAGGAGGGCAGCGCGACGCGGGGCTTCTTCGGTTTCTCCGTAGCGCTGCATCGGCAGAACGAGAGGGGGGAGCGGTACCTGTGCGTGGGGCGGGGGGCTGTTTGAGGGGGGTCGGGATCGTGGCTTGTGTGTGGGAAGGGGTCCTGGGGTGGGGGGTTGGGGGAGGGGGGTGCTGAGGGGGGGTTTCTTGCGGGGAGGTTACGCCTATGGGGGGTTGAGGGGTGAGGTTTGGGGTTTAGGTGCATAGGGTGGGGGGGAGAGGGGGGGTCTGGGGGTGGTCCCGGAACTCAAGGCAGGGTGTGGGGTTGGGTTGTCCTGAAATCACCTCCCCGGTGGGAGGGGGGATGGGGGGGTCTATTTGTACGGCTTTGCTCTGCTGCTCTCTGGGGAGGGGGAGGGGGGTCAGTGCCCCCCGGCTGTGTCCCAGCTGAGTGGTGACACGGGGCGGTGTCCCCTCCTCACCCCCCGCCCCCCCCCAGGACCCCACTTCCCATCCCACAACCCCATCCGAAGTCCTTCCCCATTGCTCCCTACAAACCGCCCCCAAATCCCCTTTGTTTCTGTCCGGGGGGAGGGGGGGGGCATTGGATGTCCCCATGGGGACGCAGCAGCTCGCATGGTGACAGCAGCTGTCACTCTGTCCCTATGGGTTTCATTTTTGGGGGGTTGGGGGGAGGGTTGGCTCTGTGCTCTGCCACCTTTGGGATGTGAAACCCTGGGGGCTGTGTGCTCCATTTCCCATAGGATCCCCAACCCACCCCTATTTGGGACCCCCCCCACACACTCTGCTCATCCCATTGGGATTGGGGGGGGGACGGACTGGGGGCTGCATGCTTCTGCTTCCCTGTGGTGTTTGTGTGGGGGTGGCAGCGCTCCGAGGGGGGGGAGGAGGAAATGGGACGAGTGCAGACAGGTTTGGGGAGGAATCTTTGTTTTGAGCAGAATCCTCAAACCCTGAGCACCTCCCCCACCCTTATCCCAAGAGGGGGGGGGGGGGGGTCTCCTCTATCTCCCTCCCTGCATCTTGTGGGGCATGCAGTGCAGTAGGACCCCCCACCTCCTGCAGCCCTGTGGCTGCAGTGATGGCCCCAACTTCCCCCCCACCCCCACACCCCCCCATACGCACCCAATGCTGCAGCCCCATAGCAGGGAGGAAGAGGAGGATGGGGGGGGGGGGGAAATCTCACTCCACAGCCCCCAGTTCTGAGCATCACCAGGGTGTGGGCTCCTGCCCTGTGCCCTTTGCTCACTGCTGGCTCCAAAGTGCAGGTGCAGAGGGTGGGGACAGCGTGGGGACACTTCCTGACCACATCCTCCCCATGCAATGGGGTATTTCATGGCACCATCCTCCCCACCACCTAGTGAGGATGCCCAAAACTTTCCCCCCCCCCCCGCCTCCCATCACCCCCCCCCCATCCTTCCTATGGGGATGCATCCCTATGGCCAGGTGTCCCCATGGCTGTGGGGTGGTTGTTCCCAGTGTTCCCAGCACTGCTCTGTTTGCTCGCTGCGTTCCTGCAGCCTTATCGGGGTTAGCCAGGAGATTAAGGGAGCTGCTTTGGCCAGAGGGTGACGTGGGTGCCCCCCCCCTCTCTTCTCCCCCCCCCCCCCCCCAAATTGCTGTGCCTCAGTTTCCCCTTTAAGGGCTGTTTCACTCCAGCTCTGTGCTCCCTGTGCCCTCCCCACTCAGAGCCATATGGTTCCCCTCATTTAGGAGCTGCTGCTTTGGGGGGGGGAGGGGGGGGGCAGTGCTTGGCAGAGCTTCTGGCGGGGGCTGTGCCCAGGGATGATGCTCTGGGAGCTCCCCCCCCCCGCATGCCTGCATCAGCACACTCAGCTGCTGGGGGCTGTAATGGGGGGGGGGGGGGGGGGCTGTTGTAAGACCTCACTGCAAGTGTGGCAATGCTATAGGGTTAAGGGGGGCTTGAGGCCAACCCTCCCCCCCCCCACCCCCCCTCATTGACCCAGGCAGATTAGTTTGGGGCACAGCTCTTGCATTCCTTCCCTTTCCCAGCCTCCCCCTTCTTGGCCATCCCTGCTCCCTCAGCTGGAAAGGCTGAGCACGAGGCCTTGGCTCAGCCCCATCGCAGCCCCCGCCTGCACTGGGACCCCCCACCCCCCCCCCCCCCCCCCCCAGCTCACTATGGAGCAGTGCCACGACTGTCCCTTTTCCCTCCACAGCTCCTCTTTTGGGCAGCCCCCCCTCCCCCCCTTTTCCAAGTGGGCTGCTATGGGCTTGCAGGGCTGAAGGCAGTGAGGTGGGGTGGGCGCTTTGCCCCCCTTCCCCCCCCCCCCGCCCCCCCATCATCAGCTTCCCAAGTGTGGGGGGGGGTGTCAGTGCCCCCCCTCCCCAAGGCACAGCCATGGCAGCAGCTTCCTGCCCCCCCCCCGAGTCACCACCCAGCACACTGAGTCACTTCCGTGGAGGTGCCCTATGCCCCCCCCAGATATCCTTCCCAAAATCACTCAGGAGGGGTGGGAGGGTGGAATTAGGTGTGCCCCCCCCACCTTGATGCCGAGCATCCCTGTGTGCCCTCAGGTGATGTGAGCACCCCACAGTGCTGAGCCCCCCCCAACCCTCATTTTGGGGGCTGTTCTGCAACCAGGCAGCTCTGCTTTCCCCCCCCCCCCCCCCAATCCCATACTCCCCCCCCCCCAGCATCCTGCTGGCCTGCTGCCTGTCCCAGCATGCCGGGGCTGCCTGGGGCCCCACATTCCTCCTGCGTTTGGGCTTTGAGTCAGCACACAGCCTGGGTGCGCCCGCGCTGCATTGCCAGGTTGGGGTGGGGGTGGGGGGGGGGGGGGTACAGCTTTTTGGGGGATGCCATCTCTATGGGGCAGTAGGGCAGCTGAGGACGGCCCAACTCATTGCACCTGGGTGCTGCTGTCACCTCACGCTGTCCCCACCCTCGGGGACGACGCTTCCTGCTCTGGCACTGCGTGGCTCTGCCTCCTCCTCACCTCATTGTCCTCCGCACTTCCCAGCGGAAGGGCTGCCCTTCCGCACCCCCCCCCCCTCCCACCCCCTCCCAAAATTAGGGCTGGGTGCTGCACCCCACCCATCCCCACCTTGGGCTGTACATCATTTGGGTTGGGGGGGGGGGGTTTAGTTCTCCTTTATTGTTATGGCACCTGGGGGAAGTGCATCGCATGCCAATGTGCCCCCCTCCTTCCCCCCCCCCCCACATTGTGTGGCACTGCTGTGACTCAGCTGCGATGCTTGAGAGCCTGGGGGGGGGGGGGGAGGCTGACTCACCCCTAAGTGCCCCCCAAGAGCTGTCTGTGGGGTGGGATGGGGGTGAGGGGGGGTTGGCTGGCATGGCCTGCAGAATGACACATAGCTGTGGCATTGGGGCTGCTGCTCAGAGCTTGGTGGTGAGGGGGGGGGCTGTGGGTAGGTTTTGTGACCCCATCACCTGTTTGCTTTGTTTTTCTAGGGGGGGGGGGGGAGGGTTTGTGTCCTGTGTCTCTTTGGGATCTCTCAGCACACCCAAAGTGAAGCAGGGAGCATCAGAGTGGGATGAACACCCCCCGACATCACCCCTTCCCCCGTTTCTGCCCCCCCCCCCCCCCCCTCCCAGGCTGCTGGTGGGAGCCCCTCAGGACGAGGAGCCAGAGAACGGCACGAGGACGGGGGCTGTCTATGCCTGTCCCCTCTCCTCCTCCAAAAGCGACTGCGAGCGGCTCGACATCGAGCTGAGAAGTGCGTGAGACCCCCCCCCAAACCCCTCAAGATGTGCCCCCGCATCGGCCTCCCCTGCCCTGGAGGATGGAGGGGAGAGGAGGGGGGGGAGGGCAGGGGGTCCCCTCCCAGCTTCACACCTTGCTCTCCCAGGTGAGCCCGACAAGTACATCATTGAGGACATGTGGCTGGGGGTGACAGTGGCCAGCCAACGGCAGCCAGCTGGCAGGGTGCTGGTGAGTGCACACACACACACACACACACACACACACACACACACACGGCTTCTTGCACGTGTGCACCGCAGCTCCTTGCATGCATGCACTGCAGTTCCTTGGACACGTGCGCCGTGGGTCCTTGCACGCCTGCACTGCAGTTCCTTGCACACGTGCACCACGGGTCCTTGCACACGTGCACCGTGGTTCCTCCTTGCAGGCGTGCAATGCAGCACTTTGCACGCGGGCCTCGTGGCTCCTTGCACACGTGTCAGTTCTTTGCACACGTGCACCGTGGCTCCTTGCATGCTTGCGCTACAGCTCCTTGCACGTCTGCACCACAGTTCCTTGCACACCTACACTGCAATTCTTTGCAGAAGTGCCTCCTCCCCCCCCCCCCCCACGGTGGGAAATGGGGTATGAGCTGTGGAGGGTTTTACCTCTTGGTGCTGGAGGGGGGGAGAAAGAGCTGTGACCCCCTGAACCGGGGGTCCCTACGCCTGGGTGCTGGGTTTGGGGGAGGGGGGCCATTGTGCAGTGCCACCCTGGAGTTGCTGTTGCACCCAAGGGAATGGGGGGAGAAATGAGCTCAAACTACAGCCCCCAGCATGCATTGGGGAGGGGGGAGGAGGGGGGCGCTGAGGGCTGGCAGCAGCAGTGCATGCTGGGAGTTGTAGTTTGCCAAGCTGATACCCTCCTGGTGGGGGGGGGGGGGGGGCTGCAGGGTCACCCCCCTGTCTGCTCTGCGGGGTCACCCTGGATGAGGGTGAGGTGGGGAGGGGTTGAGGGGGGGAACCCTTCATCCCAGGGCTGTCCGTGCAGGCTTGTGCTCACCGTTACACCAAAGTGCTGTGGTCGGGCAGCGAGGACCAGCGGCGCATGGTTGGACGCTGCTACGTGCGGGGCAACGACCTCAGCTTGGACCTGAGTGATGAATGGCAAACGTACCACAACGAGATGTGCAACTCCAACATGGACGCCGAGGAGACTGGCATGTGCCAGATGGGTGCCAGCGCCGGCTTCACTGCCAACATCATCTATTTTGGAGCACCTGGAGCCTATAATTGGCAGGGTGGGTGTGTGCGTGGGGGGGTTATGATGCTCCTCCCTGAGTGTGTGCCCTGTGTGGTGTGGCTGAGTGTGTGTTCTTCACCTGTGAGGTGCTGCAAGTGCGTGTGGCACAGTGCAGCTGTGCGTATCTGCATGGCCAGGTCTCGTGCAAGCATGCAGACGTGTGCTTGGTCTGGTGCACGCGTGTTCTTTGTGGTGCAGGCAGCCAGGTGTGCATGCCCACGTGCGTTCTTTGTGCTCAGATGTGCAGCTGTACAGACGTGTGTGCTCTGCTGCCCGCGTGCACTTCTGGATGGTGAGGCGTTGCGGGAGCGTGCAGGTGTGCATTTCTGTATGCTGAGGCGTTGCACGTGTGTGCAAACGTGTGCATGGTCTGATGCACGCACTTCTGTATGGTGAGGCGTTGCACAGGCATGCAAGCAGGTGTGCTCTGGTGCATATTTTGCACTTCTGTATGGTGAGATATTGCACAAGCGTGCAAGTGTCCATGTTCCAGAGCACTCTTGTGTGGTGAGACGTTGCACGAGCATGCATGTGTGCATTTCTGTGTGTTCAGGCGTTGCACATGCATGCAAATGTGTGCATGTTTTGATGCATGCGTGCGCTTCTGCACGGTAAGATGTTCTGCAAGCATGTGAGTGTGCATGTTGTTTTACACGCGTGCATTTTTGTGCATTAAGGCATTGCACAGGCATGCAAACAGGTGTGCTTATACGTGCACTTCTGTATGGTGAGATATTGCACAAGTATGCAAACGTGCATGCTCCAGTGCACTTTTGTATGGTGAGACGTTGCACGAGCATGCAGACATGCATGTTCCCGTGCATGTGTGCACACTTATGGATGGTAAGAAGCATGCAAGCATGTAAGTGTGCATGTTGTTCCGTATGCATGCACTCCTGTACGTTAAGACATTGCACAAGCGTGCAAGCAGGTGTGCTCTGGTGCTCAGATGTGCACTTCTGCACGGTGGGACATTGCACGAGGACGTGTAAGGGTGCAGACGTGCATGGCCTGACACATCCGTGCACTTTTGTATGGTGAGATGCTGGATAAGATGCAGGTGTGTGCACGTCCTGGTGCATGGTTACACCTCCGCGTGGTGAGACTGCGCACGCGTGCAAGCAGGTGTGTGTTCTGGTGCACGCATCCCGCCACATGCTACAGGTGTGCAAGGAGGGCTGACCACCATTGCAGGTACCAATTACATGCTGCAGCGGGAGACGTGGGACCTGCACGACTTCTCCTACCCCAACGAGAAGAACGGCAACACCTACATAGGTGGGGGCAGCCCCGGTTCTGGGTTGGGGGGTCTGGAGGTGGGAGTGGGGCACAGAGGGGTCGGGAGACCCCCAGGGCTGGAGGAGGGGGTCGGAGGGGAGCTGTGTTGGGTTCTGGGGGGGATTTGGCAGCGGTGCTTTGGCTGCAGGGTATGCAGCAGAGGTGGGCAGCGGGGTGCTGCAGCAGGAGGCGGTGACGGTGGTGGCCGGAGCCCCCCGGTATCAGCACACCGGGGCTGTGTACCTGCTGAGCACCAGCCCCCAGCAGACCCTGCAGAGGAGTGGGCTGCTACGAGGCCGCCAGGTCGGCTCCTACTTCGGCAGCGCTGTGGCCTTGGCGGATCTCAACAATGATGGGTAAGAGTGGGGGGTGGGGGTGGGAGAGGGTCGTTGGGGAGGGGGGGTGGCTTGGGGTACCCCACAGTGCGGGGGAGTCTCTGTGGATCACGGTGTGGGGGTTTGGGGGGTTGGTTCTGGGGCATTGCGTGGTGCTGAGGGGTCTCCCTGGGTCATAGAATGGGGGGAGATCTGGGGGGTTGGTCCTGGGGCACCCCATAGGGCAGAGGGGTCTCTGTGGGTCACAGAGTGGAGGGTTAAGGGGGTCAGTCCTGGGGAACCCCCAGCCGAGAGGGGTCTCTGTGGATCACAGTGTGGGGGAGAGCTGGAAGTATGGGGGGGGGTTGGTCTTTGGGCACCAAAGGGTTTCTTGGTCATGGCAAGGGGAGGGTTGGGGAGTGAGTCCTGAACTCCCAGCGCAGAGGGGTCTCTGTGGGTCACAGTGTGGGGGGTTGGAGGGTTGGTCCTGGGGTACCCCACAGTATGGGGGGGTCTCTGTAGGTTATAATGTGGGGGGAGACTGGGGGTCAGTCCTGGGGAAGGGTCTCTTATGGGTCACAGCTTGGTGGGAGACCTGGGGGGGTTGGTCCTGGGGCACCCCATAGCTCATAGGAGTCCTGTGGGTCACAGTGTGGGGGGGGACATCCTGGGGCACCCACAACTCAGAGAGGGGTCACAGCAAGGGGGGGGGGGGTCTGCAGCTTTGGCCACTGGGAGTCTTCTATCCTGCTTTTTTTTTGGGGGGGGGAAGGGGGAAGGGGGAGTGATCTTCTGATGGTTATGGAGAGGTTCTCAGCTCTTTTGGGGAGGGGTCCTCTTCCCCTAGGAGTACATGGGATGCCAACCTGTGTCACAGCCCCTTGTCCCTGCAGGTGGCAGGACCTGGTGGTGGGAGCCCCCTACTACTTCAAGAGGAAGCAGGAGGTGGGGGGGGCCATCTATGTGTACATGAATGAGGCGGGGGGCTTCCAGCCCGAGCCCAGCCTGGAGCTCACCGGGCCCAGCTACTCCGCCTTCGGCTTCGCCATCGCCAGCATAGGGGACATCAACCAGGATGGCTTCCAGGGTGAGGGGATGGGGGGCAGGGGGGGCAGAGAGGAGATTCTGTTCGGGTTGGGGATGGAGGGCTGGGCAGTGCAGGGAGACGGGGGTCCGTGGAGAGGTTTGGGGTGAGCGGAAGGGTTGGGGGGCACCGTGGTTTGAGGGCAGCTTTTTGATGAGGGTCTGGGGGCACTTTGGGTTGGGGGTAGACCTTGAGTTGGGGGAGAGTTTGGTTTTAAGGGTCACCTCGGGTATGGGGGGCACCGTGGTTGGGGGCACCGTGGTTGGGGGCACCGTGGTTGGGGTGGGGGGGGGGAGGTATTTGTGGTGGGTCTGGGTGAAGATGGGATGGGGTAAGGGATTGGGGGTGAAATGGGGCGTTGTGTTGGGGTTAAAGAGGGGGTGAGGATACAGGGAAGCCCCTCCCCATCCCTGTGGGGCTGACCCCCCCCTGTGCACCCCCAGACATCGCCGTGGGGGCTCCCTTTGAGGGGCCAGGCAAAGTGTACATCTACCACAGCAGCGCCGAAGGACTGCGGCGCATCCCCAGCCAGGTTTGGACCCCCCTCAAAAAAAAACAAAACAGGGTACGGGGGCTGAAGCCCCCACTTCCATGGAGCTAACAGTGCCCCCCCACCCCCCGCAGGTGATCAGTGGGGCAGAGCTGGGCCCTGCCAGCATGCAGACCTTTGGCTACGCTCTCAGCGGAGGGCTGGACGTGGATGGCAACTCCTACCCCGACCTGCTGGTGGGCAGCCTGGCAGAACGCGTGGTGCTGCTCCGGTATGGGGACACACAGGGCGCTGCCACCCCCACAGTGACAGCTCTGCTGGTGCACAATGCTCAGCACCCCCTCCCCATTACCCTGCAGCGCTCGCCCCGTCATCAACATCCTCGACAAAACCTTCACCGTCACCCCCAGCAAAGTGGACCCTGCACGTTGCACGCCCGACTCCTGGTGAGCAATTGTGCACGGGGGGGGGAGGGAGGGGGGTGCCAGCACTTCAGCACGGTGCTATGGGTCCACTCGGTGCCTCCCACCACCCCCTTATCCCCCCACCCCCCCCACAGCATCACAGTGACCGTCTGCTTCGCCTACAACCAGAGCGCCGGTGACCCCACGTACAAGGAGAGGATCAGTGAGTGCACGTGGGGGTGCAACCGTGGGGGTGTTGGTGCAAGGGAGCGTGCACGGGGGGGGGGGGGGAAGTGCATTGTGAAGGCACGTGTGCATTAGTGCTCAGGTGGATAGAGCACTTTGCACGTGCAAGGGGGTGTGTGTGTGCGTGGGGGGGGGGGCACACGAGCATGCTCAGCCCCATTGCTGTGCCTCCCCCCCCCCCAGCCCTGGAGTACATCCTGGAGGCAGACAAGGAGCGGCACCCCCCCAGGGTGAGGTTTTTGGGAACGCACTCGGCCACGTTCCGTGGCACCTTCCCCATGCCTGACACACGCTGCGAGAGCAAGGAGCTGCTGCTGCTGGTGAGAGCACGAGGGTGCGTGCACCACTGTGCACCAGGGGATGCGGAGGACTGTTGTGCATCGATGCACTGGGGGGGGGGGGTTTGGCTGCAGTTTGTCCCTCCCTGCTGCAGGATAACATCCGTGACAAGCTGCACCCCATCGTGCTCTCCATGAACTACTCACTGGTGGAGCAGCCCCGCAGCTTCCAGCTCGGCCCCCACTCCCTCAATGCATTCCCCGTCCTCAACCAGGACCAGTCCCACCAGAACGAGACCAAGGTGCTATGGGGGGGGGGTGCAGGGGGGAGAGCTGGGGACGGGGGGGTGGTGGGGATGTGACCGAGGTTGTCCCCATCCCAGGTGGAGTTCCAGAAGGAGTGTGGCTCCGACAACAAGTGCTACAGCAACCTGCAGCTGCAGAGTGCCTTCGTCACCGAGCAGAACCAGCCCCTGCCCAGGTGCTGTGTGCTCTGCTCCCCACCTTGTCCCCCCATCCCATATCTGTGCCCCCCCATCCCGTATCTGTGCCACTCTGTGCCCACGCTGCGCCAGGAGCTGGGCTCAGTGATCCCTAAGGGTCCTTTCCAACTTGGGATGTTGTATAATTCCATGACGTTAGGGCTATGGTGTGCCATCCCATACCCATATCCACGCTGTGCCATTCTGTACCCTGTGCTGTGCCATCCCATACCCATGCTGCACTGTCCCATACATGTACCCATGTCGTGTCCTATACGTGTGCCCATGCTGTGCCATCCCATGTCAGTGCTGTGCCATTCCCTGCCTCTGTTGTGCCACCCCATACACATGCTATGCCATTCCATGTCTAAACCTGTGCTGTGCCATCCTATGTCCATGCTGTGCCATCCCATACACGTGCCCATGCTGTGCCATGCCATCCCATATCTGCGCTGTGCCACCCTGTGCTTGTGCTGGGCCAGGAGCTGATCCTTAGGAGTCTTTTCCAGCTTGGGGGATTCTAAGATTACAGAATCACAGAATGGCCAGGATTGGAAGGGACCTCAAGGATCACGAAGCTCCAACCCCCCTCCACATGCAGGGCCACCAACCTCCCCATTTAATACCAGCCCAGGCTGCCCAGGGCTCCATCCAACCTGGCCTTGAACACCTCCAGGGATGGTGCATCCACAGCCTCTCTGGGCAGCTTGTTCACGTGATTCAGATTATACAGTGCCAAGCTTATGCTTTGCCATCCCATAACTATGCTGCCCTGTCCTCTCTCCATCCCGTGCCGCATTCCCATCCCCATTCCCTGCCTTTCCCACCCCCGTTCCCTGCTGCATCCCATCCCACCCCCGTTCCCTGCTGCATCCCATCCCACCCCCGTTCCCTGCTGCATCCCATCCCACCCCCGTTCCCTGCTGCATCCCATCCCACCCCCGTTCCCTGCTGCATCCCATCCCATCCCCGTTCCCTGCTGCATCCCATCCCATCCCCGTTCCCTGCTGCATCCCATCCCATCCCCGTTCCCTGCTGCATCCCATCCCATCCCCGTTCCCTGCTGCATCCCATCCCATCCCCGTTCCCTGCTGCATCCCATCCCATCCCCGTTCCCTGCTGCATCCCATCCCCATTCCCTGCTGCATCCCATCCCATCCCATCCCCTTTCCCTGCCCCATCCCTGCCCCCACTCCACGCCCCCCCTCTGCTGTTCTACCCCATGCCCGCTCTGTAACACCTCATGACTGCAGCATTCCGATCCTGACCCACTTTGGGTTCTCTGGCCCCTAAAGATGTCCCGGTAGCATTGGGTGTCCCCATGGGTGGCTGTCCCCGTAAGCCCCCACCCCCCTGCTGAGCATCTCTACTCCCCCCAGGCTGAATGGCACTCAGGTGCTGCACTACAGCCGGGACACACGCAAGCTGCACCTGAGCATCAACATCACCAACACACCCACCTCTGCCTCCAATGGGGAGGATGCCCACGAAGCTCTGCTCAACATCACGGTGCCCAGCAGCCTCCTGCCTTCCTCCGTCCGCCCCGTGAGTGCCATCTGCCCACCCTGTTTGGGGAGGGGTCCCGGGGGGGGGGGGGGAGGGGCACTCTGAGCCCCCTTCCTCATGCCCTCCCCCTCCTCCCCACCCTCTGCAGAGCGGTGCATGCACCTTTGCGGAGACGGTGCTGTGCGAGTTGGGCAACCCCTTCAAACGGAACCAGAGGGTGAGTGCTGCCTTGGAGCAGGGAGAGGGCTCTGGGGGGGGGGGGTCTTCTACCACCCCACACCCATGGAGGGGGGATTGTTGCAGGCAGAGCTGATCATCACCTTCGAGGCCATCGGCATCACGCTGGACACGAGGGAGGTGGTGGTGTGGCTGGATCTGTCCACGTGAGTGGCTCTGTTTTGGGGTGTGGGGGGGAGAGGATGGGACAAATGGTTCTGGAGGGGATGCTGGGGTCTCCGGTGCTTGGTGGGGGAGTGTTGATGTTGCATCCGTCAGCATTGATGGGGCTTGATGTGGTGGGGTTGTGGGCAGGATGAGATACACCAGGGCTGGGGACACGGGGACGTTAATGGGTGGCTCTGAGGGGAGCAAAGGGATGGGGAAAACAGCACTGGGAGGGACTTTGGGGTCTCCTGTGCTTGGTGGGAACGTGTTGGTGTTACATCCATCAGTGCTGCAGCTCTAGGAGGGGCTGGAGGGAGGTGTGTGTGGGCAGGATGGAGCACCCCGGAGTGGGGGGCATTGCTGGGTGCCCTGGGGGTGCCAGGGGGAGGGGAGGGGGGAGGGGAGGGGAGGTGGGAGGGGAATGGGGGGAGGGGAGGGGAGGGGGAAGGGAGGTGAGGGAAGGGATGTTGGCTTCTCCTGTGCTTGAATGGAAATGCATCTGTGCATCCAGCATGCATACATCTGCGTTGGTGCCCTGTAAAGGGTGGGGGGCACGGGGATGGCAGCAGGCGCTGACATGGTGCACTGTCTGCAGGCAGAGCACGCAGGACGACCTGCAGCCCGTGCTGGCCCAGCTGCTGGTGGACTACAGCCTGCAGTCCTCGCTGAGCGTGTGAGCGCAGCCCCCGGCCCCCGCACCTCCCCGTCTCGCAGCTCTGCCTCACACCCCTCCCCTTTACACCCCCATCCCCCCCCCAAATTGTCCCCAGAATCCCTGCACACCTGCAGTCCCACTTCAGCGGGACGGTGATGGGCGAATCGGCCATGCGCAGTGAGCAGGATGTGGGCAGCCCTCTGGCCTTCGACTTCCAGGTGAGATAGGGGACATCGGTTGGGGGGGGGAACAGTGGGGGGCTGGAAGGGTTCCATCCCTCAGTGCCACCCCCACGCTGTTCCCCACAGGTGATGACTAAGGGTGAGGCGTTGGGCACGCTGGGCACCATCGTGCTGGGCTTCGAGTGGCCCTATGAGATCCCCAATGGCAAATGGCTGCTGTACCCCACCGAGATCCAAATCAACAGCAACGGCACCTGCAGCCCCCCCGGGGGGGTCATCAACCCCCTCAACCTCACGGTGAGTGGCTACCAGATGGGGGTACCCGAGTTCTGTGTTGGGTTCGGGCTTTTTTTGCTCACCCTGTGCCATGGGGCCATGGCCACGCTGATGGCTTTTGGGGTTTTGCCCCCCTTCACCACCATCCAGCTGCTGGAGGATGGGACCCTCACCCGGCACCGACGGGAGCTGGGGGGGGCTGAGCCTGGAGAGCCCCCCATTACCCTGGCCACGGGCAAGAAGGCGAAGTCAGAGGTGCTGCTGGTAAGTGAGGGGGGCTGCAGGGGGAGGGTTGAGGTCTGTATGGGGGTGCTGGAGGCTACAGGGGAGGACTGGGGGCTGCAGAAAGTGGCTGTGGGGGCTGCAGGGGGGGGTTGCAGGGGGGACTGGGGGCTGCAGGCATGCTGCAAGCTCAGGGTGCAGCTGGGTGCGCACACTGCTGGCTGCAGCCACTGGGAGGCAGCTGTCTGCTGCCAGAGTGCTGTGTGCACAGCAGCTTGGAGTCGTGCAGGAGGCAGCCTGCAGAGCAGGCAGCTGTTTGTGTGCATGCACTGACCGTGCAGCAGTGTGTGCATGCAGCAAGTTGGGGGGTGGCACGTGCAGCTCTGAGAGTGTGCACCCGTGCATGTGGGTGTGCAGTGAACCCCGAACTGCACATCTGTGTGCAGCGACCTGAAGCTGTGCATGTGTGCATGCAGTGACCCCGAACTGCACGTCTGCGTGTGCAATGACTTCAAGCTGCCCATCTGCACGCGGTGACCCCAAACTGTGCGGGTCTGCGTGCAATGGCCCCAAAGTTGTGCATGCATTGACCCCCAAAACATGTGAATGCATGTGTGCATGCAGCGATTTGTTGTGTATCTGCATGCAGTGATCCCAGACTGTGTGTGTGTGCAATGACCCGAAGCTCTGCACATGTGCATGCAGTGACCCCAGACTGTGCATGTGTGCATGCAGTGACCCCAAACTGTGCATCTGTATGCAGTGACCCCAAACTGCACGTGCATGTGCACCCCAACCCATGCACAGCACACCCCCGACTGCATTCACATGCACCTCCCTCACATCCCATCCCCCCATCCCTACGTGGGGCAATGTGGGGTGGTGCCCCCCTCCGTCCCCCAACCTCGAGGACCTCTCCTGCCCCCCCCAGAGCTGCTCTCAAGGCACCGCACGCTGCATTTGGTTCGAGTGCCCGGTCCCTGCAGCACAGCACCCCACAACCTTCCGCGTCCGTGCCCGGGTGTGGAACAGCACCTTCATTGAGGTCAGTGCTGCAAGGGGGGGTGGGGGAGGGCAGGGCTGAAGGGGATTATTTGGGAAGGAAGGGAGGGGGTCATCCCCGTCCCCACGGTGCTGCCATCCCCAGGAGTACCGCAGCTTCGACCGGGTGAAGGTGGACGGCACCGCCACGCTGTTCCTCCGCACCCACATCCCCACCATCAACATGAGGAACCACACGGTGCGGGTAAGCAATGGGAGAGGGGGGGTTCTAATGTGGGGTGGGGGTGAGGGGCAGCTCCCGGTGTGCCCCCCCCATCCCAATTGCTGTCACCAGTTCTCAGTGGATGTGGACTCGGAGCTGACGGAGGAGCAGCCGCCGCAGGTCGCACTGTGGTTGGTGTTGGTGGCGGCGGCGGCGGGGCTGCTGCTGCTGGGGCTGATCATTGTGCTGCTGTGGAAGGTGAGAAGGGGGAAGGCTATGGTGTGCCATCCCATATTGGTGCTGTGCCATCCCATATTGGTGCTGTGCCATCCCATATTGGTGCTGTGCCATCCCATGTCAGTGCTGTGCCATCCCCTGCCTCTGTTGTGCCACCCCATACACATGCTATGCCATCCCATGTCTAAACTTGTGCTGTGCCATCCCATGCCTGTGTTGTACCATCCCACACACGTGCCCATATCTGTGCTGTGGCATCCCATATCATCTGTGCCGTCCCATATCTGTGCTGTGCTACCGTGTGCCTGTGCTGCACCAGGAGCTGATCTTTATGAGTCTTTTCCAGCTCGGGGGATTCTAAGATTACACAATGCCAAGCTTATGCTTTGCCATCCCATACCCATACTTATGCTGCCCTGTCCTATCCCCATCCCACCCCAATCCCTGTCCCTTCCCCCATCCTGCCCCATTCCCTGCTGCATCCATATCCCATCGCCTGCCCCACCCCGCCCCAATCCCCTGGCCCATCCCATTCCCCATCCTATCCCACTCCATTCCCCATCCTATCCCACTCCATTCCCCATCCCATTCCCTTTCCCTGCCCCATTCCACTCCCACCCTCTGCTGTTCCACCCCCTGCCCTTCCTGCAGAAGGAAGGGTCGCAGAGCTGACAGCCACACCAAGGGATGCTCGGGGATGGCGAGCGGTGGGAGCACCTCCAGCATCCCCCCTCAATCCCAACATCAGCCCGGTGTGGCACCTCCGGGGGGAGGGGTGGGGTGGAGGTCCCCGAAGGGCGCAGGGTCCCCGAGGTGCCCTGAACCGCCTCCCGTCCCGTCCCCCCCCCCGCAGTGCGGTTTCTTCCGACGGGCCAGCACGCGTGCAATGTACGAGGCCAAGGGGCAGAAGGCGGAGATGCGCATCCAGCCGTCGGAAACCGAGCGGCTGACGGACGACTACTAACGGGGGTGGGGGGGGGAAACGCAGCCCCACTGCCCCCCCCGGCGCCCGCGCCGCCCGCCCGGTAATGCCCCGCACCCGCACGGGTGGCACCTGACGGCCTCTTCCTCTTCTTCCTCCTCTTCTTCTTCAGCCTCTCCACTCCTTGCCCTGAGGGCACGGGGGGGGGAATCCCGGCGCTACTCTTTCTTTCCCCCCCCTCCCCCTCCGGCTCTGCTATTCACCACTCCGGAGCCTCTCTCCGCCGCCCCGCGCCCACCCACCCCCCCCTCACACACACTCCACCACCGCTTGATTTATATTTATATTTATTTTTCTTCCCCCCCCCGCAACCCCGCAGTGTGACTTCTTCCAGCGGACTCGCTATTACCGGGTGATGCCCAAATACCACGCGGTGCGGATCCGACAGGAGCAGCGCTACCCACCCGCCGGCCCCCGGCGCAAGAAACACTGGGTGACGAGCTGGCAGCAGCCAGACAAGTACTACTGACCCCCCCCCCGCGCCGCCACCCCCCTCCAAGCCCCCCCCACCCGGGCCAGGGCAGCGGTGGGGGTGCGCTGTGATTTTGCACAAGCACAGCATCGCTCCTTCCCTGCGGCTTGCGTGCTCCTTGCACACCTCTGTGCCTCTTGCACGCTCGGGGGTGGGGGGGAGCCTCGTGTTGCCGCCCCCCCCCCCGCTCCCATTGGTTCCTCCTGAGTGCCTTCCTCGTGGTCCTGTGCTGACGCTCTCCCCCCTCCTGTGGTTGGTCCCCACGGTGGGACGCGCTGTTGAACGTGGGGACTCGTCCTTGCACATGGGGACACACTCATTGCCCCCCCTCCCCGGTGCACCTTTCCCTCCCCCCACACTTTGCCTGTGCGCTGGGTTTGGGGTTCCCCCCGGCTTTGTGCTATGGGGGGGCTCGTGCCTTCCTCCCCTGCTTCCTCCTCCTCATCCTGCACCTTCAGCCCTTGCTGGGGGTAGGTGCAGAATGGGAGCTTGTCGTGCGCCCCCTCCCCCCACAGCAGCTGCAGTCCCTATGGGGGGCTCTGGGGGCTGCCCCCCCCCCATCCACACAGCTCTGGGGGTTAAATTATTCCGTGTCTCTCTGTGCGTTTTTGTGTCAAGCCCCAGAGTGGGATCGGTACTGGGGTTTGGGGTGGGGGTGTCTGTGCCCCCCACCCCGGCCCATGCTCACCCCCTCTGCTGGGGGCTAATAAAGCCTCGCTCTGGGATTTGTAACCTCTCATCTGCCCCACGTTTGCTATGGGGTGGGGGTAAAAAGGGGGTTGGGGGGGAATGGATGCTCCAAAAGGGGAAAGGGTGTGCCAGAAGGGGAGGGGAGAGAGAGTCCAGGAGAGTGGGGTCAGAGGGGGAGAAATATCCCGAAAGGAGAAAATGCTGCAGGCGGGCAGTGACAACAGTGGAGCTGTCCCCATGCATGGGGCAGAACACCCCCCGTGGATGTAGGATTGAGGGGAATCATGCGGTGTGTGCGGAACCGGGCGGCTTAAACCGTGGGAAAAGGGTGGTGGGAGCGCGACGGGCACGAAGGGGTTAATCACCGCTCGGCTCCGGGCGCGAAAGGGTTAATAAGAATGGGCGTGGTCAGACCGTCAAGGGGCGGGGGCATGTTAAGGGGCGTATCCAACGTCAGCCACGGCGGCAGGGCGGGCGCTGATTGGCGGAAGGACGGTGATTGGCGGAGCGGGGGGCGGGTTGTTTGCGTGCGGCGGGGGGGCGTGGCCTAGGGGCGCGGGGTCGGAGGGGGGGGCGCGGGCGCGGGGCCGGGGGCGCGGGGCGGCCATGCGGCTGCTGCGCTGCCTGCGGAAGCGGGCGGCCCTGGCCGGGGTGCCCACCTACATCGAGCACTTCAGCAAGTTCTCGCCTTCGCCGCTGTCCATGAAGCAGTTCCTGGACTTCGGTGAGTACCGCCCCCCCCCTCTCCTCCTGCCCCCAACCCCGGTGGCGGCCCCCCGGATAGCGCCTCCCCCACGGGGGTACAACACGGAGAGAGGCAGCCCCCCCCCTTCCCTCCAGCCTGTTGAGGTCGCCGTGTCCGTGTGTCTGTATGTCCGTGTGTCCGTATATCCGTCCCCCCCTGTCTGTAAACAGCCGGTCCGGGGTGGAGCTGCCTGGTGATTTGCACGCCCCCCGCCATGGGCACGCCCCCCGGCAGCCGCCATCCGTCTGCCGGAGGTAGGGGGGGGTCCCCAGGTTGAGACCTTTCCCCCCCCAGCACTTGAGCTCAGGGCTGTATTTACCCGCACTGCTGAGGTTGGCAGCCGGATTCCCTCCCCTCGTTCTGCCCACGTCCCCCTGCCCGCATCCCCCCGAACTGCAGCGCTGTCCCCTGGGGTCTGTTCCTGTGTCGCCCCCCCCCACCTCGGGGGGTGAACCCCATTCTGATGGCACCCAATGCCCTCATCCCTTATGATCAAAGCGCACTGGTTGTACTGGGCTGTACCGGTTCCCTCCTGGTGAGCTGCCCTCTCCCCTCATGCCCTCAGTGCTCCCAGTACTGGAAGAAGGACTATGAGGGGGGGGGCTGCTGCTGACCCCCCTCCTGCCTCCCCCAGGCTCCAGCAATGCCTGTGAGAAGACATCCTTCGCCTTTCTGCGGCAGGAGCTGCCCGTGCGCCTCTCCAACATCATGAAGGAGATCAACCTGCTGCCCGACCGCGTGCTGCACACCCCCTCCGTGCAGCTGGTGCAGAGCTGGTGAGCAGAGAGCGTGGGGACATCGCCGCCATTGTCAGCTGCTGGGTGGCACCTGGAGGGGTCCCACCGTTGGCACCTGCTGTGTGTCCCTATGGGTCCCACTGCTATCACCCACAGGGGTCTGGTTCTACTGCCACCACCTGCTGGGTGTCCCCGTGGGTCACAGTGCTGTCACCCGTAGGGGTCCCACTATTCTCGTTTGCCCTATTCCCCTATGGGTGTCACTGTTGTCATCAGGAGAGGTCCCACTATTGCCACCTGCTAGATGCCCCTATGGGTCCCACCACAGTCACCCAGAGGGGTCCTGCTGTCACCACCAGATGCCCCTATGGGTCCTATTGCTGTCACCAATAGGGATCCGGTCCCACTGCCACTACATGCCCCTATAGGTCCTACCACTGTCACCTGGAGGGGTCCCACCATTGTCACCTGCTATGTGCCTTTATGGGTCCCACTGCTGTCACCCATAGAGGTCTGATCCTACTGCCACCACCTGCCAGGTGCCCCCTTGGGTCTCACTGTTGTCACCCAGAGGGATCCCACCATTGTCACCTGCCATATGCTCCTGTGGTTCCCACTGCTGTCACCCAGAGGGGTCCCATCATCAGCCAGGTGTCCCCATGGGTCTCACCACAGTCACCCAGAGGGATCCCACTGCTACCATATGCCCCCCTGGGTCTCATCCACAGGTGTCTGTTCCCACTGCCACCACCTGCTATATGGCCCCATGGGTCCTACTGCTGTCACCAGAGGGGGTCCCACCATTGTCACCTGCCACATGCCCCTGTGGGTCCCACCAAAGTCACCCAGAGGGGTCCCACTGCCACCACATGCCAGGTGTCCCCATACATCCCAGTGTGGTCACTCATAGAGTTCTTACTGCCACCACCTGCCATATATCCCCATAGTTCATACTGCTGTCACCAGGAGGGGTCCCACCATTGTCACCTGCCCTATGTCCCTATGGATCCCACTGCTGTCACCCAGAGGGATCTAATCCCACTGCCCCTCTGCCATCACTTGTCTGCTGTCCCTGTGGGTCCCACCTCCATGGCCTACACAGATCCCACTGTGACATCTGTCACTGCTGCCACCTCTGGTCCCCCCCCACTGCTGCCAGCTGTCCTCCCCAACAGGTCTATGGGGTGCTGGTGGGGGGGGGGGGTTGGTGGCACAGGGACAGGACACAGACATCCCACAGAGCAGCACCCATCTCTTACCCTGGGGTGACAGTGGCTGCATGTGGGGACATGCAGGGGGGTCCTCAACCGAGGGGTGCTGCCCCATCCTCCTGTCCCTGCTGTCCCCTCTCGCCCCATGGCTGGGGGGGGGTTGTGTGGGTGGGGTGGGGGCAGGTGCTGGGTGTCCCTTTAAGGGTGGTGCTGGCAGCCTGGCCCCGCTCCCAGCTGCCACGTGACGAGTTGTTTGTGTCCTCAGGTCTGTGCCAGCACTGCCAGTGGCACTGGGGAGGGGGGGGGACTGGGGGGGGTAGCGGGGCCTGGCAGTGCCCCTCTATCAAAGCACATGTATGGGGGGTGGGCAAATCGCTGTGACCTCCTGGGGTCACACTGGGGGGGCTCTGTCTCTGCTGTCCCCATGGTTGCCACGCTGTGGGGTGGGGGGACAAGCACACACCCCCTCCTCATGAGCATAGGGTGGTTTTGTAAGGCGGGGTGCTGAGCCCCTCTCCCTGTATCGGCATCCCCTCCGTTTGGGGTGGCTGTGGGGTGACCATCTCCTCCCCCAGGTACGTGCAGAGCCTGCTGGACATCATGGAGTTCCTCGACAAGGATCCCGAAGACCAGACCACGCTGGGGCAGTGAGTGTGGGGTGACCCCCCACCCCCCCCTCCCAAAGTGCCACCTGTGGCACCGCAGCCTCACTCTGTATTCTCCCCTGTGCCACCTATGGGGAAACCCCATCCCCCCACCCACCCCAGCTGCCCCACACTCCGTATCACCCCTCAGCCCCCCCCTCTACATCCCCCCCCCTCCCAGGTTCACCAACGCTTTGGTCACCATCCGTAACCGCCACAACGACGTGGTGCCCACCATGGCACAGGGTGTCATCGAGTATAAGGACGCCTATGGGGACGACCCGGTGTCCAACCAGAACATCCAGTACTTCCTCGACCGCTTCTACCTGAGCCGCATCTCCATCCGGATGCTCATCAACCAGCACAGTGAGTGTCCCCATGTGTGTCCCCCCCACCCCCTCTGTGTCCCCCCCCCCTTCCTGGTGTCACCTGGTTGTGCCCCACCAGCATCCCCAGAGCATCCCAGTGGTTCTGAGCATCCCATTCCCACCCCCCCCGTCCCCATCGGTTCTGGGTGGCCCAGTCCTGCTCTGGGTATCCTTGCCAACCCTGAGCGTCTCTTGTCACCCCCTGCGTCCTCCCCCCTCGACCTCCCACCACCATCCCTCAGGACCTGAGTGTCCCCACCAGCCCTGGACACCCCCTTCTTCCTGACATCAGCATCCCCCAACCCCAGGGGTCCCTGAGGTCATCAATCCCCAAGCATCCTGCTGCACCCCCACATGTCCCCCCAACCCCCACGTGTCTCCCCTCATCCCCGTTTGTGTCCCCCCCCCCCCCCCCATCCCCAGGTGTCCCCTCCCCAACTTCCAGGTGCTCCTCCTCACCCCTTCAGGTGTCCCCACCCCGTCAGGTGTCCCCACCCCCATCTCCACGTATCCCATGCCCCAGCCCCATGCCCTGCCCCATATCCACCCCCTGCCCCTTCATATCCCTGTCCCCCACGTTCCCACCCACCATAAATCCACCCTTGGGCGTGGACGGGTGCAGCGGCCGGTTGGAGGGGGCAGATCTGGGGGTCCCACAGGGATGATGTATGGGCTCCCACCTCCCCCCCCCCCTCCCTGTGCCCCCCCAGCACTGCTCTTTGATGGCAGCACCAACCCGGCGCACCCCAAACACATCGGGAGCATCGACCCCCACTGCAGCGTGGCCAGCGTGGTGAGAGGTGTGTGGGACTTTGGGCTGTGAAGGTATGGGGTGGGGGGGGTCAAAGAAGGAGGGGGGGGGGGGGCTTTTCCAGCAGCTGAGGGTCCCTCTGATCTCCCTGCTGTGAGATCTTTCCATCTGGGAGCCATCTGTGTCATGAGTTGGGTCAGCCTCAGCACTGGGGTTTCAGAGGTCTGCGTTGGGGTCCAAAAATATGAAATATTTACGGGGGGGGAGGGCAAAAAAGGAGCCCCCCAAACCTCATGGGAACCCCCTGTGCATTGACTTCTGCAGATGCCTACAACATGGCCAAGCTGCTGTGTGACAAATACTACATGGCCTCTCCTGACCTGGAGATCGAGGAGGTGAACGGTGAGGGCTTGGGGGGGGGGGGTCCCTATAGGGAATTGGGGAGGGGGGGGAGGATACTTGGGTGTCTCGTGTGGGGTTGGGGAGGGTGGTGAGGCTGATCTGTGCCCTGCAGCCAGCAATGCCCAGCAGCCCATCAGCATCGTCTACGTCCCCTCGCACCTCTACCATATGCTGTTCGAGCTCTTCAAGGTGAGGCTGCACCTGGGGGGGTGGGGGGGGGGGGCTGGGGGGTGTTTGGGAGGGGGTGTCCAGTAGGTGTCTGATGGATGTTTGGGGTGGGGGGGGGGGGGGGGGACAGGGCTGCAGGGGGTGTATGGGGACTGTCCAGGGGGTGTGTGGTGGGATTGGGGGGGGTCCACAGGAGCATCCAGGGGGTGTCTGGGGGGCGTCTGGGGGTACGTCTGGGAGGGGGTGTCCAATAGGTGTCCTATGGGTGTCTGGGGGGTGTCTGGGGGTACGTCTGGGAGGGGGTGTCCAATAGGTGTCCTATGGGTGTCTGGGGGGTGTCCAGGGGGTGTCTGGTGGGATTGGGGAGGGGGTCCACAGGAGCATCCAGGGGGTGTCTGGGGGGCGTCTGGGGGTACGTCTGGGAGGGGGTGTCCAATAGGTGTCCTATGGGTGTCTGGGGGGCGTCTGGGGGTACGTCTGGGAGGGGGTGTCCAATAGGTGTCCTGTGAGTGTCTGGGGGGTGTCCAGGAGGTGTCTGGTGGGACTGGGGGGGGGGTCCACAGAGGTGTCCAGGGGGTGTCTGGGGGGTGTCTGGGGGTACATCTGGGAGGGGGTGTCCAATAGGTGTCCTGTGGGTGTCTGGGGGGTGTCCAGGGGGTGTCTGGTGGGATTGGGGGGGGGGGGTCCACAGAGGCATCCAGGGGGTGTCTGGGGGGTGTCTGGGGGTACGTCTGGGAGGGGGTGTCCAATAGGTGTCCTGTGAGTGTCTGGGGGGTGTCCAGGAGGTGTCTGGTGGGACTGGGGGGGGGGTCCACAGAGGTGTCCAGGGGGTGTCTGGGGGGTGTCTGGGGGTACGTCTGGGAGGGTGTCATGGTTTCATGGTTTTTCATTATCGGTATTCCACATCAGAGCATCCAGGGATGTACTGGGGGTTTGTGTGCTGATGCTGAAGTTCCGGGTGTTTGTCGGGCGGAGAGGTCCAGCTACGTTTCCCCAGGGGGCTTTGGGGTCTGCGAGGAGATATAACTGGCGGCAGGGTCAGCGGATGCTCTCATGGCTGTCTGGGGTGTATCGATTGCGGTTCTCTGACTGGGTTGGTGTGATTGCGGTTCTGTGCCTGCGCTTGTCGCAGGTGGTTCTCGGCCTGCGCTGCTCATGTCAGCGCTGCGAGCAGGCCGAGCCACAATCAATTTCACATTCTCTCTCCTTACGATTTCCTGTGGAGACCATATTCAGTAAAGTCCTTTGTTTCACCTCGGGTTGTTGCCACTGTTTCTAATGATTTCGGGGTCCCTTATTTTCTTCTTTTTTGCCCGGGGGCGGGGATCCGCGGATCCCTGCGCCCCTGTAGTGGCGGAACGGGACCTCACCAGCCCGTAATGCGTTGGAATTCTTGGTGGTGAATCGGGGCACCAGTTGCTTGGGAGCGTTTGGGACTAAGGTGTCACTGCGTTCTTGGGCAGCTGCATTGGGAAAGTTGAGGTGTTTCACGAGTACTGGCTGAAAGCGGGACCTTGGAAGGTGCACAGGGACGGCCAATACTCTAGGATATTTGTAAACTTTGAGCCTTGCTATCTTGTTTCTGTAAAAGAAAAAAAAAAAAGAGAAAAATGCTTTCTCTACTGAAACTGCCTTTTAAGGGGCTGCATGCCACTGTCTCTTCTTTCTTAATGCTAAAAACATACTGGGCCTTAATTAAGTTCACCACTTTGCTCTATGGAGCAATAGGTATATATAGCCAATTGAAAACATGGATGGAAATAACTATGTGGCATCTGCATATTATGTGGCATACCATTCCAGAGGGAGCTGCTAATTTTACAGGGTTGGGGATTTTTAAGCAGGTTTCCAGCCTCTCCTTTGAATTCTTTATGCGGATTTTCAATGCTCACCTGATCACGTTATTAATCTCCGTGAATGTACTGCTCACCATTTCACTTATTATTAGTATTTATTATATTTTGAGGAAGTCTGCCCCAAAACCAGTAAATACTGAGTGGCAGGGAATGTGGAGAGGCCTGGGTGAGACTTTAGAGAGATGGAAATCTTCGGTGTCATGGAACTTTACTCCAGAACACCTGAAAGACCCTGAAAATTTAAACAGATATTTGAGACAGGAATGTCGCGGCTCAGGAAGATCTGAGGATGCCCAAATTATTTGGGGCCTGGCTAATGCTTACCGGGCCTTATTCAAAACTATCCTGGAGAGGGAGAGAGTTTGTGAAATTGAAAAGGAGAGTCTCAGGGAAACAGTGCAAAATGAGCGAGAGAGTATCCTGGTCGAGAGAAACAGCCTCCAATCTGAGAGAGATGCCCTCCGAATTGAGAGAGACTCCCTGCAATCCAAACTCAACAGTCTTCAATCTCAACAAGACACCCTCCAATCTGAGCTAGATACTCTCATCATCGAACGAGACAGGCTCCGAGCTGAACTGGAGGATGAGAGCATTGGAACTGACCAACCTGATCAACTACAAGAAGCACCACAATTGATGTCACTTGCCCCTGTAAGAGGACGGAAAATGAAACGAATCTCGACTCAGTTAGAAGAGAAGAAAGAAGAGGAGAGAGGTCCAGAGGAGTGGCTCCAAGATCCACAAGAAGCACCCCTAAGTCCAGGGGAGGGGCCCTCAGTAAGACCACGGTCACCGGCGCCAATGAGGGCAACAAGAAGTCCCGAAAGAGTAAGAGGTGAGCAAGATATCGTTACCATTGTTGATCGATCTCTGAAAATGAATGAAATTCGAAGTCTGAGAAAACGTTGACAGAGGGGGTGTCCAATAGGTGTCCTATGGGTGTCTGGGGGGTGTCCAGGGGGTGTCTGGTGGGATTGGGGGGGGGGGGGGGGTCCACAGAGGCATCCAGGGGGTGTCTGGGGGGGCGTCTAGCTGATGTCTGTGTGCTGGGATGTGTAGTGGGGTGTTTGAGGGTGTCTGGTGTCTGGGGGGTGTCCAGGGGGTGTCCTGTGGGTTGTTGGGGGGTGTCTGGTGGGTTTCTGGGGGTGTCAGAGGGGTGTCCAGCAGGATGTCCAGTGGGTGTCTGGGGGGGGTATCTGATGGGTGTGCAGGGGGTGTCTCGTGAGGTGTCTAGTGGGTATTTGGGGGTGGGGGGTGTTTGATATGTGTCTGGGGGGGTGTCTGGTGGGGTGTCCAGTGGGTGTCCAGTGTGGTGTCCAGGGGGTCCCTAAAGCCCCCTGCCCATAGAACGCCATGCGAGCCACCGTGGAGAGCCACGAGAGCAGCCCACGTCTGCCGGCCATCCGGGTGTTGGTGGCCCTGGGACAGGAGGACCTCTCCATCAAGGTGCGTTCAGGGACACCCCCCCCGTCCCCTCCCCGTCCCTGCTTGTCACACGGGGCTCACTGTCACCGTCTGTCACCTCTTGACAGATGAGTGACCGGGGTCTGGGTGTCCCCCTGCGTAAGATCGAGCGTCTCTTCAGCTATATGTACTCCACTGCACCCACCCCACAGCTGGGGGCTGGGGGGACCCCCGTGGTCGGTGCCCCCCTGGTAGGTGGGGGAAGGGACCTCAGGGTGGGGAATGGCGTGGGGGGATTTGGGGATGGCGTGGTGACATCTGGGGGCACTCGGAGTAGCATGGGGACGTTTGGGGACTTGGGAGGTGGCACTGGGGATATTTGGGGGCACTTGGAGTGGCATGGGGACATCTAGGGACGCTTGGGAGGTGGCTCTGGTGACACTGAGGGTCACTGGGAGTAGCATGGGGACATCTGGGGACATGGGAGGTGGCAATGAGGACATTTGGGGTCACTTGGAGTATCGTGGGGACTTTTGGGTGCTGGGGAGAAGGCACTGGGGACATTTGGAGTCATTGAGGAGATGGCACTGGAGATATTTGGGGGCACTTGGAGTAACGTGGGGACATTTGGGGACATGGGAGGTGGCACTGGAGACATTTGGGGTCACTTGGAAGGTGGCATGGGGACATTTAGGGGAGCTGTGTGGGCATGGTTCATTTTGGGGCGCTTTGCTGTAACGTGGTGGGGTTTGGGGTTACATGGGGGTATTTTGGGGTTATGTGGGGGCATTTGGGGATCAGCACGGTGAGGTTTTGGGGTTACAGAAAAGTATTTGGGGGTCACCACTGGTGAGGATTTGGGTATTGGGGTATTTTGGGGTCACCATGGTGAGGTTTGAGGGTGGCAATCAGATATTTTGGGGTTGGCATGGTGAGGTTTTGGGGTTACATGGGGATATTTGGGGTTGGCATGGTGAGGCTTAGGCGTTAAGTGGGGTCATTTTGGGGGTGGCGTGGTGAGGTTTGGGGGTGGCACTTGGATATCTTGGGGTCACGGGGGTATTTTGGGGTTGGTGTGGTGAGGTTTTGGGGTTATAGGGGGGTATTTTGGGTTGGCATGATGAGGTTCTGGGGTTACAGGGGCGTATTTTGGGTCGGCATGGTGAGGTTTTGGGGTTACAGGGGAGTATTTTGGGTTGGCATGGTGAGGTTTTGGGGTTACAGGGGAGTATTTTGGGTTGGCATGGTGAGGTTTTGGGGTTACAGGGGGGTATTTTGGGTTGACATGGTGAGGTTTTGGGGTTACAGGGGGTATTTTGGGTTGGCATGGTGAGGTTTTGCAATTACAGTGGGGTATTTTGGGTGGGCATGGTGAGGTTTTGGGGTTACAGGGGGGTATTTTGGGTTCGCATGGTGAGGTTTTGGGGTTACAGGGGGGTATTTTGGGTCGGTATGGTGAGATTTTGGGGTTACAGGGGCGTATTTTGGTTTGGCATGGTGAGGTTTTGGGGTTACAGGGGGGTATTTTGGGTTGACATGGTGAGGTTTTGGGGTTACAGGGGGGTATTTTGGGTGGGCATGGTGAGGTTTTGGGGTTACAGGAGGGTATTTTGGGTCGACATGGTGAGGTTTTGGGGCTACAGGGGGGTATTTTGGGTCGGCATGATGAGGTTTTGGGGTTACAGGGGGGTATTTTGGGTTGGCATGGTGAGGTTTTGGGGTTACAGGGGCATATTTTGGGTTGGCATGGTGAGGTTTTGGGGTTACAGGGGAGTATTTTGGGTTGGCATGGTGAGGTTTTGGAATTACAGGTGGATATTTTGGGGTTACATGGGAGTATTTGGGGTCACCATGGTGAGGTTTTGCAGTGGCATGGGTACTTTGTGCGTGCGTGGAGTGGCGTGGGGACACGTGGGGTCAGTTGGGTGGCCATTGGGATAGCATGGGAGTATTCTGGGATGCCACTTCGGGGCTGATGTAGGGCTGTCTTAGGGTGCATGGGGTGGCGCATGGAGGCTGGGGACTTCACAGCGACCTCAGGGGATGTGGCACTGGGGTGGCACACAGACAGCTGCGTGCATGCGGTGCCACCCGCGGTGCTGGGGGGTGATTTGGGTGCTGACCCCATTGCCTGCACCCCACAGGCCGGCTTTGGGTACGGGCTGCCCATCTCCCGCCTGTACGCCAAGTACTTCCAGGGGGACCTGCAGCTCTTCTCCATGGAGGGCTTCGGCACCGATGCCGTCATCTACCTGAAGGTGGGGGCAACCTCCCCACACCCCTCCCATCCCTCCCATCTGTGGGATCCCTTTGGGGTCGGGGGCCGTGCCCACCTCTCCCCTCTGTCCCGTAGGCTCTCTCCACGGATTCGGTGGAGCGGCTGCCGGTGTACAACAAGTCGGCGTGGCGGCACTACCAGGCCAGCCAGGAGGCAGGGGATTGGTGTGTGCCCAGCACCGAGCCCAAGAACACCTCCACCTACCGTGTGCCATAGGGTGGGGGGCACCGCCGGGACCCCCACTGTGTTGGCACTCGGGTGCGGGAGCGGGGGGTGGCAGTGGGGTATTACAGGAGGGAGGGGGAAGCCCTTGTTGTCTCCAGCCTCGGTGCCCGCCCCACGGTGGGCGCAGCCCTATGGGCAGCGAGGGACCCCCCCCTCCTCCCCCCCAACCAGTTTGAGCAGCAGCACTTTGTGACCCCCTTGCAGCACTGGCTGTGGGAGGGGACTCCCCCCCCAAACTCCTTGCATTGCACTACTGAGCTGTCGTCATCCCTGTGTGCCCCCTCCCCCCCCCCCCATACCCCTTAAGGGGTCGATCCCCCCCCCAGCATGCCCTGACCTTGTAGGGATTCTGCCCCCCCCCCCCCCGAATGCTGACAGTAAATTGGGTGTTGACTGAATGCCTGCTGTGGTTTTTTGGGATCTTCCCCCTCACCCACCTCTTTGTGTCTTCCCCATGGCAAAGTCCTTTCTCCTGCTCTGTGCCTCAGTTTCCCCACCCTGGGGTCCCCCTGGGATTGGGGGTCTCATATGGTGGCACAGTGGTGATGGGGAGGGACAGCCAGGTTTGGGGACAGGAGCTGCTCTCTTCCCCCCCCCCCACCCCCCCCCAACTCCAGCACAGAGCCCCCCACCCCTCCTCACCCCACCAGTCAGGCTCACTCTGGTCGCACCGCTTTGCACTGGCCCTTCAGACCCTTTTATTTCCTGGGGGTGTCCCATGCCGCCAGCGGGCCGGGAGCTGAATGGGGGGGAGAGGGGGGGGGGGGTCAGCATTTGCTTACCACACCTCAATGGGGATGTGTGTCTGGGGGGGGTCAGGCCATGCACTGTCCTCGGTCGGTGCCGCAGCGCACCAGGGGCTGAGGGGTGGACGAGGGGTGGCAGTGACCCCCCCCAGACCCCTTGGGGTGGGGAGGGTTAGCTAGGATTGAGGGGGGGAAATGAGATGGAGGGAAGGGGGAGGGGTCCAACGTGCTGTTTGCATCCGGAATAGGGGCCCACGGGGGGGTCCGCTCTGTGCCTGTGGGGTGCAGGGGTGCAGGCGGGGGGGACACCCGTGCCGCTCCGTGCCCACCTCAGCCTGGCACCGCGGTCCCTTGGCCATGGTGTGTGCCATGCCGGGGCCGGATGTCCCCTGGTGGGGGTGGCTGTGGGCAAAGGAAGGGGTCCGGGGGCTCTCCTGCCCCCTCCCCCCCTAACTCCGCCGCTGCTCCTGGTCCCTTTTCTTCTGCTTCTCCCGTTGCTTTTCCGCCTTCTCCTGGGCTTTGCGCTCCTTCTCCACTGCCAGGCTCAGCTCCTTCAGCTTGCGCTTGAGCACGGCGCGGTCCTGAGAGCTGCCCACGCCCAGAGCCTGCCAGCACACCCAGTGCTGCCAGAAGGAGCACACGGCCCCCCCAGCCCAGCCTTGGGGTCTGGCCCCCCTGCCCTATTCACCAGCCCTGTGAGGGGTCTAGAAGCCCAGTCTGTTGGGCTGCCTGAAGCCTGTCCTGCCTTCTGCCCCATGGAGCAGCTTGTTGGGGTACGTAGGACCGGCTGTCCTTTGAGCACTGTGATGTACCTACAGCCTACCCACAGCTGTCCTATGGAACAGGCTGTTGGGGTACCTAGAACCTGTTGTCCTTTGAGGAGCTCGTTGGTGAACCTAGAACCTACCCATCTCTGTCCCATGGACCTGGCTGTTCGGTCATCTAGAGCTTGGTGTCCTCTGCATCCATTGGGTTACCTAGAACCCACCTAGATCTGCTACCCCATAATGCTGCCTTTTGTGGTACTTAGACCCCAATTAAACCTGCCTCATTGAAGAAGTCCATTAAGGGATCTAGAACCCACTCAGACATCCCTTCCCATAGACAGAGTCACTTGTTGGGGTACCTAGAGCCTTTTATCTTCTGATGAATCAGTTGGGGTACCTAGAACCCTCACAGACCTCCTACTCCATGGAGCAGCTTGTTGGCACGCCTAGAAGCTCTTGCCTCAGGCCTGAGCCTATCAGCATCCCTAAAACCCCCCCAGAGGTGTAGGAACCCACTCAGTTCCCTACCTTGAGCTTGGCCCCATCGAGATGCAGGAGCCGGGGGCCATCGATGCCATGAGCTGAGAACTCCTCCACGTACTGCTCCAGGCTGAGGCTCTCCAGCCACTGCCCGACCTGGTGGCACGTCCACCCCATGGCCGCGCCGGGGGGCTCATCCAGGAACTGGGTGTGTGACCCAGGAGTTAGCAGGGGACGCGTGGCACCCAATGACATCAATCTCATTCCGCCTGGGACTCACCTCGTCCGAGGACTGTGACAGCGTGTGGTAGGGGTAGGAGCACTTGGTGGCAGCAGGGCCAGGCAGACGCGGGCTGGAGCTGGGCGGTGGGGAGTCCTCACTCAGCGTTGAGTCCTATAGGGCAGCGGGAGGAGCAAGGGCTGGGCCCCCAGAGCTGCATGCAGCCCCCCAACCCCCTTCCTGCAGCCGTCCTCCCTGCAGGGCTCTGACATCCCAGGTGGCTGCCAGGCCTTTTGGGCTTTGGCACCCCTGTACTTATCTTTACCTACTGAGCTCTGATTCCCTCCCCTACCCAGAGCTGCTTCTATCCTCCCCCCAGTAGTGTCCCGACTCTACAGGGCTTTGATCCCCTCCCCTAGAGTTAGCTTGATCCTATAGGTCTTTGATTTCCCCCTTTGCTATAGGTATCTCGACCCTACAGAGCTTTGATCCTCACCTTCCCCGTAACTTCCTTCACTCCACAGGGATTTGAACTTCTCTCTCATAGCTGTTTTGACCGTATGGGTCTTTGTCCCTATAGTGACCCAAGCCCTAGGGACTTTGATCTCTTCCCCTATAACTGCTTGAGCCATAGGGGCACTGAGATCCTTCTCTGCAGGATCCCGGCCCTGTAAGGCTCCTGTACCCCCATCCCTACAACCACCCACCCCAATGGCGATTGGAGACCACTGGCACTGACCTGGGAGGCAGATTTGGCAGGGCTGAGCCCATCGTGCCGGGGGGAGCCGGTGGGTGATGCAGAGCCAGGTGAGGCTGAGCCCCGGGCACCATCTGAGAACCAGGAGAAGGGCAGGAAGGGTGACCCCGAGGGGCGGCCGGGACCTTCTGACACCTCCCTGGGGACAGAGCTGTGTTAGGGTCCCAGAGCTGCCCCTTGTGCTGCACAGGGCCTGGCAGCCCCCAATGTGGGGTGGGGGTCCCAACCTGCTGCCCATGGACAGGCGATTGCTGCCCTTCTCCTTGCGGCTCTTGCTGGAGGATGCCCGGCGAAGGGTGACCCTGTGTGGCAGGGGCTGCTTTGGTGGACAGCTGGGTTCCCAGGGGCTGTGCTCATCCAGGAACTGGGTGTGTGACCAGCCCCCTGTCCGACATCCCAGCCTCCATCCATCCATCCATCCATCCATCCATCCATCCATCCATCCATCCATCCACCCACCCACCCACCCATCCATCCACCCATCCATCCATCCATCTTTGGAGAACCCTCCATCTCTCCATCTGTCCTTCGACATCCACCCATCCATCCCTCCACCATTACAGAGATTCTTTCATTCAGACAGCCTTCCTTCCACCTTGAGAGTCCCTCCCCATCCTTCCACCCATTCATCTATCCATCCATCCATTTTCAGAGACCCTCCCCATCTTTCCATCCATCCATCTTCAGATCTCCTTCTTCCTTCTCTTTTCAGAGACATCCCTCCATCCTCAAAGCTTCTCTTTCCATCTTTTACAGATGCATGCATCCATCCATCCATCTAGAGACCTTCCCTATCCACCCATCCATCTACAGAGACCTTCACCATCCATCTTTCGATCCATCCATTTTTGCAGACCCCCCTCAACCCATCCATCCCTCCCTCCTATCTTCTACCCTCCATCCTCCCCTCCATTCTCAAACCTCCTCCTTCCATCCTTTTTCAGATGCATCCATCCATCCATCCATCCATCCATCCATCCATCCATCCATCCATCCATCTATCCATCCATCCATCCATCCATCCATCCATCCATCCACAGCGACCCATCCATCCATCCATCCATCCATCCATCCATCCATCCACAGCGACCCTCCCCATCCATCCACCCATCCATCCATCTCCCCACCTCTATGGAGACCCCTCCTCCACATCTCCACTGCTCCCCACCACCCGTCCTTCAACCTTCCCCACTTCTGGCTCTCACCCCAAATCCAGGAACTTTCTCCTCGTCTTCTTATCCAACCCTACGGTGGGGCTGGCCGGCTCGGGGGGGCTCATGTCCCTGCTATCATCTGCGGGATGAGGATGGGGTGTCACCCTACGGCCCCCACACCAGGGTGCGGGCAGGGGGCCGGGGGGGAGGAGCTCACCTTCGCTGTGCCGCTGGAGCCACGCATCGCGGCGTGCGAAGCCGGGCGAGCTGTCGGAGCTGGGGCAGGACTTGGGCGAGGGCGTGCCCGCCAGCCCCTCCTGGGACGAGGCGTTGGTGAGGGGCCGATAGCGGCCGAGGGGCGGCGAGGGGGCCGGGGGGGGATCCCCCAACACCCTGCACACCGCCCCGGCCTCGAAGGAGAACTCCGAGCGGGAGGAGGGCGAGGGGGCCAGGAGCAGCGGAGCGGCGGGGGGCGAACGGCCGGGGGCTGCGGGGCTGCCCTCGGCTCCCTGGGTGGGGGCACAGGGCAGGGTGGAGGGGGGGGGGAGGGGTCAATCCCCCCGTCGGTCCCCCCCCGGGGGCTTCCAACCCCCGTCCGTTCCCCCCTCCCAGAGGTGTCTCCTTCCTCCCGCCGTCCCCTTCCCCACATCCTCCCTGGGGTGCGGTGCCCCCGGCTCTCACCGCCGCCTCCAGCCCCTCCTCGCCCTCGGTGGAGCTGGCGCTGTCTCGCAGGCGGGAGCGCGAGGGCCGGTGCCGCCGGCTCTTGGCTAACAGCCGGGCTCGAGCCTTCTGCAAGCTGCTGTCCAAACGCGGCGTCTCTGGAACCACAGCGGTAAAATCTGGGGGTGAAAGAGAGACCGGGGCAGAGAGAGAGAGACGGACAGACAGACGGACAGGTGGGGACAGGGGGAGGGGGTGTGTGGGTAGGGATGGATGGAGGGATGGATGGGGATGGAGGGATGGGGATGGATAGGGTTGGGGGAATGGATGGATGGGTGGGTGGGTGGGTGGATGGGTGGATGAGTGGGTGGGTGGGAGGATGGGTGGGTGGGTGGGTGGATGGATGGATGGATGGATGGGGATGGAGGGATGGGGATGGAGGGATGGGGATGGATAGGGTTGGGGGAATGGATGGATGGGTGGGTGGGTGGGTGGGTGGGAGGATGGGTGGGTGGGTGGGTGGATGGGTGGGTGAATGGATGGGTGGGTGGGAGGATGGGTGGGTGGGTGGGTGGATGGGTGGGTGAATGGATGGGTGGGTGGATGGGTGGATGGATGGATGGATGGATGGATGGATGGATGGATGGATGGATGGGGATGGAGGGATGGGGATGGAGGGATGGGGATGGAGGGATGGGGATGGATAGGGTTGGGGGAATGGATGGATGGATGGGTGGGTGGGTGGGAGGATGGGTGGGTGGGTGGATGGGTGGGTGAATGGATGGGTGGGTGGATGGGTGGATGGGTGGGTGGGTGGGAGGATGGATGAGTGGGTGGATGGGTGGATGGGTGGGTGGGTGGGTTGATGGGTGGGTGGGGATGGAGGGATGGGGATGGAGGGATGGGGATGGATAGGGTTGGGGGAATGGATGGGTGGGTGGATGGGTGGATGGGTGGGTGGGTGGATGGGTGGATGAATGGGTGGATGGGTGGGTGGGTGGGTGGGTGGATGGACATGTGGGTGAGTAGGGTTGGATGGATGGGGATGGATGGACAGATGGACAGGGATTGGTGGGGATGGATAGGGGTGGATGGAGGGATGGGGATGGTGGAGAGGGGTGGAGGGATGGGGATGGGGTATAAATGGATAAATGGGGATGGAGGGATGGGGATGGATGGATGGATCAGGATTGGTGGAGATGGATGGACAGGTGAATGGATGAATGGGGATGGAAAGGGATGGAAAGGGATGGAGGGATGGGGGTGGATGGATGGATGGATGGATGGATGGATGGATGGATGAATAGGGATGGATGGGGATGGATGGACAAATGGATGGACGGATGGATGGATGGGGATGTATGGTTGGATAAGGAATAGGAGATAGAGATGGATGGGGACAGAGGGATTGCAGAGGGATGGATAGATGGGTCAGGTCAGGTTAGGACATGGGATGGGACAGCAGTGCAGGGACAGATGGACATGCAGTCAGGAAGAGAACAGCCCGGTGCAGAAGGGACAGAGGGACAGCAGGGCATGGAGGTAGAGCAGGAATCAGAGGACAAACAGGATCCCGGTGGGAAGGGCAAAAGGGGAAGGAGGGTGTTGGGGATACGGGTGGGTGGGGCACCGCCGTGGGGTGGGACAGGGGAAGGAGGGACAGAAAGAAGTGTTCAAAGAAACGCCCGGTGCGTGCGGTGTGGAGTGTCCCCATCAGCTGTGTGACACCTGCACACACTTGTGCCTGGTGCTCTGCATGGGGTCACCCCATGGCTGAGGGGCTGCATGCCACCCTGCCGTGCCCCAACCCCACGTGTGGCTCTGTGCCACGTCCCCTGGTGTGTCCCCATGTCTTTCTGGTTCTGAGCACAACCCGAGTGCCTAAAAAAGTGTCTTTGTGCCTCTTGTATGTCCTTATGTCATCGCTGCCCTATAAGTTTCCCATGTCTCTGTCCTGCGTTCATTCTTACACCCATCCCAACGTGTCCCTCTGCCCCACAGACGTCTCCACACCCTGCTGTCCTATATGCCCCATGCATGTCTCCCCCCATCCCAATGCCCACACGCACGCTGTCCCCACGAGGTGACCCCCCCTCACATCACCACTGGCAGGCAGGAGGAAATCGAGGGGGCCTGGGGGGGGCCGTGTGGGGGACAGCCCCCATCACCGGGGTGCTGCACCCCACAGCCCCCAGGGAACTCACCGAAAACCTCATCTGCATCCTGCAGCTTGGAGACCGACATGGTGGGACCGGGCTGGGGGGGGCAAGGGAGGAGGGGGGGGTGAATAATGATGTCAGTATTTATGTACAGGTCAGGAAGGGGTTAAATCCCCCAATGTTTGGGGAATGTCACAGCTGGAGGGAGCTCCGAATGGTGGCACTGGGGGGGGAAGGGGAGGGGAAGGGGGGGGATGTGAACCCGACTCCTCCCTACCCCCGGGGAGGCCAATGCTGGGAGGGGGCGGCGGTACGGGAATGTGCGGGGGGGGGGAGGGGGAGAGATGTTATGTGGGGGTGTACCGAGGGTGGGGTGTACGGGGGATGCTCTATGGGGATGGGGGTGTACCGGGGATGCTCTATGGGGATGGGGGTGTACCGGGGATGCTCTATGGGGATGGGCCCGCCCGGGGGTTACGCCCTGTTCCCCTCCCCACTCACCCGCGTTCCTCGGGCATCCTGGGCGCCTCCCCCCCCCGCCGGGTCGGGGCCGAACCGGGCCGAGCTGAGCCGGGCCGGGGGCGTTGGGAATCGGGCGAACCGAGCCGAGCAAAGCGGAGGGCGCTGCGGAGCGGGGCCACCCCGCCGGGCCGGGGGCCGCGGGGGGGGGAATCAAGAGGGGGGGGAGGGGGGAGACAGGAACCCGGAAGCGGCCGTGGGGGTGGGAAGGGGGGGCTGGGGGGGAGGGGAAAGGTGGGGGCAGGGATCCACCGCCCCGCCCCGCCCCGCCCCGCCCCGCCCTGCCCGGTGCGGTGCGGTGCGGTGCTCGTGGTGCTGAACGGACAGCGCCCGGCAGCGCCGCGGGCACGCGCATGGCTTGCACGCCCCTTGCATGCGCGCACTCGGTTTGCACGTGCAGCCCCCCCCCCTCCCTCAACCCTGCCGTGCCCTCCGTGAATGCGCGGACGTCCCAATGCCCCCATTGCCCCCATTGCTCCCAATGCCCCCATTGCCCCCATTGCTCCCAATGCCCCCATTGCCCCCAATGCCCCCATTGCTCCCAATGCCCCCATTGCCCCCAGTGCCCCTCATCCCGCTCATCCCTCCCAGCCCCGCCTGTACCCCCCGGATCGCTCGCACTCCTCCCAGTGCCCCCCCCTCAGCCTCCCACTCCTCCCAGCGACCCGCCTCAGTCCTCCCAGTATCTCCCAATCCCTCCCAGTTCTCCCAGTGCCCCCCCCCATAATCCTTCCTTTTCCTCCCCACCCCTCCCAGCCCACCCAGCGACCCCCGCTCCGCCCGATGCCCCCCCTCCCCATCCTTCCTACTGTTCCCATTGACCCCCACTTCTCCCTCTCCATCCCTCCCAGCGCCCCCTCCATCCCCCATAATCTTCCCCATCCTTCCCACCCTTTCCACTGACCCCTCCCCAGTTCTCCCAGTCCCTATCCTTCCCCCTTCTCCCATTGATCCCCATCACTCCCAGTCCTCCCCCCGCACTCCACCCAGTGCCCCCCCCATCATCCCCCCACACCTCCCAGTGCCTCCATCCTGCTCAGCCCCCCCAAGTGAACCACCCCCCCTCCCCTTCCCTTCCACTTCCCCTCCGGCGGGGCAATGAGGAGCTGGGGGGGGACAATGAGGTGCGTTTATCGGCGGGGGGGTGGAGTGGAGTGGGGGGGGATGCGAGGACGTTGCGTTACAAAACGAGGACCGGTACATACATACGTACATATATATATAGTATATACACCCACAGGTATACGTGTGAGATTAAATAACCCCAGCACCCCCCCGGGGCTCGCGCTCCCCGACCCCCCCCTTAAATACTTCCTCCCCCCCCCCCCGCCCCCCCTTCCCACAATGTGGCTCCAATCCAGTCGGACCCCCCCTCCCCACCACCCCGCTGCCTCTCCCCCTCCCCCCCCCCCCCCCAATGCTCTGCCCCTTCCCAGTATAACTGCCGCTGGCTCCCAGTTGCCCCCACATCCAGTTACTGTCGGAGACTCAGTACTTTGGGGGGGGGGAAGAGTGGGAGGGGGGGCAAATAGAAACAAAAACTAAAGGGGTTCCCCGCCACCACCACCCCAGGATGAGGGGAGGGGGCTGCCGGTGGGGGGGGGGGGGTGCCCCAGAGAAATACTGTGATTTACTGAGGGTGTATTTACAATTGGGGGGGGTCACCACCTCCTGGCATTGCTCCCTCCACTGGAGCGGTATCCCCGTGCCCCCCCCCCCAGGGAAGGCAAAGCCCTGGGCTGGGGGAGGATGAGGTTGGCAAGGGCAGAGCTCGGCAAAGGCTCTGTGCGTCTGTCCCGTCCGTCCCCCCCCCCAGCACCTCAGTGGTGGCAGTGGGTGTGTATGGGGCGGGGGGGGCTGTGGGACCCCCCCAGTATCGAGGGGCTGAGGGGTTCCAGCACTGAGCTCAATGTGGGGGGGAGATGGGGGCAATTCCATGTGGGGGCACACAAAGGCAACCAGCCCCCCCCCCCCCCTTGGAGAGTGCTCCAATCGAGTCCCAAGAGGAGGGGATAGGGATGGGGGGGGGGCTTCCAGCGTGCCCCCTTTTTCTCCTCAATATGGTTCACATTTCTGGGGGAGAGAGATGATTTCTGTTTGCCCCCCTCAACAATATCCGGGGGGGGATGGGGGAAGTCACATCAAGAGGAGGGCGCTTTTGGGGAGGGGGAGGCCTGTGGGGGTCGTGCCCCCCCCCCAATCAGTCCATCACGTTATCACGAGACTCACACTGGACAGACACGAATGTGGGGTGTCCGCCCCCCCAAAATAAAACCCTGTTTGCATCCCCCCCCCGCTTCTCTCTGTGCCCCAATGGGAGGTGGGGGGCACCAGGAGGCCTTGCTGGGATCTCACCTCCCCCCCCCAATGGGAAGGGGTAGGAATGGGGGAGAGAGGGGCTGGGGGGAGAGGGGCAGACCCCCCCCCACCCCCCCAAATCGCTGCGGTTTGAGGGTGGTTTAAGTCGGGTTGGAATTTTTCAAGGTCTGCAGCTTGGCCTCCAGTTCGGAGATCTGAAAAACAGCAAAGGGGAGAGGTCTCAGAGGGGGGGGCGGGGGGCATGGAGGGGGTGTGGGGAGGAAACATGGGGCTGGGAGAGGGGACAAGAGGAGGGGGACACCGTGTGTTGAAGACGTGGGATGGGGACGTGGAGACGGGGATGGGGGGACAGAACTTGGAGGACGCGATGGGGGGGGACACGGAGATGGTGGGTGGGGGACAAGGGGGAGAGGATGGAGACACGATTAGGGAGGAACAGCATGGACAGGGGAACGGGGTGGAGTATCGGGGGGACAGTGTGGGATTGGGGGGCGGGAATGGGGGGCTGCAGCCAGCTGGTGAGTGAGAGGCTGTGCGTCATCTGGGGGTGTCTGAGGAGGGCATCGTGGAAAGGAGGGGCACATGGAGGGTCCCCTGGTGCCCCCCGGCCCCACACCGCAACCAACGGCACTTCCCAGGTGCTCCGGGCTCCTGGGGGATGCGGTGACCCCGTAGGGGATTTGCTATGACCCAGCACAGCTCTCTGATCCCTGGTTGGGATCTGGTGGAGCCTACATGGAATCCAGTGTGACCCGTGGTGGGATCCAACATGACCAGCATGGGACCCGGCTCCAGGCTGAGGATCAGGCGTGACCCAGAGCCTCACACACATCTGCCAGGACCCACTGCGGGATCCCACGAGCGCAGCCCAGGATCCGGTGCCCAAGACAATCTCTTTTGGTCCATGGGGGGAATGTCAGACCCTGCAGCAGGATCCAGCACAGCCCAACATCTGGGCGGATCCACCGCGATCCCGTGCGGCATCCAACGCCAGGAGGAGGATCGGGCGCACGGCAGCGCCCAAACGGATCCCCTCGATCCGGGACAACGGGAGCAGAATCCGGTGGGTTGGGCAGATCCATTGCTGCCCAACGTGGGATGAGGAGCAGAGCAGAATTCCTGCGATCCATCGCGGGAGCGACGCGGTGGGAGCGGCGGTGGAGCGGGACCAGGCGGCGGTGGAGCCATGGCCGGATCCGGCCGTGCCCACGGTGGCCCCAGGGCTCAGGGGCAGCCCGCATCCCGGCGCCCGGTGCCCACCTTCTCCTGCAGCTTCTCCATCTCCTCCTTGTGCGCCAGCTCCGACTCTTCCAGCACCCTCCGCTGCGCCGTCTCCTTCTTCAGGAACTCGATTTCCCTGTGGGGAGACAGAGTGTGGGTGTGCTGCACTGGGATGGGTGTCTGTGCCCCCTCCTTGGGGCAGGGAGGTGGGGAGGGGGATGCTGGGGTTTGGGCGTTGAGGATAATCTGTGCCGTGGATCTCCCAGGGGGTGGTTTCTCCTCAGGGTTTGTCTGCAGAGAGAAGGGGTGACCAGGGAGGGTTTGGTGTCTTTAAGAGGAACCGATGCCCAGGGGGTGCTCCATGAATAGGGGCTGGATGGTCCATGCCCAAGAGATGCTCTGTGCCCAAGGGGTGGTTCATACCCAGGAACAAAGGGTATCCAGGAAGGGTTTGGTGCCCTGAAAAGGGATTGATGACCAGGGGATGCTCCATGGGTAGGGGATGCATGATCCATGCCCAGAGTATGGTCCATACCCAATAGATGGTCCAAACCCAACAGATGATCCATGCCCAAGGGATGTTCTATGCCTAAGGGATG
This sequence comes from Meleagris gallopavo, assembly GCF_905368555.1. Classification (NCBI taxonomy): domain Eukaryota; kingdom Metazoa; phylum Chordata; class Aves; order Galliformes; family Phasianidae; genus Meleagris; species Meleagris gallopavo. Next base: position 2,890,202 of record NC_139432.1, on the reverse strand, counting down.
CTCCATGCCTAAGGGATGCTCCATGCTTAAGAGATGATCCATGCCCAGGAAAAAAAGAATGCATTTGGTTCCCTGAAGAGGAATGGATGCCCAGGGGATGCTCCATGTGTAAGGGACGCATGATCCATGCCCAGGGAATGGTCTATGTATAGGGGTTGGATGGTCCATGCCCAGAGTATTATCCATGCCCAACAGATGCTTCATGCCCAGGGGATGTTCTATGCTTAAGGGATGCTCCATGCTTAAGGGATGATCATGCCCAGGGAAAAAAGGGATGCCCAGGAAGGGTTTGGTGCCCTGAAGAGGAATGGATGCCCGAGGGATGGTCCATGCGTAGGGCATGGATGGTCCATGCCCAAGGGATGGTCCATGCCCAACAGGTGTTCCATGCCCAAAGCATGCTCCATGCCCAAGGGATGGTTCATGTCAAGAAAAAAAGGATGCTCTGGAAAGGTTTGGTGCCCTGAAGAGGGATCAATGCCCAAGGGATGCTCCATGCCCTGAGGACAGATGGTCCATGCCCAAGGGATGGTCCAAGCCCAACAGATGCTCCATGACCAAGGGTTCATCCCTGCCCAGGAACAAGGGGTACCCAGGAAAGGTTTGGTGCCCTGAGGAGGAGTCAATGCCCAAGGGATACTCCGTGCCCAGGGGATGGTCCACGCCCAACAGATGCTCTATGCCCACAGATGAAGGCAGCCAGGACAACTTTGGTGCCTCAAGGAGGAGTCAATGCTCACGAAATCGTGGCAAAGGACAGAGTGTGCCTGGCAAAGAGGTGCTGCCCCACAGACGGGTCTGCACCAAGGGCACGGTCCATGCCCAGGAGATGGACTCTTCCCAGGGAGTGGGTCCCAAGGGACAGTGCGTATCCAGGATGAGGGGTGCCTGGGAGGGGGTGGGTGCCCCGGGAGAGGATCAGCACCCAGGGCCCTGCCCTCACTTTTGCTGGTACTCCTTGATGAGCCGTTTGGCCTTGCTGTACTTTCGTTCCAGAGTCTGGTACTGGGCCTGTGTCTCCTTGAGATGCTCATCCACCGCCTGGCACAGGTTCTGTGCCTCCATCCAGTACCCCTCCAGCTTCTCCATGCGCTCCTTGTTCTCCTCCACGCTCTGCTCCAGCTGGGCCTTCTCAGCCCGCCACCGTGCCTTCTCCTGCTCGAGGCACTGCAGCTGGGGGACAGCAGGGTCAGGGCACGGCACGGCACGGCACAGCATTGCATGGGATGGCTCAACACAGCGTGGCATGGAATAGTGCAGCATGGGATGGCTTGGCTTGGCCAAAAAGCAGATATGGCATAGCATGGAGTGGCATAGCATGGAGTGGCATGGGATGGAATGGCATGGCATGGCCAAAAAGCAGATATGGCATAGCATGGAGTGGCATGGCATGGAATGGCATGGGATGGAATGGCATGGCATGGCCAAAAAGCAGATATGGCATAGCATGGAATGGCATGGCATGGCATGGCATGGCCAAATAGCAGATATGGCATAGCATGGAGTGGCATGGCATGGGATGGAATGGCATGGGATGGCTTGCCATGGCCAAAGAGCAGGTATGGCACAGCATGGCACAGTGTGGCACAGCAGCTCTGGGTGGGTTGTGGGGATTTGTGGGGATTTGAGGGGATGTGGGGGGATGGAGGAACTTGCTCACCTTCCTCTTCAGCTGCTGGATCTCCGCCTCGGTGACAGCGTGCTTGATCTGGAGCTGCAAGAGGAGCCGGGCATTTGCAGGGTATGGCAATGTGGTGGGACACCCCCACCCCACTCCCATGCGCCCCCTGGACCCTCCTCACCTCCTTGAATTTGTGCACCAGCTTCTCAGGGTCCATCTCAACTGGGGAAAGCGTGTCCTCGTTCTCGGCCAGCTCGAACACCTCGATGGCCATCTCACTGCTGGGGAACATGGGGCTCATCTCCTCCTCCTCATCTGTGGCGTATTCCCCTGTCTGCAGCGGGCACAGAGCAGCGTTGGCACACAGCAGCCCCCCACCCAGGGAAACTGAGTCAGCCCAGGCAGTGAGAGCCACGTCTGTGCTGCTCTCACCTCCTCATCATCCTCGGTGTACTGCGTGTAGCGCTGCTCGATCATCTCCCGCTGCCACCGCTCCTGCTCCAGCGTCTGCTGGATCAGCTGGGCCACCTCACTCTGCTCACCTGGCTTCTCCCGCCCGATGAGGAACCTGTGGGGACAGCGGGCACTCACCTGGGGACAGCTTAGGGCATGGGTGGCAGGGAACTGAGAGTTGGGGACACCCAGGTGGAACAGCTAGGGGAAAATGGAGAGGTTCAGATGGGGACGTGGAGGTGGCGCAGCCAGGGGACACCCAGGTGGCACAGCTGGGGGACAACTGGGGGATTCAGATGGGGGACATTCAGGTAGTGACAAATCTGGGAGGACATCACAGGACCTGTGTCTGAGATAGAGGGGCATCCTGCGCTGTTCTGGGGGGGGATTTGTGGGAGCAAGGTGGCACAGGGCAGGCAGTGGGCGTGGGGACAGGAGGGAGCAGGGATGCTGTGGGGCAGGGAGTGCTGTGGGGGATGCCTGCCCCCACATCCCCAGCCCTGGGCCCTACCGGACACGGCCCTTGGTGTTCCTGAGCACGGAGGCAGCGAAGCTCTGCGTCACTCCCACCAGGCTGGTGCCATCCACCTCCACGATGAGGTCGTTCACCTGGATCCTGAGGACAAGGGGACCATCACAGCACGACCATCCCACAGCCCACCCCCCAGACACCTCCCAGCTCCCCAGCCAGCTCCTCCATCACCACCAAAGCCCACCAGCAGGAGCCCAGGTGGGGTTTGGGGGTGGGCATCCCATACCTGCCGTCCCGGTGGGCCGCCCCTCCCTCCGTCACCGTCTTGACGAAGATGCCCAGCTTCTCCAGGCCCATGTCAGCCCCTGCGCCCATGCCAATGATGCTGATTCCCAGCCCTGCAGCATCTGTGGAGACAGAGATCTGTGTCCCAATGGGGCAGCAGCAAAATGCCCAGCACCGACGGGGTCACCTCAGGATCCGTCCCAAGGAGCCAAGTGAGCCCTGGAGCACAGGACAGGGATGGGACCCACCTTTCTCCAGCTCCACGGGGAAGAGGTCGAGCCGCTCCACCCTCTTCTCCAGCTCATACTCTGCTGATGCAGCCATGGGGTCAACATCTTCATTGCGGCGGTCGTAGTCCTCGTTGGAGTAAGTGCTGAAGACCTGAGGTGGGAGGGAGATGGTGAAAGGGATGGGGCATGGGGGTGGTGGATCTTAGGAGACACGGGAGAATCTCCAGCACAGCAAACCGTGGGATGAGGAGGAGTCTGAGGAAGAATGGAGGGCTTGGGATGTGCCGGGAGATGGGGGTGGTTCTGTGCTCTGCATCCCGGGGTGGATGGAGGGATGGACGGATGGACAGATGGATGGGTGGATGGAGGGATGGAGGGAGGGGTGGTTGGACGGACAGATGGACCAAGCATAGATGGGCATGGACGGATGGATGGGCAGAGGGATGGGTGGATGGGTGGGAGGCAGATGGGGTGCACAAGCAGTGGCTGCTCCAAGTCACACAATTTGGGGGTGCAGACCTGACCATTCCCCTGCTCCAGCCTCATCCTCCTCCCTTCCCCAGTGAGGGACTCCCCAGCTCCCAGCCCAGCATCTCCTCAAGGGCCAAAGCACTACAGCAGCCAGGAAGGGGACAGCTCTGCCCTTCCTTGCACCCCACAAGTGCTGTGCTCCAGACTGGGGGGGGGGGGTCACCCAGGCACCGAGCGTGGCAGATGTCCCCAGACGGGCCAGGGTGCTCCAGGGCGAGTGGATTAGGGCTAACACCAGGCTGCTAAAGCCTTGCACAAAGGGTATTAGGGATGAGTGTCAAGGGCCATCGCACAAAGCCTGGTGACACCGAGACAAGCAGGACCCTCGTGGGTGGCACCCCCAGGGACAAACTGAGCACCTGCCCCACATCTGCACAGGGTACCCAGAGGGGTCCGGGCATGGCCCGGCGCGTCCCACTGTGCCCCTGAGTGCTGTCCCCAGGTCCTTGGGGTGCTGGAGACATGCAGGGGACCTGGAGCAGTTCCCAGAGGAGATACAGAAGGAGGGAGCAAATGCGCCAAGGGAGGGGGCTGGCAGCAGGGCCCCCCATCCCCACGCACAGGGCGCACTCTGCGGGTGCTGGGGGTGTCCCCAGGTGCCCACACTCTGGGTTGGTTTGGGGGCTCGGGATGCTGACAGGCGCTGGGACAGCTGGGTGCCCTCCGCACCCCACAGAGGGACAGAGCAGGGGACAAACATGGGGGGAGCAGAGCACCCCACAAAGCACATCGGTACCTCCACAGCAGGGATTCCTTCTTGGAGCCAAGACAGCCGATCCCCGCGGTGCGGAACCCCCGGCGCACACCCAGCAGTGCACGGCCACCATGGGACCCCATCCCCACGCGGTGCCACCGCGGTGCCCGTGTCCCATCCCAGGTGGGGCCACCCACCCGCCGCTGACTCAGAGCCAGAATATAGGCCGTGCTGCTATAAATAACCCAGCCAGGCACAAAGCAATTTCTGTTCCTCCAGCCGGGGGGATACGAGCACGAGAGAAAGCCCTGAAATAACGGCACGGCCTCCATCGCCCTCCGTGCCATCGCTGGCACACGGTGGGGGTGATACGGGGACCCCAAATCCCAAAGCTGTCCCCATGTGGGGACAAGGAGGGGGATGAGCAGCTCTCGCCGCTGGCACCCGCCCGCCCATGAGGCACTTCCCTTTCCTCCACTTCCCGAAATGGTCCCTGTGCTGAGCCCGGGGGGGTGGGCATCAACCTTCCCTGCAGGGGTCGCAGTTTGGAGGCAGTCCCAGCACTGACAGGTCCCGGAGACCAGGTCTGGCCTGTTGGCACCTGGCAGGATCTGGGGCCTGGATGAATATTTTGGGCATCCCCTCCCAAAATGTACAGTGAGTCCCAGCCCGCCCTGGTGCACCGTGGTGGGTTGGCAGTGTGTGCCATCAGATCCCGGAGTCCTCCCCTCCACGTGCCACCAACACAATGTCTCACAGCCAAGGTCTCCACCCCACTCCGTGTCCCTTTCCCCTCCCCACGTGGCCATGTGTCCCCAGCAGCACAGCTCCCAGGGGGCTCATGTTGGGGTACGACGGCACATCGGAGACCCTCCGCCCTTCTCCGTGCTGGGCCGTCAGCATTCCATGGAGGCTGCCCAAGCTTGGCCATGGCCAATTGGGCAGGAGGTTGCCCATCTCCATGGCTTCCAATCTCATCGCTGGATGATCGGGGACCCCCAAAACTCCCCTCTTCTCCCTTCTTTGGAGACCCCAAAGCACCACGGCCGGACTCACCTGGATGGGCGCCGTGCTGAACTGGATCTTGCGATTGGGAACGGGCTCCTCTTCCTCAGACAGCCCCGGGATCTCCATGCAGCTGGATTCGGGCTCGTAGAGCCCATCCGCTTCCTCATCCTCATCCAACCCGCTGCCCCCCGAGTCCTCCCCGAGCCCACTGTAGGCACTTATGTCCACCAGGTCCGCCTCGGAGAAGTCCTCCTTCTTGGACTCATCGTACAGCTCGCTCTCCTCCACCCGCTCACCCTTTCCTCCCTCCTTGGCGTCGGGGGGCTCCTCACCCCCATCCAGGCACGGTTCGGGGACCACCGACCCCTCGGCCCCTTTGGCCACCTCGGCTGCAGCCGTGGGCTCCTTCACCTCCACCTCCGCCTCCGACTCTCCGCTCTCCTCCACCTCCACAGGTTTGATCTTGCAGACCTCCTGCACCCGCGGGACGCTCCCATCCTTCTCCGCCGACCTCGGGGCTTTGCCCATCACCTTCTCCTCCTCCGCAGGACGCGGCCGTGCGGGCGCAGCGCTGCCTTCTGCGCAGCCCTCAGCTTTGCCACCCTCTCCGCCCTGCAGGAAGACGCGGGACCTTTTGCTCACCAGCTTGGAGTTGAGCGGCCCGGCGCGCCCCGGCGTCTTGTGCAGGTTGTTCCTCAGGTCAGCCTTCTCAAACACGGCGCTCAGCTGGCTGACGGTGGGCGACACGGCCTCGGTGTCCAGCTTATCCAAGGACTCGGTGCTGCCGTTGAACTTCACCACCACGTCCAGCTTGCGGTCCTGGAAGCCGGCGCGCTCTTTGCGCAGCAGCAGCTTGGTGGTGGTTTCCTTCTCCTGCGGGCTCCTCTCGAAGATCTTACGGGTCTCCTGCAGCTTGGAGAAGGGTTTGTCGGGCTTGGAATCGAAGCGGCTCACCCTCTCGGACACGCTGGTGCCCAGCTTCAGCGGGCTGCCCTGCTCCATGCCATCGCTCAGGCTGCCGGCGCGGGGCAGGGAGAGGCGGACGGGTTTCTCCTTGCCCTTGGCCAAGTCGCAGGCGCCCTCGGGGCCCGGCGCCGTCCCCATCTGCAGGAACATGTTCTTGATGCGATGGACGTTGGAGCCATACTTCTTGCTGCGGGCTTTCTTGCCGTCCTCGCCCTCGGCATCCTTTGTGGGCTTCAGGGCCTGGATGGTGGCCTCGTACGCGTTGCGGTGCGGGGACGCGCTCCTCAACCCCCCGCTGCCCGCCCCGCTGCCCGGGGCCCCCCCGCTGCCCCCCGGGGCTGCCGCCCCGCTCGCTGCCTCCGTCCTCAGCATCCTGCCCCGAAACCTCCGTCACCGCCGCGCCGCATCGCCCGCCGCCCGCTGGGCACGGGGAGGGGGCCGTGCTGGGGGGCCGCGGGGACCCGGTCAGGCCATCGCCAGCCTGGGGGGGCCCAGCGCGCCCCCCCCTCCGCCCCGGCCCTCCTTCCTTCCTTCCTCCTTTCTCCTCCTCCTCTTCCCCTTTCTCTCTGCGCTGGTGATGGAGCGCTGCCGCCCGCGATCCGCCCGCCCCGCTGCCCGCAGAGCCCTCTGGGTCTTAGCGACGCTCTCTTGCTCTTCCTCTTCCTCACCGCCGCGCTTCGGCCTCTCTGCTGGATGCCCCCAGCTCTGTGTGTTTGTGTCCCCCCCCCCCGCCCCGGAGCGCTGCTGGCGCTGAGCCTGCTGCCACCGCCGCCCCCTCCCCTCAGCCCCCCGCTGTCCCCCTCCATCCCCTCCACATGGTTGGGACCGCATTTCTCCCCCCTCCCCTGGCACTGTGCGTTGTCCCCACAGCCCAGCGCTGTCCCCGTGTCCCCCCCCCTTCCCCCGAGGCTTTCACCCCTCCATCCCCGGGGTCTCCCATGACTGCCCTGGGGACCCCCAGCCCTGCCCCTCTGCATCTTCAGTTCCATCCCCACAGCCCCCAGGACGGTCCCTGGGTCTCCCCATTTCTGGCCACGTGCCCCCCACCTTTGTACACACGCCCCCTGTCCCCATGCCCCCCCTCCCATCCCCAAGTCCCTCCAGTTTTATTCCCTTGTGCCCCATCCCATATCCTCCCGATGTTAACACCATATCCCCCATTCTTTTCTCCATGTCCTCCCCTGTCCCTGTGCCCCTGCTGGCTGTCCCCACGTCCCCCTCTCCCATCCCTGTGCCCCCCCAGATTTGTTCACACATTCCCTGCTCTGATCCCTTTGGTCCCCATGAACCCAGAGCTCCACCAAACCCTGCTCTGAGGTGCCCCTTGATGTCCCTATAGGGTCCCCATTTGCTTTCTGTTCCCATAACCCCCCCTCCCCCCCCCAAGGCACTGCCAACCCACCCACACCTTGACCAGGGGGTCGGGTCAGGGAATATTTTGGGGTTGTTACTGGGGTTCTACTCCCCTCCCAGTGCATACAGACACCGTAGGAACCAGAGCGCGCAGCACAGCCCCACTTCAAGGCACTTTTGTGACCAGCACCCCCAAAACAACCACACACCATACAGGCTGGGGGCCAAAACGGGGACACCACCCCCCTCCCCCACCAAGTGCCATCCCCACAGGCCCCCACATAAATGCAGACGAGGGCAGCAGGACCCTGCAGCAGCTGCACCTCCCGACGCAGCGCCGGCCCTTTGTGCGTGACGCGTTGTGACGCAGCGCAGAGCGACAGCCCCCCCTTCACCCCCCCTTCTCCTTCCGCTGCAGGGCCTGCTCAACCCCCCAGCCCTACAGCATCCCCACCCCCCCTCCAGTCCCACTCAATGCTGGGGGAGCCTTGGATATCCACCCCGTGCGCGCACATACATGTGCACACGTGTGCTCTCCATCCAGTCCTGTGCACACGCGTGTGCAGCGCACCGCTTCTGGCCGGCCATAGTGCTGTGCTGGCAGGCGCTCAGCTGTCCCCAAGTGTCCCCACATCCCGAGGTGACACGTCGTACTCTTGTGCCCCATTGTGGCACAAAGGCCATCCCGCTGTGCCCCATCACGTCCCTTCATCCCCACTGTGTTCTGCTGGGCCCCACTGTGCCCCGTTGTGCCCCATAGTGCCCCGCTGTGCCCACTTGTATCCTGTTGTGCCCCATAGTGACACACTGGCCCTACTGCTCCCCGTTGTGCCCCACCGTGTCCCATTATGTCCTGCTGTGCTCTACTGTGCCCAGTTATCCCCCTGTGCCCCATTGTGCACCATCGTGCCCTACTGAGCCCAATGATATCCCACTGTGCTCTGCTGTTCCCTACTGCCTCGCTGCACCCCGCCATGCCCCACTGCATCCCCCTGTGCCCCACTGCGCCCTGTCGTGCCCTCCTGTTCCCCTCAGTGGCCCCGTTGCGCACAATCCCACACCACTGTGCCCCACTGTGCCCCACGCCCCCCCCACCCATGGTGCTCTGGGCCCCCTCCAACCCCCCCTCACTCATCCCACAGTCCAGCTGCCATTCTGCCACCCAGGAGCAGTGGCACAGGGCCGGGCTGGCAGGGGGTGGTCCCATCCATTCCCCGTGCCCCCCCCCCAGACGGGGCCCCCCTCCAGGCCACCCCGCTGTCACTGTCACTCAGGCGCTGGCTGTGCTCCCAGAGAAGATGGAGGCGGCCGCCCTGCTGCGGCTCTGGGCTCTGGCAGGCGAGTGGCAGCCCCAGCACCAGCGTGGGGACACGGCTGGGGGTACCCCCATGGGGAGGGGGCTGGGGGGACCCTCAGGGGTGGGGGGTGCCAATGGGAGAGCTGGGTAAATCCATCCTGTCCTTGGTGATGGGGGTTTGGGGACAAGGGGACTGAGGGGATCCCTGTGCTTGGTGGGAGCAGGGTGAGGGGAAGGGGCTGTCCCTATCCATGTCCCCGTCCCCATTCTTGTCCCCCTCCCCAGCACCTCCTAAATATAGCTGGCGCTGTTGGGACGCGTGTCCTGGGGGTGGCCATGTGTGCCACGGGGCTGCTGGAAATGGGGAAACTGAGGCAGGGAGGAGCTGTGCCCCCACCGTGACTCCAGCCCTGTTCCTGACCGCAGCCCTGGCTCTGGGGGGCACCCAGACCACCCTGTGGGGCACCCAGACTGCCCTCCCCGACCACCGCGTCTCCCTCGAGACTGGAGCCATCTTTGTCCATGAGCTGGAGAGGGAGCTGTTCCAGGAAGCCTTCCTCAGTGAGAGCGAGGAGGAGGATGGTGAGGATGGGGCAGAGGGGAGCGGGGCAGGGGGTGTCCTGCAGGGCTGGGCTTGCGGGGGGGTCCAGGATTGATCCTGAGGGGCACTGGCTTACACTTGTCCCTGGCAGGCATAACTCAGGTGGGCTGTATGTCCATTCCTCCTAGCCTTCAGCAGTCCATCCATGTCCATCACCTGTCTGCCCATCCATCTATCCGTCTATCTGTCCTTTCATCCATCCCTCCATCCATCCCTCCATCCCTCCACACATTCTTGTGTGCCCCCACCCCCTCACCCACCCCGGGACCTCCTGCTTTTGAGCACTGCGCCATCCCATCCGCCCAGCACACACAGTGGGAGGTTACCCCATTTTAGGGACATTCCACTCAAAAAGAGGAGCAGGATGCTCCACAGGCTCACACCGATGGGGACATGCGGGCTGGGAAGGCCTTGCACTGCGGGGTCCTGCCTGATGGCGCATCTCCCTGTGTCCCCACGTCTGTCCGTGCATCCCGGCACCCAGGAGCCCCCCCCATCACCTTCCATGCCCACCTCTGGGAACACCCCGACCTGCCCCGGTGGCTGCGCTGCGCCCAGCGTGGGTCCCACAGCTCAGCATTCCTCTATGGCAGCCCCACTGCTGCAGAGGTGGGCACGCATATCATCGAGGTAAGTGCAAAGTGCACGGCCTCGTGCAAAGTGCTTGACTCAGTGCAACCCCGTGCAAAATGCACAGCCCTGTGCAAAGTATATGGCCTTTGTGCAAAGCGCATGACCCCGTGCAAAGCGCATGACCCCGTGCAAAGTGCATGATCCCGTGCAAAGTACGTGACCCTGTGTAAGTGTGTGTGGTCCTGTGCAAAGTGCACGGCCTCGTGCAAAGTGCTTGGCTCTGTGCAAAGCATGCAACCTTGTGCAAAATGCATGGCGCTGTGCAAAGCATGCAACCTTGCGCAAAGTGCATGGCCTCATGCAAAGTGCTTGGCTCTGTGCAAAGCATACAACCTTGTGCAAAGTGCATGGCCTCGTGCAAAGTGCATGGCGCTGTGCAAGGCATGCAGCCTTGTGCAAAGTGCATGGCCTCATGCAAAGTGCTTGGCTCTGTGCAAAGCATGCAGCCTTGTGCAAAGTGCATGGCCTCGTGCAAAGTGCATGGCGCTGTGCAAGGCATGCAACCTTGTGCAAAGTGCATGGCCTTGTGCAAAATGCATGGCGCTGTGCAAAGCATACAAACTTGTGCAAAGTGCATGGCGCTGTGCAAAGCATGCAACCTTGTGCAAAGTGCATGGCCTCATGCAAAGTGCTTGGCTCTGTGCAAGGCATGCAGCCCTTGTGCAAAGTGCATGGCCTTGTGCAAAATGCATGGCGCTGTGCAAAGCATGCAACCTCGTGCAAAGTGCATGGCGCTGTGCAAGGCATGCAGCCTTGTGCAAAGTGCATGGCCTCATGCAAAGTGCATGGCGCTGTGCAAGGCACGCAGCCCTTGTGCAAACTGCATGGCCTTGTGCAAAGGACACGACTCCATGCAAAGTATATGACCTCGTGCAACGTGCATGGCTCTGTGCAAAGTTCACGGCCCTGTGCAAAGTGCATGACCTCGTGCAAGGGCTTGGCACGGATTGATGCAACCAGTCACCATGCAGGTGCTGGCATCCAACCGGCTCACCTATGAGACAGTGGCACAGCGGCTCATCATCTCCATCACCCCCTCTCCAGGTGAGGTTTCCCCCCAGTCCCCCCCAAATCTCTGCCCCTCAGCCCCTCGGGGGGACACGCAGCAGCCCCCATGGATCCCCCACATCCCACAGAGGGGGATCCGCCGTACCAGGGTGAGTTCCTGGTGGGGAACCACAACGTGGAGGAGCTGCTGCCGGAAGCCGTGCAGGAACAGTTTGTGCAGGCAGTGTCTGCTGTGTGGGAGCACGACGACGTCCACATCATCAACATCACCTCCGCTCTGGACAGGGGGGGCCGCGTCCCGCTGCCCATCGAGGGGCGCAAGGAGGGGTATGGGGCCGGGCCGGGGGGGTGGTGATGGGAAAATCTTGGTTGGATCCACGCGGTGGGGTTGGCGGTGATGTCGGGGTGTCATCCCATGGCGTCCATGCCGTGCAGGGTGTACGTCAAGGTGGGCTCCCACGCTGCCTTCTCCCCCTGCCTGCTGGCTGCCAGCTCTCCGCAGAGCCTCTTCCACTGCCGTCTGGGCCAGCAGCCCCTCGCCTCCTGCTACGACACCTTCGCACCCCACTTTGCCATCCGCTGGTGCAACCTCACCCTGGTGAGACCCGCTCCCCAGCCCCCCACACCTCCGGGCCGTGCCTGACATTGACCTCCCTCTCCTTTCCAGCTGCAGGTGCTGCCCACCCCCACGGCACCGGGACTGGTGTGGGGTCCCGGGGTGTTGGAGGGGAGCGGGGATTTCCAGCCCCCCACTTCGCCCCCCCCCAAAGATCTGCTGCCTGCTTTCCTGGTGACGCTGCTGGTGCCGCTGGCGGTGGCTGCGGTGCTGTGTGTGGTGCTGGGCCACCTCATGTGCTGCCGTCGGGAGGGAGTGTGAGTTGGGCACTTGAGGGGGGGGGGTCACGTCCCTTTCCCACCTGGGTGGGGTGTGGGGAGCTGATGTGGTGCCCCTTTGCCTTGGGGGCAGTGTGTGGGTGACCACTTCTCACCGCCTGCTTTGTCGGTTGTTTCTTATCCCCCATCTCTGATCTGTTCTGTAGGGCAAAGCGGGACTTGGAGACGTCTGAGTAAGTCCCTGGGGTGAGCTGGGGGGGGGTGGGGGGGTGGCTGGGGTGCAGAGCAGGCTGGGTTAGGGGAGAGCTGTGGGATCAGAACAAGAACCACAGAGCCGCGGAACCAAAGGATCACGGATTCATTGCCACCGAGTGACATCGATCAGAGGGGACCTTTAAGACCCCCAGGGTGGGGCAGCCTGGGGGCAACGGGGCTGGAGGTGGTGATGATGACGGAACCTAGAGGTGCCCCCACCCCAAAGGATCCCCCTCCACTCCAACACCCCATAACCCCCCCCACAGACGGGGCTCAGAGCGCAGCAGCTCTTTGACATCTCAGCCATCGTGCGGGGGCTTTTCTGACAAGAAAGAACCCCAGAACCCCCCCCCTCACCCCCCTTCCCCCCCCCTTGGGCAGCATCCAACTTGTACATCACACCACCATCCACGGTGACACGGAGGAGCTGAGGAGCATGGCCCGCAGTCGCGACGTCCCCCGGCCGCTCTCCACCCTCCCCATGTTCAACGTGCGCACGGGGCAGCGCACCAACCCCATGGTGGGACCCCCCGATGGGGCTCGGGACCCCCTGATCCCACAGCAGCGGTGAGCCGGGGGGTGAGCATGGGGGAAGCCCCTCTCTTTTTATTATCCTTTTTTTTTTTGGAAGGGGAATGACCATTTTCTCCCCATTTCCAGGTAACAGGCAGCGTGGCTGTGCCCCCCCCTCCCCTCCCAGGATGAGCTTGCTGCGAGCTCCTTTCTGCGAGCTGTTGGGGTGGGGGGGGGATTTTGCTGGTAAAATTTGGCTGTTTGCAATGAGATGCGATTCCTCAGCTTTATTTCCCGACGCTGGCAGCCAAGTCTGGCTGCTCTGGGGGGGGCTTGAGGGGGGTTAGGGGTACAGCCCTATACATCAGAGACCCTGCACCCCTTACCCCTCTCCCCATTCCTTTACCCCCACCCCCATTCGCTCCCCCTTTTGTGGTGAGGGAGATCTGAAGGGGGAAGGGGGCTCCCAGAAGGCAGATTTGGGGGTGGGGGGGTGTCCCAATGTCTGGGTGCACCCCGACACCCCCAGCTCTCACCTGCAGTCCTGCTGGGCGTGGGCACCATCCCGAAGCTCCTTCTGCTCTCTGCTGCTCCGCTCTCTCCCGGGCATCCCTCTCAGCCCCCCCGGGGACACCGCAGCCCCCAACCCCAGCCAAAGAAAGGGCCTCTTTCAGTGCAGCGGGGCAGGCGCCCGGGGGGGGGGTTAGGAAAACACAGGGGCGTGTTTTGGGGGAACAAGGGGAGGCATTGATAGGATGGGATGGAGAGGAGAAAGGGCCCTTTCAGCCCCGCGCAGCGTGAAGGTGTCCGTGCTGAGGCGCGTGGCACCGCGGGCACACGCGTGTGCTGCTTCTCCCATTGCACACCTGTGTACACCCAGTGTACAAGGGGGGGGGAGGGGGGCACCCCTTGCTGCCCCTCACTCCGTGCGTGCAAATATTTGGCACAGCGTGGCAGATCGGAGCGCCGTGGTGCCTTTGCACACCGTGGCACACTGCGCCCTGTGGCACACTTACACGCCGTGGCACGCTTGTGCACAAGTGAGTGCAAACCTCCCACGCCCCATTCCCATCCATTTTCATGCACCCCCTCAGCCAACGTCTGTGCCCCCCCAGCTCACTGTGTGTCTATATGGGGGGTTCCCTCAGCTGTGCGCCCCCCACCTTGTGCCAACAGCCCCCTATTCCCCCTCACGTTGCCCCCTCCCCACCCTTCCCCCACACAACTCTTGGCCTCCCAGCCCCATCCCACTCCCCCCACTCCCTGGGGGTGGCTCCCAGTCCCTCTCCCCTCACTCTCTCAGCCTATGGGCTGATCGAGGAGGAGGAGGAAGGGTGGGGGGAGGAGGGGAGGTGGGCAGCACAGAGCACAGTAGCGTGGCAGGAGGAGAGCAGGGAGGACGGCGCAGGGGCTGCGGTCCCCACAACCCCAATTCCTGAACCCCATTTCCCTGGAGACGCGGGAAGAGACGAGAGCACAGTGGGCAGCAGGTGGGTCGGATCATTTCACATGCTTTATTTCAGCAGTCGACAGAATTTATGGAAAAAAAAAAAAAAAAAAAAAGACATCTCAAATTCTTTCTCATACACAGACCAAAAAAAAAAAAAAATCAAAAAACCAAAAAACTTTAGGTACAGACACGCAGAGATGGGCCGGGAGGTGGGCTGGCGAGCGGGCGGGTTTGGGGCAGAAAGCATGGGTGGGTGGGTGGAGGGATGGATGGTTGGGTAGGTGGTTGGGTGATTGAGTGGTTGGGTGGATGGTTGGGTTGTTGAATGATTGGGTGGATAGTTGGGTGGGTGGTTGAGTGGATGGTTGAGTTGTTGGGTGGATGGTTGAGTTGTTGAGTGGGCTGGGTGAATGGTTGGGTGTTTGGGTGGGTGGGTGTTGGGTGGTTGAGTGGATGATTGGGTTGTTGGGTGGGTGGTTGGGTAGTTGAGTGTTTGGGTGGATGATTGAGTGCGTGGATGGTTGTGTGGGTGGTTGGGTGGATGGCTGGGTGGATGGGTGGATGGATGGGTGGATGGATGGGTGGATGGATGGATGGATGGATGGATGGGTGGATGGATGGATGGATGGATGGATGGGTGGATGGATGGATGGATGGGTGGATGGATGGGTGGGTGGGTGGGTGGATAGAGAAGCTGCTGGGAGATGCGGGCAGAAATGAGCCACCTGCTGAGCCCTGGAGCTCAACGCCTGTGCTTTGCTTTCCTTTCCCTTCCGAAGCTGCTAGGCTCGACCCGGCGTTTCTTTGCTCTGGGGTTAGGGGGTGAAATAGCACCTTTAGGAAATTCACGAGTGGACTCGGTCAGCAAAAGAGGTGAATTAAAAATAATAATGATAATAATAATAGGAACAGAAAGTTAGAAATCAACGCAGGACGTGTCCGGTCACAGCGCTGTGTCTATAGCACCACAGGTCCCAGCATGGAGATGGGACCAATAGGAAAGAGAGTAAACATTGGGACAGGAATCCTGGGGTGGGGGGCTGTGGGGGGAGGCCTTGAATAGGGGAAAAAATGAAAAAAATATAAAAAAAATGGAGAAGGGTAAAAAAAAAAAAAAAAAGTGGAGAGAACGTAGCACCTTTGGTCTGAACCTGGCAGGAAAGTCCCGGCACGGCTGAAAAAAGGAAAAAAATACCCACGACGAACCTAAAACTACTTGGAAAAAAAAAAAAAAAATTAGGTTAAAAAAAAAAAAAAAAGAAAAAAAGGAAAAAAAAAAAACCCTTAATGAAGCAAAACCACAGCGGTGAGGTAGCCTTCCAAAAAGGAGGAGATGCACTGACGGGTCGCGGCCGCTCCGCTCCGGGGTTGGGGGCTGCTGGGTGCGCTGGGGAGTTGGGGGTCCGCAGACTGCTCAGGCTGTGCTGTGTGTGAGAAAAAGAGAGGGGAAAAAGGGGGAAACCCCCCCCCCAAAAAAAAAAAAACAAGACATGGATAGGGAGAGCAACAACGACAAGGAGGTGGAGATTGGAAAGGTCCTTGCAGATGCAAGAAGCGAAGAGCCCAGCAGGGAAAGGGTGGGGGGGGTGGGGGGGTGGGTGCTCCCCCCGCCCCGCTATGGGGCAGCACTAGGGGTCAGCATTGGGGTACGGCCATGGGGGCTCCGGGGGAGGAGGAGGGGGCAAGCAAGCGAACCCACTTCCTGGCGGTATGGTTTGAAAAAGTCATTTATTTTTTTTTTTATTATTACTATTTTTTTTTTTCCGTTTGGTTTAATGCCTTTTTTTTTTTTTTTTTTTTTTTTTTTGGGGGGGGGGGGTTTGGTTGGTTTTCATTTTTTAGGTTTTTTGAGGGTTTTTTTTTTTTTGGCTTTTTTTTTTTTTTTTTTTTTCATTACGGAAACGCAAATGATTTCAAGAGACGCTGCATAGAAACCGACACGAATTGAAAGTCCATGTGAAATTTTCTCCTTTTTTTTTGGCAGTTTTTTTTTTTTTTTTTTTTTTTTTTTATTAATTATTATAATTATTACTCTCTCCTGTCGCGCGTGGGGCTTTCCGGTTTACAAAAAGCAGACGGGCCCGATGTCAATGCCAAATTCCTGGTCCGGAGCACCAACGTCCATAGGAGCCAAGTCAATGATGGGCAGGCGCGAGGTCTTCGTCGTCTTGTACTCGATGACTGTTTTGCCCCATGCTCCAGTGTGACTCTGTGGGGACGAGGCTGTCAGGTACCTGTGTGCCCCCCCCCCAGCCCCTTCCCCGTGTCCCCATCCCTCCCAGGTCCCCTTTGTCCCGTGTCCTCATGTCCCCATACCCCGTATCTGTGTGTCTCCCACCCCCTTGTCTCTATGCTCCTTCCTATGTTCCCTAACCCACATCCCATGTCCCCTGTCCCCATGTCCCCTGTCCAGATGTCTTTCATCCCAATGCCTCCCATTCCTGTGCTCCCCTGTCCCCCATCCCCACGTCCCCCATCCATGTGTCTCCCACCCCCAGTTCCCCACATGCTCCATCCCCATGTGCCCACCCAACCCTATATTTCCATATCTCCACGTCCCCATGTCCCTACATCTCCATCCCCATGTCCCCATCCCCATGCCCCCCACCCCGTGTCCCCCATCCATGCGTCTCCCATCCCCATATCCCCACGTCCCCGGTCCCCAAGTGTCCCATCCCCGTGTCCCCCATCCATGTGTCCTTCATCTCCTAGTCCCCACTTCCCTGTGTCCTCCATTCCCATGTCCCCACGTCTCTATGTCCCCCATCCCCATGTCCCCCATCCCCACGTCCCCCTCCCAAACATTTCCCATCCCCATATCCCCATGTCCCCCGTCTCCAAGTCCCCCATCCCTGTGTCCCCCATCCCCACAGCCGCTCACCGTGCAGCCATCCTCGGTGACCCCATAGGTGAAGCGGCTGTTTCCTTCGGCCCTGATCTCGATCTCGTTGGCTCCCTGGAGCAGCAGAGCCTTCTTCAGGTTGCCGGTGTCCTGGTCCATGTAGGCAACGCTGTTCTTGCAGTGGTAGGTGACGTTTTGGGTGGCCTCGGTGGACATCAGGCGCAGGAAGGTCAGTTGGATGGCAACGTCAGCCGGGTTGGAGCCCTCACCGCCGTACTCAAACTGCGGGCGAAGAGGTGTTAGGGACCCTATAGTGCTGCATCACTTTGCCCTACATCTCCCCCCCTACATCACCCCCATGGACCCCATCGGCCCACCTGGAAGCCGTCGCTCATCGTCTCGCCGAACCAGACGTGCTTCTTCTCCTTGGGGTTCTTGCTGAGGTACCAGTTCTTCTGGGCAATGGTGGCTTGCGTGGGGTAGACGCACGTCTCGCCTGTCTCCATGTTGCAGTAGACCTTGATGGCGTCCAGGTTGCAGCCCTGGTTGGGGTCGATCCAGTACTCGCCTGTGGGGCAACAGATGGGGTCAGGGGGCAGCCAGGGGCTGTGGGGTGAGGAGGGATGGGAGGAGGTGAGGAGTGAAAGCAGGATATGGGGAGGGGAGTGCGGAGTGGCCGGGAGGGGTGGGGTTGAGGTGAGGAGCGGCCATGAGAGTTGGGGTCGGAGGTGGGGAGGAGGAATAAGGGATAGGGAAGTGAGGGGCGGCCACAGGAGATGAGGATGGAGGTGAGGATTGGCCAAAAGGGATGGGAGGGGAGGAGGAACTGGGGATGGAGGTAAAGGGGAGGGAGAGGGGATGGGGATAGAGGTGAGGAGAAGTGATGGAAAGCGGGGGTAGAGGTCAGAAGAGAAATAAGAGATGGGGATGGAGGTAAAGGGGAGGAACAGGGGATGGGGATGGAGGTGAGGAGCAGCCACTGGACACGGGGATGGGGGTGAGGAATAGTCCGTGGGGTTGAGGATGGAAGCGAGGCAGCCACGAGGAACAGAGGATGGATAAATAAGAAGTGAGAAGCCGTGAGAGGTAGAAGATGGGAGGAAGAACCATGGGAGATGGAGAATGGAGGTGAGAAACAGCCGTGGGAGATGGAATACGGAGGGATAAATAAGGAACAGCCGTGAGAGGGGGAGGATGGAAGGATGAAGGTGAGGAAGAGCCGTGAGAGACGGAGGGGTGGGTGAGAGCATCCAGGAGGTGAGGGGTGGGTGGGAAAGATGGAGGTGAGGATCCGTGGGTGATGAAGATGGAGGGATGGAGGTGAGGGGCAGACAGGAGGGATGGAGCTGGGAGCATCCAGGAGGGATGGAGCTGAGGAGGACCTCTGAGGGAGGAGCGTTGGGGGGCACTGACCGCTCTTCCAGTCGCCGTGGCACATCTTCAGGTCCCGGCAGGTGCGTGCAGGGTTCTTGCGGGTGCCTTCGGGGCTGCGGATGTTCTCGATCTGTTGGCTGAGGCTCTTCAGGGTGGTGTCCACCTCCAGGTCACGGTCGCGCATCACGTTGGCATCGTCGGCTCGGTAGTAGCGGCCGCCGTCGTGCGCCTTCTCTTGGGGTGGCTGAGGCAGGAAGCTGAAGTCGAAGCCGCCGCTGGGGGGGCCGGGAGGACCTGGGGGGCCAGGAGGGCCGGGGGGACCCTGCAGGAGGAGGAGGAGGAGGGCGGTGAGCGTGGGGTGAAGGCGGCAGATCCGGGTGGGCAGCGGCGGTGGGGTGGATACGTACAACAGGGCCGACTTCACCGGTGCGACCGCGGGGGCCGGGGGGGCCGATGGGGCCGGGCAGCCCGTTGAGACCGTCTTTGCCGGCGGCACCGGCGGAGCCAGGAGGACCCTATGGGAGAGGAGAGGTGGTGAGCACAGATGGGACCCCGGCACCATGGGGGGACGCGTCCCCCGTGCAGCCCCACGGTGCTCAGCCCTGGATGGATGTCTGTGTGCTGGGGACTTACTCGTGGACCGGCGGGACCAGAAGCACCAGAAGGACCTTGTTCACCAGGAGCGCCCTGTGCAAAGCGGGGCACGAGAGAAAGTCCTGTGAGCATCTCAGGATGTGGGGCAGCACCCGCTGCTGCCATCCCCACACCTGGTGGCACTTACAGGAGGACCAGGTGGGCCCTGGAGACCGGAGAAGCCTCTGTGGCCCTTCATGCCTCTGTCACCCTGTTCACCGGTTTCACCTTTGTCACCACGAGGACCTTGGGGACCCTATGGAAGGAGATGAGCTGAGCACAACCCGAACAGCACACCGTCCCCACGTCCATGGGGACAAGGAAGGACAAAGGACAGAGGAGGGGGACACCAACTTACAGCAGGACCACGAGCACCAGCGGGACCAGGGGGGCCGGCGGGACCAGCAGGGCCCTGGGACAGGAGGGAAGGAGATGGTCAGAGCATCATCCCACAGCAACACCCCAAGTGGGACATAGGGTCACCTCCCCCTGGTGGGCAGCCCCCTCCTGTGCCGGGATCCAAGCACAGGGACAGTTCTGACCCAAACCTCAGTCGGGTCAGTGCTCAGATGGAGAATTGGGGCCGGGAGGGAACGGATGAGGCTCTCCATCAGCAGAGCAGCACTTACGGTCTCACCGCGATCTCCATTTTTGCCAGCAGGACCGACGGGGCCGGGGGCACCGGGGGCACCGGGAGCACCAGGGGGGCCGGCAGGGCCGGTCTCACCACGGTCACCCTGAGAGGAGGAAGAGGAAGGGAGGAGGAAGAGCAGACATAAGCATGGATCAGCACAGCCTCACTACCCCAACCCACCACCCCACCCGTGGGCACTCACCTTGGGACCAGCAGCACCGTCACGACCGGGGGCACCTTCAGCACCGGGAGCACCCTATGGGACAGCAAGACCCCCCGAAGCCCCTCGTTAGGATGAGGGATGCTAACGAAGGGGGGACCCGTCGCTGAGCCCGGCACCCATGGGTGCCACGAGCACATCCAGCCTTCACCCTACCTCACGTCCAGCTTCACCAGGGGGACCAGCAAGGCCAGGGGGGCCCATGGGGCCGGGAGGACCGCGTTCACCAGGGGAACCTGAGGGACCCTGCTTGCCGGGTTCACCCTATGGAGAAGAGAGCGCAGAGGTGTCGGACACCAGGAGCATCCATCAGCCACACGGTGAGCTGGGGAGCTGGGGGTCCCACGGGGGTACTCACAGAGGGGCCGGGCAGGCCGGGGAAGCCTCTTTCACCTCGCTGTCCGGGGAGACCGACGACACCGCGCTGACCGGCGATACCTTGGGGTCCGGGGGTGCCGGGAGCGCCCTGGGGGGGACGAGCAGCAGCTCAATGTGGGCACCTCCTGATGGAGGGCAGAACCACGGGGTGACACGGCCTGGTGTCCGCGGAGGGGTCACGTTGTGGGGTGACTTACAATGGGGCCGTCAGCGCCGGGGGAGCCTTTCTCGCCAGGGGGTCCGGGGGGGCCGGCAGGGCCAGGTTCACCGGGGCGGCCAGCGGGGCCGGTCTCACCACGGGGTCCTTTGCCACCTTCCTTACCGCTGGGGCCGGGGGGGCCGGGAAGGCCGATGTTACCCTGGGTAAGGGGGGGTGTTGCAGTCAGACCCCCCCGCCGGTGGCTGCGCGGTGCCAGGGGCGTCCGGTGCCAAATGGGCCACGGTGGCCACGTGGAGCTGCCTGGAGCTCTGCCCGGCATCCACACAACAGCACGGTGCCAGCAGCCCCCCCACACCCCGTGTCCCGCCGCTGCTGGGGGACGCAGGACTTACGGAGGGGCCAGGGGGACCGACTCTTCCAGCAGCACCAGGGAAACCAGTAGCACCCTGCAAGGGAGAAACGCTGCGGTCAGGGGGGGGTCGCATCCGACACGGGGGCACCTCCTGCTGTCCCCTGGATCAGCGGCCAGGAGGGAAGCGCTCACCCCATTGTACAGCTTTGAATTTGGGGGAGGTGGGAGAAACGAGCAGTCTTCGCCCACTGCACCTCCCACCCCCCTCATGGGAACAACCCCCCTCCCCACGCATGATGTTACCCACCCAAACAGCTTCAGGGTACGCTCCCATAGTTTTGGGGCGAGATGCAGGAGGGACTGAGCCACCCATGGGTGCACACACCCACCTCCCCCCAACCCGGGGGCTATGCAACCCCCCCCACAAGACCCATATACTTACAGGGGGTCCAGCGCTTCCGCGAGCGCCTTTGGGACCGGGAGCACCAACAGCACCCTGCAGGTTGGGGGGAGGAAGAGAGGGGTGAGCAACACTGTGGAGACATCTCCTTGGGGGGCACCTGGGGGGGGGGACTTACGGCAGGGCCGGGAGCACCAGTGGGGCCAGCAGGGCCAGGGGGACCAGCGTCACCTTTGGCTCCAGCATCCCCAGTTTCACCTTTAGCACCAGGCTGACCATCGGCACCCTAAGGGACAGAGCATTGGGGTGAGCGGGGATCAAGTGTGGGGTGGGGGGATCCGGGGGGAGCGCATCTGTCAGGACACTTACAGGAGGGCCAGCAAATCCAGCAGGACCGGGGGGGCCGGGCTCACCACGGTCACCCTAAGGGGGGGAAAGAAGGATAATGGCCATCACATCGGGTATGGGGTGGCCAAGGATGTCAGCACGGCTGTGCCATGCAGTGTGCGGACACTTACAGGAGCACCACGGGCACCAGTGGGCCCAGCAGGGCCGGGGGGGCCAGCTTCACCCTGACGGAGGGGAGGAAGAGGAGAAAAGGCCATGAGGTCAGAGCAGTGGTATGGGGTTGGTGGGGGGCGCGGGGACACCTCCCCATAGCATCCAGATGAAGGATGTCCCCACCTTGTCACCGGGAGCACCAGCGGGGCCGGGGGGGCCGATGGGGCCGGTCAGACCACGGAGACCATCTTTGCCAGGAGCGCCGTCAGCACCTTTGGGACCGGGGTCACCCTGCGTGGGGGGAGAAGGCACAGAGGGTCACATGTGGGGTACGGCCCGGAGCGTCCCACTGCTCTGCGCCCCATAAGGACCGCCACACCCGCACCCCCCCCTTGGCTTAGGGAAGAGCCACGCTGGGACACGAGTGGCCCTGGATGCCCCTCCAGGCGGTGAGCAGCTGTGGAAGGGGAGGGGGCTGCAGGCAGAGGGTGGATGGGGGGATTTGGGGAGGGGGGTGCACGCACTCTGTCACCCTTGGCGCCCGGCAGGCCGGCAGCACCGCGCTCTCCGGGCATCCCCTGCAGACCGGGGGGGCCTTGGTTTCCGGGGGCACCGGGAGCACCGGCATCACCCTGGGGGAGAAACACAGCAGTGGAGGTTAGTGAGAAATCAGCGCTGTCTCTGCAGAGAGAGCCCCATTCTGGAGTCATCCTCACCCCCTCCCCCTCCAAAAAAAAAAAGCAGAACCCCCCATACCCACCTTAGCACCATCGTTTCCGGGAGCACCGTTAGCACCACGAGGACCCTGAGGGCCGGGGGGCCCTGGACACCGCGCTCACCGGGGAAACCTCTCTCACCCTGCGGGAGGAGGAGCGGGGCTGAGCGCGGCTGTTCGGAGCAGGGGGGGAACAGAGGGGGCTGTGGGGGCTTCGACTCACCCTGGCACCGGCGGGACCGGGGGCACCGGCATCTCCGGGGACACCCTGTGGATGGGATGGAGGTTATGGGATGGAGGTTATGGGATGGAGGTTATGGGATGGCGCATTGAGGCACCGACTCGGGGTGATGTCCGTAGGGGTGGTGATGGGGCACTCACCTGCTCACCGGGCTTGCCAGCCTCTCCGGGGGGGCCAGCGGGGCCAGGCAGACCCTGCGGGGGAAAAGGAGGAGAGGTGGGGGGTGGGAACGTGGGGTACAAAGCGGGGGTGGCACCGCTGTCACCACGAGGTGTTGTCCCCTCACCTGGAAGCCGGGGGCTCCGGCGGGACCTTGTTCACCTCTCTCTCCAGCGGGACCCTACAGGAGGGGGGAGAAGAGTGAGGGGGGGTTTGGGGGCGGCGGAGCACCCACTGCATCAATAGTGCGCAGTGAGGGGGGGGACACAGATACTCACAGTGGGGCCGGGGGGACCCTGGGCACCGGCTTCACCATCCTTACCAGCAGCACCCTGAGGGGGGAAGAGGGGCTCAGAGCACTGCATGCACCCCTGGGTGCTGGGAGTGCATGGGGCAGAGAGCTGTGAGTCTATAGGGCTGCGCTGTGAGCCTATGGGGCAGAGAGCTGTGAACTTATGGGGCAGAGAGCTGTGAACTTATGGGGCTGTGCACTGTGAGCCTATGGGGCTGAGCTGTGATCCCATGGGACAGAGAGCTCTGAACTTATGGGGCTGAGCTGTGAACCTACGGGGCTGTGAGTCTATGGGGCTGAGCTGTGATCCCATGGGACAGAGAGCTCTGAACTTACGGGGCTGAGCTGTGAACCTACGGGGTTGTGAGTCTATGGGGCTGAGCTGTGATCCCATGGGACAGAGAGCTCTGAGCCTATGGGGCTGAGCTGTGAACCTATGGGGCTGTGAGTCTATGGGGCTGAGCTGTGATCCCATGGGACTGAGAGCTCTGAACTTACGGGGCTGAGCTGTGAACCTACGGGG
Organism: Meleagris gallopavo; assembly: GCF_905368555.1. NCBI lineage: Eukaryota > Metazoa > Chordata > Aves > Galliformes > Phasianidae > Meleagris > Meleagris gallopavo. Next base: position 2,866,574 of record NC_139432.1, on the reverse strand, counting down.
CTGTGAATCTATGGGGCTGTGCACTGTGAGCCTATGGGGCTGTGCTCTGTGAGCCTATGGGGCTGAACTGTGAGCCTACAGGGCTGTGAGTCTATGGATTCTATAAGTTTATGGAGCTGTGCTGTGAGCCCATGGGGCCATGCCCTGTAAGTCTATGGGGCTGGTGCTGTACTGTGAGGTTATGGGACTGCACTGTGAGCCACGGGGCTGTGCTGTAAGTCTATGGGGCTGTGCTAGGCTGTGAGATTATGGGGCTGTGTGCTGTGAATTTATGGGGCTGGGCTGTGAGCCCATAGGGCTGTGCACTGTGAGCCTATGGGGCTGTGTGCTGTAAGTCCATGGGGCTGTGCTGCGAGTCTATAGGGCCAAGCACTGCGACTTTTGGGGCTGTTCTGTGATGGGGCCACACACTGTGAACCTATAGGGCTACAGTGTGAGCCTAAGGGGCTGTGCTATGAGCCCATGGGGCCATGCCTTGGAATTCCATAGGGCCATACACTGTGAGTCTATGGGGCTGTGCAGTGAGCCTATGGGGCCATGCGCTGTGAGCCTATAGGGTTATAGTGGGAGCCTACGGGGCTGTGCTATGAGCCCATGGGGCCACGCACTGTGAGCATATGGGGCTGTGCTGTGAGCCTATGGGGCTGAGCTGTGAGGTGTGGGGCAGGACTGAACTGCGGCATCCCTGGAAGGAGATTCCTGCCACGTCACCTCCCTGCTGCCCTGGATCCTGAGCTGCTGGCAGCCTCCAGCCTGGACCGATGGCCACCAGAGCTGCTGTTCCCAAACCCCATTTGGTTTTCTGGCCCCATAGAGCTGCCCCCAGGAATACTCACAACAGCACCAGGGGGGCCAGGAGCTCCTCTCTCACCGGGTTTGCCAGGTTCACCCTAAAAGCAAGAGAGTGGTGTGAGATGTGTGTCAAAATCACAGCACCGTGGAATGGACCCCCCCACACCCCCATATAGGGACACGTCCCCTGAGCCCCCCTCCCTCCCCCCCAAATATGGGACTCCGTGAGAGCTTCGTGCCACAGATCTGACATGAAGTCCTTGTGAACTTGTGCACCTCGTGCATCCCTGAACCTGTGGGCAGACCAACCCCCCCCTATTTGAGCATCCCATCCTCGTGTACTCACCGCAGCACCTTTGGGACCGGGGAAACCCATCACACCAGCTTGACCTCTGGCTCCGGGGGGGCCGGGGGGGCCGGGGCGGCCATCCTGACCAGCGGGACCCTGAGGTGGGGAGAGCAAAGAGTCCGTCAGTGAACCGCACGGTTAGGGGGTGAGGGGGGGGGGCTATAGCCGTTACTTACCGGGGGTCCGGTTTTGCCGTCGGGACCGGGGCTGCCGGGGCTTCCAGTCAGACCCTGGGAGGAGCGTTAGGGCCGGGTTAGGGCACGGGGTTCGGGGTGGGCTTTGGGGGTGGACGTGGGCAGGGCCGGCAGTTGGCTCTGCCCACCGCACCGTGCCCCCGCCGCGCTCACCTTGGCGCCGGGGAGACCGGGTTCTCCGGGGCGTCCGGCTTCACCGGGAGATCCTTTGGGGCCGACGGCACCGGGGGAACCGCGCTCTCCGGGGGGACCCTGAGGGAGAACGGAGGTTATCGAGATCCGGGATGGGGAGGGGGCACGGAGCTGCGCCGACGCAGGAAGGAAAAAAACCCACCTTGGGACCGGCGATGCCGTCAGCACCGGGGAAACCGCGGCTGCCGGGAGCGCCCTGCGAGGGACGGGAGAGCGGTCAGAGCGGGGTGGGGGACCCTATGGGGCACAGCTGTGGGGCTGAGCCGCCGAGATGCTCCAAGGAAACCTCGAGGTGCGTGGGATGCCCGCGGGGACATCGGCGTTTCCATCGGGCTGAAGCGGGGGGAGGACGACGCGGACTCACCCGTTCTCCTGCAGGACCGGGCAGCCCAGCAGGGCCGGGCTCTCCACGAGCTCCTCTCTTGCCTTCCTCACCGGCGGGGCCGGGGGGGCCTTGAACACCAGCGGGACCCTGCGGGGGGGGAGAGCGGGGTGAGCGGCCGCGAGGAGACGCTGAGCCGGGGCTGCGCTGAGCGTCGGTGGCTCCTGGGGACACTTACGGGTTCGCCTTTGGCTCCGGTGTCACCTTTGTTGCCTGGAGCGCCGGGTTCACCCTGGGAAAGAGGAGGGGAGATGCTTAGAACCGTGTTGGCGGGAGAGGGGAGGGGGTGCTGAGGCCCCCCAGCCCCGGTGCTGGCAGCTCGTAGCGCCGTGGGGGTGCGGAGATGAGCCCGGGTGGGGCGGCGCATCGATGGACCAAAGGATGGAGCCGTCCCAAAGCCATCGACCCAGCGCCCCATCTCCATCCCAGCGCTGGAGCGAAGGGCTGAGACCCCACCACGGGGTGGGGGGTGGGGGGGATGCGGAGGTACTCACGCTGTTCCCTTTGGGTCCGGGAGCACCGCTGGGACCTTGGGGTCCGGAGGGACCGCGAGCACCGGGGAAGCCGGGGGCACCGGCGATGCCAGGAGCGCCCTGAGGGACAGGCAGAGGGGCGGTGAGGGCGCGGGGACCCCCGAACCGGGAACCACGCGCGGCAGCGCGACGCGGCACCAACAACTCACCGTAGCACCTTTGGCACCGGGTTGACCGTCGGCACCGGGGTTACCCTGGTGGAGAGAAAGAGGAGGAAGAGGAGGGTTACGTGGGAGCCCGAGGGACGCGAGGCTGAAGGGCGGGACGCCGTCGGGGGGCACTCACGGCGGGACCGGCAGCGCCAGCTGGGCCGGGGGGACCGGGTTCGCCACGGGCACCTTGGGGACCTTCGCTACCGCGAGCACCTTGGGGACCTGTTTCGCCCTGGGGAGGAAGAGGAGGGAGGAAGAGTCACGGCCGGGCTGCCCGCAGCCGCACCGCTCCTCCTTTCCGCGCAGCGCAGCCGTTGGCGGTGCCGACCCTGTTGTCACCGACGGGCACTGCGGAGCACGGGGGAGGAAATCCCCCATCCCACCTCCCCCAGAACCCCCAGCCGGGCTGTGGGGCCGCGGCCGAGGGCGGAGGTCTTACCTTAGCGCCAGCAGCGCCGGGGAAGCCGGGGGGACCCGCGGGACCGGTTGGGCCCTAAGAGGGGGAGAGGATGGATGCGTCAGGCGAGAACAGCGCGGCGCATCGGGCTTACCGGGAAGTGCGGCTCTGGGATGGGGACCCTCCGCAGGAGACCCCTCCCAGGCCGGGCCGGGGGGAGCTCGAAGGGTTGGGAGCACTCACAGGAGGACCGGCAGCACCGGGAGCACCGTCGTTACCGCGAGCGCCCTGCGGGAGAGAGGCGGCCGTGAGCTGCGGCAGTGATGGGGGGCGGGGGGGCTGCCGGGGGGGTCCGAGCCCCGGGCTCCCCGATACTCACAGCGGGACCGGATGGACCGGGGCGGCCTCTCTCGCCGGGAAGACCGCGAGGACCCTGCGGAGGACAGAAGGGTGGGGTCAGGGTGGGCTGCTTTCCCTTCAGCATCTCTGTGCCCCCTGCCCCCAATGATGCTCTCATTCATTGCTAAGCCCCCCCTCCCCCAGCACCCCTAGGGATGCAGCCCCTCAGGGGGCACCGTGTCCCCCCCCTTCACTGTGTCTCCCAGCACCCACCCAGCACCCACCCAGCACCCACCCAGCACCCACCCAGCACTCACCATCTGCCCAGGAGCGCCGTTCTCTCCAGGGCTGCCAGGCTCACCCTAGGACAACAAATAATAATAACAACAATATGTAAAAAAATTGGGGTTTTCTGCCCCAAAGTGGGAGCAGCGGGACCCCGCAGTGGGGGTGGGTGGGTGGGTGAGCTGCTCCAGCAGCACTGCTCACCTTGGGACCAGCGGGGCCAGGCTCACCCTTGGCACCATCCAAACCACTGAAGCCCTGGGGGGCGGAGGAGGGAGGTCAGCATCAGTGCCCCCCAGCCCCCACCCCCCAGCTCATAGGCTGGGTGTTGGGGTTCCGTGGGGGTTTCCCCGACTTGAGGGTGTTCCCAGTTCGCCCCACGTCTCATGGGTGCAGTGGGGGGGGGGGGATGCAGAACTCACTCTGTGTCCCTTCATGCCCGGCAGACCAGCAGTTCCAGGGAGACCGCGTGCACCCTACAAGGAAAGGCCGTGGGGTGACACAGAGCCCCGCGGTGGGGGGGGGGGGGTCCCCGTGTCCCCATCCCTTGTGTACTGTGCACACTGTGGGGCCCCCAACCATGGGGAGAGCCTCACCTGGGGGCCAGGGGGTCCACGCTCACCAGGACGGCCGGGTTTGCCAGCTTCACCCTATAGACAAAGACACGGTTGGTGGCACAGCCCCACAGTGCTGAGCCCTCGGGGGGGGGTCAATGCCACCAGATGGGAGGGGGGGGTCCGACCCACTGCCACTTACATCATCGCCGTTCTTGCCAGGGGGGCCAGCGGGGCCGCGGGGGCCCATGGGTCCCTAGGAGATAGGAAAGGGGTGTGGGGGGCTGTGGGGGTGCAGGGCTCCCCGTTGCTGCCCCCTCCCAGCACTGCTGGGGGTTGGGGTGCAGTTCCTGCACTTACAGAGGCACCGGGCTCGCCGGGTTCACCAGGGGGACCTTGGAAACCTTGAGGGCCCTGTGGTTCAATGGGGGGAAAAAAAGGGAAAAATGGGTTAGAAAAGGGGAAAGATGGGTCTGAAGACCCCAATGATGAGTTCAGCCTCCCCTCTCCCCCCCCCACATGGATTCCCATCACTGTGGTCTTCCTTATGCACGGGGGGGGGATGCTGCATCCTGCCCTCATCCAACCTGTGCCCACCCCTGCCACCAAGGGCACCCAAACCAAAGGGTCCCTCAGGGGCTTGGCCCCAAAAATGAGCTGAGGAGGAGGAGGAGATACTCACAGGAGCACCAGGAGGACCAGGGAGACCACGGGGTCCAGCAGGGCCCTGGGGGGGGAATAAGGAGACAGAGCTGAGTGTGTGCCACCCCCCTCCCCATCCTTGTCCCATTGCTGCATCAGCACCCCACCCATTCCTACCCCACTGATTCTCCACTGCCACCCTATTTCTGTCCCCAGCACCATCCTATACCTATGCCCAGCACTTTGTCTCCTTACTGTCCCGTTGATGTCCCCCTTGTCCCCCTCACATCTCTGTCCCCAGCGTCTGTTTCAGTCCCCACTGTCTCTATTTTACTGCTGCCTTATTGACATCCCCACTGCTGCCTTTCTGATGTCCCCGTCACCAGCCCACCCCTCTTTCCATTGCCACCCCATCCCTGTCCCATTGCTACCCCTCTGGTGTCCTTATTGCTACCCATCCCCATCACCACTCCATCCTTGTCCCACTGGCACCCATCCTCATCTCTGTCCCCATCACCGCCCCTTCTTGTCCCCATTGCCACTCTATCCCTGTCTGCAATCCTACCCTATTCATGTCTCCATTGCTACCCAACCCCTTTCCCAATCACCATCCCATTGCTGACCCCATCATTACCCCTTGTTGTCCCCAGTGCCATCCCATCCCTGCCCCCATTCCCACCCTATTGATGCCCATGTTGTTACCCAATCCCTTTTCCTATCACCACCCCATGGTTGTCCCCATTACCACCCCTTGTTGTCCCCATTGCCACCCAGTCCATCTCCCACTGCTACCCTACTGACATCTCCATCACCACCCAGTCCTTGTCCCCATCACCACCCCTTGTTGTCCCCACTGACATCCCATCCCTATTCCCCTTTCCATTCCACCTGACCCCATTGCCACCCCATTTCTGTTCCCATTACCATCCCGTCCCTTTCCCCATTGCACCCCATCCTTATTCTCATCCACACCCCAACACTGTCCCCACTGCCACCCCATCCCTATCCCCATTGCCACCCCACCCTTGTCCCCATCACAACCCCACTGACGTCCCCACAGCCCCCACCTCCCTCCCCCCACACCCCACACCCCACCTGCACCCCCAGCCCCCCACTCACCATGGGGCCGGGCACCGCCATGCCACCCGATTTCTCATCATATCCGTAAGACATTTGAGGAGCGAAGTTCTGTGGGGCAGAGAAAGAGAAGGGGCTGAGCGGGGGGAGGGGGCAGGGGAAAACCCCAGCAATGGGGTGTGCTGATGAGGACCCCCCCCATACTCACTCCGCCGAGGCCTGGAGGTCCTGGAGGGCCTGGGGGTCCCGGGAGGCCAGGCTGTCCAGGGATGCCATCTCTGCCAGGGGGGCCGGGGAGTCCCTATGGGGGGTGGGGGGGAGAGGGGGTGAGCAGCAGTGGGGTGAGCAGCAGTGGGGCACCCAATGTGGGTGTGTGTAGGGCTGGGTGCCTGGGGGTACAAACCCTGTCTCCTCTGGGGCCGGTGTCTCCTTTAGGACCCTGTGGGGGAAAGGCGAGGGGGGGAGGTTATGGTCCTGTAAAACGGTCCCATAAAATGATCCCAAAGGGGGATCCGGGGGGGTTTGGAGCAGCCAAAGGGTTTGGGGTCAGCGGTGGTTACCTCTACTCCAGCACTCTCTGGATAGACGGGGGAGGCTGTGGGAGGAAGGAGCGGTGTTTAGATGGGGGGGCAACACCCCAAAACCAGCCCGGAGAGGGGCGGGGAGGGATGGGGGAGGGGGGGAGCGGTACCGTCGACATCGGGGCAGATGGGGCAGCACTCTCCGAAGGGGATTTCGGCGTTGGGGCAGTCCGAGGTGTCCTCGCAGATCACCTCGTCGCAGAGGATGTTGCCGCTGTCGCAGACGCAGATCTGGCACGGTTCGGGTTTCCACACATCCTTATCGTTGTACGTCAGCCCGTCCTGGACGCAGCTCCCGGTCTGGACTGCAGGGTTACCGGGGAGAGGGGGGGGGTGGGGGTGGGGGGGTCAGCGAGGAAAGTTTGCGCTCCCCCCGCCCCGCAGCGCTCCCGCTCGGCAGCGCCGTTCTCCCTTCATCTGGTTCTCATCAACCCGGCTCTGTGACACGGGAAAAGCACCGCCGCCATCGGCTCTTCCCACTTAGTCTGGAATTTAAACAAAACCCCCGTCCGGCAGCCGCGTCCCGAAGCCGGGGGCCAAGGAAAATAGCGGGGGGGGCGGGGGGGTGAAGGGGGGGAGTGCGGGGCGGTGCCGGGATCGGGGGATCCCCCCCTCGTCTGGGCTGAAATTAGAGCCGGGATGAGGCGGGATGGGGCCAGATGTGGGAGCTGCCGAGTGTGGGGCGGCTGCCAGAGAGTGGGGCGGCCCCATAGTAGAGCCGGGGGGGCCGGGAGGGGGGGGTTGTGGGGCCGCACCGCTGCGCGATGGCAAAGGGGGAGAAGGGGAGAAGCTCTGTAACGAAGTGCACGGGCTTGGAGAGAATCAAAAGGGCGAAAAAATGAAATAAATGAAATGAAATGAAATGAAATGAAATGAAATGTGAAAGCAAGATGTCGCGTCGTTGTCGTGTCCCGTCCCGTCCCCCGTTCCCGTCCAGCCCCGGAAAAAAGAATTAAATTTAAAAAAAAAAATGCAAGGGCAAAATGCAAAGAAATGCAAAATCGCCGCCGCCAAAAACGCAACATCGCCGACTCCGAAAATGCAACAACGCCAACCCTGAACTGCAAAGCTGACCCCAAGGAATGCAGAACGCCGCCACCCCTTAAAAGAGGCGAAATGTCACCCCCCAAAAATGCAGCATCGACCCCGAGCAACGCAGGCTTGAGCCCCAAAAATGGAACACCAAAGTGCAAAGTTCCCGTGGTGCTGCGGGCGTTGCCGGGCGCGTTGCACAACGCGCGGTGCCAAAGGAGAGCGGCACAGCGGGTGGGAATGGGCCCAGGAGGGAAACTGCCCCAAAAAGAGCCACAAAACCCATAAAAGCGCCACAAAACAGAACCTCTGGGAAGGGCCAACGCTCGGAGCAACGCGGCGCGGCGCAGCCTGGCACCATCCCAGTGCCATCCCAGTGCCATCCCAGTGCCATCCCAGTGCCATCCCAGCGTGCCCCATCTCTGCACCGGCAGCAGCGCGGCTCTCGGGATGCAGAGTGACCCCATTTGTGCCCCCCGCCCACCCCACACTGCACCCCACAGACGGACGGGACGCTCCGCTCCCCCCGCCCCGATGTCTGGGCAGCGCTATGGGGCGGCCAGAACGTTTTCCTTATGAATCATCTGAGACTTTTCTAATTCTTTCCTGATGGCTTTCACAGAGCCGGGCCCCTTCTCCCCTCTCCTCCCTCTCCCCGCTCCCCCCTCTCCTCACTTTTCCCATATCCCACCTCCTCTCTCCGCTCCCCCCACCCTTCTGCCCTCCTCCTCTTGGCCGCGGCCCCGCACACCCCACGCACCCCATACACCCCGCTCCTCCGCCAGCCCGATTCACCCCTATTTAACTCCATTTTCCTTCTTTTCTCCCCCACGGGACGCAGCCCTCTTTCCACCCCATCCCTCCGCCCGCTACTTACTGTCCTCTTCTCCTTGCCCGCGGGTGAGTAGTACAGTCGCTGCTATCAACAGCAGTAACCGAGAATCCACAAAGCTGAACATGTCTAAATATTAGACATGTAGACTCTTTGGGGCTCTTTGTCTTAGGGTCGGGTCATTCAGGGCCGATCTCACTCCGCAGCTCCAATCCAGACCCCAGCAGAAACTTCCTACTGCCTTCCCACCGCTCCGCCTGCCCTTATATACGGTCCGGCGGCGCCGAGAGGTGGGACCCATCATAGCCTGCGCGGGAGCGCACGGGGGATTTTGGACGGCCCCTCAGCCAATAGGAAAGGACCCGCCGTCCCCCCATCCCCCCCCCGGTCTGCACACGCATACATGGCACCCCCAGAGCGGGGAGAGCGGGGTGGGATGGGGACCCCGAAGAAGTTGGGATGGGGATCCCAAAGAGGATTGGATCCCGAAGCGCTTGGAATGGGGAACCGCAAAGAGTTTGGGATGGGGACACCGAATGGTCTGGAATGGGGACCCCAAAATAGTTGAGATGAGGACCCCAAAGCATCTGGATTAGGGATTCCAAAGTTGTGGAGGTGGGGACCCCAAAGCACCTGGATTAGGGACACCAAAGTGGTTGAGTTGTGGACCCAAAACTATCCGAGATGGGAACCCCAAAGCACATGGAATGGGGACCCCGAAGTCGTTGAGCTGGGGACGCAAAACTATTTCAGATGGGGATCCCAAAGTACATGTAATGGGGACCCCAAGGAGCTGAGTTGGGGACCCCAAAATAGTTGTGCTGGGGACTCCAAAACACCTGGAATGAAGATCCCAAATCACTTGTGATGGGGATGCCAAAGTGGCTGGGATGGAGACCCCAAAGAGGTTGAGCTGGGGACCCCAAAGCTCTTAGGATGAGGACCCCAAAATATTTGGGATGGAAACACCAAAGTATTTGGGACGGGGACCCCAAAGTATTTGAAATGGGGAATCCAATGCAGTTAGATTTGGGGACCCCAAAATGTTTGGTGTGGGGACCCTGAAGTGATCGATTTGGGGACACCAAAGCTGGAACAGAAGCCCTGAATCTCTTGGGAATGGGACACCAGGGTGTGTGGGATCGGGACATCAAAGCAGATGGGATGGAGACCCCAAAGTATTTGGGATGGGGATCCCGGAGCGGTTGGGGTGTGGGGGCTTCGGGTGTTTTTGGGGCTTTTCTCAAGGCTGTGTGCTGTGGAAGTGGCCGGGCGGGGTGGGGACGGCGCTCTGTGGGTCCCGATGCCACGCAGCCCTACACAGATGTGCGCCCCCATTTGGGGCTGCGAGAGCCCCCTCCCACTGTGCCCCACACCGTGCCCCCACCCACGGCCCAGAGCTGCCCCCGCTGCCCCGTGGGGTCCCTCAGCACCTCCCGTCCCCACAGGCCGAGCTGCCCCCACTGCACCCACAGCCCCAGCCAGGAGATGCCAACACCCGAAAAGTGCAGCGGGGACCCACAAATTTGGGGTGGTTTTTTTTTTTTGCACTTTCCCCCCTTTTTCCCATTCTTTCAGCCCATTCTTTTTCCCTTTCTCTCCCTCTCCTTTTCTTCCTCCCCCCTGGCACGCCTCCACCACTGTTTCCACATTTGCAGAGCCACGTTGGTTGGAAAAAGAAAAAGCTCTCTGACAATAATCCACAGCGCACCGTGCAATTTGGGGAGGCTGTAATTACGCACCCAAAAAAACAGAGATACATCCTCAGGGCCGCCCTGGGTCCATGGGATGGGATGGAGCCCCACGAGAGCCATGTGGCACCGAGCAAAGGGGTGACCCCACAGGGGATGGGGGGCAATGGGGCGGGTGAGCGGTGGGGTTTGGGTGTCACATGGCAAAGCAGTGGGGATGGATGGAGGGAGAGAACCCCGAACAACTGGGAGCAAAGAGTGTGGGGGGTTATGGAGAGAGTGGGGGGGGGGGGGGGAGAAGAGACACGTCAAATGGGAGAGGTAAAAAAAAAAAACACCCAAACTAAACGCTGCCGACCTCTCCAGGTCTTTTTTTCCGGGCTGCAACGAAAGGCGGAGAGGAAAAAAAAAAAAAAGAAAGGGAAAAAAAAAAAAGTGGCGATGGGCGCGCATTGCACGGCCGGCGGTGCGGAGCTGAGCTGGCCGCCGTTCAGCGCTGTATCTGCGCATCCGAGACACGTTGCAGCCCAAGGCTCCTCCAATCCGACCCCGGCGGCTCGCAAAGGACCTGGCCCTGCTCCAGCCCCGAGATGTGTCTTTAATTTTTGCAGCATGACAGAAAAGAAAAGAATGTCATTCGCTCTCCTTTTTTTTTTTTTTTTTTTTTTTTTTTTTTTGCTGTTTTTCGTTTCGTGTGCGTGGATGGGAGGGAAAAGGGAAAACGGGGAATGGGGCGGTTGGGGGGGGGGGGGGGGAGGATGGATGGTGCCACCTCATCAGCCGCCCGTCCCAGGAATGCGGGCTTTGGTGTAGGGATGGGGGGAGGGAGGGAAGAAATCCCCCCCCCCCCGCCCCCCTTTCAAAATATATAATAATATGTAAAAAAGGGATAAGCAGAATAAAAGGCTGGAAAAACCATTAGGATGGGATGCGTGCTGGGAGCTGCAGGCCTGCTGCTGTGGGCGTCCATCCCGTGTGGGGACAGCAGAGGGGGTCCTGACCCCCCCACCCCCACCCCCCCGCCCTCAGCACCCACCCCGTTCCAATGAGCCTCGCCGGCCCTGCACACAAAAACTCCCCCAATAAGGCTTTTTTTTTTTTTTTTCACCACCCCTCAATAAATAAATAAATAAAATATAAAATAAAATAAAATAAAATAAAAGTTCTTTTTCCACCCCCAAAACTTCGACGGCCGCAGCTTCGTCCCCGCAGACGAGGAGGGGGCGGACGGCCCGCCCCACCGCGGGGCGCTGGGTTTTGGGTCGGACCTACAGAAACACAGCTCGGATGGGGCGGGGGGCTCCGGCTGTGGGCTTTGTGTGCCGGCGCCGCATCTGGAGCGCGTTAACTCCGCTCGGCAGCGCGCACACATGGAGCGGATTAAATCCCTTCTCGCTTTCCTCCCCGCCCCCCCCCCACCACCACCACCACCATCATCACCATCACCCCCCCCTCATCCACGGCCCCGCAGTGCTCTCTGCCCCCCCCCCCCTCCTCCTCCCCTCGCCCCCCCCAACGGCCCCAACACTGCGCTGCCCCGAACCCCAAATCCCAGAGCGAGGGGTGAGCGGGTGGAACCGGGGGCGGCTCAGTGTGGGGTTGGGGAGTGCAGGTTTGTGACGCCACTGCTGTCCTATGGCATCCTCAGAAAGGTGCTGGGCGGGGGGGGGATATTCCCCCTAAAAGGTGTTGGTGGGGGGTATTTGCCCCATAAAGATCGGGGGGGTCTCATCCCACCGAATGTAGGGGCGCACCAAGGGTGGGGGCACCCCAAGGGTGAGGGGATCCCGAGGACGTGGGGATCCCCAACGTGACGGTGTCTCGATGGTGGGGGCACCCCAAGGGTGGGGGTGTCCCCAAGATAGAAGGGATCCCAAGGATGGGGGGGGGGGGATCCCAAGGATCGGGAGGTCCCAAGAATGAGGGTGCCCAAAGGTGGGGGCACTCCATGGGAGGGGGATCCTCCATCCTCAAAAAAACGCTGAGCAGGGGGTGTTTCTCCCATAAAGACACTGAGGGTGGGGGAATTTTCTCCAAAACATATGTTGGGGGGGGGTGGGGAGTATTCCTCCATAAAGATACTGGGGGGGGGTGGGTTGGATTTTACACTAAAATGATGCTGGGGAGTGGGATATCCCGCCATAAAGATGGTGAGGAGGGGATATTATCCCACAAAGATCCTGAGGGTGGGGGATTTTTCCCCCAAAAAGATGCTGAAGGGAGGTTATAGGGGGGGGTAACCCCCCATAAAGATGCTGGGTGGGGTTATTTCTTCCATACGGGTGCTGAGAGGGGGATATTTCCCCCCAAAAGATGCTGGGGTGGGGGGGATATTCCCCTATAAAGACACTTTGTGGGGGGGGGAGTGTTACCTCCATACGGATGCTGAGGGAGGGGATATTCCCCCATCGAGATGTCTGGTGGTCTTACCCCACATCCCAACAGGGTCCGACCCCAAAGCTCTGCCCCATGGGGAGGGTGGGGGTCTGCATGCCTCAGTTTCCCCCCCACGGCCGCAGCCCACAGCCCGCCCCACCCCGGCTATTCCTGAACCCCAGGCACCCTCCAATTGTGGCCGGCAGGGCAGAACCCCGTAATCACGGCACCGACTGCGCCGCTATTTCCAGCTGTGCTCAAAGCAGCCATGGGCGTAATTGGCCTTTGGGCAGCCAGGGAGACGTGGCTCCTCGCCCTAAAATAGGACCTGTGTGTCCCACCGGGGACCCCCGGCCATGGGGGATGCAGGTGGATGGGGTGCGGGTTGTAGGGTGGCCCCGCTCTGCGTCTCCTGTGTGGGATAAGGCTGTGGGGTTGGGGTTATGGAGGGGGTGGGGGCACAGGCAAGATGGGAGAATGACCCGAATGGGGGGTGGGGGTCTTTAGGATGAGGGCAACCTAAAGGTGGGGGGATACTCAGCATGGGGGTATCTCAATGGCGGGGGCACCCCAAAGGCAGCAGTATCCCCAAATATGGGCAGGTCTCAAAGGTGGGGGCACCCCAAAGGTGGGGGGATCCCAAGGGTGAGGGGATCCCCAACATGGGGGTATCTCAAGTGTGGGGGCACCCCAAGAGTGGGGGCACCCCTAAGGTAAAGAATTCCCAACACAGGGAGGTTCCAAGAGTGGGGGGGATCCCAAAGATGGAGGGATCCCAAGGGTAGGGGTGCACCCGACATAGACAGGGTCTCAAGGTTGGGGGGGATCCTAAGAAATGGGGGGGGGGGTCCCAAGAATGAGGCTGCCCCAGTGTGGGCTTCCCAAGAGGGGGGGATCCCAAAGGTTGCAGTATCCCCAACGTGGGGAGATCCTGAAGTTGGGGGCACCTCAAGGGTGGGGGCGTCCTCCCAAGGACAGGAGGATCCCCCGCATGGGGACATCCCAAGGATGGGGACACCCAGAGGGTCACAAGGATGGGGGGATCCCAAGGATGGGGACACCCCAAGGGTGAGAGCATCCCAAGAGTGGGGGGAACCCGAGGACTGAGGGGGTCCCAAGGATGGGGGCAGGGCTGTGCACCCCCAGTTGAGCAGCAGCAGCAGCAGCCCAGCCCGGGCCCCCGCCGTCTCAGCTTGCAGAAGCTGAGATGGAAATTGTGAGGGACGAGGTAACACCGAATATTTTCCATTGCCCGTTTTCTTTTCTTCTCTCTCGTTTTTTTTTTTTTAAGTTTCTTTCTTTTTTTTTTTTTTTTCTTTTTTTTTTTCTCTCTCTCTCTCTTTTTTTCCTGCTCTATTCCACTCTTCGATTTCATGGAAGAATCCCCGCTCCCAGCCGTGGCCCCACACACCCCTACGGCCACAATTATGCCCCCAACCCCATCCAAGTGGGACCACGGTGCTGGGAGGGATGCAGGGGGACCCCCGAACCCACATTTCCCCCCCAAAAAATCTCCAGGTCCATGCAGAGGGATTCTCACCCCGCATCCCCTGCAAGGGGCTGGGATGGGGTGGGAATGGGAATTGGGTATAGGGATGGGGTGGGGAGGGGGAGTGGGATGGGATTGGATGGGGGTGGAGGTGGGAAGGGATGGGATGGAGATGGGAATGGGAATGGGGATGGGGATGGAATGGGATGGGGGATGGGAGGGGATGGGATGGGATGGGATGGGATGGGATGGGATGGGATGGGATGGGATGGGATGGGATGGGATGGGATGGGATGGGATGGGGTAGAAAGGGGATGGGGAAGGGATGTGGAAGGGGATGGGAATGGGGATGGGGATGGGGGTGGGAATGGGGTAGAAAGGGGATGGGTAAAGTGAAGGGGATGGGGATGGAGATAGGGATGAGATGGGATGGGATGGAGAAGGGAATGGGGTAGAAAGGGAATGGGGAAGGAGGAGGAGATGGGGTGGGGATGGGGATGGGAATGGGGTGGAAAGGGAATGGGGATGAGAATGAGGATAGGGATGGGGACGGGATGGGGGTGGGGATAAGATGGGTTAGAAAGGGGATTAGAAAGGGAACGGGATAGAAAGGGGACAGGGAAGGGGATGGAGTGGGAATGGGGTGGAAAGGGGATGGGGACGGGATGCGAATGGCACTGCAGACAAGGGCCAGGATCCTCACTGCCGGCCGGCTCCAGAGCCTGGCTGGGATTTCTCTGAGTGACCTCATCCCAGGGCTGGGATGGTGATCCCGCTGCCACGTGGCCGAGGCGTGGGGCTGCCGCTGCCTGCCTCGCACCCTCCTCATCCTCACTGTGTGGGGGCCATGGAGCTGCTGAGCCTCAGACCCCAAAAGCTCCCAGGGGGGCTGCAGGGACCCCCCGTGCTCGTGTGGGGGCAGAGCTGTAGGGTCCCCCCCGACAGAAGAGATGGTTTCCAAATGGCACTGAGCGCACTCAGCGCCGCGCTGTCCCAGTTTTGGGGTTTCTCGTTGCTGGGGAGGGGAGGGGGGTGTTTGAGGCTGAATGGGGGATTTTTGTGGAAGCAGCTGTGGGGAAATGGGGAACAGAGAAATTGAGAATGGAGCAGTGTGTGCACAGAGGGTGTCCAGAATGGCCACGGGTTGGGTTGGGGCTGCTGGAGTGGAGATGGTGGGGATTGGGGCGGTTGGGTTGGGGTGGTTGGGTTGGGGGTGTTGGTTTGGGGTTGTTGGTGGGGCTTGGTGGTGGTTGGGGTCTTTGGGTTGGGGTTGTTGGGTGGGGTGGTTGGGTGGGGGTTGTTGGGTGGGGATTGTTGATGTTTGGGGTCTTTGGGTTGGGTGGGGGTTGGTGGTAGTTGGGTTTATTGGGTTGGGGTTGTTGATGGGTTAAGGTTAGTGGTATTTGGGGTGGGTGGGTTGGGTTTACCGAATTGGGGCTGTGGGGTTGGGGATTTGGGTGGCTGGGAGAGTTGAGTTGGGGTGGTTGGGTGGGGGGTTGGTGGTGGTTGAGTTGGGGTTGTTGACAGGTTGGAGTTAGAGGTATTTGGGGTGGTTGGGTTGGGGTTTGGGGTGGTTGGGGCTGTTGGGTTGGGGTTGTTGGTGGGTTAGGGCTCATGGTATTTGGGGTGGTTGGGTTGGGGTTAGTGGTAGTTGGGGCTGTTGGGTTGAGGATTTGGGTGGCTGGGGATTTGGGGTTGGGGTGGTTGAGTGGTGTTTGGTGGTGGGTTAGAATTAGTGGTATCTGGGGTGGTTGGGTTGGGGTTTGGGGTGGTCGGGGCTGTTGCATTGGGGATTTTGGTGGTTGGGGTCGTTGGTGGGTTAGGATTCATGGTATTTGGGGTGATTGGAGTGGGGCTGTTGTTAGGTTGGGGTGGTTGGGTTGGGGTCAGTGGTAGTTGGGGCTGTTGGGTTGGGATTTGGGTGGCTGGGGGTGTTGGGTTGGGATGGGGCTGTTGGGCTGAGGTTAACACTGCTGGGTGGTGGAACTGGGGTCGCTGAGCTGTGGTTTGGGGTCTGCCCTCCCTGTCGGTGCTTCGGTTAAATTTAGGGACCCTCCAAGCACACAGACAGGAGGTGGGTGGGTGGAAGGACAGACAGAGCGTGTGCAGACAGTGGGGTCTCTGGGTAAGGGGTCTGCAAAACAAGGAGCAGGGCTGCAAGGGCTGGGAGGACCCCCCTCACCCCCCTCATCCCGGCCCCATAGAGCACCGCTCCGCAGTGCCCAAATCCGGCCTCTGCTCTTCCTCCTCCTCCTTCTCCTCCTCCTCCTCTCCTCTCCAGCTGCTTCCCACCGCTCCCAGCCCCACGTCAGCACCGCTCCCCCCAGTTCATCCCAGTTCCCTGCCTGACAGACCAGCATGGATGGGGGAGTTTTAACTCTTCCCTCTCGGGCTGCTGCTCCCCGCCGTGTCCCATTGCCCTCACCACGTCCCCCCATCCCCATTCACCCCCAATTCGCACAGCTCCCCTTTTTCCATGGGGCCCCCTATTCCCACGCTGTCTCCCCCTCATCCCCCTCTGCATCCACAGTCCCTACAGTGCCCCCCCCCCTCACTGCCCCTATTCCCGCGGGTCCCCCGCATTTAGGTGGGGTCTCCCAACCCCACGGGCTGCCCCCATCCTCTCCACATCCCCCCGTTGCCATGGAACCCCCTATTCCCACGCTGTCCCCCCCATACCCACGTTCCCCTCCCAGCCCTTCCGCACTCCCCCCACTGCCGGGGGCTCCCCTATTTCCCCCCACACTGCCCCTATTCCCACGGACTACCCCCACCCCCACGGTTCCCCCCCACCCCCGGCCGTCCCCCCCCCCGGCCCCGCCACGTCCCGTCCCCAGCTGCCGGGCCCTGCCGCTTTGGCAGCGGGATTTGGCCATCGTGGAAATACGAGGGGGGGCAGGGGGGGGAATATTTGGGCCGGGGGGGGGGGGGGGGGAGGGAGGGGAGAGGAGTGGCCTCGCGGAGGGGCGCGTCCCGCTTTGCAGCGGGCGGGGCCGCCCGACAAAAGGCTTTCAAAAGGATGGAGACGGAGCAAAGCCAGAAAAAAGTCCTCCCCCCCCCAAACAACAACAACAACAACCACCCCCCCGGCAAAAAAAAAAAAAAAGGGGAAAAAAATCTCAAACCAGCCCCGCAGGACCCGCAGGACCCTCCCCATGGGCAGCTGCCCTCAGCGAGAGGGAAACTGAGGCACGAGGAGGGGGGAGGGGGGGGAGCGCTATGGGGCGTTGCTCTGCGCCGGGAACTCCTCCCCGGGCGGCCCCCCCCCCGGCGTGGGGCACGCGGGCCTCCGACCCCCCCGCCCGGACACGTCCCTGCCGCATCCACGTCGGCAGCAGAGGGGGAGGGGGGACCCCCGGGCTGCGCTGGGGGCAGCGTTTGGGTGGGGGGCCGTACTGACATCCACAGCGCGGCTACGGCCGGAGATGTGCGGGAGCTGCAGTGCGGGCACCTCTGGGGTACATCGTGGGCAGCGCTGGGGTCAAACCGTGGGCACCATTGGGGTTAAACCATGGGCACCTTTGGGGTTAAACCGTGGGCACCATTGGGGTTAAACCATGGGCACCTTTGGGGTTAAACCGTGGGCACCATTGGGGTTAAACCATGGGCACCTTTGGGGTTAAACCGTGGGCACCATTGGGGTTAAACCATGGGCACCTTTGGGGTTATTGCATGGGCAGCAATGGGGTTAAACCGTGGGCACCATTGGGGTTAAACCGTGGGCACCACTGGCGTTACTGCATGGGCACTATTGGGGTTACACCAT
Organism: Meleagris gallopavo; assembly: GCF_905368555.1. Classification (NCBI taxonomy): domain Eukaryota; kingdom Metazoa; phylum Chordata; class Aves; order Galliformes; family Phasianidae; genus Meleagris; species Meleagris gallopavo. Next base: position 2,848,919 of record NC_139432.1, on the reverse strand, counting down.
GGGCACCTTTGGGGTTATTGCATGGGCACTATTGGGGTTAAGCCATGGGCACCTTTGGGGTTAAACCATGGGCATTTTGGGGTACACCATGGGCACCACTGGGGTTAAACCATGGGCAGCACTGGGGTTATTGCATGGGCAGCACTGGGGTACACTGTGGGCAACACTGGGGTTAAACTATGAGCATTTTTGGGTACACCATGGGCACCACTGTGGTTAAACCATGGGCAGCATTGGGGTACACCATGGGTAGCATTGGGGTCATTGCATGGGCACCACTGGGGTTAAACCATGGGCACCATTGGGGTTAAACCATGGGCAGCATTGGGGTACACCATGGGTAGCATTGGGGTTATTGCATGGGCACCATTGGGGTTAAACCATGGGCACCATTGGGGTTAAACCATGGGCAGCATTGGGGTACACCATGGGTAGCATTGGGGTTCTTGCATGGGCACCACTGGGGTTAAACCATGGGCAGCATTGGGGTACACTGTGGGCAGCATTGGGGTACACTGTGGGCAGCAGTGGGGTTAAACCATGGGCACCTTTGGGGTACACCATGGGTAGCATTGGGGTTATTGCATGGGCAGCATTGGGGTTAAACCTTGTGCAACTTTGGGGTACACTGTGGGCAGCATCGGGGTTAAACCAAGTGTACCTTTGGGGTACACCATGAACAGCATTATTGCATGGTTATATGGGGTTATACCATATGGGGTTATAAGGGGTTATATGGGGTTATTGCATGGGCAGCATTGGGGTTATACCATGGGCACTTTGAGGTACACCGTGGGCAGCATTGGGGTTGCACTATGGGCACCACGGGGGTTAAACCACGAGCAGCATTGGGGTTATTGCATGGGCACTATTGGGGTTACACCATGGGCACCACTGGGGTTACACCACAGACACCATTGGGGTTTCATGGTGGTCAGCACTGGGATTAAACCATGGGCACTATTAAGGTTACAATAGGGCACTATTGGGGTATTTAGCATGGACAGTAATGGGGTTATCCCACAGGCATCATTGGGGTACCCCATGAGCAATATTGGGGTTACAGCGTGGGCATCATTGGGGTTATAACATGGGCACTGTTGGGGTTACAGCGTGGGCACCATTGGGGTTATAACATGGGCACCATTGGGGTTACACCATTGGCACCATTGGGGTTATAACATGGGCACCATTGGGGTTACACCATTGGCACCATTGGGGTTATAACATGGGCACTCTTGGGGTTACACCATTGGCAGCATTGGGGTTACACCATTGGCAGCATTGGGGTTATAACATGGGCACTCTTGGGGTTACACCATTGGCAGCATTGGGGTTATAACATGGGCACTCTTGGGGTTACACCATTGGCAGCGTTGGGGTTATAATATGGGCACTGTTGGGGTTACACCATTGGCAGCATTGGGGTAACACTATGGGCACTATTGGGGTTACACTGTGGGCACCACTAGAGCTACACCATGAGTAGTAGTGGGGTTACATCACGGGCACCATTGGGGTACACCATGGACACTATTGGGGTCACACCATGGGCAGTAACACGCTTACACCATTGGCACCATTACAGTTACATTATGGGCACCATCGGGATTATAGCATGGACACCATGGGGTTACACCATGGACAGGAGCACGGTTACACCACCGGCACCACTGCGGTTACACCATGGGCATTATTGGGGTTACAGCACTGGGGGCAGCACTGGGACCACCCCACAAGCACAGAAGAAGGAGGGGACCACGCTTATGGGGCAGAGGGGGAATAAAGGATCTTCCTGGAGAGGCCACGCGTTGCTGTCAGGGTGTGTGGGCAACCGCTGTGCATGCAGCCTCTGTAAGTGCAGCCCTCGTGCATGCAGCTCCTGCACGGTGCTGGGTGGGTGCACAGTGCTGGGTGGGTGCGAGGAGTCAAATGGGTGCACAGTGCTGGGTGGGTGCGAGGAGACAAATGGGTGCACAGTGCTGGGTGGGTGCGAGGAGACAAATGGGTGCACAGTGCTGGGTGGGTGCGAGGAGACAAATGGGTGCACAGTGCTGGGTGGGTGCGAGGAGACAAATGGGTGCACAGTGCTGGGTGGGTGCGAGGAGACAAATGGGTGCACAGTGCTGGGTGGGTGCGAGGAGTCAAATGGGTGCACAGTGCTGGGTGGGTGAGAGGAGACAAATGGGTGCACAGTGCTGGGTGGGTGCGAGGAGACAAATGGGTGCACAGTGCTGGGTGGGTGAGAGGAGACAAATGGGTGCACAGTGCTGGGTGGGTGAGAGGAGACAAATGGGTGCACAGTGCTGGGTGGGTGCGAGGAGTCAAATGGGTGCACAGTGCTGGGTGGGTGAGAGGAGACAAATGGGTGCACAGTGCTGGGTGGGTGAGAGGAGACAAATGGGTGCACAGTGCTGGGTGGGTGCGAGGAGTCAAATGGGTGCACAGTGCTGGGTGGGTGAGAGGAGACAAATGGGTGCACAGTGCTGGGTGGGTGCGAGGAGACAAATGGGTGCACAGTGCTGGGTGGGTGCGAGGAGTCAAATGGGTGCACAGTGCTGGGTGGGTGCGAGGAGTCAAATGGGTGCACAGTGCTGGGTGGGTGCGAGGAGTCAAATGGGTGCACAGTGCTGGGTGGGTGCGAGGAGACAAATGGGTGCACAGTGCTGGGTGGGTGCGAGGAGACAAATGGGTGCACAGTGCTGGGTGGGTGCGAGGAGTCAAATGGGTGCACAGTGCTGGGTGGGTGCGAGGAGACAAATGGGTGCACAGTGCTGGGTGGGTGCGAGGAGTCAAATGGGTGCACAGTGCTGGGTGGGTGAGAGGAGTCAAATGGGTGCACATGCAGGCAAAGCATGCAGCGTGTTCTAAGTGTGCAACACATGTCCTCCGTGCGCAGCACGGTGCCAGGTGGGTGCAAGGTGTGTTTGGGTGCGCGGTGCTGGGTGGGTGCTTGTCTTTGTGTGGCTGCACGGTGCCAGATGTGTGCTTGATGGTGGGTGGATGCACAGCTCTGGATGGGTGCACAGCGTTGCTGGGTGCACGGTGCAGGATGAGTGCACAGCGTTTGTGGGTGTATAGTGCCAGATGTGTGCATGGTGTTGGGTGGGTGCACAGCTCTGGATGGGTGCACGGTGTTGGATGGGTGCACGGTGCAGGATGGGTGCACAGTGTTGCTGGGTGCTTGGTGTTTGTGGGTGCATGGTGCAGATGTGTGCATGGTGCTGGATGGGTGCACAGAGCAGGATGAGTGCACAGTTCTGGATGGGTACATGGTGCCAGATGTGTGCATGGTGCTGGATGGGTGCACAGAGCAGGATGGGTGCACAGAGCAGGATGGGTGCACAGAGCAGGATGGGTGCACGGTGTTGCTGGGTGCACAGAGCAGGATGGGTGCACGGTGTTGTTGCTAGGTGCACAGAGCAGGATGGGTGCATGATGTTGTTGCTGGGTGCACAGGACAGGATTGGGTGCATGGAGCAGGATGGGTGCACGGTGTTGTTGCTGGGTGCACGGAGCAGGATGGGTGCACGGTGTTGTTGCTGGGTGCACGGAGCAGGATGGGTGCACGGTGTTGTTGCTGGGTGCACGGAGCAGGATGGGTGCACGGTGTTGCTGGACGCGCGGTGCCGGGCGTTGTACATCGGCTGCTCCATCCCCACGGCCGGATTCCAAATTCCAACGCCCACACAGGAAGCCGTCGGCGATCTCGGAGCCGTGCAGAGGGCCGAGCCGGCCGGAGGGATGCAAGCGAAGGGCTGGAGGAGAAAAAGCAGGTCAGCTCCGAGCCGCCAGCGTCACCCTGGCACGGAGCAGCCGGCCTTCGAGGAAGCAGGGCGAGGGATCGGCCGGGACGTCCCCGGGCGCACAGCTGGCCACGGTGTGAGAGCTCGAGGAACGGTCGGCCCCGAGCAAACGCTGCGGTGGTGTCACTGGGGGTCCCGGGGGTGAGGAGGGCGGGGATGGCCGTGGGGTGTCGTGTGTGGGGCAGAGGGGGGGCCGGAGGGAGCGGATGGGAGAGGCTGCAGCAGCGAGCGTTGTTTTGGAGCTGCGATCCCATCTCGCGTCGATGTGGCTGCATCCCTGCAAGGCTCCATCTGTGGGTACAGCTCCATCCCTGCAGGGCTCCATCCACGAGTAATGGCTCCATCCCTGGTGTCGTTCCGTCACTGGTACAGCTCCGTCAATAGGAACAGCTCCATCCGTGGATGCAGCTCCAACCCCGCACAGCTGCATCCGTGGGCACAGCTCCATCCCTGGTATCGCCCCACCCATGGGTACAGCTCCATCTCTGCTGTCACTCCATCCCTGCACGGCTCCACCTGTGGGTGCAGCCCCATCCCTGGCATCATCCCATCCATGGATACAGGCGCAGCTCCATCCCCGCATGGCTTCATCCCTGATATCACCCCGTCCATGGGTGCAGCCCCATCCCTGGGCTCACCCTCTCTCTGGTATCACCTCCTCAGAGCGGATCTCCGGCTCTGAGCACAGCTCCCATCCCCTCCCTGTGCCCCCACCCCACAGCCCACCCCACTCCATCTCCAGGCATCTCCCCATTGCTCACCTCGCTCCCTCCCACCTCCATAAACACCCCTTTCTCCCCCCACATCCACCCCAACCCCACAGGGATCTCTGCTTATCCCACCCTCCCGCTACCCTCACCCCCCCCCCTTCACTCCCCCAGACCTTGAGAGCACAAACACAGAGCAGTGGAAAATGTGACTGCAGTGGAGCTGCAGAGATGTGGGGCTGAGCAGCGCCAGCTGGAGCAGCACGGCTTGGCTGCAGGGCAGTGGGACCCAGCAGGGGGAGGGCACCTCCTCTTACCTCACACCCTGCACTCCCAGGCTTTTCACCACCCCACGGGGGCAGTTTGGTAGAGGAGGGAGCTGCAGGACTCCAGGCTGGCTCAGAGTAGGGATCACGGGGCTGGTGGCAAATGGAAGGATGGAAATGCCATGGGATGGTGACACAAGGACAGGACGGAGATGTGAAGTGATGGTGGCACACTGGGGGGATGGAGATGTCACGGAACGGTGGAACACGGGCAGAATAGAGATGCCATGGGATGGTATAATGCTGTAACGCAACGAAAAGCACAGCAATGCCAGCAGAGCAGTAACATCCCAGGACTCGCTCAAACACAACAACCACGAGCACACAAACAAAGGAAAGAAGCTGCTTACCTCCTGAAGGCCTCAGAAACACAGAGATCTCCAGGGAGATCCCTTCACCTCCCCTGCCAGCCCTTAAATGAGGGCTGGGAAGGGGTGGATCCTGGCTCCAGCCCTCCCACTCACTCAGCTGTATTGCATTGCATGCACCTGAGCTCCCTGGGCTGGCTCTGCCTTCCACCAGGTTCTTCATCACTGCTTCAGGCTGGGACTTAACACTGCCACCACAGATGGTGGCACGTGGACAGGATGGAGATGTCCGGTAGTGGTGGCACATGGGGGGACAGAGATGTTCAGAAATGGTGGCACGTGGGAGGTTGGAGCTGCCGTGGGATGGTGGCACGTGGGCAGAGCAGAGACGTCCAGTGATGGTGACACATGGGAGGATGGAGACGTTCAGAAATGGTGGCACATGGGCATGGTGGGGATGCCATGGGATGGTGGCAGATGAGCAGAGAGTTCAGGGGATGATGGCACTTGAAAGGACGGAGATATCATGGGATGGTGGCGCGTGGGAGGATGGAGGCATCCAGTTTGGCACATGGACAAGATGGAGATGCCATGGGAAGTTGGAACATTGTCAGGATGGAGACATCATGGGATGGTGATACGTGAGTAGGATGGAGATTTCCAGTGATGGTGGCACACAGGCAGAGTGGAGATTTCATGGGATGGTGACACATGGAAGGATGGAGACATACAAGGGATGGTGGCACACGGGCAGGGTGGAGACGTTCAGAAATGGTGGCACATGGGCAGGGTGGAGACGTTCAGAAATGGTGGCACATGGGCAGGGTGGAGACGTTCAGAAATGGTGGCACATGGGCAGGGTGGAGACGTTCAGAAATGGTGGCACGTGGGCAGGGTGGAGACGTTCAGAAATGGTGGCACGTGGGCAGGGTGGAGATGCTCAGAAATGGTGGCACGTGGGCAGGGTGGAGATGTTCAGAAATGGTGGCACGTGGGCAGGGTGGAGATGCTCAGAAATGGTGGCACGTGGGCAGGGTGGAGATGTTCAGAAATGGTGGCACGTGGGCAGGGTGGAGACGTTCAGATATGGTGGCACGTGGACAGGGTGGAGATGCCATGGGATGGTGGCACATGGGCAGGGTGGAGATGCTATGGGATGGTGGCATGTGGACAGGATGGAGCAATTCAGTAATGGTGACACATGGAAGGATGGAGACATCCATGGGACGGTGGCACACAGGCAGAACAGAGATGTCACAGGTGGCAGGATGGAGATGTCCATGGGATGGTGGCACGTGGGTAGGACAGAGATGTCCATGGGATGGTGACACGTGGGTAGGACAGAGATGTCCATGGGATGGTGGCACGTGGGAGGATAGAGATGTCCATGGGATGGTGGCACGTGGGTAGGACAGAGATGTCCATGGGATGGTGACACGTGGGTAGGACAGAGATGTCCATGGGATGGTGACACGTGGGTAGGACAGAGATGTCCATGGGATGGTGGCACGTGGGTAGGACAGAGATGTCCATGGGATGGTGACACGTGGGTAGGACAGAGATGTCCATGGGATGGTGGCACGTGGGTAGGACAGAGATGTCCATGGGATGGTGGCACGTGGGTAGGACAGAGATGTCCATGGGATGGTGACACGTGGGTAGGACAGAGATGTCCATGGGATGGTGACACGTGGGTAGGACAGAGATGTCCATGGGATGGTGACACGTGGGTAGGACAGAGATGTCCATGGGATGGTGGCACGTGGGTAGGACAGAGATGTCCATGGGATGGTGGCACGTGGGTAGGACAGAGATGTCCATGGGATGGTGACACGTGGGTAGGACAGAGATGTCCAGTGATGGTGACATGTGGGTAGGACAGAGATGTCCATGGGATGGTGGCACGTGGGAGGATAGAGATGTTCAGAAGTGGTGGCACATGGGTAGGATGGAGGTATCACGGGATGGTGGCACATGAACAGGATGGAGATGCCATGGTATGGTGGCATGTGGAAAGATGGATATGGCAAGAGATGGTGACACATGGCAGGATAGAGATGCCACAGGGTGGTGGGACGCGGACAGATGGAGATATCATGGGATGGTGGCATGTGGGGGGGTAGAGATGTTCAGAAATGGTGGCACATGGCAGGGGGGAGATGCCATGGGATGGCGGCACAGGGAAGGATGGAGATGTTACGGGATGGTGGCATGAGGACAGGACAGAGAGTTCAGGGGACGGTGGCACATAGCAGGATGGAGATGTCATGGGATGGTGGTACATCTGTAGGATGGAAATGCTGTGGGATGGTGGCACATCTGTAGGATGGAAATGCTGTGGGATGGTGGCACATCTGTAGGATGGAAATGCTGTGGGATGGTGGCACATCTGTAGGATGGAAATGCTGTGGGATGGTGGCACATCTGTAGGATGGAAATGCCACGGGATGGTGGCACGTGGCAGAGTGGAGATGTCATGGGGTGGTGGCACGCAGACAGGATGGGGATGTTATGGGATGATGGCACATGGATGGGATGGAGACATCCAGGGATGGTGGCGTGTGGATGGGATGGAGATATTATGGGATGGTGGCACATGGGGAGATAGATATGTTCAGAAACGGTGGCACAGGGAAGGATGGAGATGTTATGGGATGGTGGCACATGGGCAGGATGGGGATATTATGGGATGGTGGCATGAGGACAGGACAGAGAGTTCAGGGGATGGTGGCACATAGCAGGATGGAGATGTCATGGGGTGGTGGCACATCTGTAGGATGGAGATGTCATGGGATGGTGGCACATGGGGAGATAGAGGTGTTCAGAAATGGTGGCACAGAGAAGGATGGAGATGTTATGGGACGGTGGCACATGGGCAGGATGGGGATATTATGGGATGGTGGCATGAGGACAGGACAGAGAGTTCAGGGGATGGTGGCGCATGGCAGGATGGAGATGTCATGGGGTGGTGGCACATCTGTAGGATGGAGATGCTGTGGGATGGTGGCACATCTGTAGGATGGAAATGCTGTGGGATGGTGGCACCTCTGTAGGATGGAGATGTCATGGGATGGTGGCACATCTGTAGGATGGAGATGCCACGGGATGGCGGCACATCTGTAGGATGGAAATGCCACGGGATGGCGGCACATGGGGAGATAGAGGTGTTCAGAAACGGTGGCACAGGGAAGGATGTTATGGGACGGTGGCACATGGCAGGATGGGGATATTATGGGATGGTGGCATGAGGACAGGACAGAGAGTTCAGGGGATGGTGGCGCATGGCAGGATGGTGATGTCATGGGGTGGTGGCACGCAGACAGGACAGAGAGTTCGTGGCACGGTGGCACATGGCAGAGTGGAGACGCCGTGGGATGGTGGCACGTGGGCAGGATGGGGATATTATGGGATGGTGACAGACGGACAGGACGGAGGTGGGGACGCCAGGAGGCGGCGCAGTGCAGCCCGGTGTGGGGCGGCGCCGAGCTGCGGCGTTGGGAGCGTTTGGTTCTCATTATGGGCTGCTGGCAGCGGCGGTGGAAAAAATAGCAGGGAGTGCAGAGCTGGGAGGGAGAGGGGCCATGGAGGGGGGGCTGCAGTGTGCAAACTGCGGGCAGTGTGCACCGCCAGTGTGCAACGTGTGTGCTCAGCGTGCAAATCAAGTGTGCAACGTGTGTGCTCAGTGTGCAATTAAAGCGTGCAACATGTGTGCTCCATGTGCAAATAAAGCGTGCAACGTGTGTGCTCAGCGTGCAACATGCAATTAAAGCATGCAACGTGTGTGCTCAGCGTGCAAATAAAGTGTGCAACATGTGTGCTCAGCGTACAGTGTGTAAATACAGCATGCAACGCGTGTACTCAGCGTGCAACATGCAATTAAAGCATGCAACGTGTGTGCTCAGCGTGCAAATCAAGTGTACAACGTGTGTGCTCAGCGTGCAAATCAAGTGTACAACGTGTGTGCTCAGCGTGCAACATGCAATTAAAGCATGCAACGTGTGTGCTCCATGTGCAAATAAAGTGTGCAACATGTGTGCTCAGCGTACAGTGTGTAAATACAGCATGCAACGTGTGTGCTCAGCGTGCAACATGCAATTAAAGCATGCAACGTGTGTGCTCCATGTGCAAATAAAGCGTGCAACGTGTGTGCTCAGCGTGCAACATGCAATTAAAGCATGCAACGTGTGTGCTCCATGTGCAAATAAAGTGTGCAACATGTGTGCTCAGCGTGCAACATGCAATTAAAGCATGCAGCGTGTGTGCTCAGCGTGCAAATAAAGTGTGCAACATGTGTGCTCAGCGTGCAACATGCAATTAAAGCATGCAGCGTGTGTGCTCAGCGTGCAAATAAAGTGTGCAACATGTGTGCTCAGCGTGCAACATGCAATTAAAGCATGCAACATGTGTGCTCAGCGTGCAACATGCCATCTGCATGTGGCGTGCAGCACGCATGCTGGGTGTGCAACATGCGACTGAGTGCAACGTGTGTCCTCCACGTGCAACATGCATACAACGTGCAAGATGCAGCATGCAACCTTGCATGCAACGTGCACGCGACATGCAACATGTGTGCAACACGCATGCTCAGCGTGCAACAGGCATGCTCAACATGCAAGACACGCACAGCGTGCAGCACGCATGCTTGCACACTCGTGTGTTGGTGCTGCTGCACACTGCAGCCCCCCCCCTTTGGGGTTGGGTGGGGGCACCGGAGGCCGCGTGGCATCGCAGCCCTCATTAAGGAGCTGAGCCAATTAACGGCGGCCCCGAGTGCCGATAATCCCATCATGGGATCATCCCGCTCAGCACAGCGCTGTGGCACCCATGGGTGGCACCTCCACCCCCCGGCTCGCCCACATTGTGTGCCCCATTGCACCGCCTGTGTGCACCCATGGAATCCCCTGTGTCCACCCCATAGCATCCCCTATGAGCACCCCCTATACACACCCCCCTTGTGTGCCCTATGTCCACCCCATAGCATCCCCTATGTGCACCCTCTATGTGCACCCCCTGTGTGCACCCCATGTGCCACTCCTGCACCCCATGTCCACCCCATGGCATCCCCTATATCCACCCCATGGCATCCCCTATGTGTACCCCCATATGTACCCTCTATGTCCACCCCATAGCATCCCCTATGTGCACCCCACAAGCCATTCATGCGCCCCATGTGCACCCCACGGCCCCCCCTAATCCACACCATGGCATCCCCTATGTGCAACCCCCACATGCACTCCCTGTGTGCCACTCGTGCACCCCATGGCATCCCCTATATCCACCCCATAGCATCCCCCTGTGCGCACCCTCTATATTCAACCTTCTGTGCACCCCTTGTGCACCCCATGGCATCCCCTATATCCACCCCATGGCATCCCCTATATCCACCCATGGCATCGCATCCCCTATGTGCACCCTATGGCATCCCCTATATCCACCCCATAGCACTCCCTATATCCACCCCATAGCATCCCCCTATGCGCACCCTCTATATTCAACCTTCTGTGCACCCCTATGTGCACCCCATGGCATCCCCTATATCCACCCCATGGCACCCCCTATGTGCACCCCATGCAGCCCCTTGTGCTGCTCGTATGCCCCATGCACACCCCATGGCATTGCACACACACACACACGTTGCACACACATGTTGCACACACACACACACACGTTGCACACACACGTTGCACACACACACACACATGTTGCACACACAGCATTTTGCACAGCTGTGCACACAGACACCCCCACACCCCCCAACTTCTGCCCCATTGTGTGCAGCGCTATGGGGTTGGGATGGGGACAGGGATGGGAAGGGATGGGGAATGGGATGGGGACAGGGATTGGGTGGGGGATAGGGAGAGGGGGACAGGGATGGGAAATGGGATGGGGTGGAGATTGGGAGAGGAACAGGGAATGGGATTGGATGGAGACAGGGATAGGGATTGGGAAAAGGAGGGGATGGGATGGGATGGGGACAGGATCAAGGAATGGGATGGGATGGGATGGGATGGGATGGGGAAAGATGGGATGGGATGGGATGGGATGGGATGGGATGGGATGGGGATGGGAATGGGGATGGGATGGGAATGGGAATGGGGATGGGTGCATGGATAGGGACAGGGATGGGGTGGGGAAAGGGGCAAGGGGGACAGGGATGGAAAATGGGATGGAAATGGGATGGGATGGGATGGGATGGGGTGGGATGGGATGGGATGGGATGGGATGGGGTGGGATGGGATGGGATGGGATGGGATGGGGTGGGATGGGATGGGATGGGATGGGAATGGGGATGGGGTGGGGTGGGATGGGATGGGGTGGGATGGGATGGGATGGGATGGGATGGGATGGGATGGGATGGGATGGGATGGGGCCGGGGTCGGGCACATCTGCAGCCCCCTCAGCAGTGGGGCAGAGCGGCAGCCGGGATGGGGGGGGTTGGGGGGTTGCACTGCGGGGCTGCGGGCCGTCCCTGCGTGTCCGCTGCGGGTCCCCCCGTGCTGTGCTGTGCCGCACGGAGCGCTGCGCGGAGCTGCGATGCGGAGCGACGGAAGCGGAGCGCCGACACCGCCCTGCAGAGCGGGGACAGCCCGGTTGGGGGAGGTGGGGGGGGGACCGCGGCGCAATGAAACGAAGTGATACAACGGGACCCCAACACCGCCCCACTGAGGGCCGCGCAGCACCGCCCGGGCCGAAGTCTGTCTGCGGGGCGGTGCGGGGCGGTGCGGGTCCAAAGTCCAAGCGGGCGCGGCGGCGATGCCCGGTGTGTGCGTGGGGGGGAACCGCACGGCAGGTGTGTGCGGGGCTGCGGGGCTGCGGGCGGCGTGGACCCCCGGGGTGTCGGGGGGGTCGCGGGGGGAGGAAAAAACAGCACCGACGCGGCCTCCGCTGTGCGCAGGGCGATGTCCGTCATCTTCGTCTTCATCATCATCTTCATCTCCGTCACCATCTTCGTTGTGTCCCTCTACGTGTGCCGACTGCTCTGCCGCAACCGCGCCGCCTCCCCGCTCCGCCGTGACCCCCCCGGCCCCGCGCCCCCCCCCCCGCTGCACCCAATGCCCGCCCTGCCCAGCCTGCCCGGGGGGGCCGGGATGTTCGGCGTGGAGCCCCCGCCCTATAGCGAGGTGCGCCCCATAAAGCCGGGATGGGCGATGTGAGGGGCGGGGAGGAAAAAGGGGGGGTGGGGTGAGAGGGCTGCGGGTGCTGCCTATGGGGACCGGGGTGTTATGGGGCTGGGGGTGATGGAGTTGTGGGGCTGGGATGATGGAGTTGTGGGGTCAGGGATGATGGAGTTGTGGGGCTGACAATGTGAAGTTGTGGGGTCAGGAATGATGGAGTTATGGGGCTGGGAGTGATGGAGTTGTGGGGTCAGGGATGATGGATTTATGGGGCTGGGATTGATGAAGTTGTGGGGTCAGGAATGATGCAGTTATGGGGCTGACAATGTGGAGCTGTGGGGTCAGGGATGATGGAGTTATGGGGCTGGAGGTGATGGAGGTGTAGGGCTGGGAGGTGATTGCGTTATGGGGCTGGCAATGATGGATTTGTGGGATCAGGGATGATGGAGTTATGGGGCCGGAGGTGACGGACTTATGAGGCTGGGGGTGATGGAGTTTAGGGGCTGGGGGTGACGCAGTTATAGGGCCGTCCCCGCTGACTCCCGGTCCCCGCAGGTGGCAGCGCAGCCCTCGCTGTTCCCGCAGCCCGCTCTGTTCCCGCAGCGCGACCGCAGCGTCCCGGCATCGCCCCCCCCCGGCAGCCCGACCCACTTCTAGGGGGGTTTGCGGCCCCCCCCCCCGGACACAGCGGGTCTGTGCGGGGCTCTGCGGGGCTCTGCGGTCACCACCCGCCCCGGCGGCGGCACTGAGCTCCGCTGCGCTGCCTTTGTGTCCGTCTGAGCCCCACTCACCGCTCCCCCCCCCACACCGGAGCTGCGCCGGTGGAGCTCCGTGCGGGGATCTCAGTTTATTGTGGCAATAGAATGGAAAGAGCCCACACTGCTCTGCTGAGCCGGGGGGAACCGCAGGGGTGGGGGCACAGCTGTATGTCAGCCCCCATCCCATCCCATCCTACAACCTGTATCCTATATCCCATCCCATCACATCCCATCCTACAACCTGTGTCCTATATCCCATCCCATCACATCCTATCCTATCCTATCCTGTTCCATCCCATCCCATCCCATCCCATCCCATCCCATCCCATCCCATCCTATATCCTATTGCATCCTATTCCATCCCATTCCATACCATTATATCCTATATCCTATTGTATCCCATCCCATTCCATTCCATCCCATCCCACCCTATCCTATCATATTCCATCCCATCCCATCCCATTCCCATCCTTTCCCTGTTCCCATTCCATCCCCATCCCATCCCATCCCATCCCATCCCATCCCATCCCATCCCATCCCATCCCATCCCATCCCATCCCTATCCCCATCCCATCCTGCAACCTGTATCCTATATCCCATCCCATCACATCCCATCCTACAACCTGTATCCTATATCCCATCCCATCACATCCCATCCTACAACCTGTATCCTATATCCCATCCCATCACATCCTATCCTATCCTGTCCTGTTCCATCCCATCCCATCCCATCCCATCCCATCCCATCCCATCCCATCCCATCCCATCCCATCCCATCCCATCCCATCCCATCCTATATCTTATTGCATCCTATTCCATCCCATTCCATACCATTGTATCCTATATCCTATTGTATCCCATCCCATCCCATTCCATCCCATCCCACCCCATTCCATCACATCCCACCCTATCCTATCATATTCCATCCCATCCCATCCCATTCCCATCCTTTCCCTGTTCCCATTCCATCCCCATCCCATCCCATCCCATCCCATCCCATCCCATCCCATCCCATCCTATCCTATCCTATCCTGTTCCATCCCATCCCATCCCATCCCATCCCATCCCATCCCATCCCATCCCATCCCATCCCATCCTATATCTTATTGCATCCTATTCCATCCCATTCCATACCATTATATCCTATATCCTATTGTATCCCATCCCATCCCATCCCATTCCATCCCATCCTTTCCCTGTTCCCATTCCATCCCCATTCCATCCCATCCCCATCCCCATCCCCATCCCCATCCCCATCCCATCCTACATCCTATTCTACCCCATCCCATCCCCATCCCACCCCCCACCCCACCCTACCCATATCCCCCCCATCACTGTGCTGCACTCCCCGCTCTCGCACCACGCATTGCTGCCTTCTCCCTCCTCTTGAGCCGCAGCAGATCCACGTACAGCACACGGCCCAGCACGGCCGAGGCACAAAGCAGCGCCCCATGAACAGCCCCTGCCAGCCCACAGCTGAACACGTCCTGCCCTGGGGACGAGAGGGACGAGACCCGGCTGTGACACGGCCACCCCATGGGGACACGGGGACGCGGCCACTGCCATGGGGATCTGGTCACCCCATGGGACGTCCCAGGTGTAAGGAGAGCCTGGCTGGAGCTGGGCATGGAAACATGGGGACGTGGGACACGGGGACAGGGAGACGTGGAGAGAGGGGGCATGGGGACGTGGGGGCACACAGACATGGGGACGTGGGGATGTAGGAGCGTGGAGACATGGAGACATGGGGAGATGGGACATGGGGACACACAGACATGGAGACATGGGGATGAGGGGACACAGACGTGGTGACATGGGGACATGGGGAGATGGGACGTGGGATCATGGGGACATAGACATGGGGAAATGGGGTCATGGGGACATGGGGACTCTGGGACGTGGGGACACGGGGGCATGGAGAAACAAGAACAGGAGACACGGGGATGCAGGGATGTGGGGACATGGAGCACGTGGGGACATGGGGACACACAGACATGGGGACACATAGACATGGAGAAACAAGAACAGAAGACTTGGGGATACAGGGATATGGGGATGCAAAGATGTGGGGACACGGGCACATGGGGACACACAGATGTGGAGACAGGGCACACGGGGACATGGGGACACACAGACATGGGGACACACAAATGTGGGGACATGGGGAACACAGGGATGTGGGGAAATGGGGTCATGGGGACATGGGGACTCTGGGATGTGGGGACACGGGGGCATGGAGAAACAAGAACAGGAGACACGGGGATGCAGGGATGTGGGGACATGGAGCACGTGGGGACATGGGGGCACACAGACATGGGGACACATAGACATGGGGACACACAGACATGGGGACACAGACATGGAGAAACAAGAACAGGAGACACGGGGATACAGGGATACGGGGATGCAGAGATGTGGGGACACGGGCACATGGGGACACACAGATGTGGGGACATGGGGAACACAGGGATGTGGGGAAATGGGGTCATGGGGACATGGGGACTCTGGGACGCGGGGACACGGGGGCGTGGAGAAACAAGAACAGGAGACACGGGGATGCAGGGATGTGGGGACGTGGAGCACGTGGGGACACGGGGACACACAGACGCGGGCACACGGGCACGCAGGAGGCGGGGACGGCCACGTACCCGTCAGGTAGAGGTTCCTGACAGGGGTGTCCGCCCTCATGGCTGCCACCACCTCGGGGCTGAAGCGCCGCAGGTCGTGCTCAGCGCCGTACATCTCCCCGCGCGGCGCCGCCAGGTAATGCGCATTGCTGAGCGGCGACGCCGCCTCCACGAACTCCACCTGCACGGAGGTGGCACATAGGGTATACGGGGGGTCCTCGTCCCCTACAGCCCACCCCATTGCGGGCACCCCACCCCCACGGAGCGCCCCGATGCCGTCACCTTGTCGCGGAGGTGGGGGAAGCGCAGCAGCGCGCGCTGCAGCAGGCGCTGGGCGATGTCGGTCTTGTAGCGCAGGTAATCGTCCCCACGGTGCCTGGGAAGAGTCCCTGCCCAGCCCTCGAACCATTCGTAGCGTGCCATGGTCAGGATGGTCATGCATGAGCGGCCTGCATGGGGGGCACGGGGGGAGATCGGCTCTGCGACCCCCGCGTGATCTCGGTATCTGTTGTAGGGCGTCCTGGATGTCACCCCTGGTGCGCACCCCACAGCCCCAGCCACTGGGATGATCACAGACTTCATCTTTGGGATGTCACCCCGTAACCCCAGCCATTGGGATGACCTTAATCCCCGCTATAGGGATTTCTCCCCCCGTGCCCACCCCATAACCTCAACCGTTGGCATGACTTTGGTCCTAATCTCGGAGATGTCACTTCCCCAGTGCCCACCCCATAACCCAACCATTGGGATGACCTTGGTTGCCATCATAGGGATGTCACCCCTGGTGCCCACCCTATACCTACAGCCATTGGGATGACCTTGGTCTCCACTGTAGGGATGTCACCCCCAGTGTCCATCCCGTCACCCAACTCTTGGGATGAAGCCAGTCTTCATCATAGGAGCGTTGCCCTCAGTGCCTCAACCCCACTTGGGGGATGCCCAGCCCCAACCATGGGGATGACCTTGATCCTAATCATAGAGTTGTCACCACTCCAGTGCCCACCCCATAACCCCGACCACTGGGATGATCTTGGCCCTAATGGTCCTAACCATGGAGATATCACCCCCAAGCCCACCCCATCACCCAACCCTTGGGAGATGAAGGAGGTGCTGAGCTCGTGCTGCCGTATGGATGGGGTCTGGGGGCTGGGGACACAGTGAGGACCCCCCACCCCACCTGGGTGCCGCTCCTCATAGGTGGGGTCCTTGGCAGCAGGGAAGGTGATGAACATCATGGCCAGGTTCTCAGGGACGTCCTCGCGGCTCAGGGCAGCATATTTGCTCATCCTACAGGAACAGCACTTGTCCCCATCCCTGTCCCCATCCCTGTCCCTCAATGGGGGGCCCTTACATGGCGTCCAGGTCGTTGTGAGGGTAGATCCAGAAGTTGGTGGCTGGCAGGTCCAGCTCAGCTGCGCTGCCCCGCAGCCCCACGAACACCAGGAAGGAGCCCATCCCGTGCTGCACCATGGCCAGGCGGGAGCGGATGGCTGCGGGGACAGGGAGGCATTGGGGACAGTGGCACCCTGTCCCTTGGAGAGGAGTTGGGGGGGGCACAGGGGACACCATGGACACCAGGGGTGCTGGGGACATCAGGGACACTGGGAACACCAAGAGCACTGGGGACACCATGGACTTTGAGGACACTGGGGATCACTGGGGACACCAAGAGCATTGAGGACAGCAAGATCATTGGGTACACCAAGAGCACTGGGGACACTGGGGGTGCTGAGGACACCAGGGACACTGGAGACACCAAGAGCACTGGGGACATGATGAGCTCTGGAGGTTCTGGAGACACTGGGGACACCACAAGCACTGGGGGACACCGGGAGTGTTGGGGACATCAGCAACACTGGGGACACCAGGAGCACTGGGGCCACAGTGAGCTTTGGGGTGCTGGGGACAACAGGGATATTGGGGACATCATGGGCAGTGAGGGTGCAGGGGACATGGGAGATACTGGAGACACTATGGGCACTGGGGACACCGGGGACACTGGGGACACAATGAGCTTTGGAGCACTGGGGACACCAGGGACACCATGGGCATGGGAGACATTGGAGAAACCATGAGCACTGGGGACACCATGAGCACTGGGGACACCAGGAACACTGGGGACACCATGGGCACTGGGGACACCAAGGACATGGGAGATATTGGAGAAACCATAAGCATTGGGAACACGGGGGACAGTGGGGACACCAGGACCACTGGGGACACCATGGACACAGGGGAACCCAGGCACACGGGGGTCCATGGGGGCACACACCGGGGTGGGCGCGCAGCGGGGCGGGCAGCAGCTTGCCGAAGGTGTTGAAGGTGCCAGCATCAGAGATGACAACACGTGCCCGGATCTCCACCTCCTCCTCCTCACCGCCCTTCTGCACAGCCACCCCTGCAGCACAGCGTGTTGTCACCCATCCCACATTGACACCCATCCCCACACTGTCACCCATCCCATATTGTCACCCGTCCCCATGTTGTCACCCATTCCATATTGTCACCCATCCCAACATTGTCACCCATCCCCACAGTGTAATGCATCCCATACTGTCACCCATCCCATACTGTCACCCATCCCATATTGTCACCCATCCCCACATTGACACCCATCCCACATTGACACCCATCCCCACACTGTCACCCATCCCATATTGTCACCCATCCTCACATTGACACCCATCCCACATTGACACCCATCCCCACACTGTCACCCATTCCATATTGTCACCCATCCCAATATTGTCACCCATCCCCATAGTGTAATGCATCCCATACTGTCACCCATCCCATACTGTCACCCATCCCATGTTGTCACCCATCCCCATGTTGTCACCCATCCCACACTGTCACCCATCCCACACTGTCACCCATCCCATATTGTCACCCGTCCCCATGTTGTCACCCATTCCATATTGTCACCCATCCCAACATTGTCACCCATCCCCATAGTGTAATGCATCCCATACTGTCACCCATCCCATACTGTCACCCATCCCATGTTGTCACCCATCCCCATGTTGTCACCCATCCCATACTGTCACCCATCCCCACATTGACACCCATCCCACATTGACACCCATCCCCACACTGTCACCCATCCCACACTGTCACCCATCCCATACTGTCACTCATCCCATATTGTCACCCGTCCCCATGTTGTCACCCATCCCATGTTGTCACCCATCCCACGTTGTCACCCATCCCACACTGTCACCCATCCCAGACCCCATGCTGGGCTCTCACCCACAGCGGTGCCATCAGAGACGAGGATGCGTGTGACAGCAGCACGCACCAGCACGGCCCCCCCTGCGCGCTCGATGAGGGGCACGGTGTGGAAGGCGATCTCGCTGGCCCCCCCCCGCGGGTACCAGGCGCCGCGCTGGTAGTGGTGAACCATCAGCACGTTCACCAGGAAGCTGGAGTCCCGGGGTGCAGTGCCTGGGGACACGGGGATCGTGACAGTGCCACCGCGGAGATGGCACCGACGCAGGGCAGCAGTCCTCTGTCGCGACGTGGCCCTCCCCGTCGTGATACGGCCCTCCCCTAGCACAATGTGGCCCTCCCCATCGTGATACAGCCGTACTCTGTCACAACATGGCCCTCCCCTATCACAACGTGGCCTTCCATATCATGATATAGCCATCCTCTGTCATGACAAGGCCCTCTCCATCATGATACAGCCATCCTCTGTCATGACAAGGCCCTCTCCATCATGACACAGCCATTCTCCACCACAACATGGCCCTCCCTATCATGATACAGCCACTCCCTGTTGCAACCTACCCCACCCTATCACGACACAGCCTACCTCTCCTGCAGCAACGTCCTGCAGTATCACAACACAGCCCTACTCCTGTTGCAGCAGTGCCCTCCCTATCACAATACCTCCCTCCTTGCAGCAACAGCCCCCTCTCTGCCGCGATATCCTCCTCCCTGTTGTGATAGCCCGCTCTGTGTCATGATAGCCTCCTCCCCATCACGATAGCCTACACCCCGTCTCTATATCTCCCTCCCCATCACTATAGCCCCCTCTCCATCGCGATAGCCCCCTCCCTGTCACGACAGCCGCTGACCATAGAAGAGGTAGCTGAGCAGGGCACGCAGGTCCTGGTTGGCCGTCAGCCGGGCCGCCGCCTCGCTGTGGCTGGTGGCCGCCATGCGGAAGATGGGTGACAGGCAGTGCAGCAGGCGGCTGCGCACCAACATGGCCGCCAGCCAGCGCGGCACCAACTTCAGCAGCGCCAGCAGCGCCACGTGCCTGGAGGCCAGCTGCGCCAGCACGGCTCCGTGTCACCCCTCGGCCAGCTTTGTCCCCAGCGTGGCTGTGTCACCCATGTCCCCAGCATCCCCTCTGCCTTTGCCACCACCGTGGCCACCACCCATGTCCCAACCACGCATGTCCCCCGTGTCCCCACCACCCATGTCTCCCGTGTCCCCACCACCCATGTCCCCCATGTCCCCACCACCCATGTCCCCCGTGTCCCCACCACCCATGTCTCCCGTGTCCCCACCACCCATGTCCCCCGTGTCCCCACCACCCATGTCCCCCATGTCCCCACCACCCATGTCTCCCGTGTCCCCACCACCCATGTCCCCCGTGTCCCCACCACCCATGTCCTCCATGTCCCCACCACCCATGTCCTCCCTGTCCCCACCACCCATGTCCCCATGTCCCTACCACCACCCATGTCCCCCACCCATGTCCCCCATGTCCCACCACCCATGTCCTCCATGTCCCCACCACCCATGTCCCCCATGTCCCTACCACCCATGTCCCCCGTGTCCCCACCACCCATGTCCCCCGTGTCCCCACCACCCATGTCCCCCGTGTCCCCCATGTCCCCACCACCACGTCCCTCCATGGCCCACCATGTCCCTCCACCCACATCCCATCCAACCCCACCACCCACGTCCCCAACACTTACATCCCAACCACCCATGTCCCAACCACATGCGCCCCCCACAGCCACTACCTGCGTCCATTTCCCCACCACCTCCATCCCCACCACCCATGTCCTCCCCCCATGTCCCATATGTCCCCACCACCCATGTCCTCCCCATGGCCACCATCCATGTGCTCCCAATCCTACCAACCCATGTCTTGATCATGGCCACCA
Organism: Meleagris gallopavo; assembly: GCF_905368555.1. Taxonomy (NCBI): domain Eukaryota; kingdom Metazoa; phylum Chordata; class Aves; order Galliformes; family Phasianidae; genus Meleagris; species Meleagris gallopavo. Next base: position 2,828,149 of record NC_139432.1, on the reverse strand, counting down.
CCCATGTCCCCTGTGCCCTCACCAGCCACGTCCCAGCTAACCCCATTACTCATGTCCCCACCATCCACGTCCTCCCCATGTCCCAGCCACGTATGTCCTCCCATGGCCACTACCCATGTCCATGTCCCCACCACCTGCACCCCCACAACTCATGTCCCCACCATCCATGTCCTCCCAATGGCCACCATCCACATCCTCCCAGCCAACTCTACCACTCATGTCCCGCCACCACTGTCCCCACCGCCCATGTCCTGATCATGGTTCCCACCCATGTCCCGTACGTCCTCACCATCCATGCCCCCCTCATGGCCACTGCCCATGTCCCTTGTCCCCACCACCCATGTCCTCCCCGTAGCCACCGCCCATGTCCCAACTATGGCCGCTACTCTTGCTCCCCATGTCCCCACCACTTTTGTTCCCCCATGGCCACCACCTGTGTCCCATCCAACCCCATCACTCATGCCCCCCATGTCTCTACCATCCATAATCTTCCCCGTGGCCTCCACCACCCTCGTCCCAGCCAACCCCACCAATACTCACATCCCTTCCATGTCCCCCCTGTCCCCACCACCCATGTCCCCCTATGGCCACTACCCCTGTCCCCTCCACCCGCATCACCTCTATCCCCAGAGCCACCACGATCACCTTTTCACCCCCATCCCAACCCGAACACCCACAGACCCACATGGACACCACCTCCCCCAGCAGCTTGGCTGCCCCCCACCCCACTGCCCCCCATCCCCACTCCCCCAACCTTGGACAGCCTCATGAACTCCCGGATCGCCGCCTTCTCCTCAGGGAACTGCTCCTCCAATGCAGCAACGAAGGCAGTTTTGCCAGCACGGAGCTGATAGCAGCGTGGGCCCAGGGCCACCTCATCATAGGGGTCAGGCAGGCGCTGCCAGCACAGCTGCCCATCTGTCAGCTGGTCCAGCACCACGCGCAGCATGCTGCCCTCGTGCATCTGCCCCACGTAGTGGATGCCTGCGGGCACCAGGAGGGCAGGCATGCACTGTGTGCACGCATTCTGCACGCATACAGCATGCACAGTGCACGTGCAGACACATATGGCGTGCATGTGCTCCGCACACTGCATGCACACACACATAATGCATGCACATGGCGTGCACACTGCATGCACACACACATAATGCATGCACACTGCATGCACACACACATAATGCATACACATGGCTTGCACACTGCATGCACACACACATAATGCATGCACACTGCATGCACACACACATAATGCATACACATGGCTTGCACATTGCATGCACACACACATAATGCATGCACATGGCGTGCACACTGCATGCACACACACATAATGCATGCACATGGCTTGCACACTGCATGCACACACACATAATGCATGCACATGGCTTGCACACTGCATGCACACACACATAATGCATGCACATGGCTTGCACACTGCATGCACACACACATAATGCATGCAGGAGGTTGTGCACACTGCAGACATCGCACATTCGTGCATTCACCCCACGTGCAATCAGTGCATGCACCACGCACACCCTGCCCGCCCGCGCCAACATCACACGTGCTGCATGCACGCTTTGCACAGCCGTTGCACTGCAGGTTGCATGCAGGATCGCACACTGCAAGCACCACCAATGCACGCTGCTCCTTACCCACATCAAACTCACTGCCCCGCTCCTGGAAGGTGTGGCAGCAGCCCCCAGCCTGGTCGTGCTGCTCCAGCACCAGCACACGTTTGCCCACCTTGGCCAGGATGCATGCAGCTGCCAGCCCCCCAATGCCACTGCCGATGACAACAGCGTCCAAATCCTGTGGCACACGTGCAGCACTGAACCCTGTGCATGGAGAGAGGATTGTTGTGCTGCTTGCATGCACCCCTGCAGCGGGAGACGTGCACCCATGCAGCAAGCAGTGTGCACCCACGGAGTGCACAACACGCGCCAGTGCAGCGTGCTCTTTGCACCCACGCCGTGTGCAATATGCAGCCGTGCAGCGTGCACTGATGCAGCACGCAGTGCACATCCACACCGCATGCAGTATGCACTCGTGAAGTGTGCAAGATGCATCTGTGCAGCGTGCATCGTCCAGCACACAGTGCACATCCACCCAGCATGCAGCATGCAGCCATGCAGCGTGCACATGTGCAGCATGTAGTGCACACCCGCACAGCGTGCAGTGTGTGCCCGTGCAGTGTGCAATAAACACACATGCAACGTGCAATATGCAGCCATGCAGTGTGACTGGTGCAGCACACTGTGCACGGCCGTGCAGTGTGCAATATGCACCTACGCAGCATGCAGTGTGCACCTGTGCAGCGTGCACTGACACAGCATGCAGCGCACATTCATGCAATGTGCAATACGGACCCACGCAGCACGCAACATGCAGCCATGCAGCCATGCAGTGTGCACCCACACAGCGTGCAGTGTGCATCTGTGCAATGTGCACTGGTGCAGCACGCGCTGCACATCCACACGGCGTGCAACGTGCACCCACGAAGTGCTCAGCATGCATTGGTGCACCACGCAGTGCGCATGCATGCAGCGTGCAACACGGCCCCCAAGCAGCGTGCAACATGCACCCACACAGCACGCGATGCACACCCGTGCAGCGTGCAGCTCACAACCACACGTTGCCCCGCATGCGTGGCTGCAGCAGGCGCCGCGCTCACATGCAGCACGCACGCTGCAACTGCACTGCACGAGCCTGCAGGGATGGACAGACGGACGGACAAGCACACACACAGACAGACAGACTCACCCCTTCTCAGCACTCTGTTACGGACGTGCTGGTCCGTCACCAAGGGCCGGGGGGGTCGGGAGGGTGGGTGTGCAAAGGGATTCCCAGCAGAGCCCAGCAGGCGTTGTGCCAGCAGCCCCAGCAGCAGCACGGCCAGGCACGGAGGCAGCAGAAGCAGCAGCGCAGCCCACATGGTTGCACCGGGAAAGCACTGCAGCTCGGATGCAGCACCTCAGGGATGGGGTGGTGTGGATGCAAAGCACCTCATGTGTGTCCCCCCCTCGCCTCCCCCCCCCCGGGCTGTCGGATTGGGGGCTTAGGGGGCAGAGCAGCTTATCGCTGCAGCGGCTTACAGACACTGGCTTGCAGCCAGCAGTTTTGCACCCCGTGGGGCAGCACCCCCCCTCCTGTTGTGTCATCCCCCCCCCCACACACACACATATCGTGCTGCTGGGGCACAGAGCAGCGTGCATGGATGGTGTGTGTGTGTGTG